>NC_084644.1:23977113-24658779 GCF_019802595.1 Syngnathoides biaculeatus | reverse complement strand
AACCATCCCCACAGCTGCAACTACCAAGCCTCATGTAGCAGAGAGTTTGTTTCTGGCTACATCTTATGGTTGAGCTTATACAGAGTTTACTTTTAAAGTATTGGCTTCACGTTTGCATCAATGTCTTGTTTTAACTTGAATCATCCTTAATTGAAGAATCGGTAGCATACAATAGATTCAAGCCAGTCGGGAATCGAGTGACGTGGCTGTACTACTGTAGACAAAACTGGGTAATTGTTTACAAATTACAATGCGTGACTGACCTAACACAACTACCAATCATGGTGCGGGGCAATAATGAACAATTAAGTTACAAACAGCACACAAGCCACTGAAATTAGGTTAAATAAAATGATGAAATGTGGTAAATTTTAGCAGGAGAAAGTTTTTTTTCTTTCTTGGTGGCTTGATAAACTCTCCAGTGTAGTTCTTCAGCTGTAAAAGTGACCACTGCAGTGGTTATTGATTATTGCAAGCCAAGGCTTTGCATATTTATAGAAAAACTGTGTGTGTGGGGGGGGGCTGAAAATAATTTAATCTCCAAAAGGGAGATGTTGTAAACCACTGCAGTATTCTAAAGATCCATGAGAGAAAAGCATGGCCAAAAAAATAGCTATATACGTGTGCCTGCAAACATGATTTTTAGTCAAAGATCACGTGATATATGTAATATAAAGTGGCATTTTGATCAGCTGTTAGAACTATAATGTTCCAATGCCGTTCACTTTTGACTTGCTATTTGGAATTTCAGAGGCGTTCGGAAATGTTGTTCAGTATGGTGCTAGTTTTTGAGTCCACTCTGGTGATTTAAACCATCTGACTAAAGGCTGTGCAGAAGGAACCCCACCCCTACCCCCTACACACACACTCCAACACACATGCACACAAGCCACACTGAAACAGCACTACAGATGCATTTGTATTTGGATTGTATATCAATTATGTGATTTCTACATGCATTTTGCTGTGATTCTATCTAATGTTAGTCCTTGTCTTCTGTCAGTGCAGTGTTTTCATTTGAGCTCAAGTTAACCATACCACATGAGAACTCATTTGCAAGCAGACTGAGAAACCACTATTCTGATCTCAACTGTTGATCTCAAGACCTAAACATGACAATAATGCATATTAACTCAGGGAAGTTTGACGTAGGAATTTTCTACACCAAAGTCTTGAGAGCGTACAATAAATAATGGAGCCTTCTCGAGCATGGTGAGTTTTCCAGTCTTCTGATGATTAATAAGGTTCCATTTACCCAACAGGCATCAGGGTCAATAGCACAAGATTACACGGAGCAAATACAGTAGATGAATGAAAGGTGTAATAGAGCTCGCTTTCAGTTCCTCTTGGAGTACATATTGGTCACTGGACAGAACTGCCAAAATAAAAAGTAGATAACGTTTATGGTGTAGGTCTATGCAGTATTATGTCTGCCACTGGACTATGTTTAAGTCTACGCACGTGTGCGCGTGCATGCGTGTGAGCCTCGGGGGGCCTGTGATGATGAGAAGGTCGGTGGGGGAGGATGATAAATCATACTGGCTGAAGTGTGGGTGATTGGCCCGGGGACGTTTGGCTATGTATGTGTGTTGTTTTTTGTAGTGCTTGCATTATAAACAGAGATGGGGTCCGACCTGGGTGATTATTGTACGTCTGGCTGACGCGTGTTAACCTGGCTGATGATGAAGGCTGAACATCAAAGTTTAAGACGTTTTCTCAATTCCAATAACAGAGTAGCAACAGAATATTAATGTTTAACGTTAGGTATCTATGCTGCCACATTCTGCCGAAGTTGTTACTTTTAATTAGGATTATTATCAAAATTATTAATATTACTATGATTATTATATGCATGCATGACTCTTGGGTTTATGATGCAGTTGATTGAGGCAGTACTTGCTGAAAACGTGGTACCCTTCATTAGTCTAGTGTTCTGGCTGAGTGTGTGCTTGTGCATGTTTGAACAAACCAAATGCTTGCCTGCTGCAGCTTTTTCATTTCCAGCTAATGAACTCTGTGTACGAAATAATTCACTGATGTATTGAAAGAAAATAAAAGCCGGGTTATGAAAGACTAATTAAATTTAAAAATTTTTACTTTTGTAGTAATTCGGTTGCCTTGTGTCCAATTGCATGAGCTCCCCCAGAGTGCTGACAATATTTGACGTCGACAATTACGGGAACAGTAATAAAACCTGTATTTCGATTTGGAAATTTTACCAAATTAATCAGATTGTAAAGTCACAAAATCTTGGAGTCCAAATTTGAATGACGAGACATAAGCTCTTTTCATTCAAAATTGTACACCTGAAGGGTTGAAGGGTGTGACACTTAGGACACTGGAACCTACATTACTATTTCCTTTATTTTGCCTGGGGGAAATGTTCTTTTGAGTTATTTTAAATGTTGTGATTGGCTGACAACTAGTTTAGGGTGTACCCCGTCTCCTACTCGAAAATAGCAGGAATAGGCATTATTATTATTATTATTACATTATTGTGAAATACTAACAAAGCAGAGGTTGAACAGGATCATAAAACACATTGTAAGCATTGACACTGTTTGATGACACGGGAGCTTTCTATCACAGGATCTCCTAGCATACCTAGTGCCTTTTGTATGGTTGTTAAAAATCTTGTCAGATCAGGAATTAGAAGTGGACATTAAAAACATACAATGTAAGTAACTTTGTTGTTTCCCTGGCTGAGGGAAAGACTGCTGCAGTTTTTCTGCAGAGCCCCAGCAATTGTATCTGCACCTTTGTAGGCAAATCACTTATATCCATGCTGCCATGGAGTTTTCCTTGACTATTCAGCTTACGGTGTCTGTGTGGCATGCATTTGCTTCTGGGAAGAAAGGTTTGTGTGGGCATACAAGTTTATGTGTCAGAATTACCTGGTGCTTCTGCTGCTGCTGTTTACTCAGATTGCGGCTGTAGGTGTTATACTTGACAATGTCTTGGTTCATATCATCCACCCTGTCCATCAGGAGCTGAAGGCTCTTTTCCAAATGGTTACTGCAAGAAAGGTATTCATCATTAACAGCCTGTTGGTCTGTGACTCTAGGAAGGGTTCTGGTCATCCCAAACATTTTCCGTTGAAGAATTATGGAGGCCACTGTGCTCTTAGAAACTTCAGTGCAGCAAAAAAAAATTTTTTAAACTTGCCTGGATCTCTGTCTTTCCAGAATTCTGTCTCTGAGCTATTCAAGCAGCTCATTTGACCTGATGATTCTATGTGCTCTGACATGCACTGTGAGGAGTAAGGTCTCATACAGACAGGTGTGTGCTACTGTATTCTTAATCAAGTCCCATCAGTAAAATCAAACACTGCTGGATTCCAATGAAAGTGTAGAACAATCTCAAGGATGATAAAAAGAAATGTAAAGGACCAAAGCTCAATATGTCACAACAAAGGCTCTGAATATTTATTGGTGTGAGTTTTACATTTTTCTTTAAGAAATCAGCAGGAATTTCAACTTTTTTTGTCAATTTCATTTTACTATTGATGATTTAAATTGTTTTAAATTGTCACTTTGGCTACTAGAGTGTATGGTAAAAATCCCAGTGGCGCCAAACAATTTACACAGGTATAAAAGTACTTCGTCCAGCTATTACATACCGATGAACAGGAGAACCAACCCCTCATTGATTGGTGAATTGATGAGGTATGTCTGAATAGTTTCTCTCAAGTGTACACAGTCATGGGGGAAAAAAAAATTCTTCAATTTCTTGTTCTTTTTTTTAATGCTTGGTACCACTAAATGTTAAAATAGCTGACAAATACAATGAACATGATAAAATGTGGCTGATTCCATAATACTTCGATATCTTCGACAAGAGATGGTCAGACCCGGAATTTAAACCAGCAACCCTTTAGTCACTGGACGACCAGCTCTACCAACTCAGTCACAGCCACCCCGTATTATATCTTAAGGCTTTGGCTCTTGAGATGATGCTTCCCACAACATTTTTTGGGGGTCAAAAGCCATAAATAGTGCATTTTTAAACGTTTCTTCTCTGAAAAGAGCTGTCTGCTGCAGCTATAAATAACAGCAGTGAACCCGAGAAGTAAGGTCAGAGGCCTTAGCAAAACAATGAGCATGTACTCCCTTTACTACTGTAAAAGTGAGCGGAGCTGCAGGGTTAGATGATAAGTATTAGTCAGTTCATCATTGAGACAGACGTCTCTAAGAGGAAACGCTGACATTTGATATATTGTTGCCATTATAAAACTATTGATTATGCCCTCTTGCAATTCAAAAGATAATGGCAAAAGGTGTTGCAAACAGATTGCTATCAGGTCAAAATTTCTCTACTTAAACGAGGAATGCATTAATGCCATAAATGCCTTTCCCTTGACCGTTGGAATGTTTGATAAGAGCAGATAGCTTTGCTTGCCCAGCAGGATCATCAGTCAAGCTGAACCAAGATTAAACAAGAATAATGCTGAATGTTAAGCACAATACAGATTGATAATCTATTATAACTCGAGGAAAGAATGGGATGTGACAAATATGAATGTTGGTTTCCAAATTTTTCATTTCGTGATCAGATTTCCAACTTAATTTACATGTGTATTACATAAATATTCCCCACTGATATGGACTGGAATGTCATTCAGTTACATTACAAAGACAAATGTCACTGTATTTTGTCAAAAAATACATATATATTACAAAAACAAAAGTATGACACTTTTACAACCTGTAAAACAACCATGACTCCATAGGTCCAACAATATCAGGGTAGCTCAGTTGGTCTGCATGTGGGTATATGAGCATGAAATGTTTTATTATTCTTTACTGAACATATACAAAAGTTTCAAGTGTTGCCTTCAGTGATCTCATTTTGTATTTTTGTGTTTGATAGTGTCATTCACTAAGTGGCTGAAAGTGCAGACACTCTTTACTCACATGGAAGGTCATCACGGCACCTTGAATTTTCATCACTACTGTACCTGAAGCTTGATAGTACTTTGAATTCTAGCTTATTATAAAACAACAACCAAGCGAAGGCTCATTACTCGAAAATCTCAAACTGGGGGGACTGGCACCACAGTCTGTATGCAATGAATGCCTGTCTGGCACTAACAACATAAAAAAGTACAATACTTTATATCATGCAATACGACAGGGCTGATATGTTATACATTTATTTCTTCATCTTCTATCCACCTTACAATATCCTCACTAGGGTCACAACCAGGCTGGAGCCTATCCCAGCTATCTTCGGGCGAGATGTGGGGTACAACCCAAACTGGTCGCTCGCCATATCCCAGGGTACATACTGCACAAATGAACAACCATTCGCGCTCACATTCACACCTACGGGCAATTTAGAGTCTTCAATTTAACTTACCATTAATGTTTTGAGGATTTGGGAGGAAACCAGAGTGCCTGGAGAAAGCACGTACAGGCACAGAGATAGCATGGAAACCCCACATGGGCGTGGCTGGGATTTGAACCACATTCCCCAGAACTGTGAAGCACACCTGGTAACCAGCCGCCCACCGTACCTGTGCTCATATGTTAAACACCTATAAATTCAAATTTACAAGGTATTTGCTAAACAACAGATGGTAAGAAACACGGAGAGCATGTTCTGAAAGGAAAGATTCTATACAGTACCTTGTCATGTCTCCCATAAAATACATCCTTTCCTCCCAGATTGAACTACGACAAGCCTTAAAAACAATTAAAAAAAAAAAACTTGTCCCATGAGAACAAACTTGACCTGAGTGAAGCAAATAAGTACCAACCAGTGTTCATTTCGAACCCAAGCTTATTTAATTATTGGACTGCTTTGTTTTTAGAACATTATTTACATGGGGTTTAAATTAATTTCTTTTATTTTCATTGCATTGCAATTACTTCCATCATAAAGTTTTAAACTTATGACTCTTAGCCAAAGCAACAACTGGATGTACCAGAATGTGGCAAAACCAATTAGGTATTCCTGACTAAAGTACATCCCATGGAAAGGGAGTGGCCAACTTCTCAAATTCTTCATCTTAAACTTTAGCTTCAGCTCAAACAAAGGGAAATATCAAATATAACCCAAGTGAACTTAAAGTGTTTTTTCTTTCAAAAGATACTTTAATTTATTAAGGGAACAAAAATATTCAAAGTTTTCCGGGCCTGTGTGAAAAAGTAATGGGTCCCTCAACCTAATAACAGGTGGGCTATTATCAGCAGCAACAACTGAAATCAAGCATTTTCTCTAACTGGTAATGAGACTTAGATATCATTGGTCAAAGTGAAGAAAATATCAGTTGGGTCTCGACCAGGTTTTTATTGAGCTTTGTATACTGTTTGAGGCAAATAACTCCTAGTGTGCTAGAATGGAGTATTTTGAAGCAATGTAAGAGTGTGGATCGAGACTTTTAGTCATCATTGTGGTAATTTCTCACAAATCCCCCTGGGCAAACTTTTTTATTAGCAGCAGCTTCACAGCTGTTTTGAGACTTGCAGCAGTTTATTTCCATAAATGATTGCTGACCAACAACCTGGAGGCAGATGCTGAGTGCCACAATAATCTAAATGCAATGCTGCAAGAGCAAGACTGTGGTTTAATATGCATGACGTTTTTCAGATCGGTGCTGGTAAAGTGGGCCCTAACTATGGGGTACTTATGCAACTACTAAAATAATCCAAAACTCACTCTGTCATGATATTGTAGCTGTTAAAGCTCTAATGTGGAGAATTGCAGCAAAGAAAAAAAAAAAAAAAACTTGGAAAAACTGATTTTTTTTTTTTCTTAATCACCATTAACACAATAGAGGACAATGCAACAACATCAGCAACTATAGTGACTGAAATATTCCTTCATTCCAACAACAACGGCTCATAAAACAGTCAGCCTGGTTAAAAACTGGGATGATCAAGGCTTTATTAATACTTTTTCAATCAGACACAAAGTATGAGTATAATTTTTGGTGGATGATTGTGATAAATAAATGAGTATTTTTGGAAAGTGTGGGAAAATCTTTTGAACACTTACTATTTATGGATTTGTAAGCCACAAATATTGTGGTCCAGCCCGCTTGAGATTGAAGTGATGTAAATGTGGGCCACGATCTAAAATGAGTTTAACAGAGCTCCTCGAGATTAATTCTGGCCACTGGTTGCACTAGATGTGTCACAATACAAAATTCAGACTTTGATAATGTACCTGCATAAAATATTTCGATATGGGTACAGAAATGGTACCACGGCAAAAGCCCGATTTCTAGAAAATAACTAGATCTATGCCTACATTAACATTCACAAACGCGTGTGTGTATATACGGTTCAAGCCAGTAGCTTGACACTACTTTCAATTTTCCTTTGTAAAAAAGTGCAGTTTCTGTTGTCACTTTTTAAATTTACACAAGTACAATTTAACTTGTTTGTTGGGGCGCAATGTATTGTTACAGCTTTTTTGGTAGTAGATAAGGGATATTCTTGCTACCTGGAAGCTGCTGTCCTGAGAGTTGTCCCAATAAAAACAACTCGAGAGTTTGATGGATAGGGAAAAGAAAAAAGGTATCAACAAAGCAACAAGTAAATATAAGTATTAACATTACAATGCCTTTGTTGTGAGAGAGAGAGAGAGAGAGAGAGAGAGAGAACCCAAAGACCCCTCAGATATGATGCTGGATTTTCCAACAACAGTGAAAGCAGACACGTTAGCCCAAGCATCCACAATCCATTCACAAATTGTGGCGTAACTCACCCGGCGCTGCCTCTTAATAAAACTCATGTTCACCATTTTCCATTCATCACTCCCACGCCAGAGGCCCCGTAGCTCAGTGGTTCGAGCACTGGGTTGGTAAACCAGGGGTTGTGGGTTCGTATCCCACTGGGGCCTCCACTCCCTGAGAAGGGCGTCAGGAAGGGCATCCGGCGTAAAAATTGTGCCAAACATATATATGCGTTCATTTGAGATGATACGCTGTGGCGACCTCGAAAGGGACAAGCCGAAAGAAACACACACTACCATGCCACTCGCAACTATACTTTGTACACCGTGTTCACCCCGATGTCCAGTGAATGAAGTTGCTTCGTCAAGCCTCCCGGAATAATAGCAAGCTACGAGTTCAATTGCCGCACTTGTTTTTCCACAGCGGTTGTTTGTTCTTTGATCATTAATCCATTGGTCGAGTTGTTCTTCCAACTCTGGGCACCTCGCCTTGTTTCCACAGAAACTCAGCTTCATCTTCTTGACTTCGCAATGCTTGTTTTCCTACTTCTTCAACTTTGGTACCATGAACTCGATCTTGAATTCTCTCGCAGCTGCTTGATTCCCCATTTTCTCCAAGTAGCTGATAGCTTGGAGTTTAAGCTGTGCTCAGGCATGTTGTTTAGCACAAAAGACATTCCGGCTTTATGTACCTCCAGGGGGGCGTGCCTATATCATCCTCTCTCACGCTCACACTACCCCCTGTAACGTCCACATGGTGTCCTCTATATAAGTAGCATGTCAGCAGGAAATGCTCCGAGTCAGTTGCAAATTTTGAACGTCGGTTATGACATAAGGCATTATAAGGCGCCCCATCCATTGTGGAGTAAATTTAAGACTTTAAAGTACATCTTATAAATTGTGAGAATATAGAATTCATGGGGGGGAAAAAAAAAAATCGGACATGTTGGTCCGGTAGAACCATGTACCCATACATGAGTTTGACACTTTATCAACAAGGACTGGGCTGTAGAAATTATTGTATACAAGAACATTGTCACTGCTTTGTCCAATACGCCAGCTGAAATGTTTGTCGTCAATTTTTCACATTAAATATATTTCCAAAGGTGTTATTGACATGAAATTTTCACAAAATGTTGGGAAGTACCCATGTAATCCATGCATACAAAGAATGCAGAACAAATAAGATTGGAATGTGTGCGATGTGAAATAACAAGAAAAGATTGAACACATGAAGAAAGGGAGGTACAAAAATGCATGGAAAGCCAAGACACCTAAAATCTATCAATCAAACAGCAATCAAGCCATTTGTCAGTCCAAATGAATTTCAGTTGGTTCAGTCACAATTGATGGCCGACAAAAAGGTCTCATTGCTAAGGTCTGTGAAGACACATGATGGGTAAAAACAAAAAAAATACAGCAAGACCATTGCAAAGTAACTGTTCCAAAACAACGATCACAATGGTTACAGGGACATATCTAAGCTTCTGAGTGTTCCATTGGGCATGGTTAGGCAAATAATGCGTAAAACCGGATCATACAACTATAAATTTGCCTCGATCTTGTGCTCCTTACAAGATTTCTCACAGAGGAGTACAAAAAATAATCAGAAGAGCTGGCCAAACGCCAAGGACCACATGTGCAGAGCTTCAAAAAGACCTCGTGTTGGCAGGTACTGTTGTCACAAGGAAAATAATGAGTAATGTATTCTGCCGCCATGGCCTGTATGCATGCTCACCACACAAGTTCCAATTACTGGCCCTACACCCTCACCAGCTAACAGCAGCGTCCACAACCAGGTGGGGCTCCTGTCAAAAAATGAAAATGCAATTCCTGAAAGAGAAGAAGGCTGTAACCTGTGTGGCCTGGGGTTTGATGCAAATTTCTGCCCAATTTGATGCCAATTTCTGCCTTCTTTACAAGACACTACGGTTTTGTAGTCAGTAAATAAAGCATTCAAAGCACTGCAAGACTTTACTGATGGTCTGTGAGGGCAAAGGTATGAGAGCATCTCCTGTATTAAACCAATTATCCATTTGTTCAAAATCTTCTACTATGAGAGGAACACAACACTGAGCTTACCAAAACAATAAAAAGAAATGTACTGAGATACATTTTAGGAAAAATACAGTGACAATGTAAAGGATGAAGTGTTAGATATGGTTTCTCTAATCGACCCATGGTTCTGGACAATCTACATTGATACAGAGAAGGTGAAACAATTCAAAGAGAGTTGTGAATGAAGTACTTTATTTCCCCATCGACAAAAACTCATCACGGCCTGGTCTAGTTGTGCAGGTGGACAAAGAAAATGCTTCAGCCAAACCCCAAATGGAAAAAGAACTTCTGCAGCATTCTTGAAGAGGAATCATGTACCAGCTTCTGACCAGTCAGAGGCAGATAAAATTGAGAATGAACTAGCAACTTGTCTGCTATTGCCAGAGGCAGTGCCTGACACTGATCCACTTCAGTGGTGGAATCCAATTATTCAAGACTCAGTAACCTGGCCAAGAAATATCTTTCTATCCCGGCGACAAGTGGCCCATCCGAGAGGGTTTTCAGCGTGGGAGGAATTGTTACATGCAGCAGGTATGCCTCAAGCCACAGGTAATGACAGGCTTGTCTTCAGTGACTAAAACTTAAGAGAATTTATAGAAAACTAGAGCAGATCTCATGTCCTGCACTTCAACCAAATGTGACATTCATATTCACTGGTACAAGTGCCTATGTTTATCTTTAAAAACAAAGTAATGTAGAACAAATGTTTTTAGTTTGCACATTATGAATCCCCAGTATTAGAAGTTATTATTTGTATCCAATGTACTCTGCTACAATTATGTCAAACTACTGTATTCAAAACAGAAGTTTTGCACTTGAATATTTTTATTCGAGACAGACTTTAACTTCAGGAAGGAAATGGGGATTGCTTTGAAGTTTTTAAATAAAATTAAAAACTTTAGTTTTCTCTGTCATTTGAAAGTAAGGTGCAGAGAATCAGAAAAAAATCGTACATCAAATTTTTGGTGAAAAAAAATAGATTTTATTTTTTGGCCAATTGTCCAGTCCGACAAACATTACTAAAGTACTTCAAAACCTTAGCATTAATAACAATACGTACTGCAGTGGATCAAAAAACTATATACCAGGATGCATCACAGGCTTAATACACAAAAGGATTAAGTTATTTTATTTGTGATGGTAAATACCGTGTAAACCTGAAAATCACAAGATTTAAAGCTAACAATTTTGAAACCTCTACTCATTTCTCATTTTACTGTGAAGAAATTTTCTAACTTTTTTCTATGTATAATGCACACTATTGACTTTCAAAGTTGTTTAAAGGGAAAAAAATTCATTATAGACTAGGAATTAAGGAAGTGTGGATGTGTGTGCGTGTCTTTCAGTGGTTGAGAAACCACGGTGTGTTTCGTGTGTCTGCTTTCAAAATTGCAGAGATTTTTATTTTTTCCTTTTTCAAATGGCTGGGCAAGCATGTGTGCCCTCATTCATTTATTTATATTTTTTAAGCCCATCATTCATAAATCCTATACGTTGTTTCCCAAACTGGGACTGCAATTTTTTTTATTCCCTGGGTCTCAAATATTGAAGTTTTAAAATGCTCTTAAGGCTATATATTTATGGTAAATGAAGGAAGAATTTCTTCTGTAAATGTTTCTTTTTCGTGTTGCACTATACAGTGTTTTTGCATTAGTTTGTAGAAATATATTCAGATTCAGAAAAGAGACATACAGATGAATACCTCCACTCAGTGTTGTGTTTTTTTTGCGAGCATTCCTGTTAAATCAAGGTATGGAAGGTTTTCAGCATATTGGACAAAATATGTCATAGTTCCGTGTAGTATGTAGATGAGTAAAATGCCATCTTGACAAAATTATCTAAAACCAGTCTAGTCATCACCCTTGGTATTCCAACCAAAAGAAATGTAAGATTACGTTTTATCATTGACTTCTTAAATCACACACTTCATAACTCACACATTGCTTCAAAGGATTTTTTTTTTTTTTTGTCAAATATAATTAACTAAAATGACTTGAGAGGGAAAAAAAAGAAAATAACTGATCAAATTGGTAGCTTGGATACACAAAGAACAAGTGAAGATTTGGGTTGAGGTTTCTGAGTAAATGCTTACTCAATGAGCGTGTGCCTAACCTGCTGGATAGGTTGAGTAGTTCATGTTTGTCAGCGACTGTGGACTTGTCCTCCAGCTCCCACATCAGCACGTTGATAAGGTGAGAGTTTTTGATGACAATGGGCACCTCCTCAAACATGTGATCAAAGCCAATGTTAGCCTTCTTCAATCTGGAGGGGAAAGAAAAGGACCAACCAAAAGGTCAAGGAAAATCCTTCCCAGTGAAGTTATGTCAAAACAAGCAATCAAAGCTAAGTTTTTTCCTTTACTTTTTTAAAGTAATATATTCCCCTCCCTTGAATACTTACACATGGAAAACAAATCTGTGGTACCTCTCTGTTAATGAAAGAAGAAACTTAACTTGAAACTAACAAGTAATACCAATTTACTGAATATTTCCACAGCTTTTGAGTTGTGATTTTTGTGAACTCCTTTAAAAAAAAAAAAGAAAAATAATGTACACGTGGGCAAAAATTATGGCACATTTGGTATTTTGTCTTTTGAAGCATCACTGCAAATAAACAATTTCTGTAACTGTAAAAAGAAAAAAACAAACCTCTTTACGGGCCACTCCAAGGAAGCAACTTCTCCAGTTGTCTTAAAAATGTATTTTTTTCTCAGGTTTTACTATAAAATGTAATGTGCAGTGATCTGTATGGATGGATATGATAACTTTAGATTTTTTAAGAAAGCTGTTATTTTGAAGCTGCACGATTTGAAGAATGACTTTATAGTCTTGTGATTTGATTTTACCCCCCCCCCAAAGATCCAAAACACCCTGTGCTAAATGTTGAAAAGCAGCCCTCGAAAATTCGCAAGTCCCCCTCTTTCTCACTAGGTTTAGAGTTGATGTTATACTTTACATTGATCTGATTGTTCTGATCAGTATCAGTCGACAAGGAGCATTTTATACTGTTCGGCTCACCGGCTTTAATAAGATAACTCGCTGGACTGATGAATGATGTCATTGAGCAGCTCCACAAAAGACATTTATTCCACGTTGTAGTATGTAGATCATATACAGTATATTCTAGGGAGGCCGCACAATTGATAACTTGAACTTAATTCTCAATTTAGTCCCTATGTAAAATGCATTCAATTCTATATTTTAAATTGCTGGTAGTGGTAATTGTAATGAAAATATTCTGTAAATATTTAGAAAGGTTATGTGAAATTGTGGTGTACAGTATATGTTGAATAAGAAAATACTCCAATAGTAATAAATACAATCATCACGTGTGCAATTTATTTTTAACTTGTTAATCTCAAACACTGAAATATGTACTGTATCTTGTCTTCACTTCATTTTACCTCTTCAGTGAGAATAATCTAGTCTGTTTTCTGTTTCTGTAGTGTTTGGAAATGGGTGACAATGTTGTACTCCACTTGGCTTGAGAGAAGCTGCAACTTTCTCATGAAAGCTTTCACTGCACTCTACATTTGACGTCATGTTGCTGTTTGATATTTTGTTCATTCAACAGTGCACTCATCTATAAGAAAACCAAGGTCTGCCACCCAGTCGTTATCTGAAAGCTGTGGGGTGGCATGTCCTTTATTCACATAGAAATCCTGAATCTGCTCTCTCAGGACCCAGACATTTTTCTAGGGTGAGCCACATGACAGTACGGTGATAACATATGTCACCATGCTCTCTCATTTTCCTCCAAAGTGCAACAAAC
Source organism: Syngnathoides biaculeatus (assembly GCF_019802595.1). Taxonomy (NCBI): domain Eukaryota; kingdom Metazoa; phylum Chordata; class Actinopteri; order Syngnathiformes; family Syngnathidae; genus Syngnathoides; species Syngnathoides biaculeatus. The sequence goes on along the minus strand of NC_084644.1, from coordinate 24,645,270 downwards.
TGATTTGATTGATAAAATTGTTTTAGTTTCTGCATCAACATCATGGGTAATTTTTACCACTGAATGATAACACTTCCTAATGTATAAATACAATGTAAGAGTGTCAATTCCTGCACAGGGTTAATTTTTAATACCTTATCCTGCATTCTCTTCAAAAGTCTGACATTTTACTATTTCATATTAGGACAACCATCCATTGTCACACCTGCCCGCTTCTCCCATTACAGTCCTAACTTGTCAAAACATGCAGTTCCATCCATGAACAAGTCACTCCTAGTGGTGGTCCATTTCATTGATTGCATGGCTGCTAGGTCCTCCGTGATTTGAAAGTCTGCAGTTATCCAATGTAAGAAGATGAGCAGCGTCATGTACATCGCAGGACTCATCCAACGCCAGAGTAAAATAGTCTGTTGGCTGCTCTGGTCTTCAGCTGAAGCTCCACGTTTCCAGCGATGTTCTCAACTTGCCTCATTACAGTTTGTTGGGAGAGTTGCACATTCTCAAATGTTACCCTTTTCTCTGGGAATATCAGCGCACGGGGTTCCAGTAAGAAATCCTTAATAAACTCCCCATCAGAAAATGCCCTACTTTTTCAGAGACAATTATCTCCTTCAGAGTTTTTTCTCCGTGTTCAGTTTGTTATACACTATGTCAACAAACAACACAGTAACTACTTGTCATCCTCAAAATACAGCGACTGACTGATCAGAATAAGTCATATTTATTTGGAAAGTATGTCAAAGATACAAGGAATTTCTCTCTGGCAGTCAGAGACACTCAAGTACGACAACAGACTCAATTAACAGAATACTTTTCAGAGAAAGACATTGGGAAAAAAAACACTGACTAAAAAAAGGTTGCTCATAAACTGCCGTTTTTGTGGAGGTTTTTTTTGACAATTGTGCAAAACATTCAGAGCCCTCTCGCAATTAGAGCAATTTGAATAACTAAGAGAGCAATAGTCTGGTGCTAAGACAGGTGTAGAAAGGGTGAAGATACTTCAAGAAATTGAAGGTTTAAAATAACTAGTAGTGGGACAATCTGGGACAATGACGATATTGTACAAATGCAAAGTTTTCAATGTGCAAAAGTTGCAGATACTACTCAGTCAATTGTGCAAATGGTGCTGATGCGGATGAGTTTAGAGACACCTGTAATTAGACGACGCTTCGCTGTGGTCCATTTTATTTTTAAATGATTCTGCGGAGACAATTCAAAACAATATCTGATTTTCAATGGTTAATTTAAGCATTTGTTTATTTTTGGATGAGAATTGTCACTTTCAAGGCATTTCAGTGATCATTATGTTTGAAACAAGAGTTTAAGTTAGCCATTGAGTACTTGGCATTCCTACAGGAAAAGCACATCTTACATGGTGTAACACTTAGTGTAACATTGTACTTAATAAATCACCAGATTTGCTTTCCAAACCTTCCAGCTTTGATCAGTTCAGCTGACCTGCAACATTTTGAAAAAAATTTGCAAGTGAAAGGAATGCAATAATGACTGTTTCTGTATCACAGAAAATACCTTCTTTTATGTGCTTTTTATACATTTAGACTTTTTCATTCCTTGTTATATGGTCGCACATTTTACAGCAAGAGCAAATGGAGGTTTGGTCTGTTAGCTTTGAGTTATCCACAGTCAATTACATCCAAGCTGGGTCAATGCTGAATGTAATTCACAATGCTATGCTTTTTGCATTTTTTTTTTAATAACTGAATGTATGTATAATTTCCTTTCCTTAAGCAATGTTAGAGTAAGTAACGTGGTTTTTCCAGATGTCTTTGCAATTTGCAACTACTACTTTTCAGTCTGTTGCAAATAATGTCTCCTTGGATGTGAGTTGCATTGACTGCTCCCACAGAGGTCCAACCAGTCACTTGTACAAAGTACATGAGCTAAAATCTAACATTTGTTTAGGTTTAAGTACACCTTGTTTGATATGGCATGATTGTTCTAGGATCAATACCGCAAAAAGAATTCCAAAGTAACCATATTTAATCGACCATTTTTGATGAAAGGAAAATTACAATATCATATGTTTCCCAAACCATAACTACAGGTATACTTGAAGGGGGACAGGACATTTAACAATCCCGTGTTGGGTCCAGAGAGGGGAGACTATGAAGTTATGGATAACTACAACCTTTTACATATATTGGCAGAATTATACATCAATGGGGTTCAACATGTCATGCATAAAATGACCTTTTCAAATGGCAATAGAGCAATATAAATTGGTGTGTGAGGAAAAAAAGAGGAGCAACATGTTTTAAGAGGGACAAATTGTTCCAAGATAATGGACCTTGACACATTTAATGCCATGGTCTTTCTAAGTCGGTTCCCACTGGACAAAGCCAAAAGTTGATTCCACAGCCAGGCTAAAGCAATGCTTCAGACTGTAAAATCAAGTGCACACTATTGACCACCCTCCAAACCACAGTGCACATGGAGGTCATAGCAAAGGGATGCTTAACTTGGGCAATCTTCTACACATAGACAAAGGCGATATTATTGTAATAAATGACCATTAAAGGAACTCTTCCCAAATTTCATATGTACAATAATTCCTCCAATGTGAAGTAATATTATTACATATATTTTGGACATTAATTGAAAAAAAATTGAAAAAGAATATTTTTTAAATCCAAGCAAAAAGCTTTCACAGCCAAACGCGGAAGAAACATCCTTGACTCCGCCCCTGACATTGCCGGTGCTTAGCATTACAGACCATTCGTGCGAGCTAAGCCAAGATGCCGACGTGTTGTGCAACAAAACTGAGAAAACGCACCCAAGTTTCTCCTTCTTTAACGTCCCTTGGGGTTAACCTGACAGGATAAAGCTGTGGCTGTCACAGTTGTGGCTCGTTCACCAGCAAGGGAAATTTGCACACATAAAATCATTACTGGTTATTAGCTGCTTAGTTATAGCCTCTCATGCTGGTACTGTATAAGCAACAACATATTTCATGCGGCTGCATGGTGGCGGAGCTGGTCAATCCCGGACTTCAGTGTGTGAAGTTTACATGTTCTTTCAGTGTCTGCGTGTGTGTAAACTTGCCTCCTGTCTGTTAACAGCTGGGATAGGCTCCAGCATTCCTGAAACTATCATGCAGCTAAGAAAATGGATGGATGGATATATACGTGTAAGCACACAACACTTCCCAGTTACTATTTACCGCGATGTGCGCATGCAAACTCCCCCTCCTGCCATCCCCACCACTGGTCGAACACGAGAAGCTTGAAAAGTACAGCTTTGGGAAGGAAAAAAAATGTGTGGCCATGCCTGCTGTATATTCTCTACATCGAAACCAACTCCTCAGAAAAGCATCAAATCTCCGCGGTCCATATAATGGGACTGTTATTGTACGTCAACACCACGCTCCTCCCAACACGTCGACTTCTGCCTGTTGCATTCTGGCTCAAAGGCTTGAACATTATACATTCTTATTTTTGTTTTGTTTTCTCAATGCCGGGAGTAGTAATAGCACGGAGCATCGACTCGCTGTTATGCTCTCTTTGTTGGCTCTGAGCACACAACACTTCCTGGTTACTATTCACGGCGATCCGCGTGTGCAACCCCCCCTCGTCCCCCCGCTGCCAGTCGTTGGCAAGAGGCTGACTGCTTGAAAAGTACAATTTGGGGGAAAAAAAGTCTGGCCACGCTTGCTGTATAATCTCTACATCGAAACCAACTCCTCAGAAAAGCATCAAATCTCCACGGTCCATATAATGGGACTGTTATTGTTCGTTGTTAGTGCCACCCCCCCTCTATAACACGTCAAGTGCTGGATGTGTGTATTCTGGCTCAAGCGCACAGGCTTGAACATTGTACATCATGCTGTTTTTGTTTTGTTTATAATTATTTTTCACAAAAATCGGCCACAAAATGCCAGATAGTGGACATTCTCTGTTCGGTGAAATGTATCCACGAGCATTTCGGGGGTCAGAACAGGAAGCACTGCAGGTGTGGCAAATGCTGATTGGCTGTCAGCTTTCCAGCCAGGCTCATTGGAATGTCTGAGCGAGAGAGGAATTTCAATAATACTTGGTGAAATCTGTGGGTAACTCTGGCATTAAAAAAAACACTGAACTCTCATGTACTAACTTTTAATGTGTGCTCTCATTCCTATTAATTTCGACAAAGTCTTCCTTTAAGAAAGAAAAAGGATTATGGTTGCAATAACTTCCAAAGGTACAAAAAAGTACTGCAAATTTAAATGAAAATACACACTTGGAACAAGGAAGCAGTAACTTTTTTTTTTTGCCAAGTCGTTCACCTTTTGCAATGGACTTGGAACTAGGAAGTACACTAATTCCTCCTGTCTCATGAAAGCAACTCTCCTGTGATGACTACTGTATGTCAACAATGGATGACCATGACCAACCATATTGGCGTAATAACATTGGATGAAATGTGAAACTTTCAAATTAAGCTATTTTTATTATTTACAGGAACTTTGTACTGTCCTTGTAGTCCTGGGCCACAAAAATGATAATGAGAATTTTATGTTTAATGGTAATTATTTTACTGTAGCGTAATATGGGTCCATATGGCCTAATAAAAAAAGTTCTTCAATGTAACATACAAAGAGCTAAAAATCGGACGACCTGTCAGCTGGCAACCTCAAATCCCCCCCAGGCAGTTCTATTGGAGTTTAACTGTATTTGAATTTTCATATACCTATTTCATATTATTGAGAGGCCCCGTAGCTCAGTGGTTAGAGCACTGGTTTGGTAAACCAGGGGTTATGGGTTTGTATGCCACTGGGGCCTCCACTCCCTGAGAAGGGTTGCGTCAGGAAGGGCATCCGGCGTAAAAATTGTGCCAAACATATATGTGCGTTCATCTGAGATGACACGCTGTGGCGACCCCGGAAGGGACAAGCCGAAAGAACAACAACAACATTTCATATTATTGTTTAACTGACATTCATGGCCTATTATGAAAAAAATAAAATCAGAACACCAGTTTCTAGTTACTTTTTTTCCCATTAAACAGGTAATTAATATGAGGATAGCTGTGGTGAAATATGGGTGCATATGACCTCAAAAAAAACATACTTCAATGTAACAATCGGTTATGTATTGAATCAACCAGTCAGCCGCCAACCCCAACTCCCTTGCCCTTCTCGGGCAGTTCTATTGAGGTTTAACTGCATTTGAATTTTCATATTCCTATTTCACTGACATTCACGCCCTCTAAAAACAAAAAAATCTGAGCACACCAGTTTTTTTTTCCATACTGAGCAAGTAAGTAATTTGGAGGGCGATAAAGACTATTTGAGTCATGTAAAAAGTAAGAACACTTAAGTATAATATTTAACTACTCAAAAAAAAAAAAAAAAAGCTAAAATACATATACATAAAATACATTTACATTGTCTTAAGTCTGTGTTTTGTGTAGAACAACAACACGGTATATGAGAATACAAAGTATTTCTTTGCACTGCTACGAACCCTTCAGGTGTAAAATCTTTCTCTTTGCAGATCTCCATGAGTTTTGGAGTGAGCCTGTAGGCCTTCAGGGACAGCGAGCCTTGGGCTGTCTTTATAGGGTCTGAAAAAGTAGGGAAAAAAGAAAAGTGAGAAGACGACATATTTTTGCTATAATTTATGATAGTAGGACATTTTATATAGCTAAAACATTGCATTTCCAAAGTTGTATATAACCAACTTGTACATCTGAGTACAAACCACAAGAACTCAAGAAGAGAAACTTTAAATGTTCGACCATGCAGTGATCAAAAAGATTGTCTTGGGGCATTTTTGTATTTGCTTAAATGACATAGGGGAAACTTGACAATCAGTTGTTCAATTTTTGTACTTGTACCAGTATTTATTCCATCCATTGTCTTTCATCCTTATCCTCACAAGGGTTGCAGGCGTGCTCGAGCCTATCCCAGGTATCTTAAGGCGAGAGGTGGCGTACAAGCTGAACTGGTCACCAGCCAATTGCAAGGCACAGAAACAAACAATTCGCATTCACATTTAGACCTACGGGCAATTTTGAGTCCTCAATTAAATTAGCATGCATGTTTTTGGGATGAAACCAGAGAAAACCCATACAGGCACAGGGAGTACATGAACTCCATTCAGACGGGGCCAGAATTTGAGTCATCCACTGTGCCGTCCAATTATTTTATTTTATTTTAATAATTTCATAGTCTGGACTCTCCTTCTGAATTTTAAGAACTCCATGTCAGCAATGTACTGAAAAGAATATTTCTTCCCAGATAAGTTTCCAAAGTGAAGGCTTAGTTGGATATACAGTTGATGCGGAAAGTATTCACACCCCATTAAATTTGACACTTTTTTTAAATTGCACCCATTTGCTAAAATCATTTAACTTCATTATTTACCCGATTTAATATAAATGGCGCCCCATATTGATGGGAAAAACATGGAATTTAAATTTGCCATAAATATTCTGATCCTTCGTTGTTATGTTGTATAAGCTTCTTTTTGAGCTAATATGCTATGAATCTTTTTGGGAATGATGGTACAGGTTTTTCACACTTGAATTTGGGGATCCTCTGCCATTCCTCCTTGCAGATCCTTTCCAGCTCTGTCAGGTTGTATAGTGAATGTTGGTAGGCAGCCATTTTCAGGTCTCTCCAGAGATGCTCAATCAGGTTTAAGTAAAGAGCTCTGGCCGGCCATTCAAGAACTTGTTCACTTGTTCTGAAGCCACACCATTACTTTAGCTGTTTATGTAGCATCATGGTCTTGGTGAAAGGTGAACCTTCGGCCCAGTCTGAGGTCCTGAGCACTCCAGAGAAGGTTTCGTCCAGGCTATCCGTGCACTCTGCTGCATTCATTTTTCTTTCGATTTCAACCAGTCATCCCTGAAGTTGGAAAACACCCCTACACCACAAAGCTTCACTGTATTAAGACAGCTGATGAGCAGTGCCTGGTTATCTCCACACATATTGCTTAGAATTAAGGCCGCAAAATTCGATCTTAGGCTCATCAGACCGTAGTATATTTCTCATCCCCTGCAGGTGTTTGTTTTTTTGCAAACTCCATGCAGACTTTGTGTCTTGCAAGAACTTTCTCCCATCTTCCAACTGCATCTCTAGAGCTCAGCCACAGTGATCTTTGGGTTCTTTTACCTCTCTTCTTCCCCAATTGCGCAGTTTAACCCAAAACCTAAAAAATAACCAATGATTTTAGCTAATGGCTCCAATATACAGTGAAGAAAATAAGTATTTGAACACCCTGCTATATTGCAAGTTCTCCCACTTAGAAATTATGGAGGGGTCTGACATTTTCATCCTAGGTGCATGTCCACTGTGAGAGAGATAATCTAAAAAGAAAAATCCAGATATCACAATATATGATCTTTTAACAATTTATTTGTGTGATACAGCTGCAAATAAGTATTTGAACACCTGTCTATCAGCTAGAATTCTGACCCTCAAAGACCTGTTAGTCCACCTTTAATTGTCCACCTTCACTTCAAGTATTATCCTGAAGCAGATCCACCTGTGTGAAGTCGTTAGCTGCATAAAGACATCTGTCTACCCCATACAATCAGTAAGACCCAAATTTGTAACATAACCAAGACCAAAGAGCTGTCCAAAGACACCAGAGACAAAATTGTAAAACTCCACACTGCTGGAAAGGGCTATGGAGAAATTCCCAAGCAGCTTGTTGAAAAAGGTCCACTGTTGGAGGAATCATTATAAAATCGAAGCTAAACATGACGGTCAATCTCAATCGGAGTGGAGCCCCATGCAAGATATCGCCTTGTGGGGTCTCAATGAATCTTAGAAAGGTGAGGAATCAGTCCAGGACTACACGACTTGACAGGACTTGGTCAATGACCTGAAAAGAGCTGGGACCACCGTTTCCAAGGTGACTGTTGATAATACACGATAAGACGTCATGGTTTGAAATCATGCATGGCACGGAAAGTTCCCCTGCTTAATCCAGCACATGTCAAGGGCCGTTTTAAGTTTGCCAATGACCATTTGGATGATACAGAGGAGTTATGGGAGAAAGTTTTGTGGTCAGATGAGACCAAAATGGAACTTTTTGGTCATAATTCCACTAACCGTGTATGGAGGAAGACGAATGGTGAGTTCCATCCAGAGAACACCATCCATACTGTGAAGGATTAGGGTGGTAGCATCATGCTTTGGGGGTGTTTTTCTGCACATGGGACAGGACGACTGCACTGTATTAAGGAGAGGGTGACCGCGGCCATGTATTGTGAGATTTTGGGGAACAACAACTTTCCTTCACTCAGAGCATTGAAGATGGGTGGTGGCTGGGTCTTTTAACATGACAATGACCCGAAGCACACAGCGAGAAAAACCAAGGAGTGGCTCCGTAAGAAGCATATCAAGGTTGTGGCATGGCCTAGCCAGTCTCCAGACCTAAACCCAATAGAAAATCTTTGGAGGGAGCTGAAACTCCATGTTTCTCAGCGACAGCCCAGAAATCTGTCTGATCTGGAGAAGATCTGTATGGAGGAGTGGGCCCAAATTCCTCTTGCAGTGTGCGCAAACCTAGTGAAAAATTCCAGGAAACGTTTGACCTCTGTAATTGCAAACAAAGGCTACTGTAACAAATATTAACATTGCTTTTCTCAGGCGTTCAAATACTTATTTGTGGCTGTATCACACAAATCGTTTAAAAAAAATCATACGTTATGATTTCTGGATTTTTCTTTTTAGATTATCTCTCTCTCTCTATAACATTTTAAAGGGGTCTCAATACATGTTGTACCCACCTGTAGCTCAAATGCCCACATGACATCAGGCAATCTTTTGGAGAACACAAGTTAAAACTGAATCAACACTAATTCTGCTGGTTGCAACCAGGTAATGAGCTCTAGTTAGCTTTACAAATTCAGGAAATAATCATCTTTAAACAACAAAACCTTTGTAAATGTACAAAAAATAACCACGATAAATAAATCAAGACATGAACTATCAGCTATTAATTTATGGTGGTGGCCAAGGAGCTCCAAAAAAAAAAAAAGGGGGGGGGGGTTGGCTAAATACAACCCTTAAATTTTTGGTTTGCTTAGGTTGTCTACAATGGGCGGCACGGTGGATCAGCTGGTAAAGCATTGGCCTCACAGTTCTGAGGTCCCAGGTTCAATCCCGGACCCACCTGTGTGGAGTTTGCATGTTCTTCCCATGCCTGCGTGAGTTTTCTCCGGGCACTCCGGTTTCCTCCCACATCCCAAAAACATGCAACATTAATTGGACACTCTAAATTGCCCCTAGGTGTGATTGTGAGTGCAGCTGTTTCTCTTGATGTGCCCTGCAATTCGCTGGCAACCAGTTCAGGGTGTACCCCGCCTCCTGCCCGTTGACAGCTGGGATAGGCTCCAGCCCTCCCCGTGGCGCTCGTGAGGATAAGCGGCAAAGGAAATGGATGGATGGAAGGTTGTCTATAATATGTAAGTTAGACAATGGCAATAAAAAGTCTTCATTGCAGATGTTGAAATGCTTGTTTTTGTCACTAAATTGAAAAACAATTCTTTGAGGGCAAGTAAAAATAAACAGATAATGCAGCTGAATAAGTATGCACATCCACATAACAGGGGATGTGACTGGGTATAATTAACCAACCACATTCACGCTGTTCTTAAAAAGGAATCAACACACCTGCCACCATTTAAAGTGCCTCTGATTATTCCCAAATGAAATTCAGAAGCTCTAGTAGCACTTTCCTTACATTTTTATAGTCAAATCTTACAGCACAAACCATGGTCTGCAGATTTCTTCCACACCATCAAAGGGAAAATAGTCAGGATAAAGACACAAAACAATTTTCAAGACATTAAATAAACCACGGAACACAGTGAAGACAGTTATCATGTGGAGAAAATATAACAGTAAATTTAGAAGAACTGGCCACCCCTCCCAAATCGATGATGAGAAGGGTTAGGGTTATTTACCACTCTCCAAAAATGTTTTACAGTGCATGTTGTGTGCCAGTGTGTGTGTGTGTGTGTGTGTGGTGTGTGTGTGTGTGGTGTGTGTGTGTGTACGCATGCATAGTGCAAGTCAATTGTTTCTTAAAATATTTTCTTTATCAAAACCACACTTCCAGTGAATAAAAGTGGAATTGATTGACAAAATGGTTGCTGCTACAAATGAGCTGCCATGAATAACCTGTGGAAGGCAGAACTACATTTCAAAATATTTTGTGAACCCGACTGATGTCATCGATTAATTGATTTATGCTAGCCGACAAATTTAGCGACAATGTTAATTTGACCTTCAAAATCTGACAAGGGAAAAGTCCTGGTTTATTGTAAGAGATATGTGTACAGCTTGCTTTCATTTCAAGGGAATTGAAAGACCATCTCTGTCGAGCAATTTCAGGCAGCTTTCAAATGCTATTGCTGATTTCTGCTGAGAATGTCAGAATATAAGAGTGGTGCCGAGGAGGTGAACTGCCAGAATACAGTCCAATAGAGTGTTGTTGAGACTTGTTTCTATCTCAACAGCAGACTGTGACAAACCACATTTTGCAATTGACAAATCAATCTAAATGGATGTTGACAAATTCCCACAGGCTCCACTTGACTCAGAATAAGCTCTCCTGCTTTTTGTTGTAACTTTACTCAATACCTGAAAGTAGGACTGGCAGAAATGCATAATTTGTTAATCACTGGAAAGCATTAATTTGTTTCACATTGAACCTGTTACAGTCTTTCATATGTTTTGTATAAAAAAAAAAAAACAGCTGTCATGATTTCCACTTAAAACCATTTTTAGAACTGCATGCTAGAAATTGCTAACTTGGCAAGTAATTTGTATTAAAAAGATTGTTGTGGCCGTCAGATGATGGACATACAAAACTAACTTAGTTGTTGGGCATCTCATTGACATGCATAAAATGACCAGCGACTTAATGAGGAGAACAAAAACAAATTCAATTTTCTTTTACGTTAAACAGAGATCAGATCAATTTCTTTGAGGTGCTGTGATCAATTAAGTGCAGCATGATTGATTCACAATGAAATTAGTCCTCATTTACAAAGAAGAACTGTGTAGTTGATCAAACGTCAAACAAGTCTTGGTCAGACTGATTCATCTGTCACATGGCTGAAGTGCTTTTGTCAATTTAGAAACATGATGGCCCAAACAAAATTTATTTTTGCAATAAATTTTAAACAAACAAAACCTTTTGTTACATTTTTTAAATTTCTGTTGTGCATACCAGGACTAAAATACAGTGGCAAGAAATGTATGTGTACCCTTTAAAATTTCATGGTCTTCAAATATGATCTTGTCATCATCTAAGTCAAGAGTATTGATAACTGTAATGGTCTTGGGGAAAAAAATGATAATCAGAATTCTGGCTCTTTTAATTATTGAGAACATGCACAAAAAATGTGCTAACAGAAAAAGTTTAGTGCTTTAGTGCTAATGGAAAAATTACCTCAAAAAGCATGAGTCATTCTAAAACAGGGGTCGGGAACGTTTTCGACCGAGAGAGCCATAAATGCAAAATATTTTGAGATCTAATTTCAAAAGAGCCATACAATATTTTAAAAACTGAATACAAGAGTATTTGTGCATTTATGTAAGACCGTAAAACAATTTGAGTACAACAAGTCTCTGAATTATTTTAAATAACAGTGCTATACAGTTACTAACCAATGATGACAAAAGTACTTCTTACCATTAATGCGACTTCTGCTGCTGAATGGTTTCGCTGATGGCTTTATAGTCTGTTTCATACGTCGTTAGATTAAGCTTTATGCAGGCGCTGAGACTTCCATCGTTAATCTTGAACGCGATTCAATTTGATTTGTCATCATGATGGTACAATGAGGAACAATTCTTGCCAACAAAATGTTTATTGCTAAAATCAAGTACGAATGCTTTGGCATACTCACCATCTGCGAATGGCTTTCCATTTCTCACAATTGCTAAAGTATCAGCAAAACTATCTGAATTCCATTAATCTTGTTGGGTCTGAACACAGATTTGCTCCTGACGAACTTGGACTTTGGAAAGTAGCTCTTGGCATGCTTTCTTCCTGGTGTACCCCGCAGGATATTTTGATGCAAACACATTAAGAATTGGCGCTTTATATTCGAGCATTTCATTGTTGCAATTTTATCATTATAATTTAGACACACTGCAGAACCCTCTCCCCCCACAAAGGTTTTCCATTCTTGCTGAAAACTAAAGTACTCCTATCTTTTAACCCTAGTCCCCAGTCAAAAGCGTTTTCATAATTAGTTGTTGATCTGCGTTCAACCCTTCTGCGCCAGCGCACATCGACTGCCACAGCAAACTAAGGCAACTGGCTGTTTGTGTTGCCTGCACAACACAAATCACATGTAGAGTATGTCATTATGAGGGTTCTGCAAGCTATATGCAACCATCAAAAGAGCCAGATATGGCTCCCAAGTCATAGGTTCCCGACACCTGTTCTAAAACAAAAGGAGTCCAGTTGAGTTTGGCGGTATGGACTCCAGCTAATTACACCGACTTAAAAAAAAAAAAAATGGTTGGGTACACTCTGCAAAAGAAGACATGGCTCGGTCATCAACAACTTTTGATTTACATAAACCTGGCGAGGGTTACGAAGTTATTTCAATGACGAGAAATTCCACAGTCAACACTTTGAGGCTGTTGCTATTCGACCAACAAGTGAATGCCAAATTAAAATCAGACCGAGAGCAAAAATTATATGCAATCAATTAAGAAAAAAAAAAAAAAAACAACAACCGAATGCCAGCCAAAGATTTAAAGACATCGTTTGAACTGGCTAACATTTCTTTTCATATCTCTGTCAAAATACAATAAAGACAGTCACTGCTTACCCCGATGCTTGTAAATAGCAAAACAGCCCAATGACACGCCACGGTGATATTGGGAAAATGTTTTGTGAACTAAGAGTAAAGTATTTGAGGGGGAAACACGGTCCTTTGTAATCCTGGGTGTAATTTTCTTCATGTCAAGCCATAAACAAGGGAGAAAAGATTAATTTGTAATCCATCTGTAATTTGTACTCTTGGCCAATGGCAAATGCTGTACATTATAGCATTTCGTGCGCTAAAGACTATTCATTGAATTTATTAGATTATATTTCCATTATTATTTTTTCCTAATATCAGAACATTTCTTGGAGAGGATGGCAAAATTTGTGCAATTGTTAGTTGTTATAATCAAGAACTTATTTCAAAAAAACACTTTCAAGATTGGGATCATTAACAAAATATTAAGAACATTATTCTTGTTGGAAAGTCATTCATTCAATTTTCACTCTTAAAAGGTGGCATAATTATTTTTAATTCCGAGTAATGTCTCCCTGGGAGTTGCAGTGTTAAATCTGATAATTGTTCTACCCACAAATTCTGTCATTTGGATATGTGGCTCACCCACAAAAGCAAAATAAATATTGATGACAAAATAAATGAATATAAATTCTGCTTACCATAGATAAGCACAACAGACTCCTCAATGGCATGCTGGTAGCTGAATTGGGAGTCGAGCAGGGCTCTGCTGACAAAGGAACCATAGTAGGTGGACTGGTACCATCCTACATGCAGATGGTCGATGTTTACGTGACGCAGAGAACGCATCATCTCCATCTGGTACTGGACTGAAAGCAGAAACATGGGCCACTGAACAAAAAAGTCTGAATGAACTTAATCTTTAACACTTGAGAGTGGGAACATTTTTCATTTGAGGCACTCATCTGATCTCCATTTAGAGCTGGGAAGAAGGGAGGGAAATAAAAAAAAAAAAACATTGGTTTTGATGACTCCAAAGATGTGTAGGAAAAATATCCCAAAACAGAAAACTAAAGGCCCCACTCTGTTATCAAGTGATTGGTGGTCCTATTTACTGCTATAGAAGTGCCCACTATTGACATTCACTCCACTTATTCATTCCTCTTGCTGATGAATATTTCCCTGTGGAGGAGAAAACAAATGGACTGATATATAAATAGGTTTCAGCAAGAAGGGAGCTGGTTGGTTCATTAAGCCTAAAACCATTTAATTTCAGACTACAGGTGACCTGAAATATAAACAGCCTTATTACCGTGCCAGTGTTAAAGGTCTACCGACATCCCTATATACATTTTAAAATTTTATATAGTTATGAAAAGTACATACTGTATAATATTCACTTTAATGTCTACACAAAAAAATATATATATAACCAGAGGGCGTATCATTCATACGCAAAGTTGCGGAAGTCTCTCTCAACATCTCAGTGGCAGCCATATTACCTGCAATGTCATTTACAGATGTCACACTGGGACAGTCGCCATCGAGACGCTGTGCCATCTGCTATGGGAAACGAACAACGGAGATTTTCTGATTTTTCCGACACCCCTTCTGACGGAAGCTCTTTTCGAAGAAGAGAACATCTCACAAGCAAGTGAAGTGACCGGGGCAATATTACACTATCGTTTTGAGAGTCTATTCCGGCTGCCTTGTTTTTATTAAAAACATACTAAAAATCATGCTTTACGTGTCGGTAGACCTTTAAGTAACAGCCACAGAAAGTGGTGAATTAACAGCATGTCCATACAGGCTATCTGAGGACTGTTGATAAATCAGGGCATTATTGGTGAGCTGTAGCCCTTAGCCCCCAGCATGGAGAGCACATCCTTCTTCCGATGTGGCTGTTAACAAGAATAAACTGAAGAGATGGAAAAAGAAGGTGGCAAATGTGGTGAGTTTGGTTGGGATGGGGGTTGATAGAACTGGGAAAAAATAATAAAAAAATAAAAAAAACAAAAAAATCATAGCCCAAGAATCATTGTATCGTACTACAATAGTAAAATTCCTCTGCTGACATCATAATCTTAATTTGATGTGAACCAAGCGACCACAGAAATAAAGAATTTGATAATTCAGTAGATTTATCAGTCATTTGTGCTACATTTGGATCAAAGTAGAACCTACAGCAATACATAGAACCTTCTGGTTCATTCCTGATCACTTGTTTCTTAAATAGCTAAGACTAATTACTGAATACATTCAAGAAACTCAATTCCTCTAAACAAAACACAAACGACAATCTTCCAAAAACTGAATTCCCCTATTTCTCTGCACACCTCTGAGAAGTCAAGTCCATTCTTCTGACAAAAAAGTGTCCAGTTTCTTCTTCTTTTCCTTTCGGCTTGTCCCGTTAGGGGTCACCAAAAAGTGTCATCTTGGATGAACGCATATTTGTTTGGCACAGTTTTACGCCGGATGCCCTTCCTGACGCAACCCCTCTGCATCTAGCCGGGCAGAGAAGCTTACACAGCACCTGGTATTCTCAGACGGACTCCCATCCAAGTACTAACTAGGGCCAAACCCGCTTCACTTCCAAGATCTGACGAGATCGGGCGTTCTCAGGTTAGCATGGCCGTAAGCCACAAGTGTTGCCAGTGTAGCAGATACAGTCTGTCAGTTCCAGAATTGGACACCGTTTACTAGTGGAAAAAGACTGGTGCCCATATTTTCGAGTTGTTGCTGCTTTGCCAGAGATTACAAAGATTAGATTCACAGCACGGCTAATCAATGTGAATAACATAGCAGTGGCCATGTTCCCTATCAATGGACATTATCTTTACCTGCCCCAAGTTGTAAATTGTTTTTTTATTTCTAAATACATTAAATCTTTTTGAAGATTAATGCTGAAAACCTGAGCAAAGACTGAGAACAATAGAGGACTGAATTGTTGAGATATGGCTTAAAACTATCCTCGTGATGTCAAGACGTATGGGGGTATAAAGTACTTTCCGACTGTGATTCTCAAATCCTAAAACTCAACACATGCACCACTACCCCCAGTTTCCTCGTGACAAGCCCCGACTGACAAGTCACTCTGTCAATTAACAACTTGCTGAATATCAGAGGAAACAAAGGGGCAAAAAGCATCTCTGCAGCCCATGAAAACGTGCATTGCTCCTTTCACTGGAGGCAGAGCAGCAGTGAATCCACGATGGAATACGGAGGGTTTCTTTTGTTTGCGTGTCCTGTTCAAGTGTCAGGTCAAACAGAATGGAGGATCAGTATCACTTTTCTGTCAGAACAGTTTTATTGTTTCAGTTTGGAGTTTCAAGGCTTCCTGTGTTTTGTTTTTATTATAATTGATGTTTATTGACAGTAGATCCATCAAAACAGAAAAAGTTTTCTACCAAGGGTTAAGAAAAAGACTAAGTATTTGATTTAATGTTGGAGGCGCCCAGGAACACACCCACAGCATCAGGAAGGTCGAAGTATATCTTAATTCTTGGCTATTTTGAAGTTTGAGTTCACATTTTTGTTTGTGTCAATTCAATCATTCACCGTCTACTGTAACATTCTTTTTTGGGGTGTCTCCAATTTACAAGACCATTTTGAGACAGGTTTTGTGGCACTTTAACATAAGCACCCTGCTCAAAAGAGCCATGTCGTGTCTACCTAATCATATCTACGGCTGTTGTTTACCAATCTTAAGGGAGGTGGGAAAAGGAAGCGCGCTAACTTCATGGTTCATGAAAGCAACCCTAAACACCCCCCACAGCAACTTTCTCCAACCACCACACCATTATCACTACTCCCCAGCACCATGAATCATGTCATTATTACGACAGCATGAGACAATCACTGCTATGTTTGAAGGTAAAATTGGATAAACTAACATTTGCAAAGTTTCTTTATACTTACAATTGTTTGGTGGCATACTGTATACTTTTAGGCAAAACAATAAGCACATAATAATAATAATGAAAAAACGTCTGTTAATTCACGGTTCCACTGTATTTCTACATCGTGAATTCCACTTGTTGCGGGGGTGGTCTGGAACATAATCCCAGAGGTGTAGTGGGGATTACTTAACCCCAAAAATCCAGGTAATGAATTTGCCCAGATTTTGACTAAACTAAAAACAGGGTTCATACTCAGTCTGACCAAAAAAATTCAAGGGCTTTTTAGGGGCATTCTTAGGGGCTGACGCAAAAAATTTAGGGCTGACAAGGAAAAAATTTAGGGCCGACACGAAAAATTTAGGACCATCGTGGGAAATCAAGAGTAAGGAAAAAAGACTCACCCAATGGTGCCATCAACCGTTCTTGGTTCATCAAATGTTCCAGTATCTCAGTACCTGTGACAGTGATTACCTGTCGCCCCTTGTGGTAGTTCTCATTGATATGACCATTGTCAACGTCTTCACATAACAGTATACAGAATAACAGATTATAACTACAATTGCAACTATATACACAAATGTCTTCTACTGATGTCTGTCTCAGCACCCCTACTCTAGCTCCTTGAGCCTACCCAGTGCCTCCTCTATTTGTTGCTGCAGAGGTGCCAAAGTGGCTCTCTTGTCCTTTGCTCTGCCTCTGAGTGCATTGGCCTCGGTGATAAACCTCAGATTCCTCTTTTCTTCTGCCTCCTCACACAGCCTGTCAGCCTTCTCAATAAGCGTTGATATGTCAGTCTCTATTCTGGCTTTTTTGGCTTTGAGGCAGTAGCGATGAAAAGTGGGCAGCGATGCCAAATGTAGCCAGGTACAAAGTCTTCCTTTCCCCACAGTGGTAGTTTTTAGCAATGTCACTGTCTGGGAACATGACTGCAAACACTTTCGAATTATTTTCACAAGATTTGCAGCTGTAATGGCTGCAGATCACTTTTAAAGTCCACACGATCTCTGCCTTTAACGAGTCCGTCTTTGTGTATTGAACTACGTTCATAAAGCCTGACTTCTGGCTGGTTGAAGTCGATGGCTAGACAACTGTAGGTGCGCATTAGGGATCACAACCGGTTACAAATAACCGGTTTTCGTTTTTTTTTTTTTTTTTAAACCGAAACCGTAATCGGGCTTTCGAAATCGGTTAAAATTTCCAATCATTTCCTCCGGTTCCGGTACTCCACATTGCCATTTATTTTCAACATCATTTCCACTTTTTTCAAGTTTCGCTGTTAGAATAAAGTTGGACTCAAAAGAACATTCAGTTAAATCAAAGAAACATCAAACATGGCATCAAGGAAACGCTCAGTATACTTTCATGCCCTTTCTGTAAGTCCAAAAGAAGAATGTCAACATTAAAACATTTTTACAAAAAAAATAAAAATTTAACTTACACGAGTGCGTTGTTGAAAGCCACATTCAACAAGCTTGTTTGTCAATATTGTGTACAAACTACCCCATTACCGCGGAGTAAATTAACGATCGATGGTGTAGCGCCGGAGAAAAGGAGTCGGAGGCGGAGTGTCGGACACAGGAACAAAACTCGTTTTATAGGCAGACATCAAAACACTACTCGCATAACAGGGGGAACTCTGTGAACTCGTCACTCCGGAAGAGCAACAACAAAAACAGTCCGTGCGGAACCCCGCACCCCAACTCGAGGTCCCGCGAGTGAATTATGTAAACATCACTATGGTACCGGTTTTAAAACCGGTTAATCATTTTCTTGCTACAACTGTTCGGTTAAAACCGGTTATGAAAGTAAGTGTTTTTTTTTTTGCGATCCCTAGTGCGCATGCACTGCTAGTACCACTGCCTGAAGTTGATGCTTCACTATCTTGATATTTTAGAAACAAATTCATACCAACGGAAGATGAGAGAGTCTTCGCCAAATCAGCATGTCTCCTGTTTTTCCGGTGCGACTCCAGCGCTTTGACACCCATCTTTTCAAGCTGGTAACGCTGCTTGCACAGATGGCAGTAAAACATGTGCCGATCTTTTGGATCTCGACGAACCCAGCTCCCAAACTCCTTACTTTCAACCCAAGCTTCTTGAAAAATGCACTTCTCCATGATACAAGTTGGATTGTTGAAAGAACTACCCTACGTCGTAACGAAGACGAAGTGAAAGGCCTACTCACGGAAACAAACAATGGAATATCAACAAGATGGCAACTAGTTATCAACACGGTGACTTCCGTTGACAATTTCCGGCTGATTTGGACACCAGACGGATCGCTATTTTTTTTGTTACATAAAAGATTAATTTATTTTTTAGGTAAAATTTTGGCGGTAGACGTCCTCCCTTTGATATTTTTTTAATTTAAGGCCTTTTTAGGGGCTTGACCAGTTTTCGCGGATTTTAAGGACTTTTAGGAGCCCCTAAATGCACCTTCGAAAATTTAAGGGTTTTTAAGGACTTTTAGGGCCGCGTGCGAACTCTGTAAAAAGCAATACTAGCAAGATGTCATTGACTTTTGCAATAGGATCAAGGCTTGTAAACCCGTTTGCTATTAGCTTTTTTTTTCCTGCCTTGGAGCCTTTTCGATTAATGAAAATGGGTCGTCAAACCAGATAAGGAATGAGCCATCCCATTAATTTAAAAGTGCGGCTCTATTGTGACTGTGTACGTGTGTGGAGAATGCAAGAAAGATGCAATGATGCGCAGGTGTAAACATGGGTGTGCCCATTTGACAGTACAGAAACTCGTGTGTGTTTTGGTGTTTCTGACCTGGAAGCTAAAGTTTCACCCTTCGCGAAAAATGTAAATAACCAAAAAACACAACCAGGGAGTAAGTGTGTGGTTAAATGCGCTTGAAAACGCAATGGGCATGTATGTGTGTGCAATGAACCAGACAGATAGTTCATACTCTAATATTCAATGACAAGAGATGAACTGCTTCAGACCTTTCATGCTGCTGCAGGCCACAACATTTCAGAGCAGGGAAAGGGGGGGTGGGGAGAGAGGAGAGAGAGAGAGAGAGAGAGAGAGAGAGAGAGAGAGAGAGAGAGAGAGAGAGAGAGAGATAGAGAGAGAGAGAGAGAGAGAGAGAAGAGAGAGAGAGGAGAGAGAGAGAGAGAGAAGAGAGAGAGAAGAGAGAGAGAGAGAGACTGGGAAGATCCACATAACAGAGTCACAACATATTCAAATCACCACCTTGTCAAAATGTAGGAGCTATTCCCTTGAAATCACACGCACACGTTTAAGTGTTCAAGTGGATGCAACATCGTCATTTGGGTTATTTCTGTTTCATTCTCCTTTCACAACAATCTCAATCAAACCAAATAATCATCGTACTTTTATTGACAAGTGGTCTTTCCGTTTACCTTCTAGGTCCTGAAGGCTGCCGGATTGTGCTGGCCACCAAATACCCAGTTGGAAGGTTTGAACAGTGCCAATAAAAAGTTTAGAACAGACTAGTCTGACAGTCAGGCACACGATTCCCAAAAGGCAGTGTGGTGGGCTATAGATGCTGCTCCAGTGTCTGACTTCCATCTACGCTTGCTGTATTCTGGCACTTACAGTGGCCATAATCAGTGACTGCAAAAAATCCATACAAGCACTTTCGATCCCACCAGTGTTCAGCAAATTTGTTTCTGGTTAGCTTACTGCGCCAGTCCAAATCAATTTGATCCTTGCCCAAAAGTGTGCTACATATCCTTACAATGCCTACAGTAGATGGTGTCTTTAGGAATACAATGGAAGCTAATGTTGCTTTTGTATTGAGTCAATCTGATGCAGAGTGTCATTTGAAATCCTCATATGAGCCACCTATTTTCCTATGGAACATAAAACTATCCCTCAAAATTTACTGTTTGAGGGATACGTATATGCTAAACTATATATATCACTCACATTTGACGAGTGATTGAAAACTTTCCCCTCTACATGCTTTAGGAAGCTATAGATCATCTACTGCTAGGTTTCATCAATTGATTGCCAACAGATACCGCCGTAAATTACACTAGATTAGAACAAGACATCACGATTGCCGATAGGAATGTTTGTTACAATGTATCGCTAGCTTGTTGCCACTCACGCCAATTATGTTTAACTAAACTTTCAGCATTTTTAAAACATTGCGGGTATAGATCGTTCATGTTTATTCCTTGACAGGCCAGTGCATTTAACTTTTCTTCAGATAAAGCTTGTCTGTTCAAGAATTCTTACTGATGAAAAATTTTAAATATCGTTTTATATCATGTTCTACTAATAGTTGAAATTGGAAATTAACATTTCTGAGTTAGAAATTTTTGTTTTTTTATTTTAGTCATGTATTAATTTATTTTACTTTTAATTTATAGCTCTGTTATATCAGGGGTGCCCAGACTTTTTTACCCCAAGATCTACTTCTCAAGCATCCACCCTCTTGCGACCGACGGGGGGTCTGACGTGTTTTTATTTATTTAGTTTTTTTTTTTTTTTTTTTTAGAATGACCAATGATGAAATGGAAAGACCAAGTCACAAAGATCAACCCATTACAAAAATGGAAAATATTTATTTTATAGTATATTGAGGATTCTTTATGTGTAAATGTATTTTTGTGTGCCTTGCATTACCGCATGAGCCAATATTACGCAACACAATTAACTTCAAACATTTTTTGTAACTACTTGAGTTCACGTTGATGATCACTAAACGCCATACGAATGAAAATGCACACCCGGGCTGTGTCACTCACATCAGTGGATTCATCCAACTGCAGTGAGAAACACTCACTATCTCCGATGTCCTTCCACACGAGCCATGGCTTCACAGCTGCAGAGATTTCATTGAAGATAATATTTCCGCCTTATTTTCAAAAGATCCTCTTGATAGGACTTCTAGTTATTAACGATGATGTGACGAACCCGGAAACGATGTTTCAGTGGCAGCTTTCGCTGTTGAACTATATTGTGTGAAAAGTGACTTTTGTCCTCAAAAACTATAGTCACCTTAAATGAAAACTGAGACCTGACATAATAGCTCAACCATCTTAAAAAGAAGTGTCAGAAGGACGCGTTAGAAGGACGGGCAAGAGCAAGGTAGATGAGTAAGAAAAAGTGACAGACGCAAAGAAAATCGAACATTTTCAACTAACAATATTCTGGTATACTTCAAACCTGGTAACATCATGACAAAAATGCTAGTACCCCAAAGATCAGACACTCCACACGCAGAAATGCAATCTGATGTAGGCAGTGAAGTGCAGTGAAGAATGCACTGATGTTTATATCGGGGAAACCAAGTAACCACTTCGGTGTTTAAAAAAAAAAAAAAAAAAAGATTCGATTTCCCGACTGATCCTAAAATTCCCGCTGATTCTAACATTTTTACACCACGTAATAAATACCAGTGGCACTGCTACGAAGCACACAGTTAAGTCGGGTGATTGACAACAGCCTCAGCGAGCGGCGGCGTGGCCGTGTGCCACTTCCTCGGGCATGCTGTTTATGTTGTGTATTCACAAGCCTTGTTTTTCATGCCACTTGTTGCCAAATTGTTGTGTATATGCATATGTTTTCACGAGCGTCAGCTAGCGTAACTGCTTCGTTCCATGCCAAAGCTTTACTAAGCCATATCAAGTAATGTTTTCATGTTTTGCCATGTTTGACTTTTGACATTGTTTTTTTAGACAAACCCTTCATGAATTTTGATCTCATCCATGAGAGAGTCTGAATTGACGAGAACTGACAAGAAAATGGATGTACCATGTGATGGCGATGGAGTAAAAATATTTTGTCACAAAAAAAAGAAAAAAAAAATCCTACCTACAGTCTCTAGTTCTGAAATTGGAACCAATTTTTTTTTGTTTGGCACAAACAAAAGGCACAGTATAGGCACATGACAACATAGATGAGGTAACTCTTTAGCTCAAGACTCAGTTATCTACCTGCACCTCAAAGAGAACGAGCACTTTTTTTCTGGACAATGAAGACGGGTTGAAAGGGGTGAGAGACGCCATCTACATTAGACCTGAAAGACCATCTATATGAGGGGTCACCAAGCTTTTTCTGGTTGAGGGCTACTTTGTGAGCATTGATCGTATGAAGGGCTACATGACCTGTTTGCCGTAATCTCTCTTTATTTTACAACAGTATAATACAGAATATTAACAAGGGATCTTCCACCCAATGGCTGGTGTTGACGGGCAGCTGTCTCTGTGCAAAGCACCTAAACGACTGTTTTTCACCCCAAAAGACTGCTCTTCATGGTTCTGCTGTGCTTCTAACAAAGGAAAACTATTAGGGTTCCCAGACTAATACACAAACTAATGCTATCCTAACTCGGCTTGTGCATAAACTAATGAAGCCTGTTCGGGTAGCAAATCGACTCCGATAACTAGAACAGTGCAATTGTGATCGATTATATGTCTTGAGATTGAAATTACTTGATTGAATGAAAATTCTTTTGTGTCAAAGCTTGAAGATGGACATGAACAAAGGTTAAGTTGTACACAACAGTTAAGTATAGAGTAGAAGACGTGTAATCATTGCATAAAGGCCTGTCAATATACAGTATAAAACCGTATAATGCCAATACTAGCACTGCATCAGCACAATTTTTAAGGCAAACTTACCACTGCAAGTACAGTTAAAGCTCATTGAATTAATTTAAATTTGAGGCTGGTCTTCTTGGTCTGAATTCACTGGTAAGGAAATATTAACATATCTCCCAAACATAAGCACTTGCCTAGAGGAAATTGGTAAAGCGCTGGATTTTAAGCCAAAAAGCATCACAAGTGAAGCTAGCAGCAACACAAATATATCAAAACTACCACGAGCATATGCAGCTGGGTGAAGATGGACATTTTCTCTCACAAATATAATTTGTCAAAATCCAAGTAACACTGAAACCAAAGTGTATTTTGCCAGTCTGGTGAGTGACTATGTCACTATGGAGGTCCTGAGTGGCGCAAAGCATGCTGGATGTAAATAGCGTTTAAAGTGCATGTTTTGTGTCAATTATTTTGTGAATAATTCATTTGTTTTATTATTTGCTAGTTATGCTTTTCTGTTTGTTGTGGTGTGATCATTTTAGTTTTGATGTGGCACCGAGTCTGTACAACAGTCAGTTTGTTGGTCTCAAACCTGTGATTCTGACAGATTGGGGAGAAATTATATATATTCTGACTGAGATTGTGTGGCTTCTAGACTTATTCACCAAGATGACAAATTAGCTGCAACATTCAGATTTTTAATACAATTGTGGCAATTGAGACATTTGCTGATTAAAGGGAGATCTGAAAGTTTAGCGCAATTGCAGTGTAGCTGTTCTAGATGAGGCTAAAATTGTTGTTCAACATTTGGATGTATGCAGGTAATGAAGTGCTGTATTTAGTTAGCTGTCCACCACTGTGTCATTAGTGCAAACAATACATATGCTATCGAAGCAGCAAAGGGTGGGAAAAAATGTATTTCATAATTTTTAAAAAGGTGACCCCAAAAAACTTTGGATTAGATTGATTATTCGCTCAACCATACACAGAACGCAATCCTTTGCATATAACATATTTCTTTATGTTATCATGATAGCAGTCACAGGAAACGGGAATATGCCAGCAGTCGAAAATATTTAATTTGAGCAGAAAAAAACATGGATTTCTCTTACATAGTACAATAGGAAAATTTGCAAAACATTACCATATGACTGAGGGCCATGTTAGGGTATTCAAATTAGCATGCCAATTACAGCCATATTCTTTTCTTTTTCTCCTGTAAAAAAGAGGGCAAGCACTTTCTTATTGAAGGTCAGTCAATGCTAGTATGAGAAAGTACATGGGTTTTTCTTTTGCCAACTTATTAGCTCCGTCCACACGTTCATCTGTTGGAAAGAGGGAACAGTGATAAATGTGCAAGATGACGAAAGTAAATGGGTGATATCGAGTTGCAGTCTACACTGAAGTGTCAGGAGAGGCACAAGGCTAATTTTCAGCAGTAAGGCTATAAAGGGATCTGTGTGCCTATTTGTTAGTACCTGTGTGTTTGTGTGAACATAGCCACCTTGGTCCATGTTCCACTTGGCACAGTGGATTAGGTGTAATTAATCTTAGTTAAGCAAGACCTCTGGAGAACTGCACATGCACGCACACACAATCATCAGACGAAAAATGTGTACACAACACACTGCATGATGTTTCACGACACAAGACAAAGCTTCTTTGTCTTCAAGACACTGACACTGACAAACTCAATGTGTGGACATTTGACAGCACCAATTGTCGCACAACACCATTATTGTAGCAGTCATGTAAGGGTCATCTATAAATGAAAATTTTGTGTGTAAAGGATCAATTTGTGAACTTGCTAATTTGTCTTCGGGAAATGGGAAACCGGAAATTTAATTTTATGTGTTCTTATCAATGTTCAAATAGTGCACATAACTTAAAAAAAGATCCCGTGCATTAAACAAAGGGACACCCAAGTAATTTGTCTAATCAATATTCCTGTTGACGTACTTATACAAAGAGCAAGTGTACAAACATGGATGAGAAATCCTATGTGATTAAAAACCAAATTGTGGAGCACAGAGTGGATTTTAAGTAAAGATGCAGCTATGTTGATTCAGACTGTTCAACGTTGGTGAAAAGCACTGGATGTATCAGTATTATGAATACCAGTATGAACATTTTGACATTTGAGACTGAGAAAACTATTTTCTTATTCGCATGCATTTGATCCTAACTCTACACTCTCCTGTCTTCTCAAAAATATATCAAAATGAAATAAAGATTCATCTTACATGTAAAGTAAAACTTGATAGAAAAGCTGTTTTTGGATAATAACAGCACCAATTTTATGATTTGCTTCCAAAGACATGAACTAAGTGGAAAATTACATAAAATGTATTACTTTCTATCAGTTTCCTTACACCCATTTCTACTTCAAGGCAAAGATACCTTACCGTGAAAAGAAATGCAATCCTCCTCATAGGCATTTAATTGCATTTAATTTTGTTTTAAGATACGTGAATAGCTATTGTTCTGCTTTCTCATAATACATGATCAGTTTAACACTATGTAACACAACTTCCAAGAACACATTTTGAATTGGGTATCCATATGTAATTTTAGTGACAAATGACACTAACTAAAAGTTAGCTCACAAGGACTTCTTTGCTTCAACATGAAGTTTTATGTTTAAGAAAAAAGTTAAATGATTACATACCTAAATGTCTCACGAGATGGACCAAGATAATATGAAACATCATGTATGACGTTTTGTGTTGTGTGCAACTTTAGGGGTTTATTTTTCAAAAAATGGGGATATAATTCAAAATTTTATGACCTCAGGAGCTATAGATTTTCTTATCAGCAAGGCAGAAAAAAAGAGAAAAATTAAGAATGCAACCAGAACACCTGCACATAATAATAAACAAAATGTGTCTATTTAATTTACCGAAAAAGAAATAAGTCTGGATTACCTTCTTTCCTTTTCTAGTCTACTGCATTCAATGGCACTCTCAAGGAACTCAAGAGTCTCTTCCTCCATTTTTGACAAAATTGTTCTGTGCGAAACACCTGAAACATCGGTTTACTTTTGCTATCTTTTTCCTAGTCCCCTCTTGTTGTGCTTGCCCTACCTTGCAATATTTTGCTTGGTTGCCCTTACTTCTGCCCTGTAACATTGTTCCCATCACTCCACTGCACATCACCTTTTCTTCCCTATTGCCATCCGAGATTCTTTTACATTTTGTCTCGTCCTTGTCACCTCTCTTCTTGCGTCTCACCCAGACCCACAAAATTTAATGTGGTAAAGAATCATGAGACAATGGAGCAGATGAATAAAACAGCGGAACTGATGGAAATGGAGACTGCACCTGGGGGATTCACATGATTTATAATGCTGCAGGAGGATTTAAAATCAGATACAGCTCTATACAGCTGTAGCTTGGTGCTAAGATTCAGGCTTAGAGCTCCGGTACAGTGAAAGGGAGAGAGTAAAAATGTTCAGAACGTATCATCTTGAACACAGGGCCACCAAGTGATCTAATTGGCTTCACTGGGGGGAGAACAAGATAAAAAAATGGAGGGAATCAATTTCCCATTTGGGGCAGGTAGAGTGATCTATTGAAGGGCAACCTCTAAGAAGGACCTCATCAGAAGGGGGGAGGCCCAACTTCTTACAAACCACACACACGCACACCTCATTGCATACTGAACAGCATATTTACAGCGAGGAGTTGAGAGATCATGGTAGAGTCATTTTAACCGTCTGACTTCAATTAACCTATGGTGAAGATGTCTGCTCCAGATGACAAAGCTTCAAAAGTGAAGGCTTACATACACAACCTCAAAAAGGCATAGCAGCCAGTTACACAGCTAGGCAATCGTTGATTGGTCAAAAAGTAGAGCTGTCAAATGTTTGGGAACTCCATATTTTGTTATGGAAATCACCTGAATGTTGACTCCGGTTATTAACACTGACCATAAATTTATTAAATTAATTCAATGAAATAAACACTTCTTTGCCTTTCGTCTTGTCCTGTTAGGAGTCGGCACAGCGTGTCATCTTAGATGAACGCATATTTGTTTGGCACAGTTTTACGCCGGATGCCCTTCCTGACGCAACCCCTCTGCATTTAGCCGGGGAGAGAAGTTGACAGCACCTGGTATTCCCAGGCGGTCTCTCATCCAAGTACTAACCAGGGCCAAATCCGCTTAGCTTTCGAAATCTGACGAGATCGGGCATTCTCAAGATAGCGTGGTCGTAAGCAACAACACTATGTGTTGCAAAAACAAAAATGTATTGACATTAAACAGTAGCCCAACCTCCCCGCTTTCTGAGTACTGCCGTCAGTGCATGCCATTATACCATCCTCCTACTCCAAGCCCCAAACCCACCCCCGATTACCCCACTTCAGGGGCAAAACCTCTCTTTGTGTCCAGTGTCAACACATTATAAGTGACTAACCATTGCCTCCAAGACACTGTGTCATGATGGAGGAAGGAGGAAGTCCAGTCTAGTATCTGGATCATTATCCAGAGTGAAACCATGAATAAAGCCATTACTCCTAAAGAAACAAGACAGATTAGGTCTTCATAAAATAAACAGCATCATAAAGAAGAAACATTACATGGAGATATTAAGGCAACATCTCATAACATCAGCCAGGAAGGTAAAACCTGGGTGGAATTGGGTCTTCCAAATGGAGAACGACCATAAGCATACCGCCAAAATGGTTAAAAAGTGGCTTGAGGATAAAGTCAATGTCTTGGCTGGGCCATCACAAAGCCATGATCTGAATCCCATCAGAAATTTGTAGGCAGATTCTAAAAGGCGTGTGTGAGCAAGGCAACCAACAAACCTGACTCAGGAAGACCATCTCTATCAGGAAGAATAGGCCACGATTCCAGCAGAGTACTGTCCGAAACCTGGAGAAGGTTACCCAAAATGTCTGACCACAGCCATGCAGTTCAAAGGAAGGAAATTCTCTCATTATCGTGGTATTTCACAAAATTAAAAAAAATATTGGTGATCCTGACAGACCTGAAACAGGAAAGGTTTGATTTGAGTGCAGAAAGTGTGACGAAAAATTAAATGTTTATGTAGTGTATGTAAACTTTAGGCTTCAACTGCACCTATTGCATTTTCTAGCTGATAAATCACATCTATACTCCTCTGCAAGCTGCTGTTGCACAATATATGGAAGTCTGGGGGGGTGGGGCATCACACGAGTGACCAAAACTGCCAGTCGATCGCAATCGACACATTGAGTACCCCTGCACTAGAAGATGCCTTGATATGGGCCAATTTGAGCCTATTTTCCATACTAAAATTGGGGAAGATGAGTGAACCAATCACCAACGCTTATTTACAAGTCACATATGAATGAGAAACTCAGTACTTATAACTGGCAGGTGTAAATGAAGACCCAAAACAGCTTGAAAAAAATGTTCTGGGCATTTCTGACCAAAATTATCTTACAAACCCAGAAAAGAGATTAAAGACTATAAAAAAATAAAAAGCTGATGGAAAGGGACCTTTAGGTAAGGAGTTTGCAAGAGCACTGGAGCAGTGAGGGTGGAGCGAGAACACTAAAAGATGCAATAAAGAAAAGTTCAAACAAAATGCAGGGCCCGTGAGTTCTTGGAAAGAGAAGAAATGGAGTGTAAGAAATGAAATTGAGAAGGGAGATCGATACAGAAAACGCAAGCAACTGAAGCTTTTTTTCCTATTAGAATGTCACAATCATACAGACCCCTCCAAAAGTATTGGAATGGCAATTTCAATTCCTTTATTTTTGTTTTGCACTGAAGAAATTTGGTGTTGGGATAAAAAAATGACTGAGACAAAAGTTCAGAACCCCAGCTTTCATTTTGTAGTATTTCCATCTAGATGTGTTAAACAACTCTGGACAGGGCACAAATTGTTTGAAACCACCCACTCTTCAAGTGAGCAAAAGTAGTGGAACGTGAATAATGGGTGTTTGTAGTTGCTTAGGTGTTGCCTTTTAAATAGCTTAAACACTGGATAGTGGTTTTTGACTTTGGGTATCACCTGTGTAAACTGCATTTGCTGTTAAGAAAATGAAGTTAAGGGTGTTCTCTATAGGAGAAAAGCAAATGATTTTGAAGCTGGAAGAAGAAGGAAAATCAGAGTTATTGCACAAACCTTGTGCATACCCAATTCAACAAATTGTAATGTCCTGAAAAAGAAAAGGAAAAGCAAACTTATTTATATAGCGCATTTAATGCATAGGGTAACAATGTTCTTTACATGACTGGAAGCATTTAAAACCAAATAAAACAAAAGCCTATAAACATGTAAAGAAAAAAAAAACAGTACAATTAAAACAGTGTACAGTGGAAGAAATATATACAAGTGAAAATGCTATAGAAGCATGAGGGAATATTTAACCAGAACTTAAAAACATTTACAGCTCCACCACACTCTCTTTTTCCTACTTTACACCCACCCCCCGAACCCCGCTCCCTCCTAAAGACGTACACTCATAATTACAAATGTTACAGTACTTGCACAGCCCATCAATGTGTTTTATAATGACAGCGTCCACCACTGCTGCTTTACTTAGCAACACAGTCTGGGCAACGTCGACCAAAGACGAGCTAGACATGCTGTGTATGTTTACTTTTGATAATAACGGAGAAAGTTAAAAAAGAAATGCTGTTGTTTTAAGATGCAATGACTGTCGGAGTATGTGAATAATCGAAGAAAAAGTGGACGACATTTTCTCTTTTTTGAGTGGAAAAGGTCTGGTGTGAAGCCAAAGTAGAAAGTGCAGTGTGAGATGGTGTGTAATTTTAAAATTCCACCTTGGCACAGCCTGATACAGAATGAAACCACAGACAATACAGTGCACAAAAAGATAATTCTGTATTTTAAACATAGGAGGCAATATAACATTAACCTTAAAACGGTTTGGGAGCATCATCATCATCATTTCACCCCCACCATCCCCTCGTCGGTAGCTTGGGAGAGGCTGGATGCTTGAAAAGTAGATCTTGAGGTCAAAATGTCTGGCCACCCCTGATTTACAACATTCTGAATAGCTGTTCCTCCTGGATATTTCTTGCTGCTATCGGAACACTGAGTGCACAGCACTTCGCCGGGAATGTCCACTTTTTGTATGTGTTCGGTTAGACATGTTGATACCGTTTTCGGTCCTATCTGCACGGTTACACTTTTTTCAAGCCATGCCCGTCTGAAACAGTTTTTGATTCCAGCATCCTTGTCAATAGCCCTTGCTCGATCGTCATCCTTTTTTTCCTAACACTTTCGCCATCGTAAAACTTTGAACACACCGTCGCTCAGTTCGCGCTAAGTCCCACGCGCCATTACTTGGCTAACTAACAAGTTACACTGCAATTTCTGAGAACCGAGAACACATGTACATGGCAATGGTGAAACTCGATTAACCACTAACACGATTGGATCGTTATACTGTGTAACTCTGTTGTCCAATCGAGTAATCTGCCGCAAACACGTTTTAATGTTTATGTCACAAAATGCAAATATTTACACTACCGAGCAAAATAGAACACCTTGTGCTAGCACTAAGCTGAACTTGCAGCTTGGAGTCCACCACCGTGAGGCAGGCGCACGATACCCTACCCCTAAACCCCCCCCCCCCCCACACACACACACACACACACACACCCCCACCCCCCACTGAAATTTTCTCAACGGATTTGCCCTTATCTCGAGAATGGTCATTTTGGTCTGAAAAAGTCGGAAATCCGCCGATCTGCGGAAAATTCTCATCCCACATCATCAGCAGACCTGTATGTTGAACATCTCAACAGCGAGGGTACCTATGCAAGGATCCTGTTTGTGGACTTCAACTCTGCGTTTAACACCATCATCTCTGAACTCCTCTCCTCCAAACTTGACTGTCACACCAAGTGTTAACGTTGCATGCTGGCTAAAATCACGTGGCTGAATTAGTCAAAAATTTAGCTGATTTAAACTAAAATAAATGTGATGACATTCTGAGCACTATGGAAATAACTTGGTATTTATCTTTATAAGCCAAGAGAAACAAAAAACTGAATAAAAAGCCATTTATTGCCAAGAAATGACTGGTGTATAAATAATTGTTGTGTGAACATAGAATTATTTTTCGTGCCAATATGCAAATACATCCACATACAGTATACTTGAACTCGCCATATCCTTTATATTTTCACACAGCACTATGTGCTGACTATGATCATTTGATTGTTTTTATCTGACTTTAACTTTAACATAGATTAGGTAGTGTGTGAATCGTGTTTCTTATGTGCTGACTCTGTTTATTTGATTGCTTGTTTTGACTATCTACAGCCCGAAGGGGGGCCAATTCCTGTGCGATGTATGGATTAGAGACGGTGGCACTGAAGAAACAACAAGAAGCAGAACTGGAGGGTGCAGAAATGAAGACGCTGAGGTTCTCGCTTGGAGTGAGCAGGTTGAATAGGATTAGAAATTAGCACATTAGAGGGACAGCCAAAGTTGGATGTTTTGGAACCAAGGTTAGAGAGAGCAGACTTAGATGGTTTTGACATGTTCAGAGGTGAGAGAGCGAGTATATTGGTAGAAGGGTGCTGAGGATGGAGCTGCCAGAGTGAGAGGAACACCAAAGAAGAAGTTGATGGATGTTGTGAGCGTAGACATGAGGATAGTGGGTGTTAGAGAAGAAGATGCACGAGATAGGCTTAAATGGAAAAAGATGACACCCTGTGCCGACCTCACGGGACAAGCTGAAAGGAAAACAAGAAGAATATGCAAATACTGTATCCATGTGTTTGTGTCCCTCAAACATTTATAAGTACATCGTATATGTGTGTCCCTCAAATGCATAGCATATTTACATGTACCCATGGTGCAAGGTCATATGTTTTGGGGGTCCTATCAAGTTTTTTTTTCCCTACTCATGTTGAAGGGCTATTTTTTCACTACAGCTCAATTATTCTCCCACTCTGGCTCATTTGTACAGTAACTGTGGCCCCACACTGGCACCTGTTGATGAAAACTAAAATAGCACAACGCTGACATGTTCCCAAACACACAACCATACTCAAGAATGCGGTCATGATTTTCAGTCGATTTATTGTTGTCTATAAATATCGATCAGAGGTGTCATTCTGATCAAACAGACATTTTGCAAATTAATAAAGTGATCCATGAAGAAAGTTATTTATGGGATAACAAGTGAATTTGCACACTATTATTTTCCAAGATTTGTACTGACATTTCAGTAATCCCTTGTTGTAGCTGCTTGTCAAAACCAATCCTATCACTACTTTGACATTATTTGTAACAACACTAACACAAGAGATGTGGAACTGTATCAATAAAACTCAAAAATCTTGCATTGGGTCACACACAGCATATTTCTACACAAAGAGCTTCCAATGAATTAGAGTTGACAAAAACGAAAGGAAAGCATAGCAATATCAGCCTTTGCATAATAGTGTAAATCTCCATTTATAAAATGAGATGATGACAAATTAATGTGAAATAGATGCAGAAATAAGAAGGATGCATGGCTATGATTACATATGTCAACACAGAATAAGTCACTCATTTTCCTGAAGTTCTAACTTGAGGTTAAACAAACAGAAGCTGTGGCCAAAAAAAAAAAAAAAATCCCATTCAATGAGGAACAATGTAATCAATGTTTGGCCATTACTAGCAATAAACAGTAGCACAGAGCTCATTCCAGTTGAACTTCTAACACTTGCACTGAGACAGACATTTTTAAAGAGGTCAATAGACATTTAATATCAAAACTAAATATTCATATCATCAAATAATTTTATTTCATCATGATGTATTGTTTTATCGTAATTTACGGTCATATCTATTGTCAATCCATTGATGAAAGCTAGCAGTAGATCTATATCTTCCTAAAGCATGTAGAGGGGAAAAGTTTTCAACTTCAAGATAACGCGGTATCATGGGAGAAAATGACCATTCGCATTTAGATATATGGGCAGACTAGTCTAATATTAGAACTTAGATCAAGTCAAAGTAAATCACAATCTCATATTTATTATAATTAGATACTGAAACATTAGTTGTGTTAGCTGGAATTTTAACATTAGACACCATCTCATCCTGTACTTTCTACTTTGGCTTCAGACCAGACCTGTTTTACTCAAAATAAAGAAAATCTTGTCCAGTTTCACCACTTTTTCTTCCATTATTCACATACCCCGACATTCATTAAAGCAACAGCGCTTTTTTTTTTTTTTTACTTTTACCATTATTATCGAGAGTAAACACTAGCAGCATGCTCTACATAGCCCAGCCTGTGTGGGTGGTCATTGTTTGTAATTGAGTGTACCCCTTTAAGAGCCGAAGGGGGGGCGGAGTCAAGTAAATGAGCAGGAGACGTGTGCTTTCATGTTAAAAAAAAAAAAAAAAAGAATGTCAACTGTATGTATTTCTACTCTTAACACATTTTAGACGCGTGATTTTTCGTGCTCGACTGCAGATTTGTGAGCGCGAAGGTGCAGTCACATTCGTCAAATGTGAGTTACTAGCATACAGTATACGATGCACGTATGCTCACATTACATAAAGTGTAGCACTACTTACTATTGTAACAGCTGTAGCCATTAAACATGTTGACAAAGGCTGCAGACCTTTGAAAAGTAGTTCAACTCTTGAATCCAAACAGGCTGCTTTGATCTACTTATTGTAGCTCGTCCGTCCTGAGTATCGGGGGCGTTTCAGCACACCACGCACTAATTGTCTGGCCCTCAATTCTCAAGCATAACCTATGGGGGCATGTCTTTTTTTAACAATATTCTCATCCAAGAGAAAAAAAAAAAAAAAAAAAAGAGCAGCAACAACGACCGATCGTGCCAACCAACAGAGCAATTGTAAAATACGCCCGAGTTGCTATTAATAATTTGTGTGTCCAATCTCATATATTGATCATTGTGTGTGTTATTTCAAAAAAAAAAAAAAAAAAAAAAATGGAATGTTTTACTTTTTAATGTGAGAACCCTTATACCTGATGCTAGATAAAGCAAGCAAATTGGATGGAGGGACATTTATAAATGTATTTCTCAAATAAATGTTTTGGTCTCAAACAGGTTTTGATCATTGTTTTTTTTTTTCTAGAATACAGTGGTGTACTTTTTGGAACTATTAGAGATGAAAGTGAACTTTCGTGAAAATTCCTGAAAATCTAAATGCACTGAGGGAGTGAAGTTCTGCTAGGGGGGTCCAGGGTCATGCCCCCACCGGGAAATTTTTGAAAAAAAGTATGGCTGTGGTGCATTCTGGCGAGATCTATGAACAAAATTCAGACACAAATTGAAAGTAAAATTTCTAAGTCCTGACCAAAAAAAAAAAAAAAAAAAATTGGGCAGAAGTTCCACCAGGGCCAAGCCCAGATTTTTTTGCCCCCCATGCCACTATCACTGGATAGCACAAAATCACATTTGTCATTAAAATATGGTTAAAATATACCAGTTTATATCAAGACAAATCAATTGAGTGAACTATTCAGTAAAAAGACATCTAAAATTGTAATATTCCCCACATTATACAGATTATTGTATAGATATAGAATATACATGAAAATATATCCGAGAATTTCTATACCGTACAGCAAAACATGTTAAAGGAATTGATCTGTAGTAATTACGATTAACGTTTAAGTCTCAAATTTATTACGTCACAGTGTACTGATACACTCGACCACATTGCTCACTATCTTAGATATAGATCTAGTAATACTAATAGTATAATCAGTTGCCATTAATATTTATATATATATATATATATATAGATGACACGCTGTGGCGACCCCTCAGGGGACAAGCCGAAAGAAACTTACTTACAGTCACTCACATTTGAAAAATGTACGGGTGTGGTCAGTCATGCTCGCAGATAAAGTTCCGGGTGTGATTAGAGATGGCCTGAAAATAACTTAAATGATTAATATAACATAAATGTAATTTAAAAATTAAATAAACAAATACATAAATAGAAAACTAAAATTTAAAACTCGGAAATGATCATTTCCAATTTCAACTTATATTAGTAGAACATGATATAAAACGGTATTTAAAATTTTTCATTAATAAATCTAACAAACTTTATCTGAAGAAAAGTTAAATGCACTGGCCTGTCAAGGAATAAACAAGAACGGTCTATCCTCGCAATGTTTTGATAATGCTGAAAGTTTAGTTCAACAATCGGCTTTCGTGGCAACAAGCTAGCGATACATTGGAACAACATTCCTGTTGGCGATCGTGACGTAAGGTTGTGGGGGGGGGGCATCACAGGACTGCCGTAAATAGGAGGCTGGCTTGCTAGAACGTGCCTTTATGTGTACGCGCTCAACTTATTGACAACACTTGAATCAAGCGACAAGGTGGATGATAGTCTGTTGTTTTTTTGTTTTTTTACACCGCCACAGTGCCTCTCCATCGACGCAATGAGCACCCCGAGTGTAATTTAATTTCCTTTGACATGGCTCATTATGTTGATGACTTTCGACGTAAATGCGTTCGCATTATGTGAAGCAGTTCTGAATATGCGCTTTGGTACACGCTCCGTACATGCTCAGTACAGTTAACTTGCATTTCCTGTTTCCAGGTGAATACCGGTTGTTTTGGAGCATGATTGTTTAGTTAACAACGTTCATGAAATACACACGTAAATTAATGTCAAGACCACACAAACTAAGCGACGTCTTGAGAGAATGCGAGGGGGGGGGGCGTTACTGCTACTAGTGATAGTGCCTCAACATGGCTACGCTCGTGAAAGCAAGACAACAAACTCTAACGCATGTCTGTTCAATGTTGTCAACTAATATGTGGATCAATTTTAGGCAATTTTTCCTCAATTTTACGGAGAAATTTTCATGAAAATTTTAAAATTCCGGGAAAATCCAGAGGACTTTAATCATTGAACTATGAAAGTTTGAACTTTGAGAGTTTTAACAAGAAATACGAGAACATGTTAATACCTGTGTGAAAAGTTTATAAAGTGTGTTGTTAGGGGTTTAACAGCTTAAAAAAAAAAAAAAAAGAAAAAAATACTTAAAAGAAATTACTGCAAATGAAAAAAAAACATGCACAGTAAATGAAAAAATACTGTAAATGAAAAAAACACTCTGTAAAGCAGTGGGGCCAAACAAATTTTTGTCACCAGATTGTACTTACGGTTTCCCTCAGAGGGCCGCTATGACTGTGAAACCATAAAAATCTTTTACTGCCTCATCATATTTACACATTAAATTTATGAAGTAGTTTTGGAATCAAAAATCAAGTGTTAATGGGTTTTTCAAATATTGCTGTTTGGCAACACAAAAATGCTTCTGATATCTCAACGTTATCATTTATGATGTGAACATTTTAATTTTTGGTACATATTTTAACAAATATCATGGAAAGTTGATACACATGATTTGCCTCAGCAGGCCGCATAAAATCATGCAATGGGCCTGATCTGGCCCTCAAGTTTGACAACTGTGCTGTAAACAACAAAACGTATAAATATAATGAACAGAATTAAAAAAATAGTGCGAGGAAAATCAACTTCTACTTCATGGATTTGACTGAACATGGGTATTTTTGGGACGTAACCTATGCATTTAATGAGGGAACACTAAACAACAGTACAATTGGATCGAGTTGTTTCAAAAGGTTTAAAAAGGTACAGATAAGGCCGCTTTATTATTTATCTGTCTTTGGACAAAAGATTACTATGTGGACAAGATGAATGACAAAGAAAACTGCATCAGGCATCAATCTGTTCACTTCAATATTCAAGCTGCTCACATAAAGACAAAAATACAAAACACAAAAAAACTTTGCGGTCTAAAAATTAACTGTAAAGCTCGCAGGTGTAGTTGAGTTGTGTGATTAAAGTGAACATATTTTTGAAGGTGCATGCATTTATTTTCATCTATAGAGCAATGCAATATTTTGAAAAATTTACCTTCATCAAAGTCAGCATCATCCTCCGTGTGCTGCGGGAAGGGGAAACAGTTGGTGATCTCCAGCCGGTCATCAACCACCAGGCCTAGCAGGACGCCCTGAACAACCTCACTCCCCTGGCCCTCTTCCTGGTAGTGCTTTATGATCTTCAGCACCACCTGTGTGAACGAACCAGCAATATTAATATTGCAACAGTGCGAATAAAAATCTAAATTTCCTTTTACCAACTCTCTCTCATACCTTCTAGACTTCTGTAGTAAAAGAGGGCCTACAGAATCAGTGGGCATATAAATACATTGATGTATGAATGTGTGTGTGAGATTGGATGAATGTGAGGCTTTGACTTTTCACACTATTCTCACCACTTTTTAAAGGATTCAATTTGAGCATGCCCGCTAACAGTTGAAGTAGAAAAAAGCTACATTAGAATATTAAGTATTTGTCATTTTTTAATGACTCACTGATCAAGACTGACAATTTACAAATTGACCAAG
Organism: Syngnathoides biaculeatus; assembly: GCF_019802595.1. NCBI lineage: Eukaryota > Metazoa > Chordata > Actinopteri > Syngnathiformes > Syngnathidae > Syngnathoides > Syngnathoides biaculeatus. The sequence continues at coordinate 24,607,723 of NC_084644.1, read as the reverse complement.
CAGCTTTCAATTTAAACTATACTGTCTGATCCTCAGTCATTGTACATACACACGCACACACTAGTAAAATGTAGTTGATTTAATTCAAGGCACAGTGAGTAAAAATGTCACACTGGCTGACTATCGAAATCAGGTCCGTCAGCAAGATGCCATGAAACTGCATGCTTTGAATCACTCTTTCTGAAGGTTTAAAGTTAATTTTATAGGCTTACGTCCGTCACTAAGGTTATCCCAGTGACTGTGATTCGACGCGCCATCGCACTCGCAAATCTACTGTCGAGCACGAAAAATCACGCATGTAAAATTTGTTCCGAGTAGAAATACATAGCTATTGAAAGATGTCACTTATTTTGTGTAGTCTTGACCAATGTTCCCTTTAAGCTGTGCCACTCCACAATTGCGCACACTCTCAGCGCACATGAAAACCGATCCAGCGCAGTGAACTACAGCCTGACGTTTTTTTTTTTAACATGGAAGCACACTGTCTCTAACAATGAGCTGCTACTCAGGCTACTTCTACCTCCTAGTTTACCTGACACCGCCCCCTCCACTCTTAAACGGGTACACTCATAATTACAAACATAACACACACCCGCAACCAGTCACTCACATTTGACGAGCGCATTCACGCCCGCGCAGCCATCGCACTCGCAAATCTACAGTCGAGCACGAAAATTCACGCGCGTAAAATTTGTTATGAGTAGAAAAAAACAGATACTGAAAGTCATCACTTATTTTATATAGTCTTGACATTAATTTACGTGTTCATTTCATAAACGTGAACAAAACAACCCAGCTCCTAAACAATCAGTATTCACCCGGAAACAGGAAATGCAAGTTATCCGTACTGAGTATGTACGGAAGTGATGCCAAAAGCACATGTTCCGAGGTGCTTCACGTACTGCAAGCACATTTACGTTGAAAATCATCAACATCATGACCCATGTCAATGGAAATTCAGCTACATCACAGGTGCTCAATGCGTCAATCGCGAGGCAGTTTTGCTTGATCGTGTGACGGCGTACCTTCCCCCTCAAAAAATACGTTAGACTAGACATCGTCGCGTCGCGTGATTCAGGTGTGACCAAAATGTTGTGCACACGCACATAAAGGCGCGTTCTAGAAAGCTGGCCGGTGGAACAGTTGGTGGAAGGTGTCTGGTGTTCTATGTGACAGAAGAGTCTCCGCCAGGATGAAGGGCAAAGTTTATAAAAAAAAGTGGTGAGGCCGACCATGATGTACGGATTAGAGACGGTGCCACTGAAGAAATGACAGGAAGCAGAGCTGTATGTGGCAGAAATGATGTGGAGGTTCTTGCTCGGAGTGAGCAGGTTGGATAGGATTAGAAATCAGCTCATTAGAGGGACAGCCAAAGTTGGATAATTTGGAGACAAGGTTCAAGAGAGCAGACTTCGATGGTATGAACATGTCCAGATGCGAGAGAGTGAGTATACTAGTAGAAGGGTGCTGAGGATGGAGCTGCCAGACAAAAGAGTGAGAGGAAGACCAAAGAAAAGGTTGATGGATGTGGTGAGGGAGGACATGAGGATTGTGGGTGTTTGAGAAAAAGATGCATGAAATAGGCTCAGATGGAAAAAGATGACACGCTGTGGCGACCTCACGGGACAAGCTGAAAGGAAAATAAGAAGAATATGCAAATATTGTATCCATGTGTTTGTGTCCCTCAAACATTTATAAGTACATCCGTAGATGTGACCCTCAAATGCATAGCATATTTACATGTGCCATGTGTTTACATGTGTTTCAGCAGTAGTAAGCTCTGGCCTCTTTCAGAACACGTTTGCACAATCAGCATTTAGCAAACTAAAACAAGCCACAGCCAAACAGTTGAGAATAAGGAAAGCAAAGCATCTAAATGAAAAGGTAGCAAACAGGCTCCAAGTACAGCGTGGAGAATACGGGGCATAAATCACACTGATAACTGTGTGGGCAGGTCATAGAAAAAGGTATTAATAATACACACATACAGTGGAAAAGGGGGTGGCAGTCCTGGAGCCAGGCTCACGACAACAAAAACACCAATCAAAATCATGAGTGAACCCCAGTGGTGTCAGCAACCTCTCACACACAAGCATGCACAGAAATCTGTCCAAGCACATGATTTATTCCACTGGTGTGTTGGATCTGTCACCCAACAAGTATAAGAGCTAGGGGTGGAAAGAGAGAGATGATATGGCTTGGAATGAGGAGGAAAATAAATTTCACTGCCTGCCTCCCTTGGCTTCTCTGATCAAAACTAAAGGGAAAAAATGAGATGGAGCTAAAGGGTGTTGGAAGGTCATGAGTAAGACCACCAGTGGGCTAAAGAGAAAAAGCACATCAACCTTGTGGCTTTTATCATCAAGTTACAAATCTCTATAAAAAAAAGTGAGAATGACAGACTATAGAATATAGTGTATGTTACGATAAAGATAGCATTTAGGTGATCTAAAAGGAAATCAACGGAGATCAAATTGAGGAGCAGTCCTTCAATTACAAAGAGTTACATGTATAAAGTTGCAATTTACGAGACTGTCCACGCAATTCTTTTTAGTTATTGTTGGAGGTTATTATGGCAATGAAAAAATTAAGAATGAAGCAGGACAACAAAAAATATCCACATGCTTAAAGGCCAACTAGCCCAATCTAAAAATTCTCAAATCCAAATAAATACCTAAACAGATGAACAGAGGAAAAACAGATGTCTGTCCTTTGCAAGAGGAAAATGAAGAAGGAAAGTTCCATGGATTTGTTGTGCTTGCTTCCTGCTGTAGAAAACCCTCTATCTTGTATTGACGGGAAATCCTGTAAATCACCATGTTTGTGCAAAACTCGGAAGGAAGCTCTATGTGTTTGCCTTTGTGCACAGACATCTAGACACTGTTTTATTGATGTAGCTAAGCAGCAAGTAGAAAATCTAGTGTGCACAACTCATGTAGAGAGCCAAGATAGATAAATGGATAGCATGGTATACATCAATTCTTCCTTTTTCTGAGCTGCTTATCCTCATTAAGGTCGCAGGAGTGCTGGAGCCTATACCAGCCATCTTCGGGCAGGAGGCGGGGTACACGCTGAACTTGTTGCCAGACAATCGCAGGGCACATAAAAACAAACAACCATTCACACTCACTATCACACCTAAGGGTAATTTAGAATCTCCAATTAATGCATATTTTTTGGACATAGGAAGAAATTGGGAGAACCCGAAGAAAACCCACGCAGGAAAGGGCAGAACATGTAAACTCCACACAGCCGAGATTTGAACCCCAGTCTCAGAACTGTGAGGCCAACGGTCTAACCAGCTGTTCACCCGTGGTATAAATCAACAAGCTTAAAATTTAATTGTGCACAAACAGTTGTACTCTATGGTCTACAATGGCTTCCTTAAATTTACACTATAACTCTTCTTTCACTCACATAAAGACCAAAACCGGTCTTAAAGTTACAAAAGTATAGCAAAAGAGGCAAGCCTAACATTGGGTTGTTCCAGTGTAGCTTGTGTAAGCGAAAGCTGTACTTTTTCCAACCATCTATTAATTTTCTCTCCAACTTGTCTTCTTTTGGGTCATCGGTCTGCTGAAACCTATCCCAGCTGCTGCAGCACAGGCGAGAGGCCTTGATCTGGATGCCAGCCAATCGCAGGGCACAGACAAACACAACCATTTATACACCTAAGGACAATGTCTTCTTCAATAAACAGAGCATGCATCTATGTTTTTGGAATGTGGGATGAAACTAGAATACTTAGAGAAAACACAAAGACCTAATCAGGGCTTGGGAGCCGCGGGTTGCCGATGCCTGCCCTAGGTTATGAAAAACGTGTGCACTTTTCCAGTATGCCTCCGAGAGGTTATGAAAAAGGTGTATGCTTTCATTCCAATATGCCAATGCCACCTCGAGGTTCTGTAATAGATATTGTCACGGACGAGACTCGGGGGTGGACCCAAATGCACGACTCAGGTGAGAGGTAAGCAGTGCGGAATAAGCCTTTATTCGTTCCAATGTCGGTTACCAGGGGGTCAGTCCAAACAAGCAGCAAGATGAGTAACGGCAGGCTTACGGGGTAGGTCGGGAGACAGGCGTTGGTCGGTACACGGGAGGTAGACGTCAGGAGTACGGTAGTGCGGGAACGAGGCATGAGAGGCAACGATCTAGCAGAGTCTCTGTCGTCCCCCGGGTCCTATATGTACTGGGTCTAATCGGAGGTCATGAGGCGCAGGTGTGACCCTTCCGATTAGACGGCCACGCCCAGCCCTGGCTGAAATCCAGGATCATGACAGTACCCCCCCTCAATGGCCGGCTCTGGACGGCCCAGGTGCATCAGGGTGAGCCGCGTGAAAGTCCCTGATGAGGGAGCGGTCCACGACGAAGCGGGAGGGGATCCAAGAGCGCTCCTCCGGGCCATATCCCTCCCAGTCCACCAGGTACTGGACCCCCCTCCCTCTGCGGCGGGAAGACAGCAACTGGCGCACGGTGTACACCAACCCACCGTCGACCATGGGGGGGGGCGAGGGGGACTTGAGCGGAGGAGCCAGCGACGACGTGCGATTCGGGCGAAGTCTGCTGATGTGGAACGTAGGGTGCACCCTCATCGACCTGGGCAGTTTCAACGAGACGGCGACCGGGTTAATAACCTTGGAAACAGGGAACGGGCCAACGAACCTGGGAGCAAGTTTGCGGGATTCCGTCCGCAGCGGGAGATCTTTGGTGGAGAGCCACACTCGCTGTCCCACTCTGAGCTCTGGTGCGGCCCTCCTCTTGCGGTCTGCTGCGGCCTTGTAGGCGCTGCTCATGGGCATACTCCACCCACTTGATGTGCTGGCTCCACGTGCTCTGGTCCCTGGATGCCAGACATCGAAGACCGGTCTCTAATTCCTGGTTAATCCTCTCAGTCTGGCCGTTAGACTCTGGGTGATGACCCGATGTCCGACTTGCTGAAGCACCAATGAGGTTACAGAACTCCTTCCAGAAACGGGCGCTGAATTGCGGACCCCTGTCCGAAACGATGTCCTGGGGTAGGCCGTGGTAACGGACGACCTCGTCTAATACCAACTGGGCTGTCTGCTTGGCCGACGGGATCTTCGGAAGCGGCACGAAGTGGACCATCTTGGAAAAACGGTCCACTATGGACAGCACCACTGTGTTCCCTTGAGAAGGCGGCAGGCCGGTGACGAAGTCCAGCGCGATGTGTGACCACGGACGAAAGGGGATGGACAGGGGTTGCAACTCACCAACAGGCCGTAGGCGGGAAGTCTTATTGGCAGCACACACCGGGCAGGCGTTGACGAACTCCCTTACGTCCTTGCTGAGGTTAGGCCACCAGAACCTTTGTTCGACCACTGAACGTGTCTTCGCCATACCCGGGTGGCAGACCGTCTTGTTGGTATGGGCCCAGTTGATGACGTCTCCCCGCAGAGATGGGATGACGAACAGGCGGCCCGACGGACAATCCGCGGGTGACGGTGTCTCTCCCAGAGCCTCCTTCACCCGCGACTCGATCGCCCAGGTGAAACCGGCCACGAAGCACCCCGCTGGCAGGATAGTAGCGGCGTCTGAATCCGTGCGCCCTCCCTCGTGGATCCGCGAGAGTGCATCCGGCTTGCCGTTTTTGGAGCCTGGGCGGAAACACACCTTAAAGTGGAAGCGGGTGAAAAATAGGGCCCACCTGGCCTGACGGGCGTTCAACCTCTTCGCAGACTTCAGGTATTCAAGGTTCTTATGGTCCGTGAAGACAACGAACGGTATTTGCGAGCCCTCCAGCCAGTGCCGCCACTCCTCCAACGCGCTCTTGACCGCCAGCAGTTCCCTATCTCCCATGTCGTAGTTCCTCTCTGCCGGGGTCAACTTTCTCGACAGGAATGCGCACGGGTGGATCCTTCCATCCCTGGGACTCCTCTGCGACAAGACTGCTCCGATTCCTGAATTCGATGCATCCACCTCCACCACAAACTGGTTATCTGGGTCCGGAATAATGAGAACGGGCGCAGTAGTGAAACTTGCCTTGAGCCTGCTGAAGGCCTCCTGGCAGGTCCCGGACCAGTCGAAGAGGGTATGTGGCGAGGTGAGCGAATGCAGAGGAGCGGCCACGGAACTGAAGTTCCTTATGAATTTCCTCTAAAAATTGGCAAATCCCAGAAACCTCTGTACGTCCCTCCTGTTGGTGGGGGTAGGCCACCGCAGCACCGCATCGACCTTCCCGGGATCTCATGGGTTGATGCTCTGGTCCGGTTAGAGAGAAGAGTTTCCCTCTGGGAGGTGAGGTGCCTGGCAGGAGTTCAATCGCGCAGTCGTATGACCGATGTGGCGGCAGAGACTTTGCTTTAGATTCAGAGAAGACCTCCCGTAGGTCATGGTAGCAGGAGGGCAATGCGGTCAGGTCCAGGGCGGTACTAGGTTCTGTTAGCCGAACCGGCGCAACTTGAATACCCATGTCTCTCCGGACAGCGACACAGCGACTGAGAAAGTCCTCTCCCCAAGTCTTGATCTGACCCGTGGTCCAATCTATGTGCGGATTATGTTCTTTGAGCCACGGGCTGCCCAAGATGATGTCGCTACTACGTGCGTCGAAGACATGAAAGCTAATACGCTCCGAGTGAGCGTCCGGAAAGCTCATACGTAGCGTCTGAGTGCGATGTGTAACCCGACAAAGGAACTTGCCGTTGGCGGCATAGGCGTGACGAAAACGTTGCGTGGGAAAGGTTGCTGCCCCCAGCTCCTCGACCACGCGGGGATTTATCAGGTTTGCTTCCAACCCAGAATCTATGAAAGCCGTCACAGAGCATGAACGGGAGTCCGTTCCCAAGGTGAGGTGAAGGAGGGACCTCCCTGACCCAGTCGTGGTGTACCGCACACTCACCGGAGTAGCGATCCTGATGTCAGAATGCCCTGGTCGAGTCGGGCAACAGGCGATCAAGTGTCCCAAACGCCCGCAGTAAAAACAGCGTCCCTCTCGTCGCCGACGTAAGCGCTCCTCCGCTGAGCTGCCAAGCCCCTCCACTTGCATGGCTTCCGGTGAAGCTGACAACACGGGTGGCCGGGAAGCGGAAACAACCGGACTGCGACTTTCCCTCTCCTCCTCCCTCAGGCCCTCCATCTGTCTCTGCACGGTGAGGCACTGGTCCACCTTGAGGGCCAATGCGATGAGGGAGTTAAGCGAAGGCGGAAGATCCATGGCCACGAGGTGACCACGGATCTGTGGGGACAGTCCCTCGTAAAACACGTCATGGAGGGCTTCCTCATTCCAGCGGCTCTCGGCAGCCCGAATCCGGAACTCGATGGCGTAGTCGGACACGCGGCGACGCCCCTGGCTAATTGTCATGAGTGACGACGCCGCCTGGCGTTCCGGAGCCGCATACTGGAACACCTGGGTGAGCGCGCAGACGAAGCTCGCCCATGAGCGGCAGGTCTCCGAGTTACGGCTCCACTCAGCGGTGGCCCATGTCTCCGCCCTGCCTGTCATGTGGGAAATGACGAAGGCGATCCGGGAGCGGTCCGTGGGAAAAGCGGAAGCTTGCAGCTCAAAGTGGAGATCGCACTGCGCCAGGAAGGGCTTGACGTTACCGGAGTCACCTCAGAACCGCTCTGGTCGAGAGAGCGGAGTGATGGTGGCACGGGGAGGCACAGGAGCGGCCGCGCTAGCTTGGGAGGCTAGCCACGGTTGCAGATGGGTGCAGAGCTCCTGGATCTGGTGAGTCATACCCTGGAGCGCAGCCTCTTGCTCACCCAGGCGTTTTCCCTGCACTTGCAGCGCACGGCGAATGGCTTCAGAGTCGGCTGGGTCCATGTTCTTGGCTAGATCGTTCTGTCACGGACGAGACTCGGGGGTGCACCCAAATGCACGACTCAGGTGAGAGGTAAGCAGTGCGGAATAAGCCTTTATTCGTTCCAATGTCGGTTACCAGGGGGTCAGTCCAAACAAGCAGCAAGATCAGTAACGGCAGGCTTACGGGGTAGGTCGGGAGACAGGCGTTGGTCGGTACACGGGAGGTAGACGTCAGGAGTACGGTAGTGCGGGAACGAGGCATGAGAGGCAACGATCTAGCAGAGTCTCTGTCGTCCCCCGGGTCCTATATGTACTGGGTCTAATCGGAGGTCATGAGGCGCAGGTGTGACCCTTCCGATTAGACGGCCACGCCCAGCCCTGGCTGGAATCCAGGATCATGACAATATAGTTTACACTTTCATTCAAATGACAGGCATGCAGTGTACAATTGTGCTCATTTAGATACACAGGCAGGATTTCTGAAATATTGTTTTTTAAGTAGGAATGATGACTGAACAAAAATCATAAATTTATTTATGGTGAGGTTTTTCCCTGTGCTGAAATGCTTAGTTTACTTTGAACTCATCAAATTAAAATTTCACGGACAACATCGCACTGGTGAATAAGTTCTTAACCTGGGTTCAAGTCTCTCTCTCTCTCTCTCTCGCTAGCCGATCGAGAGAGAGAGAGAGAGAGAGAGAGAGAGAGCGAGAGAGAGAGAGCTCTCTCTCTCTCTCTCTCTCTCTCTCTCTCTCTCTCTCAGCTCTCTCTCTCTCTCTCGCTCTCTCTCTCTCTCTCTCTCTCTCTCCTCTCTCTCTCTCTCTCTCTCTCTCTCTCTCTCTCTCTCTCTCTCTCTCTCTCACACACACACACACACACACACACACACAACTCATCGTTTCAATTCGTGATGCCTGGCAGCAGAGGATCATGGTACATTGCTTGGCCTGTTGTTGATTCTTGACAAAAAAATATTATTTTATATCTTTATGTTTCAAGCCTGAAATGTGATGAAAGGTTGAAAAGTTTAAGGGAGCCGAATACTTTCACAAGGCACTGTAATTTCTTATTGATTAACGAAAACTACAAACAATCCTGTGACTCTTGTCTAGTTAACCTTGTCTCATCTTCCTTTCAGTTTCTCTGTCTATTATACTAATCTGATTACATGAAAAACATCCAGGCTACATCTCAGATACAAAATGACCAAATTTAAAGATTATGGACAGTTGGTTGAACAGACATACCAATTAAATTTAACTCTAGTCAGTATAGTAAATGATCCTTTTCAGTCAGTAAAAACAAAGTTACTTTAATGTCAACAGAAATTGGCTGTCAAATAGGGCGTAAAAAGTTGTCTGATTTTTCATGGCCACCTCGAGGTTTTTGGACGTCCTGAGGAAACGCATCTGGAGTCTATAAATTATGGCACATCACATTAAATGGGTGCCAAGAAATGCCCTTGCTTCCTGTTTGGTGGATTTGTTACAGATTTGATGGGGGTGGAGATGGGGGGGAAAAAAACTTTCAAAAATAAAAATCCATCTGATACATTCTGTGATGTACAGACTGAGGACAAGCTGTGCAATGGTTGTTTGGGATTGGCCAAATTTTGTGATCTGTGAAGCTTGCTAAAGCTTTTCCATAAAATTCAACACGGATACCTTGGGCCAAACAGTACCATTTTCTGTGCAGTGCCTCAAATTGGAAATTAGGGGCTTTTGCCTTCCCTATATCCCAAAGATCTCCAAAGTCCATATACAGTGTTTGATGAAGCAAGAAGCTTATAAGGAATCACAACATGGTGCCTCCACAGAGTGTTTTAAAACACCACCACATTTCTAAACTATGCTTGTGGAACCTCTAACATTGATCGCAACCTGGTCAGTTTAAAAAAAAAAAAAAAACATTGCTATAAGAAAACAGATGCATTTTGGCATCTTGTTTTCTTATTTTTACTCATATACCAATATAAGAAGAGTATAAACAGTGCACTGTGTGCCCCAGATGATTTAGCACTGGTAAATACTAGGGCCAGCGCAATAATATCTTAAGGCTGATTCTGAAATCCATCCATTTTCTAAGCCACTTATCCTCACAAGGACTCAGGAGTGCTGGAGCCTGTTCCAGCTATAACCGGGCAGAAGGCATGGTACACCCTGGACTGGTTGACAGCCAATCAATCATAGCGCACATAGAGATAGACAAACAGTAGCACTTACAATCACACCGAGGGGCAATTTAGAGTCTCCAATGAATGCATTTTTTTGGGATGTGGGAGAAAACCAGAGTTTCTGCAGAAAACGAACGCAGGCATGGGGAGAACATGCAAACTCGGTCCAAACAGGCGGGGGCAAGATTCGAATCACGGATCTCAGAACTGTGAGCCCAACATTCTAACCAGTTGTCACCCTAGCTGTACATCCACTTTTTTAGTATTTGCTAAAATACAAAAAAAAAAAAAAGTGTGACCGTTTGTCTCTATGTGCCCTTCGATTTGCTGGTAACCAGTTCAGGGTGGGTTAGCTGGGATAGGCTCCAGCATTCCCACGACCCTCGTGAGGATAAGCGGCTAAGAAAATGGATGGCTGGATGGATGGAAATCCTCAAATGTTTTCTCCCTTGATACGTCATCCTTTCGCATTTATTTTACTTCATCCATCCATCAATCCATTTTCTTTCCCACTTATGCTCACAAGGGTTGCAAGACTGCAAGAGCCTATCCCAGCTGTAAACGGGTTTTCAGATCTTTCCACAAATATTTGATGGGATTCATATCTGGGCTTTGTTATGGCCACTCCAAGACATTAACTTTGTTATCCTCAAGCCACTTTTTAACCATTTTGGCAGTATGCTTAGGGTCACTGTCCATTTGGACTCATTTGCACCCAAATTTTAGCTTCCTGACTGATGTCTTGATACGTTGCCTTAATATCTCAATGTAATGTTCTTTCTTCAAGATTCCGCTTATTTTATAAAGAGATCCAGTTTCTCATGCACCAAAACAGCCCCACAACATGATGCTGCCACCACCGTGCTTCACAGTCGCTTTGGTGTTCCCAGGTCTGCAAGCGTCCCCCCTTTTTCCTCCGGATGTAACATTGGTCATAATGGCTTCACAGCTCCATAGTTTCATCCGACAGAGGACATGTCTCCGGAGGATCTTTGTCTTGGTGTATTTTTGCAAACTGTAATCTGTAATTCTTTGGCTCTGTCCTTGGTATGTAGCCATTCGGGCCCATGGAGGTGCGGGACTCGTTTAAAGGTTGATAATTACACTTTTTTACCATTTTCATCCAGCCTCTTCACAAGGTCTTTAGTATTTGTTCTGGGATGGATTTACACCAAAACACGTTAATCTCTGGGACACAGAGCCAGTCTCCTTCCAGACCAGTGTGATGGCTGAACATCCCCATGTATATCCTTGTGTATAGTTGAAGAGATGAAGGTGGCACCTTCTAGAATCTGGAAATTACACCCAAGCCTGTGGAGCTCCACGACTCTCTGATTTCCTAGTTGATTTCTTTTTATTTTCCTATGAGTTCAAACGAGAAAGTAGTATGTTTGAGGTGTGGCCTTAAATACATCCCCTGATGTGCAGTCCATTATGTTAGTTAACCTATCAGGGGGTCCTAAAGCCATGACCTCATCACCTGGGCATCCCCATGTTCTTTAAAAACCTGGTATTTTTTGTGTATGTAAAATTTTGATCTCGGAGAACGTGATATAAAATTTTCTAGTGTTTGTGGCATTGAAAAAAAATCAAATAATTTTGGTGAACCTAATTGACTGGAGAAGTTTAGTCCAATTTGACTTCAGACAGTGGGCCAAAAAAAAAAAGAAATGTGCTATTGCACAGTGTATGTATAGTTCAGGCTTCAATTGTAGATTTTAAGTACATGCTGAACAAAGAGTTAAACTGATACAAAAGCCAGTCTGTTTATCCATCAATAAAAATGTGTATCCACAATCACGTAAACGATGAAACTAGCCACAAACATTCTACTGTTATAAGCAGTGGATTTAAGAACAAGTGTTATATACTGTTCTCAATCTCCATTGAACACACATGGCAATTCTCACACATTCTCGGTGAGAAGCAGAAGATTTTGCTGTAAAAGCAATATCATGCTCAAGAGCTTCGGCGGTATGAATCCAACCCAGTATTTCGCCATTCTTGTTGCAAATAATGGCTGTGAGATAACTGGGACAACATCAGGAAAGATGTTTACTGCATTGGAGTCGGAGCGCCATCTAGTGGACACTGAACACCATTTACCGTTTTAACATAAAGTACAGTAGTTGCTTTGATAATACATTTTAATTGTTAAAAAAAAAAGTTGTTGATAAAGGGTTTTTTAAAACATCATGAATGACTGACAAAATGAGATGCCCTGAATTTAGAGACACAATAGAAACATCATTATTCACAAAGTATGTTGGGGCAAAAAAAAAAAAAAAACAAGGAATATGGTCCAGTTTGCCGAAATCATTCGTGTACTGAAAATTCAATTAACTACAACAGTAGGGAGAAAATGGAAACAAAAAATAATCAAGGCAAAACTAAACTTTTAATTTGGCAACTACCAATCAAAAACTCAATGGTTAAAAGGTTTAAAATAAATTGGATAATATATGGTTTAATCTAATTAGGAAGATATTGTGCAATCCATGCAGGAAGTGGGAGGACGTTTGATTGTCCCTTACCATGTAGCACGATATTAATAAATTTATAGCATCACCTTTGAAAAAAAAAAAATCCAAATTTGAGTTGTACATATTTTTTTGCCCACACGGAACATGTTAAACATTTGTAAATTGGTAGTGTGAGATGAATGTGCTCATTTGGGTTTTTTTTTTTTTTTTAGTCTATGACAAACTTTTTTGGAGAGACATAGAGCAAATTTTAAGGTTATGGATTTATGTCAAAAATTACACAGAGCCTCTGTGATTTTTTGGGGAATTCATAATTTTGCAGTAGTGGTGTGAATTCAATTAACTGCACTGCTTGTAAAACAATGATTTTAAACATATTAATAGATTTGCACTCAGCATACGAAACCTATAGACTATGCACAAAGCAGGATTTTCCAAATATACAACAACTCTGACTTCAGCAGGATTGTGATCAAAGCCCTCACTGAGCAGCTTTCCACTTACGTGGTAACAACAGTGTGGACAGGCTTCAAATTAATGTTACAATAGACTTGTACAACACAGCAAAGAGTTTGCAGTCTGAGGGTACCCCTGCAGCTACACCTCTGACAGACAGATCGTATGATGCAACACAAGAGAAAATGTTGCACATCACTGCACTCAGGTATTTCTCTTCACTACCTAAAACTGACACATTTGCTTCAGCGCTAAGGTTCCAATTGAGGTTACACTGTTTTTTAATTTAATTGCCACAATTAAAAAGTTTGGTTGGTGAAAATGGGAAAATAAGTAAAGAAAATCTCATTAGAGCTTTACAGAATACACACTGAGGTGAAATATTTAGATATGAAATTAGGGTCCCAAGACTCTAGGGCAACTTTAATTAGTAAGATAAAAGGAAGGCAGCAGCTGGCTCGTTGGAGTCCTGTGTTGAGGCACATGGCGTAAATGAGCTGCTTTGTGTCCATGGCAGTGTGAGTTGCATGGAGTGTGCATGTGGGAGGGTGGGCTGGGGGATAAGTGAGGTAAAGTCGAATTCAATGGAAGTGAAGCAAGTTTGTCCTCTGCTGTTTCCATTGTGGTACTACAGAGAAACATTAAAGCAGGTCTCTTCAACTAAATTTACTAACCACATTTTTTTGACAGCCGAAGGCTATACTTTACTATTATTCTTACATATTGAATGTCACCCAATTTAACATTTCGACTAACCTTGATTTGGGCATGAAAAGTAGTGATTTTGTGTGTGAAATATTTTTTTTTAATACATCTGAACCTTGGGGTACTCTGTCCAGTTATTAATGAGCTGAGAGAATCTTAGAACATTATGAACTCCCGTTACAACACCAGTGTTTATTGAGCAGCACAATCGTACGTGGAGGAAACCATATAATGTATGAATGTTGACTTCCCACATCCAAAGACAGGTTCTTGAGACCCCAAGTTAGTTGTGACTAACTCCACAGCACATTTGAGGGATACAATCGAGAAGTGGACTCTCTTGCCTCAATTTTTTCAAATCGTGAGTCAACAATAAAACACAACAGATGGAAATTTTTTATAGGACAGCTCACTTGCCATTGAGTATTATCGATCAATTCGAAGACAAACATGAGGTCAATTATGAATTAGGGCTGCACAATACTGGGGAAACATTCGATATGGCTGAATTATGCGATATCAATTCCACTGCAATTATTCAACATGCGTATAAACAAATGTTTTTATTTAATTAAATAAACCTTTCTTTAATGCGCTAAAATAAACATGTCTACTCTCCCCTATTTCATTTTAGACAACTTATTTTTTTCCACTTTCATTTATTCTTCTACCGCATCTACCATTTGCTTCTCTGGGTCCACTCTAGCCCAGAGATGAGATGGAAGGCATTGCACATTTAGGATCGCATTTGATTGGTCAAACTCTGATGAACACCACACATGTTCAGCAAAGCACATGCGAGTCCACAGCACTTTGACGCAATGTCCACTTTTTGTATGTGTTCGGTTAGACATGTTGATACCGTTTTCGGTCCTATCTGCACGGTTACACTTTTTTCAAGCCATGCCCGTCTGAAAAAGTTTTGGATTCCAGCATCCTTGTCAATTGCCCTCGCTCGATCTTCATCCTTTTTTTCTAAAACTTTCGCAATCCCAAAACTTTGAACACACCGTCGTTCAGTTCGCGCCATCTAAGTCCCACGTGCCATTACTTGGCTAACTAACAAGTTACAATGCGATTTCTGAGAACCGAGAACACATGTACATGGCAATGGTGAAACTCGATTAACCATTAACACGATTGGATCGTTATACTGTATAACTCTGTTGTCCAATCGAGTAATCTGCCGCAAACAAGTGTTAATGTTTATGTCCTCCCCCCCTGAAATTTTCTCAACGGATTTGCGCTTATCTCGAGAATTGTCATTTTGGTCTGAAAAACTCAGAAATCCTCCAATTGGCAGAAAATTCTCATCCCTGATGTTGACGACATTATCAGCAGACCTGTATGTTGAACATCTCGACAGCGAGGGTACCTATGCGAGGATCCTGTTTGTGGACTTCAACTCTGCGTTTAACACCAGCATCTATCTCTGAACTCCTTTTCTCCAAACTTCTCCAGCTCAGCGTCTTGCCTGCCATCTCCCGGTGGCTCAATAACTTCCTGACGGGCAGGACGCAGCAAGTGAGGCTGGGGGACACCATCCCCACGCAGTATTGGCACCGGGGCACCCCAAGGTTGTGTACTCTCCCCTCTGCTCTTCTCGCTCTACACAAACGACTGTATTTCAAGGTATCCGACTGTAAAACTCCTGAAGTTTGCAGAAGACTCCACGATCATCAGCCTCATCAAGAACAGCGACAAATCTGCATATCGACAGGAAGTGGCGAGACTGGCGTTTTGGTGTGCCCAACACAACCTGGCGTTGAACACTCTAAAGACTGTAGAGATGATTGTGGACTTGAGGAGGCATCCTTCACCACAGCTGTCCCTGCCCCTGTCCAACTTTCTTGTGTCAACCATCAAGACCTTGAAGTTCTTGGGAACTAATCTCAGAGGACCTGAATTGGGAGACGAACATCAGCTCCATCCTCAAAAAATCCAAGCAAAGGATTTAGTTCTTGTGGCTTCTGAGGAAGTATGGCCTGTCACAAGAGCTACTGAGATAGTTCTACACATCGGTCATCCAATCAGTACTGTGTCCATCACAGTGTGGTTTTGGGCCACCACAAAAAAGGACAAACTCCAACTGCGACGGACAATCAAAACCGCTGAACGGATTGTCAGCACTCTACCCACAATTGAAGACTTGCACGCAACTCGAACGAGGTCCAGAGCGAGCAGGATCCTTTCGGACCCTCTACATCCTAGCCACCAGCTCTTCCAGCTCCTTCCGTCGGGAAAGCGCTACAGCTCAATGCAAGTCAAAACTAGAAGGCATTAGAACATTTTTTTTTCCTTCTGGCAATTAAGTCATTAAATTCTTTATCAGCAAACCTACTATTTTTCTGCCTTGTGCCATTGTTGGGACACCCTCACATCCTGCTTCTCCAATCAGTTTTAGTATTAGCAATATATTTTGTAGACTATTACACGATTTGTCACTTTAAACTGCTCCGTTTACACAATTGTCATTGCACTGGTCTTTTAAACGGAAACCGCGAATGGATAAAGACACTGTACAAGCTTAACACTATGTGGAACGTTGACACACTCATCTCTTTCCTGTTCTAAATGAAGAAGACTTTACATCTTGCACATATATCTGTGACTCTTACAAGGAATAGTTCCTATAAACAGAAATGTCTCTTTTTCTTTGTTCTTGTTACTTGTCTCATTGTTCTTTGTCCTTCGTGTCATACAAAGGAAGCACCTGCTGGAGAAAAATTCCTTGTGTTTTTACACACTTGGCCAATAAAGCTGATTCTGATATATATATATATATATATATATATATTATATATATATATATATATATATATTCGTGTTTTAAGCATAAGCCTAACAAGTAGCCTGATTCTGTGTAACGTACAAGTTCCTGACAAAAACAAACCAATAATTTTTCCATCAGTAATGAGTCATAAACGTACTCTAAATAAACGAGTCACCGATAACTATGTTTATTATTTAGAGCAAAAATGACGCACCTCTGATTAGCATCTCACCGCACCGGTGGTTATGCGAAAGCAAGCATTCACATCTGGTATTTCCCTATATTTGCTGTTGAAATCTAGAAAGGAAATCATGCATTGACACTGACCAAACCATCGATCTGGATCTGCTTCACAGGAGAGTCCAAGGTGCCGCCAGTAGAAGCCATTGTAACGGTAACAAACCAAGAGCACGGCGACGTTGAGGTCTACCGACAACCCGATACACGCGGAAAAGGGGGACAAGTTTTCATGATGGACGTTTCCGCTACAAGTGACACTTCCTGTTCGTGCAGGAGCATGCATTAGTCAAGAAAAGTTCCGTAAGTAATAAGACTACAGTATGTAGCTGGTGGTCAAATTGTACGTCCGTTTCTGTTAGAGTTTATAAAATGAACATTTATTTCTGGACGTTTTCATTCAAATTTGAAGTGAAATTGATTTGGAAAAAGAGATTCAACATGAAGAAGAAGAACTGCTAACGTCGTTTTAAAAAAAACTAAGCATTCTGTTCTATTTTAATGTATTCGGTTGACTTTTGTTTTATTATATTAAAATTCTTTATTTCTAATGTATTAGTTGTTTTATGATGCCTCGAACTCTCGTAGAAGTATGGAAGCGGCTGCCACAACAGCAACAACAAAAATCCTGTTTTTCTGAATACTTTTTTTGAGGACTTTGGGATTTTTTTCAATATATTTTTTTTCTCTTTAAGTCAAACGGTGTTGAAAGTGGAGGAATCGACGCATCATAAAAGAAAGACTGCTCTTAACAAGGGAATAAAAAGAATTGTTTTGTACACCAGACCTTACGTGACTTATAAGCAGACTCACATTCACAGTACCACGAGTTTCTCCCATACCCTTCACAGCATCCATCCATCTATCCATTTTCTTAGACGCTTATCCTCACAATGCTCACGGGAGTGCCGGAGCCTATCCCTGCTGTCAATGTGCAGGAAGCAGGGTAGACTGAACTGGTTGCCAGCCAATCGCAGGGCACATTGAGACAAACAGCCACACTCACAATCACACCTAGGTGCAATTTAGTGTCCAATTAATCTTGTATGGGCGGCAAGGTGGATCGGCTGGTTCAGCGTTGGCCTCACAGTTCTAAGGACCCGGGTTCGATCCCGGCCCCGCCTGTGTGGAGTTTGCATGTTCTCCCCGTGCCTGCGTGGGTTTCCTCCGGGTACTCTGGTTTCCTCCCACATCCCAAAAACATGCAACATTAATTGGACACTCTAAATTGCCCCTCGGTGTGATTGTGAGTGCCGCTGTTTGTCTTCATGTGCCCTGCGATTAGCTGGCCACCAGTTCAGGTTGTACCCCACCTCCTGCCCGTTGACAGCTGAGATAGGCTCCAGCACTCCCCGCGACCCTCGTGAAGATAAGCAGCAAAGAAAATGGATGGATTATTAATGGCCATGCTTAACTTGATTTTACACTTACAAGACTGTTACGAATGCTAGAACTTTACTAAAAGCTTTTATGATGGAGGCAAATTTACCCTGGAATGGGAATGTTGACAAACCATATACTGCATCAATTCCACTGTGTTTTTGTTTTCTGATCATTTAAATGGTAAAACACACCATGTTGACCACATTAATAAAGTATCATTAAAAATGATGGATGGATGGATAATCTTGTATGTTTATGGGATGTGGGAGGAAATCAGAGTGCCCGGAGAAATCCCACACAGACACAGGGAGAACATGCAAACTCCACACATGCTATCTATCTCGCTATCTTCGGGCTTGAGGGTGGGTGTACACCCTGAACTGGTTGCCAATCAACCGTAGGTCACATTGAATCAACCAACCCCACACACACACACACACACATTCACACCTGAGTCTTCCGTTAATGGATGCATTTTTGGAGGAAATGGGAGGAAATCCAAGAAAACCCACACAGTCATGGAGAGAACATGTAAATGCCACACAGGCAGTGACAGGATTTGAGCCATGGTCTTCAGAACTGTGAGGCAGATGCTCGAATCCAGGGGTGTCAAACTAATTTTTGTCACGAGCCACATTGTAGTTACAGTTTCCCTCAGAGGGCCGTAAAGCCATAGAAATATTTAATCACCTCTTAATATTAGACACAAAAAGTATGAGCTATTATTGCTATCAGAAATTGATGGTAATGGGTTTTCAACTATTCATGTTTATTCGCACAAAAATTCTTGTAATATCTCAATATTATCATTCATTATATACTATATGACAATTTGAATTTTTGATACAGATTTTCACGAGGATCACAGTGGATTTACCTTCGCAGGCCACATAAAATAATGTGGCAGGCTGGATTTGGCCTGCAGGCGTTGAGTTTGACACCTGTGCTCTAATCAGTTCCATGCCAACACACACACACATTTGTATGAATAATATAGAAACAATCAACTTGAAAAAAATACAAGGGGAGCAATCGTGAGGAATTAAGATTTTGTTTAATCCAAGCAAGAAAAAAAACATTAAGATGTTGCAGGTTGATATGTGGTAAGTAATAAATATAGTGTATTCTAGTGTAGTACAAAGTTCAAAGCCAAAGTTTGTAATATAGTTGACATGAATTTATAATGATTGAAGATGAATTATTGATTTTATGAATATGAATAATATTACACCCAAAATCCATTGTATAAAAGTGCTGATGTGCTTAATATGCACACGTAATATTGCACACTGAAAATCATACTTGAACAAAGAGTACAAATTGAGAGGTATAAATATGGATGCTGATGTTAATAATACATGTGTATAGCATTTATTGCACAGTGTCTCCAACTACTTTTTTGTTCACACACAGTGGAGAGTTGTTATATAAATGAATAATGAAGTCCATAACGGATTATGTCAATTGTTGTTTTCCACAGCAAAACTAAATAAGTCTGTTGGAGAGAAGGCTCCTCTGCTACTGCAGTGTCAAGGAGAGGATGTGAAGGATTATTCATGAAGGAGAGATGCTTGCTCAGTGCTCTCTGGTTCCCCACTGCCTCAAACATCTCCACATTCAAAGTCTAATGATGTCACCAGCCTTCTTAATGAGATTATTTACACATACAACAGCAAAGTAGACGCCACTTGACACCACAGACTGGTAGAAGTGCTTCAATATCTTACTGCAAACACTTGAAGGATCTCAGCTTCCTCTAGAAATACAGCCAGCTCATTTCCTTGTATAGACATCCATGGTGGTATTCCAATCTAGTCGTTGTTTGACTGCACTCCCCACAACTAGCTCCTTAAAGGTCAAGTGTCATCCCTATAAACGTTCTATAATAGATATTATAATGAAAAATACATATAACATTATTCACTTAAATGTCCATCCGAAAAAATAAATATGAGCGGAGAGCGCGTCATCCATGTGCAGAGTTGCAGAAGTGTCATTCTCCGACATCCAAGTGGTCGCCATATTGGCTGCATCCTCTGTCCGTGACGTCACCCGAACATTCGCCAATGAAAACACACGGTGCACCCTACTATAGGAGACTAACATGCCCCTTCTGACACGGAGGCTCTTTTCGAAAAGAAGAACACCACACAACCAAGTGAACTTACCGAGGCAATATTACACTATTGTTTCGAGCCATATTCAGATGATACGCGATCACGGCCAAACCCCCTCCCCGTCCGATCCACTTCCACAGTGGAGATGAGCCATCACGGCTCATTGCAGCCGGCTGGTGTGGCTCATTTACGGCGCCGAGGTGGCTTATCACGGAGCCGAGCCGTGCTGCTTTAGGGGGTTGTTCATAGCCGCCGCAGTACGCGATGAACAACACCGTTGAGCCGGGGCGCTTTACTGCGTTGTCGGCTCCGTTCTTCAGAGCCACCGCCGTCCACAAGCCCGACGTGCAGCGTTTGCCGAAGCCGCAGCGCCTCAGCCGGTGTGGCTCATTTTCGGCGCCGTGGTGGCTTATAATGGAGCCGAGCCGTGCTGCTTTAGGGGGTTGTTCATAGACGCCGCAGTACGCGATGAACAACACTGTCGAGTGACTGAATGAGGCATTGTCGGCTGGGTTCTTCAGAGCCGCCGCCGTCCGCAAGCCCGAAGCGCAGCCTTCGCTGGCGAAGCGACGCAGTAGCCCGACGCCGCCCGACGCACACATCGACATATTTCGTACGCGGATCTTTTGTTACGTTATGAGTGACAGATTACGTGGTCCACCCCGATTATTTTTTTTTAGTAGCTGTATACACACCTACCTGTTATTTGGAACCCACGAAGCTCTCGTCCTCTGCACCCGTGCAATCCATTTTTCATGACGAACCGTGTCTCTTGCAAACTTATGAAGGGTAAATCCATTCTCCCGAGTGTTCAAGCAATGTCCAGCAATGCAACGAGCCGGCATTTAGGCTAACACGAAGGAACAACGAGCTACCTTCCCGGAGGTAAAACTAATGGAAACCAACGAGTCCACTTGGGGGCGCTTCTGTCCTTTACGTCACTTCCTACTTCTTCTTGAAAACAAATCTCTCGAGAGGATTTTCATGGCGGGAGTTACAACAAGCTGTATACGTGAAAATAATGTTTTGTGGTGAAAAAAAAACGCATGGACCCATATTGGCTACCGTTTTTTTCATGAACAACATACTAAAAATCATTGAGCTCAACTGTCACGAAATACATGATTTTTAGTACAGCGAAGAAAATAAGTACCGGCATTTGAACACCCTGCTATATTGCAAGTTCTACCACTTGTAAATCATGGAGGAGTCTGAAATTTTTATTGTAGATGCTTGGGCACTGTGAGTGAGATAATCTAAAAAGAAAAATCCAGAAATCACAGTGTATGACTTTTTTAACAATTTATTTGTGTGCTACAGCTGCAAATAAGTATTTGAACACCTAAGAAAAACAATGTTAATATTTACAGAAGCCTTTCTTTGCCATTACAGAGGTAAAACGTTTCCTGTAGTTGTTCACCAGGTTTACACACACTGTAGGAGGGATTTTGGCCCACTCCTCCACACAAATCTTCTCTAGATCAAACAGTTTTCTGGCCTTTTTGCTGAGAAACACGGAGTTCCAGCTCAGTCCAAATATTTTCCATTTAGTTTAGGTCTGGAGAGTGGCTAGGCCACACCGGGGCCACTCCTTGGTTTTCCTGGCTGTGTGCTTCGGGTCATTGTCATGTTGAAAGACCCACCCACAAACCATCTTCAATGCTCTGACTGAGGGAAAGAGGTTGTTCCCCAAAATCTCCCAATACATGGCCATGGTCATCCTCTCCTCAATAAAGTGCAGTCGTTTTGTCCCAGGTGCGCAAAAACATCCCAAAAGCATGATGCTACCACCCCAATGCTTCACAGTATGGATGGTGTTCTTGGGATGGAACTCAGCATTTGTCTTCCTCCATACACAGTTAGTGGAATTATGACCAAAAAGTTCCATTTTGGTCTCATCTGACCACAAAACTTTCTCCCATAACTCCTCTGTATCATCCAAATGGTCATTGGCAAATTTAAAACGGCCCTTGACATGTGCTGGATTAAGCAGGGGAACTTTCCGTGCCATGCATGATTTCAAACCATGACGTCTTATCGTGTATTGCCAACAGTCACCTTGGAAACGATGGTCCCAGCTCTTTTCAGGTCATTGACCAAGTCCTGTTGTGTAGTCCTCGGCTGATTCTTCACCTTTCTAAGGATCATTGAGACCCCACGAGGTGATATCTTGCATGGGCCTCCACTCCGATTGAGACTGACCGTCACGATTAGCTTCTTCCATTTTCTAATGATTGCTCCAACAGTGGACCTTTTTTCACCAAGCTGCTTGGCAATTTCTCCGTAGCCCTTTCCAGCCGTGTGGAGTTGTATAATTTTGTCTCTGGTGTCTTTGGACAGCTCTTTGGTCTTGGCCATGTTACAAGTTCGAGTCTTACTGATTGTATGGGGTGGACAGGTGTCTTTATGCAGCAAACGACCTCACACAGGTGCATCTGATTCAGGATAATACATGGAATGGAGGTGGACTTTTAAAGGCAGACAAACAGGTCTTTGAGGGTCAGAATTCTAGCTGATAGATGTTCAAATATTTATTTGCAGCTGTATCACACAAATAAATCATTAAAAAAATGTACATTGCGATTTCTAGATTTTTTTTTTCAGATTATCGCTCTCACAGTGGACATGGACCTACGATGAAAATTTCAGATCGCTCCATGATTTCTAAGTGGTAGAATTTACAATATAGTAGGGTGTTCAAATACTTATTTTCTTCACTGTATGTTATTAATGAAACGGCAGCCAGTATGGACCCATCTGTTTTTTTCACCACAAAATATGATTTTGACGTATATGGCTTTTGTCACTCCCACCATGAAAATCCTCTCGAGGGATTTGTTTTCAAGAAGAAGCAGGAAGTGACGTACAGAACAGTAGAGGACTCAGGCGGGCTCGTATTTTTCTATTAGTTTTACCTGTGGGAATGTAGCTCTTTGTTCCTCCATTTTAGCCAAAATGCCAGCTCGTTGTATTGCTGGATATTTCTGTAAAACTCGAGATGCCGCAGGCATCGTTGTTCATCACCGTTCCGGAGGTGCATCAGGCGGGGAGGTGGTTTGGCCGCATGCGGTTTGGTCGTGATCCGCATATCATCTAAATATGACTCAAAACGATAGGGTAATATTGCCTCGGTCACTTCACTTGGTTGTGAGATGTTCTCTTCTTCAAAAAGAGCTTCTGTGTCAGAAGGGGCATCGGAAAATTCTGCATATCTCTGCTGTTCGTCTCCCATAGTAGGTGGCACAGTGTGTTATCAATGGCGAATGTCATGGTGTGACATCACGTACAGAAGAATCAGGCAATATGGCAACCACTTGGATGTCGATGAGACTTCTGAAACTTTGCACGTGGATGACGCGCTCTCCGCTCATATTTATTTTTTCGTATGAACATTGAAGTAAATAATGTTATCTGTATTTTGCACTACAATATCTACTTTAGAATGTTTCTAGGCATGACACTTGACCTTCACTTTTGCTTATGTTGAGAACTAGATGAGTCCTGCTGCACCAGTTCACAAAGTTGTCAGATTGGTCTCCATACTCAATAATAGGATTTCAACCAAATAATCAGTCATATGGGCAGCACAGAGGTCGATTCATCTTTACTGTCACTTCACAGTTTAAAAATGTACTGTCTCTTTTTTATTTTCCGTGCATTTGAGGGTTCCCTCCATGCACTCTGCAGCCCACATGCATGTTGGGTTTCCTGAGAACTGTAAATTGTCTGTGTCAGTCGTGTGATCGATTATCCACAGTCTACACTTCCTCTCACTCTAAATCAGCTGGGGTAGTGTCAAGTGACCCATAGGATGAGCAATATATAAATTGGAAAGATTGATTCAATCTGGTGATCTGTCAGTGCACAATGTATTTATCAGTGTCGAGGCCACTGATACATAGCATGTATGCTTGCATGACGGACCTGTCATTCCCAGAGAAGCCATTTACAAAGGCACTGTATGCCATTACAAGGTCTACTGCATGCTGCAGACGTTCTTGTAGCATGTGAGGTGAGACAATAGTGACAAATTTGCACAAGCACAACTGAGATTAAAAACCCTTTTGTGTCCAACAGTATGTTTACAAGAATTAAGAAAACTGAACTATACATATTGCATTAACCCAGACTTTTAAAATATGTGCAAACACCTTATTCTAACCATGGTGAACTTTTCAAAAGTTCTTTTGTTTGAATTGTACCCTGTCCATATAAAGCAGCACTTCACAGAGAAGTAAAGTAAGTTTCTTTCTACTTGTCCCATTAGGGGTCGCCATAGTATGATATCTGAGATGAGATGCACAGTTTTTACGGTGGATGGCCAACCCCTCTCGGGGACCGAAGGCCCCAGTGAGATACAAACTCACAACCCCTCATTGACCAAACCAATACTCTAACCACTGACCTATGGGGCCTCCACTTCACAGAGAAGTGTAGCACACAAAAAA
Organism: Syngnathoides biaculeatus; assembly: GCF_019802595.1. Lineage (NCBI taxonomy): Eukaryota > Metazoa > Chordata > Actinopteri > Syngnathiformes > Syngnathidae > Syngnathoides > Syngnathoides biaculeatus. The sequence goes on along the minus strand of NC_084644.1, from coordinate 24,583,186 downwards.
AGGAGAGAATGAGCTATTTTAGTAAAGTGATTCATTTTGTCCATGTAAACGTACAACGTCTGAAGCTGTTGAAGTGCAGAAATCCAAGAAAGCATGTTACCCTTGAATGTCCTCACTACTTGAAGAGGTGACTTAAAGGCACCCTTCACTACTACTACGGGTATTTTCAAGGACCGAGAGGATAAATGATCTGATGAATAATTTAAGAAATACCAAGTCCAATGAATGATGTGCACAAAAGAACAAGAAAAAAAAGAGTAGAGAAAAAAAATCAATCTAAATTGATACACGGAGATAGCACAGGACTATCTATTCAGGGTGTACCCTCCATGCCTCTCGCCCAAGGTCAACAGGGATACTGCTCCCGTTGGATGGATGGATGGAACCATTATGCATATTTATGACAGGGTTTACAAAAAATTTTACCTGTAAAAAATGTACATTTTTTAAAATTTATTTTCATGCCTCATAAAGTATGAAACATTCATACTACATGTAATTTGAACGTCAACGTTGCAATCTTCCCACCTTCACCTAATGTAACACAAACATTCATAGTCTACAATTTCTCACCAGCTAATCCCATCGGCATTTATATAAATATACAGCAGATATTTCCAACATGCAATACCCACATGCACTTATCCGCACACTATTATCAGATTTGTGGTGAAGTGTTGCCTCTGTGGGTGAAAATGTCGGACTTTCTCTGAGAACATGCAGCTGGTCACCTAGTCTGCGTCTGCCACTGTAATAGAAGGTTAAGTTACTCATCTGCCTGAGAGACAAACATACCCCACAAAGGTAATTTCAAGTGTACTGTATAACGGGGATGTGCAATATGCTGTACATACTACGGTGGTTTATTATTCCAGGGCATACCACGCTGAGGTCCAAAATCTGTCTCTGTGGTGCTCTTCAAACAACAAGATTTTAAATACAAACAAAACCAAATAACTTATACTGGAGTTTAGGAAACACAGAACTGACCAATGCCCCATTTTCATCAGTGGTGACTGTGTGGAAATTGTCCATCCATTTTCTAAGCCATTCATCCTCACAAGTGTCTAGTCTACATGTGTTTTGTGGACTTAGAGAAGATGTTTGATTCTGTCCCCAAGGGAATCTTATTGGCGGTGCTTCGGGAGTATGGCGTTTTGAACCCCCGATACGGGCTGTTCGGTCCTTGTACGTTCGGTGTCAGAGTTTGGTTTGCATTTCCGGCAGTAAGTCTGACTCATTTACGGTGAGGGTCGGACTCTGTCAGGGCTGCCCTTTGTCACCGATTCTGTTCATAACTTTTATGGACAGAATTTTTAGGCACAGCCGAGGCATACAGGGGGTCCGGTTCGGTGGCCTCAGTATTGCATCCCTGCTTTTTGCGGATGATATTGTTCTGTGGGTTTCATCATCCTGTGATTTCCAACTTTCACTGGAGCGGTTTGGAGTTGAGTGTGAAGTGGATCGGATGACGATCAGCTCCTCCAAATCTGAGACCATGGTCCCGAGTCAGAAAAGAGTGTCGTCCCCTCTCCAGGTCGGGTATCAGACCCTGTCCCAAGTGGAGGAGTTCAAGTATCTTGGGGTCTTTTTCACGAGGGAGGGAAGAATGGAACCAGAGATCGACAGGCAGATTGGTGTAGTCTCTGCAGTGATGCAGACTTTGGATCAGTACATTGTGGTGGAGAATGAACTAAGTCGAAAGGTGAAGCTTTCTATTGATCTACGTTCCTACCCTCACTTTTGGTCACACCTGTGGATCATGACCGAAAGAACAATGTATACAAGCGACTGAAATGAGTTTCCTCCACACAGTGTCATGGCTGTCCCTCAGAGAAAGGGTGAGAAGCTCAGTCATCTGGGAGAAGCTCAGAGTAGAGCCACTCCTCCTCCGCATTGAGGAGCCAGATGAGGTGGCTGGGGCATCTGATTCAGATGCATCCATGGTGAGGAGTTCTGGGCACATCTCACTCCCCAAGACCCAAGACACACTAGAGAGGCCGTGTCTCACAGCTGGCATGGGAACCCTTGAGGTAACCCTGGAAGTGCTGGATGAAATAGCTGCAGAGAGGTAAGTCTGGACATCCCTGCCTTTGCAACCCGACCTTAGATAAGTAGAAGATGGATGGATAAAATGAAGACTTTTTCACAAGAGTGATCCTTTTAATAAGGCCCCCGGTAATAGTTAAGTGTATGTTGGAGGGCTTATCTGTCACTACAGTAGTCTCTATGCAATTTGAGACAAATGGATATATAAAACATTTTTGGGACAAAAATTTTCCCATTATCCTTTGTTTCAACATTTTTGGTTTCCTGAAAACAAATGGATGTGTCAATTACACTTGAATGCTAGTCAATGCTTTTCTGCAAGAGTTTTTTTTTTTTTTAAAACAAAATACATGTTCAAATAAAGCAGAATATATACTTTTTAAAACAGGGTGCAGGATTAAATAGTACAGAGCAACAGTGTACGTAAAACACTTTATTTCCAACCTTTACAGATGTATCACTAAAGATTACCCAAAGACTAAAAAGGAGGACAATGTACGTATCTTTAATGAGTACATTTTCTAGTTACATAATGCAAAAAGGTGTACAAGCGTAAATGCAAAATACAAAAAGAGTTTAACTGACACGCCTGATTTACACAACTGAAACATGATATCTGGCTGCAGGGGAGAACATTTTTGACTGATTTACTTGCTCTATATGGAAACAAGTGCAACAGAGATGGAGAGGTAAGACTTTTGAGGAATAAAACCGTACCTTTCCAAAATATGTACAAAACTGAAGCAGAATTTTACATGGAAAGAATGGATTCTTATGTCAAAAAGATGTAATATTTCCAGGGTTAGAGGGGAACTATCGGATGACCATATTTCACAAAGAAAATGAATCAAAGCATACAAATTGGTGATCGAAGATTTTTCTTTATAAATATAACTGTTAAACATTCTTCTGTTTGAAATGAGTGAATACTGCATGATTTCACCTAAAATACAGTAAAATCATTTTTAAAACCTCCAAAAACCTTCCCCACTAACCCTACCCTTCCTCTTGGGGGGGAAATCTGATGACAAAAAAAAAAAAAGTTGCCCATTCAAAAAAAAGATGCCTGTGACAGTTTTTTTTCCTCTTCCAATGTCTAAATAAGATGGAATCGTGGTCCAGCTGTGGCGATGATGTCGCTGTAAGGGTCTGTCTGGGTGACTTCGATAGCTTGCTGTTTCTTGAGGACCAAGAAACTGTAGAACTTAGCAGCAGCCTGCTTCTTGTTGTTGTTCCGGCACAAGTCAAGCAGGCTGACCGAGTCTGCTCCTGTCTTGGCCATGACGCGCTGCAGAGAAAAACAAGTTAGCCAAGTCATCGACAAATTCCAAACAGGGACATGCAGACGATGACCGTGCTTTGACCAACCAACCTAAATTGTTAAAATGTTATAAAATTTATCAAACTAGGCAAGTATGTTTTCGTACCTGAAGCCCATGTAGCATCTGTTGGGTTCTCTTGTTCCATCGCTTCTCTTCCTGGTCCTGGTCTCCAGCCTGACTTTCTTCATCCTAATCAAGACAACATAAAATCCTCTGGTTGGTTGGTCACTTCCACTTTTTCATGGGTGTAAGTAGTAGTAGTAGTAGTAGTAGTTTTGGATTTCAATGTCAATGTGTATAGCATTAAGAGTAATTCCATGGACAAAATATTAGTTGAAAGTTCACATACAGTAAATATACAGAATATATTATCTTTGAAAGGTTTAGGTTTGTTTTCCTCATCTTCATAGGTACAGATACATGCCTCAAGAAACAAAGACTGAATTCCAAACCAGATTTTTCCACAAAGTTTGTTTTTTGTCTTTTGAGGAAAAACAACAGTGGTTAAAAGGTGATTGAATGAATATTCTGTCTAAATTAATTTTAGTAGAGTCAAAGTTTTTCAAAAGTCAGGCAAAGTCAGGTGCTGTTACTGCAAGTCCTGCTTTCAATGAAAAAATTATATAGCTGCCATTTTTGGTATAATGCCAATTGGTAATACATGTTCATAAATAGGTAATTTTAAAATCCCGATATTTACTTCAACAACATTCAACATGACATTACTAGAAATTGACACGCATCTTTATTTTAAAAATATATATATTAAAAAATTAAAAATTAAATTAATACTGCTGTAAAAGTAACAAAATATCTGCTATTAACTCAGATTTACACAATCAGGATTTTTGAGGCCGAGGGAGTTTAAAAAAACATAACCGAACACCTATCTGGTCACAAGATGGAGTAATGAGTGCATTTAAATGACCAGTTTAAAAAAAAAAAAAAAAAAAAAAAAAAAAAAAGCGCTAGCTTGCTATGTCACATAACATTTTGTTGCCTGCCTTTGAGCGCCATCATTAAAAGTGCATGAACATACCTACGGCAAGCCTTACACGAACATCCTCTCCTGTTCTGAGCACTGGTGACCAATCGTACTCACAATCACACCTAGGGGCAATTTAGAGTCACCAATTAATGGATGTTTTTGGGATGTGAGAAGAAATTGGGAGTCCCCCCAAAAAAACCCACGTACCCATGGGAGGGAGAAGCAAACACCAGTTTTCAGAACTGTGAGGCGAATGCTCTCACCATTCGCACCACTGTGCACTGCTGGTTTTGTTAATTCATTTCCTCTTTTTTTTTTAAAAAACAAAAAAGGGTTCCAATTTTCCATTATCTGCTCAGTTTTCATTGGTTCGAAAAAGGTTCGTACCAATCTCATTCGCCTTACTGCATTACTCGGCTACTTATTTCCTGAAGCTGCCCAAACCAAGCATTCCACAAGCTTGCACAACAAGTGTCTTCTGGGCTGATAAACATTATTCTTATGGGTTGGATGCATAGTTATTTTTAAGTATTTTGTCAATTACTTAGCTGTGCACGGTCTCAGCATTTCATCAATCTCTATTTCTTGTAACTTTGAAGTTTGTTGACTGACTGATAAGATATTGGTGAGCAGGTGCTTGAGTGAAGGTTTGCATGGCCTAATGCTGATTCACACATGGACTTCACTGCTTATCCCCAGTAAAAATTTTACAACAATTTTGGATGGGTACCAAAAATTCAGGGTGCGTAAAAATAATTTGCCAATGCATTGCAATATTTTGTTCAGCATTTCAATATTGATTCAGTAAATCCTACGAATCCATTCATGTCATGGCGCTTTGCTTGTGACTCGTGTTCTATGGCTTTTTCTGCAATAAGATTGTACCCTTATGTGCTCCTTCTGTGTGTCTGGTATTGATTGATACCACCAATTTCATCTGTGATATAAAATGCAAATACATCCCTGCAAATAGTTGAAGCGAGAGAGCGAGAGAGAGAGGGAACATCTTAATAAACCAGATGATCAGCAGTGATCTTAAACTAACGTGGAAGAAGAGGAGTGAGTGTTCTAAGGGACGGAGATGGGGAAAAAGTCTAATAATTTGAAATTAGTAACAAACTAGCCACACAACTGATGTGTCCTACATGTTACCAGCATATCTTGGGCACAGTTAAGTGTCCAGGAGAGATGACATGGTGAGAGGGCGGACATTGTTCAGTTGGTAGAGCGGGTCATCCAGTGACTGAAGGGTCACTAAGTTCAAATCCTGGCTCAGACTGTATGTCAGAAATGTCCTTGGGCAAGAACAACTGAACTGGGCACTGAACCTTAATTTGCTCCCAGTGGGCCTGGCAGCACTTTGAACACTACCAGATGCCCAACGGTGTGTGAATGGGTTAACATGAAGGCTTTGGGCACTGTGATAGTATAGATAAAGCCCTATATACAGTGCCCTCCATAATTATTGGCACCCCCGGTTAAGATGTGTTAAAAGCCTTAAAATAAATTCAGTGTTTATTGCAGAAGAATACTGTCACATTGAAAATTTTAGGAAAATGTAACCTTCAACTCAAATGAATTGTAAGAAAATGAAAAAAATCCCAAACTAAAAAATACATTTTTCATTAAATCACCTGTTCCACAATTATTGGCACCCTTAAAAATTCCCAGGAAATAAATATACTTGAAGCATTTCTGTCATTCCTACAGTAGTTTACCAGAGTATGTAGGAACATTTAATTAGTAATTGTTTCCCTGGGGTATAAATATGACATGACACAGAGGCCATTTCTCTTATCCCCTCTTAAACATGGGAAAGACAAAAAGAACACAGCATACAAGTGAAGCAGATGTGCGTCGACCTTCACGGGTCAGGCAGAGGCTACAAGAAGATTGGCACTCAACTGCAGCTGCCCATATCCACTGTGGGAGGAATAATTAAGAAGTTCAAAACAACTGGAACAGTGGTAAACAAGCCTGGACAAGGACCCATGTTTATTTTGCCACCATGCATAGAGTGGAGTATAGTAAGAGAAATCAAAAGATCTCCAAAGCTCACTGTTACAGAATTAGAACAAATGGTAGCATCTTGGGGTCACAAAGTCTCCAAATCAACTATCAGGCGCTGTCTACATGCCAACAAGTGGTTTGGGAGGCATGCACGGGGAAAAACTTTCCTCACTCAAAATCATAAATGCAAACGTTTGGAGTTCGACAAGCGGTATCGGGGCTTCAACTGGACCGTGTGCTTTGGTCAGATGAGACCAAGATTAAGGGACATAATACCCACTGTGAAGTATGGGGGTGGGTCAGTGATCCTATGGGGCTATTTCGCTTCCAAAGGCCCTGTGAACCTTCTTAGGGTGCATGGCATCATGAATGATTTGAAATTCCAAGACATTTTAAATCAAAATCTGTTGCCCTCTGCCCGAAAGCTGAAGATGGGTCATCACTGGGTTTTTCAGCAAGACAATGATCCTAAACATATGGCCAAATCTACACAGAAATGGTTCAGACACAAAATCAAGCTCCTCCCATGGCCATCTCAGTCCCCACCCCTCAACCCCATTGAAAACCTGTGGAGTGAGCTGACGAGGAGAGGACCCAGGCAAAGAGGAGGCTGAAGATCCCTCTTTCTGTCCTTTCCCATCTTGTGAAACATTATAGGAGAAGATTAGGTGCTGTTTTGTTGGCAAAAGGGGGTTGTACAAAGTATTAACACCAGGGGTGCTAATAATTGTGACACACATTATTTGATGTCAAATAATTATTTCTTTATGTGGGATTTTTTCCCCACTGAATAAATGGAGCTGTAGTTAAGGTTCGATTGTTCCCTTTTTTTCCATTAAGGTACCATATTATTTAGAACAAAAAATATTAGAAGCTTAAAAAAACATCTTTAAGCAGGGGTGCCAATAATTATGGTAGGCACTGTAAATACGGTCCATTGACCATTCACTAGACTGGTGCAAGTTGGAACTCCAAAAGGCTGTCCAATCCAACGGGGAGCCACAGTAGAACCAAACAGATAAGCCCCACCACAGAAGCTAGCATCTGGCTAACGAGTAATGAGGCAGTAAGCAACAAAGTTTGAGGCTAAACTACTCTTTTGGCATCATAGAGTGTTAGATTGAGCTAGCAGACGCCAACAAATGGGTTTAAAGTAGACTTTAGACTGAAGTGATAATTAGCATTTTATGCTGATTGGCTTTAACTTCATAATCGGCAATCCAATCAATGACGTCATTGATCTGCTCCACAAGAGACATTTCCTCTGCATCGCCATCGTGTACAGCAGTGGTTCCCTTTACTTTTTTTGTAGCATCCTCCTTTTGGAGATGAAATTATGGAGCAAAGGCACATATTTTACAATTGGAAAGTCTCTCACGACACCACCAAACAAAAATGGCAGATACACAGTAATCACTGTATGCATTTCCTGGCATCTAATAGAATAAGCAAAAATATAGAAATATAATTGAAAGAACTTATAAAGTAAATAATTATGAATTAAATAATTATATGTACAGCTATAAAATATACCGTGGTAAGTCCATTTTCAAACGTCTTTTATAATTTTGTAGAACTTCATCACCTGAATGAAGCTGAATGTTGCAGAGCACAGCAAATTTTAATGTTATGAGCCACTTAAGAAAAGTGCTGAAAAGACGGCAAACACAAAGATTCGTTCTTTGTGAAAAAGGGGCGAGTTACCCTCACCGAAGACATCTGAAACTTTTGTTTTGCATCGCTTTTTTTCCTCTTTTGTTCCATTAACCCTACCTCTAGTTGCAAGTTTTTTTTTTTTTTATGTAACATACTTTATGTGGAAATGAAAAAATTGCCACCCCGTAATGACTGCTTGTTTAAAGTTATTCTACACTTAATAAAAAAAAGGTTTACAAGGCTCGGGGCCGAGTCGCTGCAGATATGGCAATGCACTCCCAGCCTAGCATACACTAATAGGCTAGAGCATACATTTTAAGCAAAAAATAAATATTTCTTAAATGATTCAATTATATAAAGTATTTAAACTATACATTTATTTCTACTATGCAGTTTATTATCAGGAAAAGTTTTAAAAAAATATTGCTTAAATGAATGCATTATTTCATTTTCCATTCATTGTAATGGGAAAATGTGCTTCAGTTTTCGAACGTTTTGGTTTTCAACCAACCATCTGGAATGGATTGTGTTCGAGAACCAAGGCACCACTTTATTAACTTATAGAAAAAGCAAAAGGTGTTGCAAACTGACGCAATAAATCAAGATACGGATCTAATTTTAACTACTGTATTATTATAGCTCTAATGCTTGAAGTGACTTTTGGTATTTAAAATCAAACTAAAGCTGAGGCTACCCCCACAAAGAGACCTGTCTCTCTCTACCACAATTGTGTCCTGTTTAAGTTATCTGACAGATAGAGAGATGGAAAGGTTCTTCCTTTTCAGCTCGTTTTGGTCATCAATGTCACACCAGTAAAACTTAAAATGACAAACCTCTTCTTCGTCACTCTCATCCTTCTTGTCTTTGCTCTTCTCTCCAATGAGGTCCAGTTCAGGAACAAGCTGCGTGAGGTTGACAGTGGTCTCCTCTGGGGGTAATTCAACCTGCGCCATGTCTAGTCTCTGAGACAAGACTGAGCGGTCTGCCAGCTGTTGTGGCGGCTGCTGCTGTTCTAAGGCAGCCATCTAAAAGGGAACAGGGTGACTCAATGCCAACCAATGGGCAGTAGAACGCTTCAGATTTGGTTAAACACTATTAAAAAATATATTTTTTGAGAGAGACTTTTGTAGCACTCACAGGAAGGGTGCTCTCCTTTTCAAGGGTCTTGCGTTTGACACCACGAGGGGTGGACGGGGGAGGCATGACTGTCTCATCCAGTGTTGTCCTGCTGCCTTCCATTGCAGAGACAGCCAACATACTGGGCTCTTCCATGATAGTCTGATCTAAACAGTGAAAGAGAGAAACAGTTACTGAGTAGCTGAATCCAGACATGGAAATCTAGTCATAAAAAACATTGTAGAGGTTCTGGCGGAATCCTCTGGGGTCTGTGCAGAGATTTTTTTTTGTTTTATTTTAAAATAAATTAAGCAATGTGGAAGAGTCAACAGAATACATTAACATTTTCTTCACCCAGAAAAACATTTACACTGCTCAAGTACATAAAGTACACTTAAATTTAAGATTAAAATAAATTTGCCTAATTGGGGGGGGGGGGGGGGCCTCGTACATGAGCCAAGCCCATTTCCGTCTGCACTTCATTCCTTCATAAAGCTGTGGCACATGAATGGCAAGTGACTAAAATCATTATCACTTTCACTTAATTTTTCACTATTTCCAACTTCAAAGGCCCCAAATACATCCACCAGGAAAATTAAGCACAGCATTTTCCTGTTTTTATTGGCCATTTCTGAATTTGAAAGTCATTCATTCTGTAGTGTGAAATAATCCCAAACAGTTCTCTGTTGTGCAAAACATTTAACATTAACATCTGTAAACTAATTAATGGAAGATTTCTCCAAAAGGCAACAGATTTCCATGTATGTGTGTCTGTAAACTACAAACTCAGCACTGTTGCTTGTCCCCCAAAACTGGTCTTACCAATGACATCTCTGTGCTGACCCATAACATCCTCTCTGGGCACCTCAGGGTTTTCCAGCTCTTTGAGGAATTCATCCAAACTGTCCGCTTCGCCACCCTTTCTCCTCTTCCTCAATTCGTCTGGCACCAGTGGTGTCAGGCAACGTGTGAACATCTGAGATTCAAATCCAGAAATAAAATAAGGAAAGTAAATTGCTGATCATAACATTAAAAAAAGCATCTTGATAATTTGACTGATGTTGGACAACACGATAAATAGCTCTGTGACATTATTCAGCAAAATGCTCTTTGTTCAGACTTTGAGAGCCAAATGAAGGGGGGGAGGCATCCCTTTCTCATGTTCTCAATCTTACCATTTACCACCATACTAATGAAAGATGACACTTAAATATGTTTTTAAATGCCCAACTTGTACAAAAAGAACTGTTTCTTTTGGCAAATGACAGTTGGCCTCCTCTGAAGCAAAAGCACATTAAGATGTGAATGCTAACCACAACAATTTTTGTAAACCTGGAAACCGGGGAAAAAAAAAAAAAAAAAAAAAACCTGGACATCACACTAATGCAGCAGCTAATCATAATACCCAACATTCATTACCTTGAGCAGCCTGGCATTCCAAAGAGGCTGAGCAGGAAGAGAGAAGAGCTTCTCCACTCCCCCGGTCTCCTTCCACATCATCAGTTTCTTCGTGGGAGGTGCAAGGTCCAGGGTTGTAACAATGTCTGAGTAGTCGGAGAGTTGAGCCCTGATGGTTTTGCTGTCCAACTCCTTCACACTGTCCACAATCAGTTTCCTCTTACGCTTGGCCTTGGTCTCTTTTACTATAGAAGAGTAGAACATTGTTATGACATCATACAGTCATGTTGGGTCATATGGAATGGTTGATGAACAAAGCTATAGAAACATTTTTCAATAAAACTGCACAAGAAAAATAAGTCAGTCAACTTGGGAGACCTTGCTGCCCACTGCAATAGGGCTACAGTGACAAGAGGTTTACATTGAAAATATAAGTCTGCTCTGTATAATAAAGTCAACCACATTAATGTAAAGAGACTTACTACCAAAGTAAACGCAGTAGATCTACCTCTTAAGTCATGTTAATTGTTAAATCATTTGCCTTTACAGTTGTCCGGTATAGCTGAACAACCACATGACCAGTTAAAATGTTAAAAGCATGACGCTGTTACTATAAAATATTTAAAACATTGTCTCAACACTTACAAACTAAAGGTTTTAGGATCTCAACAGCTTCCAGAAGAGATTAGGTAAATCATTAGTGGGAAAATCTGAACCTAAACCAGCATCCTGAAAACCTTGACTTGCAGTTCCACTTGTTTAAAAAAAAAAAAAAATAAATAGTTTTATACGATCAGGATTTCTAGGGTGGATCACAGAGTTAAAAAAAAAAAAAGATAAAAACAAAAAAGGATAACGATCTGATCACAAGATGGCGCAATGAGTCTATTTAAATGACCTATTCACCACTGTACTTGTGTTAATTGTTCAAAAAAAATATTTATACCAGTGAGGCATAGGGACATACAGACCATATTAGATAGCAGTAACTACATACAGAAAGTAATGGATTCACTTTTTATGACATTTATGTTTGCTGGTGTATCATGAGAAATTCTGAGAGAATTCTCTGCTTTGGTCAAATTATGGATTCAACAGGATGGCAGCATGTTTACAGACAACGACAAGCACTAGCTTGCTAGGCTACGTAACGTTTTGTTCCCTGCTTGCAAACCATATCGTATTAAAAGTACGTGAACATACCTCAAGTAAGATTTACATGAACGTCCTCCCATGTTCTGAGCACTGATGACCACCGACCTTCCCCCCATTTTCTCTTATAATACAGTTGGCACGATCCACCAGTGTTGTCATTCCCACGATATCAAGTGTATTCAGTTGCATTTGAATTGACCATATAAAAGCCCACTGATTGTTTAAAAAAAAAAAAAAAAAAAAAAAAAAAAAAAAAAAAAAAAACAAGGATGCGGTTGTATACGAATGCAAGATTTTATTAGAGTAGTCCAACATAAGTAATCATGAAAGAGCAATTTTTTTTCGGCTGATTTATGCATTACACGACTCTCAGCTGTCTCCTTTCTCTCATGCAGCAGACTTTTTTTTTTTTTTTAAATAACTTTATTGGCCATAAGATACATTAGGGTTTAGGATCTACATCAAAAGAGATGAAAAAAAAAACTATAAATACTATTATATAAAAATTAACTATTTTTGGAATCAGATTTACTGTGCACGATAACGAAGAGTAAATGTCTGAGAGGGGCTCAATGATGTCACTGATAGGAACAGCGAATTATGACATCAAAACTGATTAACAAAAAAATGCCAATTATCGGCTGATCAGATCAGGGGAAAATTGGAGTTAAGTCTACAAAAAAAATGGATAGAATATTTTACTCACCAGTGATGTCGATGGGTTCCAGCGCAAAAGCTTCCTCCTCATTATGAACAAGAGTGGTCTGTTCGGTTTGGTCAGCCATGGCTGGGAGAGGCTCTGCTGGACCAGAGTCAGGGCTGTCTGGACCCGCTACAAGCAAAAGATGTAAAACAGGAAATGTTATTTGGCACAAATTATCCTCTAAAGTGTGATTGTAGAAATCTATAAATTTCCAAACTAATGGTTGTACAATGCAATATAATCTCTAGGTTTTGTAAAAAGCACTTACGTGACTGGAGGTTGTCAAAATCATCCTCGTCGTCTCCATGATCGGGAGGCATCATGACACTCGCAGTGATGGCTGGAGGGTCGTCAAAAATGCCACCTCCATCTTCAGAGCTGAGCAATTTATCCACTGTGAAATGGCAAATTAAAAAAAAAAAAAAAAAAAAAAATCACTTATCCAACTATTTTCGAAACAGGGGAGCTCCCAGGGAGGACTTTGAAAAGCTCACCTAACATCCCTCCATCACTGTTGCCCATGGAGGCATCACCAAAGTCATCATACTCCATGTGGTTGGATTTATCGGGCAGATTAGCTGGACCAGGCTCAGCCTCTAGCAAAAGGTTAGAGGCCGTGGCACCATGCATGATGTCTTCCTCAAACGTGCTGGCATCACGCATCATCTCTCGGTCGTCCATCCCGAAGTCAGCTAAAGAGAACACCAGATTATTTTAAATATTTAGATATTTACTATCACAGATTTAGAAATGACATGTCATGCCCTGACAGAACCACAGGATACTAAAACAAAAAGTTTCTGTTTATGATTTTAAAGAGTGGTGCATCACTGTTATGTCCTACCAAAGTCATTGTCTTGCAAAAGGCTGAGATTGCCAACATCCTCCCTCATGGTAATCTCCTCCACTCTGCTTTGGTTCAGGGTAAACTGCTGGGCCACATCAATGTCACTGTGTGGAAAAAAAAAAAAAAAAAAGGGGGGGGGGGGCAACTGCTGAGTACAAAAAGTGGTGCATAATGAATGGAACGGAGACATACATTCTCAGAATATCAACATTTATCTATGGAATTGCATTAATTCTTTCTTGAATGCGCCATGATTATTTCTGAGCAGTATGCATTGACTTACTCCAGATCAGGAAGCGGTTGGTCAAAGTCATGGAACTCCTCAGGTAAGGTGATGGCATTGTATGCTGCCTCTCTATTTTCCTCAGGCAAATCTACCACACCTGAACACAAATACAAGTGATAACAATGAAATTCATTACACTGCATCCAGTACAAACTATTACGGCAAGTAGAAGAAGATGCTACCATACCTGGTCTGAAAGCCATTTTGATTTTGATAAAGGCTTCATTACAATCAGCCAGAAGGTATTTGGCCTTCCTGTGGTAGATTCGTACCACCCCGAGAAGCAGGTGACCTGATGTACGCAATGCCATCTTCACCTATGAGCACAATATGATAGATGTGAAATGAAGGTTGAAAAAGGTATTTTTCTGAACAGGCTGAATAATCAAGTGTACTTTTGATTTTACCTTGGGTGAAATGATGCTCTCCACACTACTCTCCAAGTTACATTCAAACACATGAGCCTTGGTCAGCTTCTTGTCCCAGTGGGCCGCCAGCCAGATTTTGGCCAGCGGCCCACGTTTGCTGAGGACAAAATGGGCGTAGAACATTGCCCTGGTTCGACTGCCTCACAGACTCACAATGGCGTAGGTTCACCTGGAGTGCAAAATGTCACAGTAGTTCATAAAAAATTAAATGTATGGTACAGCCGGTGTTAATTGGAACGCATCTGTTAATATTTAAATGCTATGCAAGACAAGGACAGAAATCATTCGTGTCAAATACAAGTATTATTATTATTGTGTAATTTTATATTTAAAAAAAAAAAAAAAAAAAAAAAAAAAAATCGAGCACTTCAAACACCTAAAACCCTCCATAGCTTAAAAAAAAAGACAAAAAAAAAAAAAAGACTGGCGACATACAAGACCTACTCTACAACTCATACTGTTCTTTTAGCACATAAATTGGTCCATTTGCACTATTTAAGTGGAGGTTTTTAGGCAAGTGAATGCATATGAAACATCACAGTATATTTGGTGTGTCAACTAGAAGAAGGCCTGAGGATTTCAGCCCGTAAGAGTTTACCAGTGGATATTAACTAAAATTTGTCAGCCAATCAGTTAAGGGGTTAGGGTTAGAAGGGGTGGAAGAGGAGACACAATTTTACCCGACCAGATTTTAAACAGGAGATCTCACACAAAAACATTCCCAAAAATGCAAGTATATCAGCCACACAAAATTCAAGTTCTCCAGAACCAATTACCCAATTTTCAAAACTCTTGTTGTGTTGTACTTTAGTTGAAGCGACCTTTCCAACAATACACCATTTTTTGGAAAGTACAGTATGTTGCTAGTCAATTTTAATTTGTAAATTGGGAATTGTTGAAATAAGAATGTATATTTTGTCAATAGTTAACAGAACGACTACGAACGCAATCTAAACCAATACAAGTCGAGATAAACTTTTAACAAGTGAATGTAAAAATGCATCGAACTGTTAATGGGAGTCACCAGAACATATGTGCCTACAATCATCGTTATGTGACTTACCCGAGCATATTCTAAATTTTGGTTGACAAATGATGACTGCTGTCCACTATATAAGGCCATATTAACGAAGAAAACGACAAAAATGAGAAAATCCATTCACCGGTTTCAAAATCAACGAATGCCATTACAGCCAAATATGGACTCTGTAATAAACGTGACAAATCCAGTACAGACTTTAGTTCCAAGATCCGACAATCCAAATGATAAACGGTGGAGATTTAGACGATTTAATCATTTAAATGAACAACTGACCCACAATTAGTACAAACAAGTTACGTAACAGCATCTGAATTTGAAAATAGTGTAATATTAAAAAAACGCGCCGATAAATGTTCGGCGCCATCGATTGGCACTCATTTGGCAGCCACATAGCATTAGCAGTCATTACAATACGTATCGATGTGTTCGTCTGACGTTTTCCGCAGGGCTGCTTCGACGTCATCTTCCCAGAAGTCAAAAGTGAGGTTCGTCAGTGAAATAAAAAATATTAATAATATTGAGAAAGGACGACAGGTTTCCGATTGTTAGCTTAGCATTCTCATACTCTTCACAAGTGCAGAGTTTTAGCTGGCGGCTAACGACTCCTAGGACTATGAAGGCCTGAGCAAGTTATCTCGACCGTGCATGCTTATTCCGCTTAGACAAATTAAAATAAAATAAGTGAAACGTAGCGCAACCCACTGCAAGTTGAAACCGACCTACCAACAGTACAGCGCTTGTGAGTGAAACTCCCCAGATTATGTTATTTCTCCAAGCGACTTCCACCCTGTTGTACTCATTAAAACAGTAAAGATGGCGCCAGTCGCCTTCCTCCCGCTCAGCGGTGCCCTTTTTAAAATCCACAGGATGTTTACACTCAAAAATGGCGGAGGAGGAGTTTCTACAACGCGCAGTGAGCACTTGCGGCCGATAGGGGACTCTGTGGCACAATGCCCTCCTCAGAAGTGAACAAGTCCGAAAAGATATGAATCAACAAAAAGGAGAGGTGCAAAATTACACCCTACACGAATTTGGAAATACATTTGTATACTACAGACACCTGTGTAGAAAAAAAAGTAGTAGTACTGATTTAAATGAGTATAAAAGTAAAGACTGGATTGTAGAATTGTACTGATAATCTGGTAAAACCACAATAAAAAAAAAAACAAAACAAATAAATAAATACAAAATCTATGCACACAAAATAGTATACAGATTTCATTCACTTCTAGAAAGCTTTTGTAGCTTTGGCTTGACTTATGATCCCACAGAGAATTTTCCTGTGACACCTGTTGGGACGTACACGTACAACTCCCATGTTGGAGGTAGACCATTGTTTTGTTACAGAGCTTCCATCCATCCATTTTATACACCACTTATCCTCACTAGTGTAACAGACTACCTGGAGAAAACCCATGCAAGCATGGGGAGAACATTCAAATGACACAAAGGGGAAAGAAAGGTGAGCCAACAGCATTTTGAAACTCATTTTTGTCACAGGCCAAATCCTAGTTATGACTTCCCTCGGAGGGTTGTTATAACTGTGAACCCATATGAAGGAATTATCACCTCACGTATTTAAACATACACAACAAATTGATGAATAACTATGTCGTTGTACGATTAGATGCCACTTTACATAAACATTTTAACTCATACATTTCTTTTAAAAGTAGGATTGGTAACATAAATGCTTGCAATATCTCAACGTTATTACATTGGAACAGAATTGGGAATTTTTGTTCGCGTTCAAGGGCCACATAAAATGATGTGGCAGGCTGGATCTGGCCCCCGGGCCACCAGTTTGACACCTGTGTGCGAAAAGGTCATCCACCATGCTGCTTCGGCTTTTTTTTTTGGGTGTTTAAACAGGTACATTTGATCGCCCCCCCATCCCCTCCAAAAAAAGACAAGAAAAATACAAATCAAATGTTTTAATAATAATAAATAATTTTGCTCACATCATGTAGCAAAAAAAGAAAAAAATATATATATATATATTGGCGAATGATAGGTATCAATGACATGAGTTGAATTCTGTGTCTAAAATTTCCCCTTTCAAATTGATTTAAATGACATTCATTTGTTTGGGGGCACGGTGACGCAGCTGGAAAGCATTGGTCTCACAGTTCTGAGGACCTGGGTTCAATCCCAGCCCTCCTAATATGGTGTTTGCATGTTCTCCCCGTGCCTGCCTGGGTTTTCTCCGGGCAATCCAGTTTCCTCCCACGTCCCCAAAACATGCAACATTAAATGAACACTCTAAATTGCCCCAAGGTGTGATTGTGAGTGCGACTGTTTGTCTCCATGTACCCTGCGATTAGCTAGCAATCAATTCAGGGTGTACCCTGGCTCCTGCCCCATTGACAGCTGGGATAGGCTCCAGCACTCCCTGTGACCCTTGTGAGGATAAGCGGCTAAGAAAATGGATGGATAATTTGTTTCATCCCAGAATACCCCCTACACACATTTTTGTTTGATTGTAAAATTTAAACATCTAAACATTTACAACAACAAAAAAGTACAAGGTACAGATGTTTTCACATTTAGGGAGTCAAAAGTGAAAAAAATAAATGAAGAAAAATACTTTAGCTTAGAAAATTATGAATACCAGCTTTTATAACTCCCGCAGTTTTAATGAAAACACCCACTGTAAAAAAAATAATTAAAATACAGAAAGCCCCATCCGTCTGTTTTCTTTATTGCTTGTCATCAGTCAGGGGTGAGCTGGGTCTACGCCATGTTACCTTTGGCAATGGCAGGGTGTACAAAATTGATGTTCAAGGAAATTGTAAAATTTAGAACCTCCCCCCCAAAAAACAGCATTAAAACATAATTTCCTTGTGAGTCGTAGTTACCACGAGTAGTACAGTTAACAGCAATGCCCTTCATCCTATCAACATTGCCATCTGATCAACAAAATATGTGAACGAGATAGTTGCACACAGCAAAATCAATTCCCAAGCAGTACATCAGATGTTGCATAGCTGAAGAGATTCAAACTGCAAAATTGGTTGATGGAAAAGCGGATTTGTCTCATAGGCTGCAGCATCTGGCGCAGTCGAGAGGCTGCCAGCTGACCATGTTTATGATTTATCAGCAGCAGGAGGCTGTGTCACAGCACAGGGATTTCCGCAACATAACTGTGGCACTACTCAGGCATCAAAATAATCCTATATGGTATTTGTAGCCGTACGGTTTTGGAATTGATTTGTTACACCACCTCACTGCATAGCTGAGGGTGGAACAAGGAACAAGGCCACACCAGAGAAACAATACAATATTATTTTCAGACTATGTAATGCGAGTTTTCCTGAAGATAATTCATTTTTCATTCATTGTGATCCCACATCAAATCAGGCTTTTTGGGAGGTCTACAAAGGACGTCATTAAGTCATTCACTCCCAGTTCTCCTGTATATTTGAATTCAACAGCCACCAATGGCAGAGGTAGCATATGCCAAAACAAACTCATATAGCGTATAATGCAGCATTTATTGAGGGACACATAACACATTTCAACATTTAATACTGCACATCAAGATAGTCACACCATTAAATAAGTTAAATAAGTTCATTCCATTCCAAGAGGCCATTTCTGTGTTCTATGAAATATGAAGCTTCACTACCACTACGTAAAGATATAGAACTCAAAACCATGACCAAGTAAGTTAATATTGTGATTTAAATTGACTCCATTTTCTGTAGCCCCGAGGAGTTAACAGTGGCAGATCATCAAATGTAGATATATGAATTTGAGTTACAGTAAATCCCATGGTATGAATTGCTTCGAGTGACGTCATCTGCACATATCATTTAATCACATTTCCACTGTCTCCACAAAGGAAAAAAAAAAAGATACAAGAATTGGTGCCTGACAAATTTTGAGTGTCTTTGAGCTTTTACAGGCCTTCTCAGTAGACCATTACAATGCTCCTTTTGTGTTGGGCCTTTAATTTGATCACACACATAATCTCTCATGGGGGAATTCTATTTGCACATCCTGTACATTTGTGTTGAACATCAAAGAGCCGAGTCAAACATGCTGGGATGTGAGAAGAGCGGAAAAGGTGCAGGCAAACAGTGACTTGCTCACCTCAGCAGTAGTCAGGAAAAACGCAGGTGAGCTATCGCTTTCCCGAAAGGTAAAGTATAAAAGAAGGACGAACATTCTTTGGACTGGAAGTTGTGGCACATTAAAAATTAATTCAAAGTGAAAAACACCAACTAATAACAAATATCAGGACCATGAAAGAAATGTAGAGATGACTGAGACATTGAGCTCTAAAATAAAAAAAAATTATATTCCATTCTTTTCATCTTACATTAAATTGGTTTTAACTTTTTTTCTGAATTTAGTGGTATCGCTATACTGGCAAAAGGAAATAAACTCACTTTATAAAACTGTTCAGATTTGCAAAAAAAAAAATCACAGGAAGACAACAGTCACAATTTTTACACTCTGGCGTTTGAAGCCATTCATTTGGTGTGAACTATTTGACTTTTAACAACAACAAAATTGGGATTTTTGTTGTTGTTAAGCAGCAGTGTATATTTACTGTAACTAGAATGTAGTTATAGATACACAAATCTCTTCAAATAATCGACAACTCAATGACTGGACCTTAACCCAATAGAGCTGTGGTTCCCAAAATATATTTGCAGTGCCCCCCTTTTGGTGATGAAATTATTTTCAGGCTGGCTTGTGTGCTCAGTAGTAAAAGTAGCTCCATCTGATGGGTGTAACTTAATCAAAAGTGTGTTTCCATTTACCAGTATGACAAATATGAGTAAGAATAAAAAAAATGTTTTTGCCATTAGAAAATTGTTTTTTCAATTAACCCCAAATTTCACAGATGCATTAATAAAACTGGAGGCTAACGCGATTGAAGGCTTCATAAAAGAAAATCAGACAAAAATCCACACATTCTTGAAAGAGTTTTATTTCTCGATTTTGCACTTTATTTTAGAAAATTGTACAAAAATGGGATTTTTACTGTCTTACCGTATCAGTGTCTACAAATGTAGCATTTTAAGAAAGGGAAGATGGCATTACGATAATGTGCCCTGCATGAACAGAAAATAAGGAGACGTATGACACCACTTGGGTATCACAAATAAAATACAGTACAAGGCAGTACGTATACTGCATATGTCACTGTCAATCACACAGGATCACGAAATGTTAAGAAAAAGAACATGTTGGAATGTCAGTAACAGATGTGCTTCGGAGCATTCTAGTGTTTCATAACTGCCTTTAGACATGAGTGGCTATTGATTAAGAAAATGAAAACCAATGGTAACTGGCTCAAACACCAAAAGGCTTAAGGAAAATATTTTTTACGAAGGCACATTAATATATACAGTATATATAACAGCCTCTGAAACAACACAATGGAAGGGGAAAAAAAGACAAAATAGTCTTTAATATTGCACCTCTCTTTGCTCCTGATAGCATTGGGTTTGGCAATACGTACTAGCACTGTTGCTTAACAACAAATAGCACATTCTCTGAAGTAGAACACTCTCACAGAAACATTAAAAACAACCCAATAACTATGGGAATACATGGCATTCCTCATATATTATCAGTGATATAAAAACAAAAATTATTGGCACATTGGGGTGAAGTGGAGAGGGTTAAAGTTCATGAAGTACAATAACATTCTGGAGACCGAAAACCAATGAACTAAGAAGTGCAGCTGGCTTAAATCGTAAACATTTGTTTTACTTTTTCTTGATTATGCAGTAGTAAAATTATTTTGTCACATTACCCGTTCTGATATGTCACCTTAATGCACAAAGAGAAAGCTTGTGTACATCGTGTAAGTTTTGAGTCACAGGTACATCAACACAAATTGGTTGAGTGCATAAAAAACGAAAATGTACAAAAATAACAGAAACTACTGATTATATTTAAGAGATCATCGAATTATGGACTAGTCCGAGTATTTACAAATGTCCCGGTATTAAAACTGGTGTGCTAAATGAAATGCTTTCAGTGGTATAAAGTCAATCACAAAAACAGTCTTTCAAAAGTTGACAATTAATGTGGTATTGTATAAATTAGAATGTTCTGAGCAGTCAGCTGAAACACGAGTAACATCGAACACTTCACAGTCAGATATCTTGTTGGTATAGTCTGAGTTACTCTCTTAAAACCAAAACACAAAACAGTTTGAGTACTCGCGGACCCGAGTGACTTCCATATTTGTCAGCGGACTAACTGAAATATGGTTGTCAATGACTACATGTGATGCAGTATTGCTTATTTGAAAAAAGAAAAAAAACCCTCAAAACTTCATACGAGTTTGATCTCCTATTATTGTTCAAGCCAGCATATATTCAAGTACCTTTGTTCACTGGCGACAATATTGATGAATGGAATCAATTTTACTGGCTAAATCAGCAAAATGGGCTGTGAATATCTTTGGCCACAGAGTGAATACAGTATAGCAGAACCTTGCAGGTAGCTAATAATATTCTTAAGTTGCCAAAGAACATCGATCATAACTAGATTTGCTTCTTAGATATTAAATCCAATTATAGTATTTCTATGTTAGTAAATAAGGATTTAAAGAACTGTTTCACCAATTATGAAAAAAAAAATAGAAGTAAAAGCAGCAAGATACGCATTTTGGATCACACCTTTTAATTTCGACTCCCACATAAAAAAGGTCATGTTGAGGCACTGTGCAGAATACGATCCTTAACTGTGGTGAAGGCCTTGTCAATCCTCTCCTCACCCACTCTGTCACTGCTTGTGAAACAGCAGGAGCACACTGTATTTAAAAAACAAAAAAACAAAAAACAACTAGAACTGTGAAAACATATCCAAAATAATGTTATCCTCTTCTGTAGAAGACAGCAACTACAAGAGTGCTGATCATTATAACATCAGGAAAAACGTTCATGAACGTGTGCATAGTATATACTGAGGGGAAAAATTTCAGGGGGCTGCAGTATTTTGGTTGGTTTAAAGATGGGGCAGTCCGGAGAGTGATGATATCAAATTCAAGGACTATGGAGATTCCAGTTCAAGGTCAGGAAGTCTTGGGCCTTCAGAGCCTTAAATTGGACAAGAAGCTGCACACTCTGGTACTGCCGAAAGCAAGAGCAAACATAAGATGCCATACAGCGGACATAAGTGTGTGTGCAGTGCCCACAAAATTTGTGCTTGTCACCCATCTTACCTACATTTCAGTTTAATTGGGTTCTCCATCAATCCATTTCTGCAAAATAAGGAACGGACACCCCCTCACACTCTTTCTCAGTTCTGTCCAGAGAGCAGGGGGCCTCTGGAGGGTTATACCCTCTCTATGTCCCTGTACTTCTTCCTCAGTATAGACACCTGGTCTTTAAAGAGGACCGGGTCAAGTCTCATCTGAGAATGAACCAGTGGCATGGTGCCAAACCAGTTGGCAAACTTGTTCATGCAAGTCTGACGCTGAGCAAAATGGTCCGGGTCAGCCCAGCGTGAAGCCCGAGAGCTCTGGAGGGAGAGGACAAGGGCAAGATTACAAAAGGCAGTATTACATATATATCATTGGCCATTTTTATAGCATTGTTTAAAAAAAAAAAAAAAAAAAAAACGAGTGGAATTTTTTTGGCCAAGTGAGCCAACATTTGTTCAACACTTTCAGAGCATCATTCACCTGAGCCATCATGGTTTCCTTGTATTGTTTCTTCTGTGTGACCTTGATGGGGGGCAGCTTGGTGACAGAGGACACAAGGAAATTCATCAGAATATCCTCACAGTTTGACATCTGGTCCACCATGGTCTTCAGAATGGCTGGAAGGTATGTCGAGTACAGGTAGTGGTAGTATCTGAAGACAATGAGTAAGTGTTGAGTAGAAGAGAACAGTTGTCTGAAAGAGTGGAAGTGAGGACAATGGGAGTCAGTACTTGTGATAGATGGCAGCTCCAGTCAGCACCATGGAGTAGTCATTGGTCCATTTGGAAGTGTAGCCCCAACGTTGTTTGTTGCTATCCCAGAAGTGGCTACGGGCTGGGTAGCCAATGATACGGTCTGGGAAGCTTTGCCACACTGTGAAGGCAAACTCCACCTTAACAGGATGGAGCCAGGAGGAAAACTTACATTGAGGGAACTGAGTGAATGACAGACTGAAAAGCTCCATCTTTTTTTTTTTTTTTTTTTTTTGCTATCAGACATTCGTATCTACGCATCCGCTTTGACATAAGACAACTTGACATGAGAGCTCAGTCACGGGACAAATTAAACCCGTATCTCAAGGTACCACTGTTTGAGAAATCGGGCTTCAAAATATTCAAGAATTGAAACGTTCTATCAGCTTCCAGACACTGTTGGCGTGTCTCTTAGAGGACTGAAAATCCCGCCTCTCCTGTCAATTAAATATACATACCACTACCCTTATTTCAGAGGTCCTTTCCAGATATCACATGCTTTAACAGGCTGCAGAGAATCAGCCTCTGAGCTGGCAAAAGGACCATAACTGCGGTGGCAGGACAAATTTCTCTCCTTTGAAATTCAGTGGACATCAGTGGACAATTCATCTGCGGCCATGGAGTGATGCTCCACAAGCAGCCAAAGCCACATGATACTCTCCGATCATTATCCTGCTGCAGAACCCAAGTGTATATAAGCTTGCGGTCACAAACATTTTCCATCAGCATGTTTTTTTTTTAAATAGCAGAATTAGTGGTTCCATCAGTCACAGCAAATTGTCCAGGTCCTGAAGGACCAAAGCAGCCCAAGACCATTACAGCATCACCACATTTAACTGATGAAACAAAGTTCATTTTCTGAAATTCTATGGTACATTAATGCAAGATACAACAAGACACAAACCTTCCAAAAAGCTCAATTTCCTCTTGTTAGTCCATATTATGCTCAAAAAAATTGGGAGCTACCTTTTAGAACTACACACAAAATTAGGAAAATTTGTAAAGTCAAAAAGTTTTAAAGTCATATCGCACCAATTCAGTACAGTATTGTTTTCCTTTTTTGCACGTTTTCATGACTTACCTTCAAACAGACAGTGTTTAATCAATTTAGAAATAAAAAATAAGATCTTTTCCAAACTTTTGATGGAACATCTTCAACTATTCAATATTTCAGTATATTTTACACAACATGCTGTTCGTTTACTGAACAGCAAAATTTGCAGACATTTGAGCCATGCAAATTAAAAGGACGTCCACTTCTACGACTTTCTGTGAATCTTCCAGTGTCTCCGTTGCAACCTTCTGATGACATTCTGTGAGACTCTAACCTCAGTGGCCACTTCCCTTTGAGAACATCCTGTTTGAAGACCCGCATTGATGAGGTACTTTTCATCAATTACTGTGTTAAGCATCATCTTGGTTTCTTTGATGTCAAAATGTGAACCCTATGATTAATCTTTAAATCTTGAAATACCAATTCTGACTGAACCAATTAATTTGTGGAGTCAGGAATCAAACTGAAAAAGCTGCTGTTGGTCACAGCTTTTATCGAGACACTTACTTGTCAACATCGCAGACAACAACACAGAACCAGCCTCAGGTGCATGTACCGACGCAGATTCTTTATATACATTTTATACTTGCAATTATTTTTTTTGTTTAAATATGTTTACAGTATGTTTATAAATACAAATTAGTTTAAAAGTGCTTTAATAAGTTTGAATGTATGGGAGGGGTGACAATCAGCACATAGTATCGCTACAATGTCTAGCATATTTTCACCTATTCCGCATGGGACTGAAAGTATCCCCCACAATAAACAGGGTGAACCCCCTACCTGCAAATCTCTAATAAGCACACTCAAAGACTGAACAGAATATTTGTAGTAGTTGTGCCCTAACCTCTGTGGTGGAGAGCACAGTATCCTCATCAAGACTGAGCACAGCATCAGTGGGGATGGTGTCGTATGGCAGGAAGCGGCTGCTAATAACCTGGTGTGATGTGTAAGGCATAATCAGACCAAATGAGTAATATTCCATAGTAAGGATTGTATTAATGGGCACCTTTCTAAGCACTCAAACACAGTGTACAAAGCTTTTAAAAAAGGAACAATATGACAAATCTAAAACAAAGGTTAATAAAAAGTCACTGACTAATGATTCGCTTGGCTTTGGTGAGGGGAGGGTGGGTTCAGTTACCGTTTAGCCACGGTGTGAAAAGTGTAAATGGTTGACAAAGTCTATCATGTATTATGTATGTATACTGTTTGTGGTGTTGAGAATGGTTGAAGGTTGGTTAAAATTGATTATAAAAATGAAACTATGTCAAATTGTTTCTAAATTTGAGCTTACCACATTTAAGTACACGATTCCGATTATGATGCATGTGGTGTTTTCTACCAAAACTCCTAGTAACATTTTAATTGCAAACTACAGTAAAGTGTTCACAACTATGCATCAGAAAACTAACTTCAAACTTGAGATTGATAGTGATAAAAACAGACAGAAGGCACAGAATCTACATGGAACTCAGTTGAAAAAACATTTCTGGCTCTGCAAGCCAAGAAAATAGTAGCATGAATTCTATACTAACGACATTTTGTAGCTTCATCATAATTCAAAGGGGCCTTCAACTCTTTGCACGCAATGTAAACGTTGCAGTCATAACGACAAAGGACAGCAGGATTGGGATCTGGGTTTTTTACCTTCCTTTCACCCTCTATTACAATGACAGGAACTGAGGTGACAGGCCAGCGGTGCTTGGCGGGAAGGGATTTGTCACAGTTCCACACAAATATCACCTGTAAAGAGGAAAGATTTATCAAGCAATGACGCTTTATAGATGTACACAGTCCAGAAAATCCTTTTCTAGTGTAGCAATTGGGCAGAGATGTGCCCTGTGATTGGCTGGCAATAAGTTCGGGGTGTACCCAACCTCCTGTCTGAAGATAGCTGGGATAGGCTCCAGCACGCTCGTGACCCTTGTAAGGATAAGCGGCTCAGAAAAGGAACAATTCCATTATAAAGTAAATGATTATAAAATTAACTTTTGGTGCATGAGAGAGAAACTTAAACTGCACAGAAAATAGACAATTTGAAGATTATTCAGTAATACTGTACATAAACAAAATTCCTTGACATGGAATTTACAACAGCAATGATAGTAATTCATACATTAAACAACGTTTTGACAACCCTGCTAATTTTTGATAAATGTAAGGAAATTTAATTTGATTGCATTCAAAAACATGCGTGGTAGGTTCATTTTAGACTCCAAATTGCTGATAGATGTGAATGTGAGTGCAACTGGTTCTTTCTGTAATTGTGCCCCACGATTGGCTGGCGAACAGTTCAGAGTTAGCTGCGAGAGACTCTAGCAGTCCCCCGACCAACCCTAGTGAGGATGAGCAGTAGAGAAAATGGATGGATGTATGCCTAACCAGACCCGCATACAGTCAACTGGATATAATATACACAGACAAAATTAGCTTGTAATGTCATTGATAAACACCACTTCTCCACCAGAATCACAACTAGCCATATCCGTAGATACAATCAATGCTTGAAAGAAACCGTTAAAGCGGAAAGGCAAATGGCGATTTATGTTGCCATGACACAATGACATCTTCCGTTTGTTTGCCTCACCTGTGCACAGTACTGTGATTTGGCTACAGCTGCAAGCAGTTTCATGACTGGTTGGGACTGTGAGACCAGTGGGGTCACCAAATGAATGACAGCTGTAAACTTGGGATATGTCGTAATACCTGGTAAACGGCAAGCAGACAGTCAAATTGCAAGCACAGAATAGTGTGCGCGCCACTCTCGTTCTAGAATGCTACGAGTATAAATTTTTATTTTTTTTTAATTGCTTGCTTTATTACAGACCATTCTGACTTAACCTAGTAATAGCACTCATTAGTCTTGCCCATAAAAGACATGCTAGCGAATCGAATCCGGGAATTAGTAATATATATATATATATATATATATATATATATATATATATATATATATAATATTGGACAAGAAACAAAACACATGTAATAGGGCTGGCCGATTCCGTCAAGTTAAATTATTAAAAAAGTACAGTGCATATGTTGGATCCTCCCATTTAATGGCTGCTACACAGCTGTTCCAGTATTATGCAATGACTGAAAAGTCATTAATGTGATTTATAACATAGACAGAGTGCATCAATAATTTACTCACCAAGCTTAGCGTAGTAGAAAGGAAAGTCCCCAAGGTATGTTGAGTACTGGGGCAAGGCGAAAAGACCTCCGGGCAGACTGTTCCACATGAGGTTACTCCTCGAGGCGTGGTGGAGTACCCGGTCCTGGATTATCTGCAGAAACAGAGAACCGAGACAGACTATGAACACATCGGTTGTGTACCCAACACTCTGTTTACTGTTTGACGCAAAAAGGATTTTATATCAGAATTTCGTGTGAAGCGAATATGGCTTTGCATTGAGACACCAGGATGAAATCAGAGCCTCTGTCCCCATCACTTGAAATAAAACCATTCTACAGAATACAAATGATTTGTGCTGTCACATCATCTTATGCAATTAAAGATAAATGTATAATTACTCTTAAATTTCTTTTGTTTCCAGATACTGCTCTTGTTTCAAGATCTTATGCAACGTTTTCCATTCATAAATCAACCCTTTAAAAGAAACTAATTGTTCAAATCCAGCTCCAAGTAACGACTAATATTCATTATTCTTCATATTTAACAAAAATAAAATAAAATTAATGTGCAAGTTCGGTACCAAATGACTTCAATTATGGAAAGCTAATATAGGCCAAATTTTCCCTTGTGCATATTTCAGAAAAGGCACACAGCTGCGTGCATTTCTGTCTCATTTTCCCCTCACTCATCTGTCCTTTCTGCACTCTCAAACCAGACACGTTCCCTGGATGGAGCAATCCTAAAAGTGGGCGTTTCCGGTATAATATAGCACTGTGCGTATTCTCCCATGGACTTCACCCATTTTTGTTCTTCTGCACTCTAGAAGCTGTAGTAACTCTAGCACATACCCCGCCTCCTGCCCGTTGACAGCTGGGATAGGCTCGAGCACTCCCTGTGACCCTTGTGAGGATAAGCAGCTGAGAAAAATCGATGGATGGATATTACAGAGCAAACCAAGTTAGCAGGCTGGGAGCATCAATCATTCATCATCCTCATCAGAGAGCTTTGTGCCCTATATAAAATATTGGGCATTTTCTGTATCTTGGTTATGTATTGTAGAGAGTAAATTAATTTTTAGCTACCTTTAGATACCCATGTACATTAAAGTTTGGGATAATCCAACACCCCCCCAACCCCATCCCTTTAAAGAAAAACGCAGCTTTATTTTGTTTTTGTTTTTTTTTCAAACATGGGAGCTCGTTTCCTGTTAATGAATTGTATACATTATTTTGATCAAATATGTACACAAAATGTTTGTATTAGTGTACAGGTCTGCTCTGTTGAAGCGCACACCCTAATCCTGAAAACCCGTCATGCCTACAAGACATTCTTCAAATTGGAGGTGAACAACCTGGCTTTTGTAAAGGCCATCAAGTTGTTCAATCCTAAAATTATGGAATCTGTACATTTTTGTTGTAGCAGTATTTTTTCTACTCTTAAAAATTTTTCTTCTCCATCTCAGTCCAAGGATTTAGTAATTCCACCATGCAGCTAAGCCTGACCCTGCAAACCTTGTCCTTTAGCAGCCATTGAAGTTCAGGCAATTTGAACACAAGAGCAACATTAGACTGGTACTTAGAAAGATAATGACAAAAAACTCTGAAACACACAAAGGACAAGATTGATTGCTGAAGTACAGAATATGACAGCTGTTATAGACAAAATGAATTAACACCACAGTCAATATTAGTCATTACATATAGAAACACACATACAATTATCACAAATTTTGTGGATTTGTCAGTATTCATTTAAAAATATGTGTGGCTTGTATGCCACCACTCCTCAACATTAATTGATGGCCAATGTAAACACTACAGCACTAAATGATCCAACTACACGTTTGTATAGAGCTCATACCTCCATTGTGGTCAAAACAATTTTCTCCACAGAGTTGAAATAGGCCTCCCACAAGAATTGGGTGTGCTGTCTCAGGGAGAGAATTGTATCCGGGTGGATGGAGCGAACTGTTGAAGGAACCTGTGATACAAACAAAATGTCATAGGCTCAAAAACCTGTAATGTAAACATCATTATTCTGGCTATTTTTTCTTAAATAAAGATTACATTGCTGTGATAAACTACAAAGGCGTTTTGGCAAGCATGGAATACATTTTCCAAAAGTGCAAGTGACAAAAACCCTTGAAGCACACTGAATATGAAAGTTCAGAAGTGTGTATGTAAGTTTACCTGAAGAAGCAGCCTTTCATCACCAATCACAGCTGCAGTGTTCCAGTCAATGATCTCTGAGAAAGGCAGCTCCCAGCCATTACTGAGCATCACAGGAACACAACCTGCCTGTAATGGATGTACACAATACCAAAAGAAAACAATGTCTATTTATTTACAATGGAGACATTCATTCTTTATTGCATTGTCTCCAGTGATCTCTGACTTGTAAAAGGGGACACTATATGGAAAGTTGACCTTGCATGCAAATAGCTGGGTCTCTGGAGTGGCTAGGGTTGGCCATGGTTTGAATTTGAGCGATTCTGGTCCCGATTCCAATTTCTTATTTTGATTGAGGTTCCAAACGATTCTAGATTAATGTTTTTGGGGGCTGGGTCAAAAGAAGCTTGCATGGTTTAACTCATTTATCTTAATATTTATAAATGCTTCAGACTGTTCAAACTTCATTTAATTGACTAATTGGGAACAGGTGGGTGCCATGGTTAGGTAAGTATAAAGGGACCATCCCTGAATTGCTGTCATTCACAAGAAAAGATGGGGTGAGGTTCACCTCTTTGTGAACAAGTGCATGAGAAAATATACTGTTATACAATGTTACACGACATACTATTGCAAGGAATTTATGGATTTCAACATCTATGTTCCATTATATAAAATTTTTCGGAGAATCTGGAGAAATCACTGCATGTAAAAGACGAGGCTGAAAACCAACATTGAATGCCCGCGACCTTTGATTGCTCAGGTGGCACTTTATCAAAAACTGACAATGAGTAAAGGGTATTACCACTTGGGCAAATGAACACTTCAAAAAAAACAATGTCAGTAAAAATACTTCAGCGCTACATCTGTAAGTGCAACTTAAAATCAAGTATGCAAAGCAAAAGCCATTTATCAACAACACCCAGAAACACCGCAGACTTCTCTGGGGCTGAGCTCATCGAAGACAGACTGACGCGAACTGGAAAAGTATGCTGTGGTCTGATGAGACCACATTTCAAATTGTTTTGGGAAAAATTGTGGATGTCTATGTCCTCCGGCCTTAAGAGGAAAATAATCATCCAAACTGTTATGGACACAAAGTTAAAAAGGCAGTATCTGTGATGTTATGGGGCTGTGTTGGTGCCACATGCATGGGTAACTTACACATCTGTAAATTCACCATTAATGCTGAAAGGTACATTGAAGTTTTGAAGAAACATGCTGCCATCCAAGCAATGCCTTTTTCATGGACGCTCCTACTTATTTCAGTAAGACAATGCCAAACAACTTTCTCCATGTGTTACAATAGCAGAGCTTTGTAGTAAAACAGTGCATGTAATAGACTGGCCTGTGTGTAGTCCAGACCCGTCTCGCATTGAAAATGTGTGGCACATTACGAAGCATAAAATACGACAATGGAGACACCAGACAGTTGAACATCTGACGCTGCACATCAAGCAACAATGGGAAAAAATTCCACACACAAAGCTCCAACAATTAGCATCCTCAGTTTTCAAACATTTATTGAGTGCTGTTTAAAGAAAAGGTGATGCAATACAGTGGAGAACATGATCACCCGTCCCAGCTTTTTTTGGGCATGTGTTGCAGCCATAAAATTCCAAGTTAATTATTTGCTAAAAACAAAGTTGATCAGTTTAAACATTAAATAACTTGCTTTGTAGTGCATTCAATAAAATATAGGTTGAACATGGGTTGTTGGAGCCCAGAACAATAAAGCAAACAAGTGAGGCAAATGAAATTTTAATCTCAAGTTTGTATGTCAACATGCACTTGAGGAGAGTAAATACATGTTTTTCTGCATGAAGAAAATTTTGTTTAATTGTATTGTACTCTTCAGTCTTCCACATTATGTTAAAATTATAAAAATTCTGTGTGGCGCCCTGCAGAATTCCCCTCCCCCCAGAGCAACCACACCACTTACATTTTTTTTTAACAGCGTTAGCCTCTGAGAAGTGGCAAAAACAACATATATAAGCCATCTACAGTTTGAAAACCCTGCTGAATTGCTATGTTTTGTTAGAGAGACTCATTAACCTCAAGGGGTTAGAAGAATGCCAGAAATATAAATTGAGATTATTAATTACGTTTGTGTCACTGACCTGCAATGCCTCTAAAAAGCGAAAAGAACCCAACCGACGTCCTCGAGGAACAAGACAGAAAGTGGAGTTGTAGAGCATCTCTCTGTAGTCATACCTGCAAGATGTTTGAAGGAGAGACACCTCTGAGAATAAAGACTAAAAGTCAAAATATCACATTACTACTCTTGACATCAAACACTTGTTGCACTTGCCTGTTCTGCACTACCACACCAAAAAAAAGCCCGTTTTTTTTTTTTCAAACAATATTGTATATTACGCATTGATGACATACTTTTAGTATAACCACCACATTTTGATCATGACTGCTCTTTTCTTTTGCTACACCCCTTTTTTATGAAAACATTTTTACCTGTACATTTCAATATCTCCACTTTCATTGTTACTCCACGCCCATCCAATTTGAGCCTTAGTCAGAGTTTTCTTAGACTAAGTAGCTGCTTGGAATTCCTTTAGTGTCTGTAGATTTTGTTTTAGTCAGGATGGTCTTTTAACTTTTTTAAAAACTTGTATTGTATATTATGATTAAAATATGCAAATGACATTTGCATCAATAAGATGTAGAGTAATTATATGTAAGATGACTGAGCATTTAGGCTTAAAGGACATTGCCTCAACGGGAGATTACCAGATACAAATGATATAATGCCATCTACAGCCATTAATACAAAAAAAAAAAAAAATCGATTAATACTATGGTACAGACTAGGTTAATTGTACCAAAAGTTACATAGGACGCTCTGATCTTTGAATCCCTGATGAAGCAAAGATCATCTTGCCTCCATTATCAAAATGGTGGTTCATTATTAGTCAATTGGACCATCATGTGCAATGTGGCAAGCAGAAAGCACTATACAGTATCTCTCTCTCTGCTGGGGGCTGAAGAGACATGTTTTACAAAGAAATATATAAAAAAAGACACACAAAAACGCTTATGAAATAAACTTTGTGTTAAGTGGACCATGGTACATAAAGAGCAAGCCTTAATTCTTCTTTTCCTTTTGGCTTGTCCCATTAGGCGTCGCCACAGCGCGTCATTTCAGATGAACGCATATTTGTTTGGCAGAGTTTTACGCCGGATCCTCTTCCTAATGCAACCCCTCTGCATTTTAGCCAGGGAGAGAAGCTTACAGCACCTGGTATTCTCAGGCGGTCTCCCATTCAAGTACTAACCAGGGCAAAACCTGTTTAGCTTCCGAGATTTGACAAGATCGGGTGTTCTTAGAGTAGCATGGCCGTAAACCAGGAGCAAGCCTTAGTTACAAATGTATATTAGTGATTCACCCAAATTTCAGCTACCAAAATGTTTCAGGCAAAAACAGCCCAAAGTTAAATTTGTGTTTAGGATAAAAAGACTTTGTCAACGAAATAAACTGGCCGTTATAACATGCTATTTATCATTCACCTTCATGTGACTAAAGCAGCTCAATCATGAAACATTATCTCCACAGCATTCTACGTGCAGCAACGATTTTTGCTATATGCGTGTCAAGTGATGCGGCCCAATGCATTGGTCATGTAATGCAATGTGGGCACTGTCAGCCATGCGAGAGTATAAAGAGGCCTTAAGGGGTAGAACTAAGACTAGCCCTTGAAGTCACCATGAAAGAAGGGAAAAACCAGGGTACAATGTCCTGATCTGTATTTTCCACATGACAAGCTGCTACTCTTTTCAGGCGCTGTGACCCCTACAACATATTTAATTATGAGGGTAAAATTGATCTTTTTTGTTGTTGTTGTTGCAAGCAGCTATGAGTTTAAAATTACAACAAAAACTTGTTTGAACAAGATGGTTCGTAAAGCAAGGCCACTCCCTACAATGTACTTGGGTTTGGGCATGCGCAGATGCTTCCAATGTGGAGAAGTAGACTTTACTTTCAGTGTGCGTAGAAGAAAAATAATGTACCTCAATTGTGAATACAAAAACAAGAATCAACCTCAATTGCCCATTGAAGAAGATGGAGCTACGTTTAGCCTGTGTAGAAGACGGCGCTAGTTTTTGGTGCCCTCAAAGCAGGAGGTTGCACAACATACACAAATGATTTTTTGTTTTGTTTTATTAATTTAAAATCTTTCACAAAAATTGGCCACATGCTCAGGCCTTCCAGTGGATTTTAAAGGCGTGGAGCAGTGTGAAAAAAGTCTAACGGATTCAAAGGCTGGAATGCTACGTGAAGAAAACAGAATAACTTCATTGGTGACTCAAGATGAAAATGACATTGAGAGCGACTGCGTGACTGAAATTATGTGTGAGACTTTCTGAAGCTGTTCAACTCCAATACGTTAATGGTTTCAGTGAACAGGAGAAGGATGAATAAAACCAATGATTTTTGTTATGTTTGAGCCGTTTTACTGCTGTTACAAATACTGTTTGGAAACAATTTAGGTAAATAAACATTATGTAACTTCACAACATAGCAGTGTGTATGGTAAACAGTATATACATAATGACAGTTCTGTAGGTATCAAGAAGGGGCAAAGATGATTACCATACAATTACCAGAAAGCACATAGGAAATAAACCCTCCTCATTGCATTCGTGACACAGAGATTATATGGTGGCATCCCTACTAATGGTAGCTGGGAAGCAGGTCAGGAAAAGTACCTTATCTGAAAGCCTTAAAAAAATGCAGCAACAAGATATTTTTCACAGCTAAAAAAAATAGGAGAGCTCATCACTAAAAACAGTGTAACATTTATTACAAATGTCTCTGTAAACAGCCATTGGTGGCAAAAAAGTGTTTGTAATTAAGATTACAATGATAATTATTTGCAATATACTTATGTATACGTTAAACGGAAATTCACACATGATTGAACTCCAAAATTGCAGGGTATGATATTATGCCTTCTTGAGTTGTGGCCCCGTTCAAAATATATTAGTAAAATTGCTTTCATGGAGGTGACTCTGTACTAACCTCAGTATAATCCAGTCATTACTATTGCACAAACTAATAACACTTAAAAGAATAAATCAATTGCAATTTTATGAAAACATTTACTTAGACAATAGTTTAGCCTACCTCTTGATGTTTTGCAGTGCACACTATGCATAATTCTTGGTGGGCCGATCACGGTTTTATGCTGCCTGTAGGTATCACACAGTGAGAGAACGGTGGGTACGGATATTATTGAAACCCCTTTCACCTCACTTTCCACTCTTTTTTTTATATTGCAGCCATTTGGTAAAGTCATTTAAGTCATTTTTTCCCTCATTTATACACACAGCAACCCTTAGAAAAAAACTGAAATTCCTAAAGATTAAAAAAGTATTACTTAAAAGTATTCAGACCTCAGTATTTAGTGTACTCTCACTATACTGAGATTACTTGCGAGTAAACATAGGCTTTTGCGCTAATACAGCCATGAGTATTTTTGGGAATGATGAAACAAGTTTTTTCACACCTAGATTTGGGTGTCACTCCGTCTTGCAGATTCCCTCCAGTTTTGCCAGTTTGGATGGCAAACGTTGGTGGACAGCCATTTGCAAATCTCTCCAGAGATGCTCAATTGGGTTAAATGGGAGGGCCACGGCTGGGCCATTCAAGAACAGTCATGGAGTTGTTCTGAAGCCACTCAATTATTTCACTTGTGTGCTTCAGGTCATTGTCTTGTTGGAAGGTAAACCTTTGGCTCAGTCTGAGGACAAAGGTGGTGCTTTTCATCTAGGATAGCCCTGTACTTAAAATTGAACTTAAAATTAAGTTCTGTAGCTCTATAAACATGGAACGTACCAAAAATGATTTAATCCTCTTTAATCAGAAAAAAAAGTAGATTTCTACCTTGTACCATTTTTTTAGGAAACAGGAGTTGAACATTGATAAGATTCTAGAAAATACTCGTTTCCAAGATAAACTGAGGAAAGAGCTGTTGGTGAAAGAATGCATTTAGAACAGAACTTTCACGTTGATGCTTTTTTTTTTTTGCTTTTGTGATACATCAAATATCAAAACAATGCTCTCCTACTGTATAACAACACAAAAAAAGGTAATTTAATTGCAAAAAAAATTATTGCTATTGCAGAATAACACTGCACTGATTCATGAAATTGCATGACCTTTGAGTATGTGTGCTCACATTTACCCTATGTAGGAATAATTGTGATCATAATTATTATACATCTGCTTCCAATAAAGAAATGCTTTGCTCTGCTCTAGATAACGTGGCAGCCTCCTAGCAGGAGATAGCAAGAACAAAAATATCTAATCATCAGAACTGTTAGAACTGCTGCCTGTTAAAGAAATGATGACCACACATGTATTCAGCAATCTTCCACACATGCACACGCACATGAACAAACATGTACACCTTATTTCAAACTGTTTTGCTTGTCGTCTCCTTTTTGTAACATCCATGTAAATAAGGGGCGTCTTAAAACTAAATAAATAGAGGTGCTGAGGAGAAGATAATCAGAGAGTGCAGTGGTGAATTGTACGAGACAGTTCCTCTCCTCTCTCCTCGCGAGACTTGAACTGGTGTCTTTGCTTCCTTTTTTGTCCTCTTTAATGAATGTCTGATTGGTGAACCTGACACCCAACCAAAAGTCCTTTTTTATGTGGTAAATTTGAACGCAATTTCCAGCCATCAATAGCCCCAGTTGATGCAGCTGCTCAATGAACCTTCAGTAAATGATAAAAAATAATTTTAAAAAATAGCATGAAAAGAAATACTGCTGCCGTGAGAAATTGAGACATTTTTTTTCCACGCCCAGTATATATATAGGACTTGGGGGACGACTTGTCCTCCGCTAGATCGTCGTCCTTGATGCCTCGTTACCGCACTCCTGTTTGCCTGAATTGTGCTCTCCGTGTACCGACCCATGCCTGTCCACTGACCACCCTTGTAAGCCTGCCGTACTATTACTTCTGCCTGGTTTGGACTGCCTACCTGAACACTGACCTTGGACTGAATAAAGGTTTCCTCTGCACCGTCTGCGTGTCTCTGGAGTCGTGCATTTGGGTCCGCCCTCGTGCCCCGTTCATGACAGAACAATCCAGCTATAACATGGACCCAGCCAACTCAAAGGCTATCCGTCGCTCCCTGCAAGTCCAGGGCAGACGCCTGGTGGAGCAGGAGGCTGCTCTCCAGGTAACCAACAAGAGGCTCCATGAGCTCTGCACCCGGCTGGAGCTGTGGCTAACCTACCAGGCTAGCGTGGTTGCCACGCCAACGGTGGCCACTCCACCAGTACCACCGGTTCCGCCCGCACCATTCTCCATGGAGCTCCCCTTTAGCAGCGTTACCCCGCTCTCCCGACCGGAACGATTCTCAGGTGACTCGGGGAACGTCAAGCCTTTCCTCGCTCAGTGCGATCTCCATTTTGAACTGCAGGAGTCCGCCTTTCCCACAGACCGCTCCAGGATCGCGTTTGTCATTTCCCACATGACTGGAAGGGCGGAGGCATGGGCCACGGCTGAATGGAGTCGTAACTCAGTAACTTGTTGTTCTTGGACGTCATTCATCTGCGCACTCACCCAGGTGTTCCAGTATGCGGCGCCGGAGTGTAAAGCGGCGGCCTCCCTCTTGACGCTTCGCCAGGGTCGTCGTCGCGTCTCGGACTACGTGAT
Source organism: Syngnathoides biaculeatus (assembly GCF_019802595.1). NCBI lineage: Eukaryota > Metazoa > Chordata > Actinopteri > Syngnathiformes > Syngnathidae > Syngnathoides > Syngnathoides biaculeatus. The sequence goes on along the minus strand of NC_084644.1, from coordinate 24,546,218 downwards.
CGAGTTCCGGATCTGCGCCGCAGAGAGTCAATGGAACGAGGACGCCCTGCATGACGCCTTTTTCCAGGGGCTTTCCTCCCAAATCCGGGGTCTCCTCATCGCTGTAGATCTTCCTCCTTCGCTGGACGCACTCATCGCGTTGGCCCTCAAGGTTGACCAGCGACTAGTAATGGAGGATCAACTAGCCGTGATGACTGAGGGAGAGAGGGAGGAGTCCAGTCTGGCTGCTGCTGGAGGGTCTCGACGGGCCAGGGGAGGAGCGTCTGCGCCGGCGACGGGAGAGTCGCTGTTTTTACTGCAGGCGTTTGGGACACTTGATCGCCCGCTGCCCGATTCGACCAAAGCACTCCAACATCAGGATCTCTACTCCGGTGAGTGTGCGGTATACTGCGGCGGACTCAGGGAGGTCCCTTCTTCACCTCACCTTGGGAACGAACTCCTGTTCATGCACTGACTGCTTTCATAGATTCCGGGTCGGACGCAAACCTGATAAATCCCCGCGTGGTCGAGGAGCTGGGGGCAGCATCTTTCCCCACGCAACGGCTTCGTCACGCCTATGCCGCCAACGGCAAGTTCCTTTGTCGGGTTACACATCGTACTCAGACGCTACGTATGAGCTTTCCGGACGCTCACTTGGAGCGTATTAGCTTTCATGTCTTCAACGCACGTAGTAGCGACATCATCCTGGGCAGCCCGTGGCTCAAAGAACATAACCCGCACATAGATTGGGCCACGGGTCAGATCAAGACTTGGGGAGAGGACTGTTGCAGTTGCTGTTTCGCTGTCCAGGAAAACAGGGGTATTCAAGTTGCGCCGGTTCGGCTAACAGAACCTAGTACCGCCCCGGAGCTGACCGCGGTGCCCTCCTACTACCATGACCTCCGGGAGGTCTTCTCTGAATCTAAGGCAAAGTCTCTGCCGCCACATCGGTCATACGACTGCGCAATTGAACTGCTGCCAGGCACCTCTCCTCCCAGAGGGAAACTGTTCTCGTTAACAGGACCAGAGCATCAAGCCATGAGGGACTACATCGAGGACTCGCTGGCAGCCAGACTCATTCGCCCCTCATCCTCACCAGTCGGTGCGGGTTTTTTTTTTTTGCCAAGAAGAAAGACTCCACGCTGCGACCCTGCGTCGACTACCGAGGACTGAACGACATCACAGTCAAGAACCGGTACCCCTTGCTGCTGATCGCTACAGGATTTAAACTCCTTCAGGGTGCCCGGATTTTCACCAAGCTCGACTTGCGCAGCGCTTACCATCTGGTGCGGATTCGGGAAGGAGATGAGTGGAAGACGGCGTTCAACACCCCCACAGAGCACTATGAGTATCTTGTGATGACTTTTGGACTGACAAACGCCCCGGCCATCTTTCAAAACTTCATTCATGACACTCTTAGGGAATTTCTGAACAAGAACGTATTTGTGTATCTCGATGATATTCTAATCTTTTCATCAGATCTGAACTCTCACATCCAACAGGTCAGGGAGGTGCTCCGGCATCTGTTGCAGCACCAGCTGTTCGTAAATTTGGACAAGTGTGATTTCCACCGAGTGTCCGTGTCCTTCCTGGGTTTCGTCCTGGCAGAGGGGGAGATACGTATGGATCCTGGGAAGGTCGACGCGGTGCTGCGTTGGCCTACCCCCGCCAGCAGGAAGGACGTACAGAGGTTCTTAGGATTTGCGAATTTCTACAGGAAGTTCATAAGGAACTTCAGCTCCGTGGCCGCTCATCGGCACGCGCTCACCTCGCCACGCAACGTCTTTGTGTGGTCCAGGACCTGCCAGGTGGCCTTTAACAGGCTTAAGGCAAGTTTCACCACTGCACCCGTTCTCATTGTTCCGGACCCAGATCGCCAGTTTATGGTGGAGGTTGACGCATCTAATTCGGGAATCGGAGCCATCTTGTCTCAGAGAGTCCCAAGGACGGAAGGATCCACCCGTGCGTGTTCCTGTCTAGGAAGCTGACCCTGGCAGAGAGGAACTATGACGTAGGAGATCGAGAACTGCTGGCGGTCAAGACGGCGTTGGAGGAGTGGCGGGACTGGCTAGAGGGCTCGCAGGTTCCGTTCGTGGTCTTCACTGACCACAAGAACCTAGAGTACCTGAAGACCGCGAAGCGGCTGAACGCCCGCCAGGCCAGGTGGGCCCTGTTCTTCACCCGCTTCCACTTTACTCTGTCCTTCCGCCCAGGCTCCAAGAACGGCAAGCCGGATGTACTCTCGCGGATCCACGAGGGGGAGCGCACGGAATCAGAGGCCGCTCCTATCCTGCCAGAGGCGTGCTTCGTGTCCGGCTTCACCTGGGCGGTCGAATCGCGGGTGAAGGAGGGGGAGACACCGCCGCCCGCGGATTGTCCGTCGGGCCGCCTTTTCATCATTCCATCTCTGCGGGGAGACGTCGTCAACTGGGCCCATACCAACAAGACGCTCTGCCACCCGGATATGGCAAAAACACGTTCAGTGGTCGAACAAAGGTTCTGGTAGCCCAACCTCAGCAAGGACGTAAGGGAGTTCGTCAACGCCTGCCCGGTGTGTGCGACCAATAAAACTTCCCGCCTACGGCCTGTTGGTGAGTTGCGACCCCTGTCTACCCCCTTTCGTCCGTGGTCACACATCGCGCTGGACTTTGTCACCGGGCTGCCGCCCTCCCAAGGGAACAAAGTGGTGCTGTCTGTAGTGGACCGTTTCTCCAAGATGGTCCACTTCGTGCCGCTTCCGAAGATCCCGTCGGCCAAGCAGACAGCCCAGCTGGTGTTAGACGAGGTTGTCCGTTACCACGGGCTACCCCAGGACATCGTTTCGGACAGGGGTCCGCAATTCAGCGCCCGCTTCTGGAAGGAGTTCTGCAACCTCATCGGCGGTTCAGCTAGTCTGACATCGGGTCATCACCCGGAGTCTAATGGCCAGACTGAGAGGATAAATCAGGAGTTGGAGACCGGTCTTCGATGTCTGGCATCCAGGGATCAGAGCACGTGGAGCCAGCACATCAAGTGGGTGGAGTATGCCCACAATTCTCTACCCTCCCCCTCAACAGGTATGGCTCCACTCCATGTCGTGCATGGCTATCCTCCGTCCCAGTTTCCTCTACTGGCCACAGACTCGTGCCCCGTACATGACAGTTCTTACCTCTTTCCAAACTTCCTAGGAGCTCAGGGAATGATGGTTGGTACTTTTAGATGATCAGATGGACAATAGTCGCTTGTAGAATCCGGTTCAAATCAATCAAATCTAAAGCATCTCCACAAGGTGCTCGAACCAGTAAATAAAAAAAAAATACATTAAAGATGTTTTTTTTTTATTTACTGGTATGTATAAGTAACTCAGATAAGGATATTTACAATCAAGGCACAGTTATAACTAAAATAACTTATAAATACATAAAGTGTATTTTTCAGTCTTATTCCCCATCTCCAGGCATTGGTAAGATTATTACCAATTTGTACTCCACTGTTGCTCAGAGAACTAAGAAAAAAACTGAAGGACACACTTAGGTGTCAATAGTAAATCAGGAAACAATTGTTGCGGCGCCAGGTGGGACGGGTAGGCCACCTGTCCTTTCTCTCGCACGCAACTGAAACGTATAATAGAGAGATGCAGAGTATAAACAGGTAGAGTCTGCTGCGGGTTTCGTACGGACGCCCAGCTGGTTGACAAGCGGACCTCTACCTGGGTGAACGGCTCTCCACCTTCTCGGCATAGGTAAGGGGCTCATATGATTGATTTCACGCAATGTCAACTGTGTTTTGAGAACTTGCATTTGGTCGAAATAAATATGCCTGTTATTGAGGCTAAATAGCATTTGGGAACGTTGGTCTTTTGTTGAGTGTCGTCTTTGTCTGCTGAGCGCCGACCAGCACCGATCCTTTCAATAAAACAGCCGCATTCAGCAAATATTATTTTAAGATCGTAATTCTCCCTTTTTGACAACCACCAACCCCGGTGCAATTCCACTAACTTTAGATCATGGTCTAGCCTTCACATAAAAAGAGAATTTTTAAGACAGGTATCAACCATGTAAAACTCAAGTAGCACACACAGGATTATCATCATGAGCTGCCAATGCTCTCAGAAAGCTGGTTGGCACCCTCATCTCAAATCATGTCCAAATGTGTGTGGCACGTTTGTGGTTGTTGGGAATTTTATTTGATCACCCAAGTCACTCCATAGCCAGCTAAATTTTTGCTGATACCATTTTGATGCTGCCAAGTGCAGTTACACAACACGGGCTTGGCAAAGTACTTTGGAGAAGACAATGGGGACAATCAAAGTGAATATACATAAACATAAATTTGTCTGTTTTGCCCAAAATAACATTCGGAATAATTTTCATTGAAATAGAAATTCAATAATTTGTGAGATTTAGAAAAAATACGTACAGTGGCACATGCAAGAGTCTAGAAACCTTGAGAGATTTCACATCTGACGACCTGGCAGGTCCACCGTGCAGCAATGACAAGATTAAAAACCCACAAGATTTCGTCAGCCATGGTTTTTGAGTGAAGCTTAATTCTGCATGTAGCAATCATATTTATGTACAAAGGGGATGGTGGAAAAGCCTCAGTCAGACAGAACAAGCAATTTGTGTTTGAGAGGACTAAACTTGACCAAAAATGTGTTTTTCAGTGTACTTGCAAAGGTGAAGAAACAAACACTTACTATTTAAAAAAATAGCATATTCCAGACTCAAGAGACTTGTTTTCTTTAGACCTCGTGCACGTGACGTCACCATTTTCACTGTGCCATATTGCTGGTCAAACAGAGCGGCTCGACACTGTGGGAGACATTGAACCGGAGGAGAATATTTACAATACCCGAGACCTGTTGTGCTGGTGGTTGTCACAAAAGACAAGATAGATATTCAAAAAGACCATTGTATAGCATACCAGCTGAAAAGATGAGAAAAGATCGATGGATTTCGGCAATTAAACGTGATGCCTGGTGCCCAACCATATACACACCCCTGTGTAGGATTCACTTCTTTTCAGGTAAAAATTATTCTTAATCTCAAATTACCAATTAGTACCTTTAATGCCAAATTGACTCATTTGAGAACAATGCGCATTTAAACAAAGAAAATAAACAGTCTGTCACAAAAAATGTTCACGGAGGTTTACGTGTGGTAGTGATACGCTTCCGTGTACGGAGGAGCCGTCTCCGTCCTCTTATTTTTTTCCCCAATCATAGTGAATGAATGCGAGTTTGTGTAAATCATTAAATATTGGTATTTGTGTTGAAAAAAAATCTGAGTGGGCCCATCACTATGTGGGATTTATATCTGAGTGAGAACAGATCCAGCAACAAAGTATTTGTATGTGTCCAGACTTTTATACGCTTTCAAACTTTGCTGTGTAAATTTTGACGACTTGCTCACCAGATACATGTGTATATCCAGTTGTCCAAGACAAACGTAAGCGGGCTAACAGTCCACTTTCTTATCAGCGAAAATATTGTCTTCGGCATAAAATATGGGTTCTCGATGCAAAGTGTCTTCATTTATTATCACCTTCTAAATGTTCAAGGGTATCGGACAAAAATCTGGGCATCGTGCAATAAAATATATTTTCGTTTCGTCTCAATGGAGTTAGCATTTAACAATGCTTTGTTTGACCGACAATATGTCATGTGATTACTGTGACGTAGGTGCATGAGTTCTATTCCCGAGTTCACACTGCCCATCTTTCTATCGCTCTCTCGCCATATATATATATATATATATATACATATATGATGATCAATTAATTTAAAAAATTATAACTGATCCGATCACAAAGTGGAGCAATGATTCCATCTAAATGACCGGTTCATCCATCCATTTTTTTTGCCGCTTATCCTTATGAGGGTCGTGGGGAGTGCTGGAGCCTATCCCAGCTGTCAACGAGCAGGAGGCGGCATACACCCTGAACTGGTTGCCATTTAATTGCAAGGCACAGAGACAATCATCAGCACTCACAATCACACCTATGGGCAATTTAGAGTGTCCAGTTAATGTTGCATGTTTTTGGAATGTGGGAGGAAACCGGAGTGCCCAGAGGAAACCCACGCAGGCATGGGGAGAACGTGCAAACTCCACACAGGCCGGTCCGGGATTGAACCCGGGACCTCAGAACTGTGAGGCCAACGCTTTCATGACCTGTTCATTTACTGTATATACCTTTGTACTTAATTGCTCAAAAAAAAAAAAAAAAATACACACACACACGGACACACACAGTATAATGCATCTTTGCATCTTTTAGTGACAGACAGAACAAATCTTCTATAGATGGCAGTAAGTACATTAAGCAATTTATGTATCTGCTTTTTGTCACATTTGGTTTGTTGGTGTGCCGGAAAATTTTTGAACTCTGAATTATTTGCCTTGGGTCAAAATGTTGGAATTTGTTGCTCTCGTTAGGTCATCTGTTCAAGAGAATGGCAGCATGTTTACAACAACCACGAGTGGTAGCATTAGCTTGCTGGGGTACATAACGTTTTGATAGCTTGCGAGCTGTATCGCATTAAAAGGACATGAAAATACCTCAAGCAAGACTTATTTATACATAGTCTTCTCTTTTCCTGAGCACTGGCGACCACGAACATGTTTTTCCCCCCCATTTCCACTTGTGTTGAGATCCCCACAGTAACGAGTTCATTCACATTTGAGTGGACAAAATAAAGCCCAGTCATTGTAAAATAAATGGATGCGGTGGTATCAGAATACACAATATTGCAGTAGTCAGATATAGTGCAATCGTTAAACAGCAAATCTGTCTGTAGCGTAATCCACGCATTATTATGCCATGTCGTAGGCACCTTGTCGATCCTATTCCTATTTTTTTGTTACTTTATTGGCCTTTTAATATTTACATTTGTTATGTGTGTATTTTTATTTCATTATTTTCCTTTCATACTTTTATGTTACCATGATGGGGTTCTTTTGTGATGTGGAATTCTGGATTGTTCCGAGGTGTGCCTATATAAGAAGACTTGAGAAGGACCATCAACAGAGCTTCTTACCACCACTCTTTGGACAAGTAGACAAGTACACGCCACACTAAATTCTGCCTTTCATTCTTGGACATTTCTGGACATTTGTTGACTTGGAATATTCGTTGGAAAGAACATTTGCCTAGTTGTTCAGCTCTGGTGACTATTCATAGCTAGGCTCAACTACTCAGTCTGTGAACTTCTATTCTGTGTTGTTTTGTTATTTTTGTGTTGTGTTCTTGTGTGTGTGATTAAATTGTCTGAAACCCAATACAACTGCTTTGTCATATTTTGCTGGTTTGAACTTGGGGATTTTAGTCTAAATTCACACGTAACAAAATTGGGGGCTCCTCCGGGATCAAATTCATTTGACATTTGAGACATCTGTTTAAAAGCGCAATATTTTTTTTTTGCTGCATATTTGCAACTTAACTGTGAAACCAGCAAAATGGAGTTTAGACTTGAACACTTTATTAGGTCCCCTACCCCTAAATGAGTCTGTGATTTACACAAGTCTGAGCTTCTGCAACTTGCTAGTCATTTCCGACTTGATGCCAAACCTGCTATGAGAAAATCCCAAATTATGAAAATTGTTCTGAGTCATTACATTGATGAAGATTTTTGTTCCTGACGTTTTGGCCTTGGTAAAAGAAGAACCCTACAGACGTTTTGGAATTAAAGTAACTGGAATTACAACTTCAGATTGAAAAAGAGAGACAAAGGAGGGACATAGAACTTAAAAAATTAGAATGTGACAAAGAGATTGAATTTAAGAAACTTGAAAGGTCCTATGTTTCGGTCGGTTCTTCATGTTTTGATATTACACTGTATGCCATAATGGCCCCTCCTTTCAATGAAAAAGAAGTTGATAAATTCTTCCTCTGTTTTGAGAAAGTTGCTGAAAATCTCAAATGGCTTAAAGAGTCATGGACTATGCTATTGCAAATAGTCTTAAAAGGGCTCAGGATGTGTATTTCCGCCCTGTCGAGCAAAGTTCTGATTATGATTTTGTCAAAAAGACCCTACTGTAAGTTTGAGTTAGTGCCCAAAGCGTACAGTCAGAAATTTAGAAGTACTCAAAAAAGGGACGATGAGAGCTTTGTAGAGTTTGCTAGGGAAAAGGAAACTTTGTTTGATAGGTGGTGTAGTTCAAAGGTGACTTCAGATTGGCAGAGTTTGAGGCAGTTAGTTTTGATGGAGGAATTTAAGCAGTGTGTTCATTCCAATCTCAGGACTTACTTGGATGAATGGACTGTTAATACCTTACATGATGCAGCGGTGTTGGCAGATAATCATTTTCGACTCAAGAGTTCTTTTCAGTCTCACGGCAATTAAATTTTTTTCGCCAAAAGACTGTTTCTCACACAGAGTCAAGTGATGATAAGGCAGTTTAAAATTCTCAGGATCAAGGACCTGTCTTTGCCTATTGTAAGAAGCCTGGTCACTTGATTTCGGCTTGCAAAACGCTCAAATACAAAAATCAGTCGACGGTTTCCCCAAATGCCTGTGCATATATCTCACCTCAGCCTTCCTTGCCAGGTGGTTCTGAGGAGAATTTTGGTTCTGACAATGAACTTTCAGATTCTGAAGTTCCAGTGAAGTTTTTGCCTTTGATTCACAATGGTTAGGTTTCACTTATGGGAGATAATTCTACCCCAAGGCCCATTACTATTCTGAGGGACACTGGAGCTCTACATTCTCTGAGTTTGAAGGATGTTTTGCCTTTTTCTGCAGAGTCTTCAGCTAACTCAGATATTATTATTAAGGGTATAAGTAGCGATTCTCTTGCTTCGTTCCATTTTGTGAATTTGACTTCGGATCTGGTTTCTGACACCATTGAGGCTGGTGTTCTTGACTCTCTTTCAGTTCCGGGTGTTGATTTATTGGCAATGATCTTATGGGGCACAAGTTGGCACTGATCCTATTGTCACTGTTTGTCCAGAGTGTTCGCCCAATACAGAGTATAACGTTCCGGGTATTTTTCCGTCTTATGCAGTGACTCCTTCGATTGCAAAAGACATTTTTTCCAAGACTTCTTTGCTGAATGATTCCATTTTTGATTTATCAGATACATTCATGGTTCATTCTGTAGCCTCAGAGGCTGATGACTTATCTGCAAACTCCTCAGGTCCTACTCATAAGTCTGAAAATTTGTTAAACAACAAACAACTCAGTTGTATTGCAACAACACTCTCCTCCCTGGTTACTGATTGTACAGTTGATGATGATGCAAGCGTCAATGACAATGTTGATGATGTTGTTAGCGATGTAAAGTTGGATGATTTGAGTGACAATGCTTCACCGAGATTGTGAAATTCTGATGCGATAGCTCACCTTGCTAAGAAATTGACACATTTGTCAGGTGACCAGAAAGTTGAAATCACATCCGCTTTTTCAGTTTTCTCACCTGTTCACATGCCTGATTAGTCATGACATAGATGTGTGTGATGCTGTGCCTGTGAAACAACACCCATATCGAATCAATCCTGCACTAACATGAAAAACTGTATGCACTGTCATGAGCTTATTCCTACCCTCTGCCGACAGTGGATGATTGCATTGATCACGTAAGTCAAGCTACATATGTGAGTAAGTTTGACCTTCTGAAGGGCTTATGGCAGGTGCTGCTTACGCTCCGTGCAAAGACGATTGCGGCATTCGGTACACCTGACGAACTTTATCAATACAAAGTGATGCTGTCCAGCTTGAAGAATGACCCAGCAATGTTCCAATGCCTCGTCAACAACATGACATCGGGTCTGGAAGGTGTCAAAGCCTATGTGGATGATGTCATGTCATTTATGCCATGGAAGAGGACTCAGGAGTTCGAGAGACTGTCCATCTTGCAAAGTGGGAGTTTGGAAAGGCCCAGGTTGAATTCCTGGGGTATGTTCTAGGGCTTGGATGAAGGCTATTGTATGCGCTGCATCACTCTCCAGGGTGTAAAGTTTTATTTGATGTTTGGTACTTCTGTTGTATTTTTCTGTGTTTTCGTTTCTTTTTCTGTTTATTATATTTTCTATTCTGTTTTGTCATGTTTTGTGTTGCTTAGTTATATTACAACAGAAAGTTTCTCTAAATTTCTTTTCCTCTTGGGTGGGGGAGAGTGTTATGTGTGTGTGTGTTTTTATTTTCCTTTCACACTTTTATGTTACTATGATACGGTTCTTTTGTGATGTGGAATTCTGGAATGTTCCGAGGTATGCCTATATAAGAAGACTTGAGAAGGACCGTCAACAGAGCTTCTTACCACCAATCTTTGGACAAATAGAGAAGTACACGCCACACTGAATTCTGCCTTTCATTCTTGGACATTTCTTGATATTTGTTGACTTGGAATATTCACTGGAAAGAACATTTGCCTAGTTATTCAACTCTGGTTACTATTCATAGCTTGGCTCAACTACTCGGTCTTTGAACTTCTATTCTGTGTTGGTTGTTTTATTTTTGTGTTGTGTTCTTGTGTGTGTGATTAAATTGTTTGAAACGCAATACAACTGCTTTGTCATATTTTGTTGGTTTGATCTTGGGGATTTTAGTCTAAATTCACATGTAACATAGTACTACAACAAAAGACATGATACTACAACAAAAGACATGAAAGAAACATGTAAATACTACTATGTAAAAATAAACTATCTTTTAGATTCAGATAAACGTTGCACGACAGAGTAAATATCTTTCTCCAACCTGATCAATGTCGGCTAAAATATGCCAACTATTGGCCGATTCGATTGAAAAATGTATGGGTGTGGCCAATCATGCCATCAGATGTAAAGTTATTGATGTGATTAGGGATGAAATCTCAAGACGTTAAAATAACTTACTGAGTTATACCAGAGTATGTAGTTGTTACCTGCACAGACTGAGAGAGCCATTTTCAAAGATGTCAATAGACATTCAATTTCAAAACTAAATATTCATATAATCAAATCATTTTATTTAATCATGATGTTATAATCTCGCGTAATTTACGGCGGTATCTATGGTCAATGCATTGATGAAAACTAGCAGTGGATTATCTACTTTATATCTTCCTAAAGCATGGAGAGGGGAAAAGTTTTCAACTTCAAGATAACATGGTACCACGGGGGAAAATGACCGTTCGCATGTAGATATATGGACAGACTAGTCCAACATTATAAATTACATCAAGTCAAAGTACATCACACACTCATACTTATTATAGTTAGATACCAGTCACATTTGAAAAATGTACGGGTGTGGTCAGTCATGCTCGCAGATAAAGTTGCGGGTGTGATAAGGGATGGAATCTCAAGACCTTAAAATAACTTACTGGATTTAGATAACATAACTGTAAATTAAAAATAAAATAAACAAATACATAACTAAAATAGAAAACTAAAATTTCAAACTCAGAAATAATAGTTTCCAATTTTAACTGGTATTAGTAGAACATGATATAAAACGGTATTTAGAATTTTTCAAATCGATAAAAATTCTTGATCTGACAACCTTTAACTGAAGAAAAGTTAAATGCCTGTGAAGGAATTAACACCAAAGCTTTATGCCCGTAATGTTTTGAAAATGCTGAAAGTTTAATTCAACATAGTCGGCGTTAGTGGCAACAAGCTAGCGATACATTGTAACAAACATTCCTGTCGGAAATTGTGACGTATTGTTATAATCTAACGTAATTTATGGTGGTATCTATTGTCAATCCAATAATGAAATCTATAGTTTCCTTTACAGTAAACACCAACTGCGGAGTCATTAAACATCTTAAAGAACACTAACGTAATGCAGAAGAATGAGTCACACCTGCCACAAGCAACACGGTGTATTCAGTGTGCATTGACATTGCATAAACCTTCATAAACAGCTGTGTGTGTCACAGTACATTAATGAATTTTCTTTGATAACCTTTTAATAGTCATGGGAAGCCAAAATCATACTCACAATTACATTTCAATTACTCATGCAGACCTTAGCATATTGTTAAATCGGAAATGGTCTTTTAACTGTATAGTGCTTTATCACCCTCTTCTCATTCACCTACAGATGGCACAGCATCAAGAGGAAATGGGGGTTCAATAAGAGGGTCATGGACAGTTCATTGTTGGCAGCAAAATTAGGTTGTATCAGGATGAAACCTACAACCTTCTGGTTCAGACACAACCCCTTCACCACCTCAACCATGACTCCCCCAAATGACATGAAAGTCCAGTTGTCCAGTCAGCTGTTTACAAATATTCTAACGATATTATTGGGAAAAAATATATAATCTGTAAAACTGTAACGTATATTAATGTGTGCTTGTGTTTAATAGGTTCCGAACCTTTTACATTGATAAGGAATTTTCATTTGTCCCTTAAAATGTAAAAATGTTTTAAATTATTGATATAATATCTGTATGTCTGTTTGCTCACACTCCAACAAAATACATTAATACCAGATCAGAAATATGGAACACACAACACATGGTTTCATCACAACCAATAAAAGCTTAAAACATTAAGGGGTCCCCAGGGCATTTGTGCCTGTGCATGAGCTTAATATTGGTCTCATATCTAATATCTCCCCCTCAAAAAGTTCAGATGATTATTTACTCTCTTTTTTGTCCACTTTTTGCCTATAAAACTGTGTGAAATGCTACACTAGTAATATTTAAAATCAAACATGGAGCTGTCAGGAAGAGCCAGTGGGAGAGTCGCAAGTACAGCAAAATGCCTCAAGGACTCTGAACAACAGAATGGTAGTCTAGTGAGGCAATACTAAATAGAGCAAGCTCTTGGTCTTAAATCTTCCTTTAAAGAGGAACACAAACAGGAAAATCATCTGTGAAGTGAAACAAGTGAAAATATTTAAAACATGAGGGGACATCCAAGCTCATGATTTGCACAGTAGACCTTTTAACATACTTCGAAACGGTCATCCCAGTAGGTGGCCGTACACCAGTGAGGTCGCAAAACATAAGTTGGGAGCAAGGCTTTCCTGGCTCAGGCAGTTGGGTTTGTCTCTATATGACTGAGCAAACAGGGCCACTGTGACTTCTCCTTACTACCAAACCAGGGTTTTGTATACTCTAATCCCCTCCAACGAACCAAAGTCAAACAGCAACACCAAGCAGTCACCTAAAACAACACAAAGGTTGGGGTGGACAAAAGGAGTTCCACTGACCATTGCATATTGACACCCAAATCAAAAGAACCCATTGCACTCACGGTAAACCCTGGGTAGGTATGATATGATTTCCTGATAAAATTTCAAACAGTTAGTATATAGTTTCAAATTTTACCATTACAACTATATTTACCATGTTTTGTAATGTGTGCACAGCCCCTTTGAAGAGACGGATGGACCAATGGAATTTTGGTAACCGAGCAGCTTTGTTGCTAAAATTAACTTTGCAACTAAGTTGCTAGAATTAATGAGTGTTCAGACACTACTTCTAGAGGTTTTGTCAAACTACAGCCCCTGGACCACATCCGGCCCGCCCAAGAGTGATACGGAATCGCCCAAATGACATCAAAATAATGACTACAGTACATTTATCTAACTTCATCCTGTAATGCCCAATATCAATACCCAACCAGGTAGCGTAGTAGGTACAGTGATACATTAACTTAACTTTGGGTGTTCCGTTTTTACTCTGCTACCGCTCTGAACCCTTCTTCAACCATGAGTGGGCCAAAGAAAAGTCAACTGAGTGCAGTGTATCTCATATAGTATGGATTACTATATACTTTTTCAAGGAAGTTCAGTCAAAAGCTGTATGTCTAACTTGTTGAGAAACCATTGCAGCTTTAGAGGAATATAAGATCCGCTGTCACTTTTCTACCAAGCATGAGAGCTTAACAACAAAAACATCTTACAGATGTGTTCGGAAAACTGCCAGAGCAAAATTTGATGCATGGGAAAAAACAGGGGATCAACAAAGCAACAAGGTTCCCATCCATCAATTTTCTGGGCTGCTTATGCTCACAAGGATTGTGGGAATGCTGGAGGCTATCACAGCTAACTTAAGGCAGGAAGCGTGGTACACCCTGAACTGGTTGCTAGCCAATCACACGGCACATAGAAACAAAAACCACTCACATTCACACCTACGTGCAACTTAGAGTATTCAATTAACCTACCGTGCATGTTTTGGGGAATGAAAATGAAATCTAAGGATTAAAACAACAATGCGTTTTGTTTTATATATAATTTAAGCATCTGGCCCACCTATCCATTTTTAAAAGGCAATGAGGCCCCTGAGTTTGCACGTCCCTGTTCCAATGACTCAAAAAAAAAAAAAATGTGAGTAGTGGTTTTTGTAATACTAGTTAAGTTAATTAACAACACAAGGGTCAAAATACTACTCACTTGTCATATTCTGCATTGTCTTTGTCACAGCGTGCATCCTTGTGCTTCTGCCAGTCCTTCCCGTGCTTGCAGGTAGTGAGAAGGACCATATCCTCTGCGTTATGCACATGATACAAGGCATTCCTTGTGTCAGACCCTATTCCAGTTAAATACCTCTTTCCCTTGAACACCAACATGTACTTCCTAAACGGAGGGATGGTGTTATGTTTAAGGTAACCTCGTTGCCCTCCTGTTCTGGGGTGTTCTTTTGAGAAAAGGGGTATGGAGACATCAAATCTGGGCCGAAAGTTCTCTGTACTGATGCTGGCCTTAGCCAACATTGCGAGGCCAATGTCGAAGCCCAGGTCTTCCGTGTAGTCAGGCCAGGTGCCGGAGTACAAGTTGAAGATGATGTGGTTTTTACCATCATTCCACAGAGGAAGACTCTGGACTTTTGCCTTTAGGTTGTGCACGTACTGCGGGGACAGCTGATCCCTATCTAGAGTGTCCAAACTCAGGACAAACAAACATGCCTGGCCTGGGTCTGGCGTAAAGAACCTGGAGCCTTCAATAGATGACAAAATGTTCTGATAGCTCTCTGACATTTTCTCACCTTTCTGCTGGGGATAGAGGTAAACCTTGAAGCCATTTCTCTCACAAAGAGAAAAGTCAAAGCAGGACTCCATTCTGCACCGTTGTGCAGAAAAACTGTCAGGAGTTGCATCTCTCTTTTGACGAGGAGATATGTGCCCATTCGCATCATCGCTGATGTCCTGATCCCAGTCGCTGAAAGACTGAACGACCCCGGGAGAGCGACTCCACCGCGCCCCAGGTTGATGAGTCCGCGCATCACGCAGGATTAGTCGACGTTTGGAAAGTTGGACTTGAATGCTCCCGAAACAAAACAGCAGAAGAAGACAAGCGCCGGCAGAGAACAAAACTAAGTAGCGTTTTTTGGCCTGCATGTGTCCTAAAAATTAGTCGAAGATGTCCGGGGATAAATCCAAACAGCCCCGAAGTTTTGGCTTTACCACCGCCTGTAGGAGCGCTCCGCCATCTTCCCCCGGATTGTAAGTCTGCCACCTTCTGCTCCAGATGCCTTTCACAAGTCCAAGAACTGATCCAAAGCATGTGGGCGATTTCTTATGTCCATCAATCTAGCCTTCTCGTCAGTACGTCACTGATTGACTGACTGAAATTAATCCGATGCAAACGATATGCCCAATTCTCACGTCTATTAGGCAGCGTTACCTTTCATTTATTTTCAGCCAGTATCCATTTCGACCACTAAGCGTTTAAGCCTTAAAACCCTAAAACGCAGCAAAAACTCCACCAACTAACGAGACAAACTACAAATAACAAAAGACGTAATGCTCTTTGGGGCGTGCAAACAGTACTAGACCGGACAGTGAACACTAAACTATTGCTCTTTTAGGAAACTGGGACTCAAGCTAACAGTAGAGCCACAAACATTTAATATAACCCATTTCGAGCATTATGTGAGGTTTAGGGCGAATTTTAACCAAAATGTATCGGTTTTTTTTTTTTCTCAGAATTTGCAGACTTTAAAAGTCACGGTCGTTGGCGCTAGCAAGCGACATGCAAACATCAGAAAACATTTCCGAGGTTAGCCTGGTAGCTGTGCAGGAACATTGAAGTAGCTTATCACCGGTTTGAAAGTGAACACATCCTCTCCTTCGTGGGAATAAAATATCGCTTATTTCGTCTGTAACTTCTCCTCGACTCCACTCTTTAGATCAGTAGCGTAAATCCCAAAAACATTTCTCAAATCCTTGCCAGATTTGAATCAGTGTCTCGCACACATACAAAACATAACAAAACAAGAGATGTTGTGGACCACTTAGTCAAGCTATCGTACAACAACACTGTACTTGCAGCTGAGGACGCAAGACCGACCCGCAAGAGAAGGATGTGACGTTATCCGCCATTGAGGTGCGTTCTCTCTGGGTACATTTGCACCCGACAGGGGCGGGGCTTAATTGCAGCTACACAAAAGTCTGGTTAAAAATAACAAAACAAAACTAAAAAGGGTATGTGAAAGTGTTTATTGTAATAATAACATTAGCAACCGTTGTCATCGGTTCAATTAAAACTGATTAATCAAATAAAATGTGAAAAAATAACGTCAATGTACAGTACGTGTAAATGTTTCTTTTACAAATATTAGTGTAATTACTTCATATAATTAATAATATTTCTCACAGCTGCCCGAAGTGATTTTTCCAAAAGTGACAATCAGGCAAGAAGGAATTTGAAGCATTGTTTCTCAGTGTCACCAATCAATATCAGTGATGTCCCCTTATTCTCTCACGCTTATTTTTGTTGCTGCTTTCCTCTAAAATCATTGTACCCCTGCTGCTTTTTTCACAGCACCACCTTTGTTACCGTCTATCTCTTCTTCCTTTCACCCTCTTCAGTAGTTTACAAGGCAAGGTGATAAATGATGTAAAAAAAAAGATGTTGACATGAGAAGAATCACATGTTTTGAGATGTCACTGATTAAATTAAATTCTTTTAAAATGCCACTGATAATTGACAACTTCTCACTTTGTCATGATAAAATTATCATATACTTCCAATGGTTCCTTCAGATCCTCTACTTGAAAAAAAAAACAAAAAAAGCACTGATGTTGACAGTGAAATCAAATCAAATGTAGCATCAAAAAAGGAGATAACTTTTAAAAAAAGAAAGCCTCAGTGGGTTCTACTTTTATCTTGTTATTATTGGCAGCTTAATGAGGCTGGAGAAATTCTGTCTCCCCGACTAATGCATTGTGTTTGTCTGTACTGAGCAGTGGCCAGGATCAGAGCAGTGCCAGAGCGGTGTTCCCAACGTGTAATACATTCAGCTATGTCAATATCTAATTTGGATGCACACAGACAGCCAGAAAGCCCATCAGCCGAGCAACGACTCACCCAAATGGAGATTTATGGGTCCTTCACACTACATCTTAAGGTCAATTATTAGCTGCTTGAGTGCAATTGTGCAAGATAAAGTATGTTCTTGAATAAATTTGGGTATTGCAAAAGAAAATTGTGGTATTTGCATATGATTTACAAAGAGTACACACAGACACACACACACACACACACACACACACATATATATCTGTGAAATGTTTAGTTTATATACGCCCAGCGATTGACTGGTCATGCTTACAACATATTCCACATTTTAAGAAATAGAACTGGAAAGTCCCAAGTGTGAGAATATACTGCTGATTGAGAAATTAGCAAGGTTATGAAAAGCCAATACGATTTTGAGATTGGAAAAATACTGGGCGGCAAGATGGCGCAGCTGTAAAAATGTTGGCCCTCACAGTTCTAAGGTCTATGGTTCGATCCTGGCCCCGCCTGTGTGGAGTTTGCATGTTGTCACCGTTCCTGTGTGGGTTTTCTCTGGGCACTCCGGTTTCCTACCACATCCCAAAAACATGCAACATTAATTGGACACTCTAAATTGCCCCTAGGTGTGATTGTAATTGCAGGTGTTTATCTTCATGTGCCCTGTAATTGGCTGGAAACCAGTTCCGGGTGTACCCTGCCTCCTGCACGTTGACAGCTGTGATAAGCTCCAGCACTCTTGTGAGGATAAGTGCCTAAGAAAATGGATGGATGGATGAATGGATGGATGGATGGATGGATGGATGGATGGAAAAAAACTGTTTTTGAAGGCAGTGATGATAAACAAGTTGGAGAAAACAGTTTTAGAAACATCAATGCATGTTGTACAGCATGAAAGATTACGGTAGTCAAATTCTGTACGCAGCATGTCTGTCTTTGTACTTTGTCTTTGCTCATAATAGCCAACAAACAACATACAGAGAAGGAGGTACACATGGAAAAGGCTCGAGATACTGAATCATAGAAAATTGACGCGTTTATTGTAAAACAGCAGAATTGAAATGCAAGTTGAAAAAATGATAAAACGTACCCTACAGGACTCTAAATTGCCCAAGTTGTGATTGTGAGTGTGACAGTTATCTGTCTCCATTTGCCCTGCAATTGGCTGGCGACCAGTTCAGGGTGTACCCCTGTCCGATGACAACTGGGATTGGATCTGGCAGTCTCATGACCCTAATGAGGATAAGCGGCTCAGAAAATGGATGGATGGATGGACTTACCCAGCAGCTGATGTTAATTCAGTCCAAAGTTCATTTGTCATTCAATGTAAACTAGGTCTTAAATAGGTTAAAAAAGAAAACTACCAGAAGAAAAAGTGGACCATGGAAATACAAAAATAAAGAAACTTTGACAAGGAAATCTTGGAAAGGACACATGAAATATTGCAAACAAAACAAGGCAGAACCTTGAATAATAATATTGGGAAAAGTCAGATAACACAAAAGTGAATATAAAGCAAGCTGCAGAGAAAGAAGGTGGCTGTAGAAATCCGCGACCCAACTACTTTGGTTGCTTTTTACTGTTTGGTTACCAGACAACTTCCTCCTGGTTTACACATCAGAACCTATAAGCAATGTAAGAAAGAAGGAACTGGCTGTGTGTGACCACAGTGGATGAAAAAAGTAAAATTGTTAACTTGATAAACAACTGAGAAGGGAGACTGAAAAAGCCAAAGAAGCCTGGTTAGAACAAGAATGCAGGGAGATATATGATATGGAAAGAAGTTTGCATACAAAAAAAGTGAAAGAACTAAGCCCTTGACTCAGCATAAGAAGGCACATTACCACAAGAACTGATTGAAGGTAAGCATCACCAGAAACCAACAAACAAGAAATTAAAGGAAACTTGATGGACAAAATGACGAGTTTCAAGCAAAAAAAAACAAAAAACAATTAAATGACAGAAAAGATAAAAATTGAAGATCTTTTATCACAGGATGAAATAGGCCAGGACCTCCTAAAACATGAAATAAAGCAAACCAATAATGACCTTAAAAAAAACAACAATAAATCAGAAGGAGTTGTTGGTATAACAGGAAAGTGTAGTACAAGACATTGGAGGGGGATGAAAATGTTGAAAGCTCAGTAGAAAAAGCGGCTAGGGCACATTAAGGGGAGAGAGCTTGTATGTATAATTATGGAAGGAAAGGTAGAAAGATAATGGAAGAGAATATAGAACAGCTACAGTACTGGGGTGGGAACTCTCTGGGGAGCAATACTGTATTTGGAACTGAAAAAAAATGGCAGAAGATGGAGAAAAGGAAACCACAGGTCTGAAGTGTACACTGTAACCTGCCCAAAGTCAGGTAGGTGGAATTGCCTGCAACTCACCCTGATCCAGATCAAGGAAGTTAAGAATCTCATCTAACCCTTTATATGAAACACATAAAACTACATTTTAGATCAGCAGTAGTGCAGGACTTGGGGGTTTGCGACTAGAGATTCGCGGTTTTATCCATGCATCCATCCATTCTCGGAGACCTTTATCTTCACAACGGTCCCAGGAGTGCTGGAGCCTATCTATCATCGGGCAGGAGGTGGGGTACACCCTGAACTGGGTGCCAGCCAATCGCAGCGGTTTTATCCAGTCTTCGGCAAACTGCCTCCAGAGTCGAGAAAATTGTGCGCATGTATAGACTGGTTCCATCTTATGTAATGCTTGTAATGCAAACACCGCAAAGCATTGACACTCTGTGAGCGATGTCTCGCATGTAAAAAAAAAAAAAAATCAGAGATCACCTCATGCCTGAAACACCTCATTGGCTCTTAGAGAATTGATGAATATATCCGGGGCCGTGATTGATGATTTACCTTGTTGAATATTGATAGCCTGGCTCAGTCCCTGGCAATCATTTCTATGGTCTGCAACAATCACAAGGACCTTTCACTTGAGTGGCAGCAACAAAAAAATGCAGTTAACCTGGACATGACCCCCATAATTCAGAGCAAATTGCCACTCCATATCAAGATTAATTGTACTCTATTCTTCTGTAATAAAAAAAATATACAATGACCTTCTGGGGGCAAAATCTGACATGTACATTTACTATTTTAATCCATTAGATTGGTTAAAACTTGCAATTTTCATTTACAGTTCATTTACTTAATTTATGCTATCATGATATACAGTATAACTAATTTAATTTAGAAATATAAACAGCAACTTTTAACCAGGTGGCAGCTGGAAAGCATTGCAATGCCTCACAGTTCTGAGGACCCAGGTTCAATACCAGCCCTCTCTGTGTGGAGTTTGTATGTTCTCCCAATGCCTAGGTGGGTTTTTTGCACTCTGGTTTCCTCCCACATCCCAAAAACCTGCAACTTTAATTGGACACCTTAAATGGCCCGAGGTGTGATCGTGAGTGCGACTCGGGTCTCTCTCCATGTGCCCTGCGATTGGCTGGCAACCAGTTCAGGTTCTACCCTGCCACCTGTCCGATGACAGCTGGGACAGGCTCCAGCACTCCCGTGACCCTTGTCAGGATAAGCGGCTAAGAGAATGGATGGATACTAGTATAGATACTCGTATAGATGCTAGGATACTGAGGAAAAACTGCATTGGTCAGTGAATTATACTGCAGCTTTCTTCATATGTAAAAATGCTTACTTCTCAATGCTGATATCACAACAAAGATTTAGTATTTCTCTTACGCTTTAACTAATTTGATCCTCTTATATTTCAGGAAAATGATGTGAGATGACAATTATCATGCTCTTTGCACTGTGACACATATGTGCGTGCTGGAGCATCTCAATCAGGAGCACAGATGCGGTTCAATTACACGTGCAATAACTTCGAGGTCTCGGCAGGCCAAGGGAGCATTTATATTTTAATAACTATGACAACAGTAATGACTTGCCATAGAAAAACATCTGCTGCGTGATCAAATCTGGTATTGCCACAGCCTACTTTTGCTATTTTTTCTGAAACCATTTATTAGCCCCAGAATTACTAGTGGGAACTACTTTTTGGTGTTAAGCATTGATGTTTTCTCAACCTTTCCCCTGGCCTCCTTTCATCTTTCAGCATTGCATGCAATGGACACAATTCTAGGCCCATGTTGGACCCCTGAGGGAAATTTGAGAGTTCGGTCTGTCAAACACAAAAATCACATCTTCTTTTGGGGCAGTTTCTATACACAGCACAACATGCGTTCTTCCATCATATTTTAAATATTGACCACTTGAAAGAATCCTTAACTGAAAAAGGAAATAACCTCCAACAAGAGGATTGGCGCATAACCCAGGATGAAAAGAAATGGACTAGGACTGGTTAGGATTTGGTGGAGAAAAGTAAAAGAATTGTGGCTGATCACAGTGCTGAAAAGTGTGATTTTTGTTATGATCGTACTGCCCTCCGGCTGACTGGTGACCAGTCCAGGGTGTTGTCTACCTTTCACTCAAAGTCAGCTGGGTTAGGCTCCAGTCCCCCGTGACCCTGAACAGGATAAGCAGTATTGAGAATGGTTGGATGGATGGTATACAATACTTTGATGATGATGAGGCTCCATACATTTAATTGACATTTTGGTTTCTCCACGAGGTGTAAATTCCCCTTCAACACAATTGGTGCAGAGCTTTCCTGATCAAAATGTTACAATACACGGCAAACACATTTGGGAGTGAAAACGTTTTTCATGCACTGATAGTGTCACTTGTGTTGATCACATTTCTTGTATTTTTGTGTACCATGTTTTTTCCGTAATTACTATTTTAAAATACATTTGCTTCATGCGAGCTTCAGGGTGGAGCAGCTGTAGCGCATTAGCCTCACAGTTCTGAGGACTGGGGTTCAAATCCTGGCCCACCTGTGTGGAGTTTGCATGTTCTCCTAGTGCCTGTGTGCCTGAGACTCTTGTGAGGATAAGCAGCTCAGAAAATGGATGGATTTGTTTCCTACCATGTTCTTGTTTCTACTGTCGCCTTCTAATGAAAATAACGGACTGAGCTTGTTTTCATTGTTACATCTCCATCCTAAGCCTACATTTTTATACAGTGGAACCATCAGCGTAGCTTACTTAGCTCAGGTCAGCGGTAATCAAATGACTAACTCTGCATATGTGCTTTGCTTTAGCTTTTTGCAACATCAACTGTATTATAAAAGGATGCAGTCTCAACTCGCATTAAAACCAGTAAGATTTCAACATAAGAGTAGAGTAATTTATTAAAACACAGACCAACTTATTGTCCTTACATTATACCATTAACAGTGGCTGACTAATTTTTGCACTTACATGATCATAAAGAATGTTAACTTCTGCAATACGACTCATGATGCATGTCTTTAAAATTTGTGGTTTATTATTAATGGCAGGCTGTTGGTATCAATGTGCCCAGTGATTGGCTGGCAACCAGTTCAGGGTGTACCCTGCCTTCTGCCCGTTGACAGCTGAGATAAGGTCCAGCACTCCCCGCGACCCTCGTGAGGATAAGCGGCTAAGAAAATGGATGGATTATTAATGGCCATGCTTAACTTGGTTTTATACTTACAAGACTGTTACGAATGCTAGAACTTTACTAAAAGCTTTTATGATGGAGGCAAATTTACCCTGGAATGGGAATGTTGACAAACCATATACTGCATCAATTCCACTGTGTTTTTGTTTTCTGATCATTTAAATGGTAAAACACACCATGTTGACCACATTAATAAAGTATCATTAAAAATGCTTACCATGCCAGCAAATTGTAAGATTGGCGCTGACATTCAATGTGTGTGTTTTCTTTGGAATAACATTGAAGTACTGTATATGTGGAGAACCATCCACTATGATAGGCTGCATTTGATTGTGAAAAGGAGTGAGGACGAGTCTTTATCTTGTCTTATCCTAATGAAACAAGCCTGCTGGGCGCAAGCTCAGGAAGATCAATGAGGCTGAATAGCAGAGGGACCACGGGGCAGGATGAGCTGCCTTTAATCACCTCACACACTTCACGGTGGTTCTAAAGTTACTGGGCATGAAAAGGTTTAATCACTGGCAAAGCTGCACAGAGTCAACTTGCTGTTAATAAAGGGCACACAGGCCCTGAGGGCCCACATGCAGACGTGTACATTTGTCAGTTCGCCTTGACATACACCCACATGAGTACATGCTCACACAACACACACACACACACACACACACACACACACACACACACACACTTTAGAAGTTAGTTCGCATATTCTATCATTTCCAAAAATCCATGAATATTACCAACTTTAAAAAACATTCACAGCTGCTGAGTGCAGATAAGAAAGCTTTTTTTTTTTTTTTTTAAGAATAATCGTTTTAAGAGCCTACTGAATTTGTTTTAATACAAAGAAGCTTTGATGAAGGTGGTGGACTGTTATTTGACTGTCAGTTCAAGGGTTTTAATGACAAATGATAATTACCTACCGCAGCAATGATGATGGCCAGGCCACTCAGGGAATGACAATTGGAATGTCATTGCTTTTAATAGGCTGTGGAATGAACATGACTTGGTCACTCGTCCATCAGTGGCTAAATGAAATGGCTTTCTGTGACCCGGTTGACATCCCACGCCTGCACTTTCCCCACGTATAAATTCTGTATTTCATTTTATTATCACATACCACCTTCATTAAGGGATTTTTGGTGTGAGCAGATCCACAAAGACTTACCAAGATAACAAGACGAGAAACTCTCTGAAGGCACTTGAGGGTTAATAAGAATGTTGGTAGTAGGAAAGCTCATTAAAGAAAACCTTTCATGATGATTCCCAGGAAGCCCATACAAGCTTACTCATGTGCCTCTGAGAGTGTAACCTTGGTGTGATAGTAAGTGAGTAATAAATCCCATGGCCGGAGGGGCACCGTCTACACTATGTGGATGGTTAGGACAATGACAAGGCTAGCTATGAATCTAAATTGCACTCATTTCGTTTACAACTATAAAATTCATTGGAAAAATATGGCGCTGCACTGCATCAAATAAGATTGATGTTACTCAGGGCTTTAACCATACCTTGCCATATGTCATCTGTCAGATTTTCCTGTGACCATATCACACTACTAAATATAGAGGTTTTTATTTTCATCAGGGTTATAGAGTGTTATATATATTAAATGTTACAGTGCTGTTAATCTTCTGATGATGAGGCAAAAAATAAAAAAAGGCATTTATCAACTTTTGCAGGCCAATGGAGCTAACCTGTCTGTAACGCAGAAAGGTGAGAGGTCAGACAAACAGCTACTCTGTATGACCGCTATTAACCTCTGGTTGACACGGACCCTGCCAGTCTGTTAGACTTCTTGGAAATAAACAAACAATTACATTTGAAAATAATCAGGAAATAAGTCATGTTGACATTGAGTTACCAGGAGAAATTATATTTTAATTATATTTATATTACTCTTTCTCTCTCGCTCTCTCTCTCTCTCTCTCTCTCTCTCTCTATCTCTCTCTCTCTCTCTCTCTCTCTCTCGCTCTCTCCATCTCTCAATCTCTCTCATATTTATTTTATCAAGGCACGTAAGTGGAGCCATGACACCACACAGAGAGAAAGTTAAGTGGAGCAGCACTGAACTCCTAAACTGGTGGATCTCTGTCGCCATCTAACGAATCATGGAGGATTTTAAATAGCAAATGGGTTCTCTATCCTTCAAAACCCAAGGTGTTGTATATTGTTATGTTTTTAAGGTGTATATACAAAACAAAATTTTCACACAGGAAAAATTTGTACTATATTTGTTGAACGTTGGCATGCCCAGTTGTGTTTCTTTTGTTTCCGCCTCGGCGTGCTAGTAACTGAATCAAACGCACCCAAGTGGCAAGGTCACATGGTTGGTCATGAGGAAGTAAACAGTGAAGAAGAAAAAAGATCCAAAGCAACTATTTCCTCAGAATTACGACGTTGTCTGTCAATTTCCTTTGGACTTCTAATTCATATAAAGGTACGTGATGTAGGATGCGATTTGATATTGATTTGGAATGCCTGCATCGTTAAAGCTAATGGAAGTTGCTGTGAGAATAAGCGCTAGCGTTGGCTTGGGGCTGAAGGAAGAAGCTCAACGAGTAAAAAGACATTTACATTACATTACTCATGTTGTTTTTTTATTCATGCACATTAAGTATCGTTTGAACGTAGTCGTTACGTATACATGTACGTACATAAACACACACAAAAAAAACGATGCTTTTGGACATGTTTTGCACAGTTCCAACTGTGGTTTCGTATTTGTTAATCAATACCAAAAATGTTGAGCACCCGTGGAAGACGTGGAAATAGAGATAAGCAAGAAAGAAAGAAAGATAGGTAATTGTTTTTCAATTTCAGTAAGAGCTGCATACAAACTTGTGTACCTGACACAGGTGTGGATTGTCTTGGTCTCCTCCAGCTGCTATGGTGGACTTCTTGGCGGAGAACAACTTGTGCGGCCAGGCCATCCTGAGAATAGTTTCCAGGGGAAATGCTATCATTGCTGAGCTCCTGCGCCTCTCTGACTTCATCCCTCCAGTTTTCAGACTCAAGGACAAGAGTGATCAGCAGAAATATGGAGACATTATCTGTGATTTCAGCTACTTTAAGGTAAGAATTTGTCCAGGGTTTGATTTTGATTGATTCATTCATTCATTTTCTCTGCCGCTTTATCTTCATTAAGGTTGTTGGAAAATTAAAGCCTATCCCAGATAAGAATTTTTTGAGAGCCGGTGTACATCGAGGACTCGTTGACACCAAATCGCTGAACACGTATAGACAAACCGCTTACCCTCACATTCAGACCTATGGACTATTTAAACGTTTCAGTAAACCCGAGATGCATATTTTTGGAATGCCAGAGGAAACTGTAATACATAGTTGTAGAAAACCCATGCGAATATGGTCTGAACATGCTGTCTCCGCACAGGAAGCCTGGAGGTAAGATCCAAACCACCGAATCCTAGAAATGTGAGGCAGATTTGCTAATCCACTGTCCTAGCCATCGTGGAGTCAAGTCAAGTACATGTATAGTGCCAGTTTTGTCCAAAAAAGTTGGCAATTTGCATATACCATGTTACATCATCTCAATTTACTCACACTTTTACTGACTCTGTGTGGAATCATGGCCTGATTCATTGAACACAAAGCTGTTCCTCTGTGAATGGCAGCGTGTGGGTACACAGGTTTATTGTAACTTCGGCCATCTAATGTAAGAGCATTTCATTTTCTCTGCCTGTCACTGTATAGTGCAGGCATAGAAATAGATAGTTGAACAAAGATATATTTGCAATTAATAAATTATAATTTTCTGACAAAATGTAATTATTTCTCAAGGGACGCCTGATTATTTCTTATGGCACGTTGGTTGAGAATCACTGGTGCTGACCATTAACTACAAAAAATAATGTTATGGGGATCAGCACTTTAAATGTAATTTTTACTACTAAATTATTTAAAGCAGATATTTAGGAATTTCTGTTGTTGGCTGCATCTCTAGAAGTAAAGGCACCTATTAGTGTTTTTAAATAATTCTTTGTCAGGAAAACATCTAAAGCTTGAATAAGAGAGGAAGGCCTTTTGGAGTCATTTGTGGACCAAAAGAAGTTAGGCGTTGGCTGACATTTTTGTTGTGCCTCAAAATTGTAACAACTACCAGAATTACAAAATACTGAGTCAAATAACGTTTGCATAAAGTTGGTGCATTTTTGTGCATGATTCACAAACTTCATAATCGTTCTTATTTAATACTCTTTGCAACGTTTGTGCTGATTCTCTCTTCTTTCTTGCACCTGCAAACACTAACGGTTTCCTAGGGCCCAGAGTATTATGAGGGAAAGCTGGAGGCCAAAGCTGAGCTTCAGGATCTGGATGAAGAGTTTCGAGAAAACAACATTGAGATTCTTTCAAGATTCTATTTAGCTTTTGAGAGCGTCCACAAATACATAGTAGATTTAAATAGGTAAGACATGACTGTGGTCACAATGACTGGGAATTTTGGGTACATGTTTGACAAGGTTTGAAACTAGATGTTGCCGATGATGCTTATGTCTTGTATACCTTCTCTCTAGATACTTGGATGACCTATATGAAGGTGTTTATATTCAGCAGACTCTTGAGACTGTGCTTCTAAATGAAGATGGAAAACAGCTACTGGTAAGTGACATAATGTGAATAAATCAGTTATAAAAAGCTCTTGATATTTCTTAATACTGGGTTCATCTGGAAGCCATTGTTCTTTGTCACAGATGCAAGAACTCGTTTGCATCTATAGCACTTAGAACTATTTGGAAAGACACTACAGACGAAAACCTGAAGTATGTTTTCACTTCTAGTGTGAGGCGCTTTACCTGTATGGTGTTATGTTGCTCGTTATCGACCAAAAAATTGAAGGGGATGTCCGAGAAAGGATGCTCGTTTCATACTACAGATACAGGTAGATATAAGACTCACATCCATGCACTTGAAAATAAAAACACAATTCTTCTAATGACTCAAGTTACACACAAATGTCACACCCTGCTGGGAGCAGAATGCATTTATTTTAATTAATATGTGCTTAATATTTACACTGCTTCCTTAATTATCTGAATTAGAATATAATTGCATACATTTTATGCATGATGAACATGTCTATTAATATTAATAAGAGCTTTTTAAAAAAAACGTTTCCTTCAGTGCCGCAAGGTCTTCAGCCGACTCCAACATGGATGATATCTGCAAGCTTCTGCGCAGTACCGGATTCTCCAGCCAGCCTGGTGCCCGACGGCCAGCCAACTACCCAGAGAGCTACTTCCTGAGAGTTCCGATCAGTGCCACATTCATTAGCATGGTTATTGGGAGGCTGCGCTCCGACGATATCTACAACCAAGTAAGAAACACTTACCTTAGAAGGGTTCTTTCGCAGTTCCAGTCATTTTTACTATGATATTGGTGCTTAACTTTGAATAATTGTAATTTTCTATTGTGAGGATTGCAAACAAACAAACAAATATACAAACAAAAATGAACTTCTCCACTCGTCCCGCCCATCACGTCTTTGCCCTGTTGCCCTCTGACAGAAGCTACGGGTCCATATACATTGTATTATTTAAATTTCCATTGTTTTATTCCTTGAAACCTCATCTGTAGTTGTTCTCCAATATCGTTGTTTCTGACTATAATGGGAGTAGTCTATGACTACAAATGTTCCTTCTGCTTTCAAGGTGTCTGCCTACCCTCTACCAGAGCATCGCAGTACTGCGCTGGCTAATCAGGCTGCCATGCTGTACATCTGCCTTTACTTCAGCCCCTCCATACTGCAAACCCAGCAAGCAAAGATGAGAGAGATTGTGGACAAGTATTTTCCTGACAACTGGGTATGCCCCTCTCTGGGCATTTTTGTGTTTTTTTTTCATAGTGGACACTGGAAATTCCTGTCACGATCATGAGTGCAGTATCATATTCTTTCTACTTTCATTGTGTCACTTTTGCTGTTGCATGGAAATATTTTCATCTTGTTGAACCACAGGTTATCAGTATCTACATGGGGACCACAGTGAATCTGGTGGAGGCCTGGGACCCATACAAAGCTGCAAAAACAGCTCTTAACTATACTCTAGACACCGCTAACATCAAAGAACAGGTACAATCACATTGCATTGTTGTTGACTATTGAAATGTACAATATATATTTTAGCATAAAGGTGTTGGATAAATGAGCTTTGTACATCAGATGAATGAGATAAGTTTTGTGTATAGGCAACCCGTTATGCCACTAGCATGGAGACACTTCGGTCTCAGGTGCGGCAACTGCTGAAGGAAGGTTTCCTCAGAGAAGAGATCATCCTGGACAACATTCCAAAATTGCTTAACTCTCTGAGGGATTGCAATGTTGCTATTCGCTGGCTAATGCTGCATTCTGCCGAGTCAGGTGAGACCAATAGCATGCGTCAAGCCATCTTTAGATATTTTTGTCATATACTGTAGACAGAGAATTAATCAGTAGAAGTCAATGTCGCCTCTTGGGGCCATCATTCCAAGTGCTTTGAATATTTTAAAATGTCACCTAAATTAAAGCAAGATATTTGTTTCTGTAAAAGTGTAATATTTATATACAGATGACATGAATGTGTTGATGTTTGACAGCCTATGACCCAAACAATAAGAAACTACGTCAGATCAAAGACCAAGTTTTCAATGACTCAAAGTACAACGCCAAGATCCTCTTTCAGCTCCTCCTCGATACAGCACAGCTTGAATTTACACTCAAGGAGGTCAGCATTTATTAAGTGTTTCTTAAAGGCAAAGATAATCCCGCCAAAGTGGTTAGGTTAATGTTGAATTTCTCTGTGTTGCATATTTGTGTCACTTCATTTTTATACATCAATTTATATTGCATCTAAGGGGATAAAATATTAAAATTTGGGGTATTGAGGAGGGGGTTGAGGTTTATGCTGTTGAAGTGCTGTTGTTGCAAACATTATGGCCTTTAAATAGGATATTAAATTGTGAGCTCCCTTCTATTATGTCACATGTGTAGTCCCAGAGTAACGGAAGGGAATGAAGGTAGGACACATTTTCGAGCTATCCACACAATTTGTTTCCTGCTCAGTGTGACCCCAATGTTATTAACTCACTGTAGGCTAGCATATGACGAGCTATTCAGTCATTAGAAGATGACTCAAATGGAATCTTTTCATTATATAGCTCATTTGACTAATCCTTTCTCATCAACTTCACATCTGTGTTGGCCCTCCTCCAGATGTTCAAGCAGATGCTATCAGAGAAGCAGATCAAATGGGAGAGCTATAAGAAGGAGGGATCAGAGAGAATGACTGAGCTGGCTGAAGTCTTCTCTGGTGTTAAACCACTCACCCGAGTGGAAAAGAACGGTGAGTTAGGTTGGCGAGGATGTGCAGGAATTTCAGTGTGCTACATTTTCTTATAAGGATTATTGCACCCATGGCACATGAACACAAGCAGGATTTCTAATACTTTGGGAAGAATCTAATGGCATTTTATAAAATAAATAAATAAATAACAACAGATAACACACATTAGTTTAATTTAGTAATCTAATGACTAATGTCCATCACAGAAAACCTTCAAGCTTGGTTCAGAGAAATCTCAAAACAGATTGAATCTTTGAACTATGAGGACTCTACAGCCGCTGGTCGGAAGACAGTCCAACTCATACAGGCTCTTATTGAGGTGAGGAAGATGATGTATTTGAGGAGAAACTCCAAAGTACAATCATTCAACATTATGTTCCATTGTGTTACCTTTGTAACATTGTGAATTGTTATATTTTGAATTGAACTGACCCATATTAGCATGGTGGTCGGGTCAGGTCTTCCTTTGTGGAGTCTGCATGATCTGCTCATGGTTGTATGGGATTTCTTTCAGTCCTCTGGCTCCCTATCATGTTCCCAAAACATGCATTTAAAAAAAGCTTGAAAATGTTTGAAGGATAAAGATTTTATCCAAACTTACCATGTTAGTCAGAGTGACATTGTTCAGATACAGCACTCATCAAATGTGAGTTGCTTTCAAGAGGTTAGAGGAATTATTGTGTTTCTTCGTTCCAAATCCTTTGCCAAAGGGAAACGGCTTGACAAAACAATGCAGGGTCCCCTGCAAAGTCGGTGTTCTATAAATACAGGAATCAGCTACAGTATAAAATTAAAAGTGACCAGTAGACAGACCTCTTTGGATATGCTAACAAGATATTTTGATTTGTTTGAAACTAATACAGGCTGGCCAACAGTTTAGTCAGTGGATGAAGTGCATCTAGGGAAACTGCGTAAATGGGAATGTACAGTTGAACCCAAATGTTTACATACACTGTGCAAAAACCCACATTTCATTTTTTGGCCTCACTGTCTAAAGTCAAATCAGAGTCAACCTCTTTTGTGTCATGTCTGTCAGGATAATCCAAATGGTTTAATTTTGTTAAATATGGTCTCATTGGTCGATGTCGTGCCGGGAACCAATCACGCGCCATGTGACTTTCGCAATATGCGTATCTGGCTGTAATTTTATTTTTGATTAATAAAAACACTGTAGCTCCAAAAAGTGAACCGCGAAGTAGCGAGGGAACCCTGTATTCTGTAAATACACCAACCAAACTGTTACATGTTAAAAAAATACATGATTTCCCGCTCGCTTCTCAGGTTCAGGAGTTCCACCAGTTAGAGTCTAACCTACAGGTCTGTCAGTTCCTGGCAGACACTAGAAGGTTCCTCCACCAAATGATCCGTACTATCAATATCAAGGAAGAGGTCCTCATCACAATGCAGATAGTGGGAGACTTGTCATATGCTTGGCAGATCATTGACAGGTAGGCACTCTTAAAAACGTGAGGAAGAAAAATTATGCAACAGTGAGTGACAAGTCACATATTTATCAACCTTGTATTTCTTGTTTGAAACTTCATTTCTTTATGTTTGAACACAATTAGGACAATGACACACACATCATTTGTGATAGTCCTCTCCAAAAACATTTTTTTCCCTTTAGGGCAATTTTTTTCATCCTCTTATTTTGTTTAAACAAAATTTAATGTTTGACACTGTCTTTATCATTTTAAGATAATTGTCGTGATATCGTGTGTAATGATTGTAACATTCATCTCATCCCTACTTTGCTAAACAAAAGTTAAAAGCTTGAATGCAAATATACAGTGCTAGAATGGCACCTAATTTTTATCCGCTACGACCCATTGATTCATTGGTCTGCAGGTAGCACACAATGTAGACGCTGTGTGTGTTCTTGTTTTTGTTTGTCATGCAAAGTAGATTTCAGGTTTCTTTTCCTCTCACATATTTTGCTCTCTGACTCATGTTTTACCCTGCAGCTTCACATCCATTATGCAGGAGAGCATTCGTGTAAACTCATCCATGGTCACAAAACTGCGAGCTACTTTTCTGAAGGTGAGCCCAATTTTCCCTTGTCTGCATGGATAACTAGGATTTGGTGACACTTCCCAACCATGATATTAAATCCAAAATGTGTGTGTTTGTGAGACTAGCTTGCCTCTGCTTTGGATCTCCCATTGCTGCGTATCAACCAAGTGAACAGCGCTGACCTGCTGAGTGTTTCGCAGTTCTACTCGGGAGAATTGGTGGCTTATGTCAGAAAGGTGAATATATTGTTTTCAACATTTGAATAATAACATAACTCTGCAACTCTTTGTATTTTATTTTGTGGTTGTTGATCGTTGTTATTTCCTTTGTTTTTGCAGGTACTTCAGATCATTCCAGAGAGCATGTTTACCTCTTTGGCCAAGATCATTAAACTTCAGATCCATGATATCATTGAGGTGCCCACGCGGCTGGACAAGGACAAACTGAAGGACTACTCCCAACTGGGGGCGCGCTATGAAGTACAAAAGCTTATTAGTTTGTTATGGTCTCACACAGATCACATCAACCATGTAAAATCGAAAGCTGAATTGTGCAAAAAGGCTTGAAGATGTTTTCATGTGGAACATTGAATGTGATTACAGTCCTGCTCTTATAGGAGCAATTTTCGCCACCCCCACTTTTCTGCTTTTACTGTGAAAAATAAATGACAACCTTTAGTTTGTACAAGGAGAGCCTTTTTTACATAATAGTGAGTCCTTTACAAATATTGACTTGCTGATATTAACACAGATTCAAACACTATTATGAATGGAAATATTTAGAATTTTTCTGGGAAAAGGTAGGCAGTAGCATGTGTACAACAAAACCCCCACATTTGTTCCAAATTGCAATCCTCACAAATTTCATAATATTTTAGCATTAGCATGAGTTATCTTTGTACTTTAATGTCACCACTACAGGTGGCTAATCTCACCCACGACATCTCCATTTTTACTGAAGGGATCTTGATGATGAAGACCACTTTAGTTGGAATTATCAAGGTGATTGCTTGTTATTGCATGGTGTAGAAAAATGACCTAATTTTAAAATGTGACCTTCTTAGCCATACTTCTTTGATATGTTGTGAGAGTGAGCTGTTCGATGTGACGTTTTAGGTGGATCCCAAGCAACTTCTGGAGGATGGCATCAGGAAGGAGCTGGTGAAAAGGGTCGCTTATGCTCTTCACAAAGGACTGATTTTCAATCCCAAGGCTAAGGTTAGGCATCACGTCTATTCTATCGTATTAATATGAATATGTTGACATTGATTGTGGATTCTCAATTATTCCAGCCTAGTGAGTTGATGCCCAAGTTAAAAGACATGGCAGCCACCATGGACGGGTTCTACAGGTCGTTTGAGTACATTCAGGACTATGTTAGTATATATGGCCTTAAAATTTGGCAGGAGGAAGTGTCCCGAATCATCAATTACAACGTAGAGCAAGAATGCAACAGTTTCCTCAGGACTAAGGTTGGATTCAGTAATTCAGTAATGCCAGATCAACACTACTTTTCATTGTTTTATTGTTCATTACCTTTCTTGAT
This sequence comes from Syngnathoides biaculeatus, assembly GCF_019802595.1. Taxonomy (NCBI): domain Eukaryota; kingdom Metazoa; phylum Chordata; class Actinopteri; order Syngnathiformes; family Syngnathidae; genus Syngnathoides; species Syngnathoides biaculeatus. Next base: position 24,512,667 of record NC_084644.1, on the reverse strand, counting down.
CCTGATCAGATCCAGGACTGGCAGAGTGTTTACCAGTCCACTCACATCCCCATCCCTAAGTTTCCATCTGTAGATGAGTCTGCCACCTTCATTGGACGTCTTTGCAGAGAGATTCTCCGAATCACAGATCCCAAGTATGGATGTATTGAACATAAAAACTAGAGACAATTTTTAAATACTAAGTAAAATCCTGCAGTGAATTTTGGATCTGTTTTATAGGGTAACATGCTACATTGACCAGCTGAACACCTGGTATGATCTGAAGAGCCACCAGGAAGTGACCAACAACAGACTGTTCTCAGAGATCCAGAACTCCTTAGGTACATTTGGTCTCAACGGCCTGGACCGGTTGCTGTGTTTTATGATTGTCAAGGAGCTGCAGGTAATGAGCTTCCAGACAGCAGTTACCCTACAGAAAAAAATTATACATCATATGTTCATCCTAGCATATAGTATTTGGGCCTTAAAATGTACATCTTTCTATCTAGAATTTTCTGATAATGATTCAGAAGAACATTCTGAAGGATAAAGCTACTCTAGAGGTATTTAAATCCATGTTGGGTGCGGTCACTCCAATACAGGGCATTGTGGGTAGGTAGATATTGAAGACAATTTCATGGATATTTCCTGTGAACCTGTAGCTGAACATACATTATATAATTTCTCTTTTGATAGCTAATGCCAGCAAAGTATATGCTGGTGCTGTAGCCAAAACCCCCAAAATATGGGGGCCATATTTGGAGACCATCATGAAGGTACGACGTAATAATTTTTGCAAATAATGAGCATAGATATGGTTCGTTTATTGTATGTTTGTTTACTGTGTAACCTAATAATGAATGTTCGCTGTAGGTTGGTCAAATGCAAATTCTTCGTCAGCAAATTGCCAATGAGTTGAACTACTCCTGCAAGTTTGACTCTAAACACCTGGCGGCTGCCCTCGAAAACCTCAACAAGTCAGTCCAGTGGACACTTTTCACCAATACAGCATACGTGCACTGCAAAAAACTCAAATCTTAATTATTCACTTTATCTTACTTACTTTAAAAAAATCTCGTTGTACTTGTTTGAAGTTGTGACGTTTTTTAACCTCAATTTTCAGCAAGAACAAAAAATTGTTTTAAGATACCAGACCTTATTTTAAGAAACATCCAACCATCCATGCATTTTCCAAACTGCTTAACCTCACTTGGGTTGCGTGTTTGCAGGGCACCAATCTCAGCTGAATCTGGGTGAGAAGGTACACCCTGAACTGGTCACCACCCAATCACAGGACACATGTAAAAAAACCAATCATTTGCATTCACAGATAATTTTAGGTCTCTATTTAACCTACCATGCATGTTTTGGGAATATGGAAGGAAACTGGAGAGACGTGAGAAAACCCACGCAAGCACGAGGAGAACATGCAAACTCCACAAAGGGGGGCAGGATTCAAACCTGGAACATCACAACTGTGGGGAAGATTTTGAGAATCTGTTTTAAGAATCATAAGTCAGTTCATACTAGTTTCATTGGCAGATTTTTTACCTGAAACAAGAGAGTTTGTTGTGAGGATAAGCGTCTCAAAATGGAAATGTATGAGTATGAATTTAATTGAGATTCTTAAAGTAAGATTTTGTCTTGAAACAAGTCTTTTTGTCTTACTGAAAATTCAGGGGGAAAACCCAACTCCTAACATCCACTGTGAGAGGCCTTTACTTGAAATAAGATAAATTCATGTGCTAAGATTTTGTGTTTTTGCATTGTGAGGCTGTTATTTCTTCTGGTATTTGTGACTGTAATACTTCTAACTTAAACTTACATTTTAGTTTTGTTCCTCAGTGTTCTTTTGTCTTTTTGATCCTTTTAAGGTCACTGTTAGCAGACATTGAAGCTCACTACCAGGATCCTTCGCTGCCCTACCCAAAAGAGGACAACACTCTTTTGTATGAGATTGCTGCCTATTTGGAGGCTGCTGGTATTCACAACCCACTTAATAAGGTGATTGATATAAGTGTGATTTTGCATTGTTATCATCCCACAATTGACCTCAATTCAAATTGTGAATGGTTTGACTTCGACATTTGTGGTGTTCACAGATCTACATCACCACCAAGCGCCTCCCTTTTTTCCCCATTATCAACTTCCTGTTTATTATTGCACATTTGCCTAAGCTTCAGTACAGCAGAAACCAAGGTAGGTTCCCACCTATTTCCCTGAATAAAAATACCTGTCAGTCATCCATCCATCCATTCATTTTCTGAGCCGCTTCTCCTCACAAGGGTTGCAGGACTGCCGGATTCTGTCCCAGCTATCTTCTGGCAGGAGGCTGAGTACACTATCAACTGGTTGCCAGCCAATCGCAGGGCACATAGAAATGAACAACCATTTTCACTCACGTTTGCACATAAGGGAAATTTAGAGTCTCCAATTAATGATCTATCAGTCAGTTTATGAAATTATGAATGATACATTTTGCACATGCCATTTTCCTTCACAATTCAAGAGGGCAGAATGCAATTTTATCTTATTTGTAATGTGAAGTATTTCTGAAAAAAAAAATTGAACATTTTACTTTTGAGGTGATAATGTGCTTTTTCATTTTAATAAAGTTTTTACTGTGAGTAACTACTTTAGAAAATGATTACTGGAGTATGACTGCTCTGACACGTAACTGTAATATGTTGTACAGGAATGACTTGCAGGAAGTCCACCGACCCTGTTGACTGGCCTCCTTTAGTTCTTGGGCTGCTTACACTTCTCAAGCAGTTTCACTCCAGATACACGCACCAGTTTTTGGCTCTCATTGGTCAGTTCATCCGCTCTATCATGGAACAGTGTACAAGGTAACTAGGCAGACAAATGATACTTGTTTATCTTAAAATCATATATTTTTTCAATAAACATTTTCTTGATGCAAACACAAATTGAAAATACATTTACGGTAGCTAGGATCGTCATGAGCTCTCTCACCTTGGTCCTTATTTTCCCCAATTAAAGTCAAAAGATCCCTGATATGCCGTCCGATGTGGTAGGAGCGCTCATGTTACTGGAAGACTATGTGAAATATACGAAATTGTCACGCAAGGTAGGTAACCCTCAAACTTTGACAATGAAACAGATGCTCTTATTTTGCTGTAATTGTATCTCTATTTTTGTTCCTGTCTTCTAAAGGTGGCTGAAGCCCATGTCCCTAGTTTCATTTTTGCTGAATTCAGAACTATACTGTGAAGATGCAGAAGAAGCAACCAGGCAGAAAAAACACTTTTGCCTTTTGTATGCATTTGATTGTTTAGATCAGTGTGTTTAAGCACATGCAACATTGTATTTTGTACATAGATTAATTTAGAATTCTAACAATATTTTACCATTTTGTAATACTGCACGTAGTAATAAACATTGTTCAATTATTGTTTGAATAGAAAATGTTATGGAAAATAAAAAACATTAAGTGCTTGTATACAAATACCAGTAGTTGGGGCTCCAGAGTATCTGTCCGTCTATCAAGTGTACATTCAAACAACCAGGTAGATATTTTGGTATCTGCCCATTTCTAAACATGTATCAGTGAGGGAGATTTTCTGCACAGTAACCACCCCCACACTGATTTTCTTAGGACTTAGAAGCTAAGGTAGCTAAAGATTGACAAACACTTTGTGTGCTAAACAGAAGTTGAATGCATAGATTAGTGTTTGCTTCGCTGAGTGACACACGGGATTGTTCGGTAAAATTTTCTCCATGGTGAGCTCAGATATGTGTTTGGCAATGAACTGTATGGACACTTGCGTCCACCTATATGCTTTGAAACTTTAGATTTGTGTCTCTTGGGGGAAACAACCCTCGGGGCATTATGGTAATGAAACAGCTACTCTCAATTGGCTTTGCAGTATGTATGGTGGGATGAGGTCTGATTAACTTCCATCACATAGGCAACCCTCTGAGACGGGGTAATTTCAGCAACACCAAAATGGAGGGTGTGTAAAGTGTATTGTCTTTAACACCCTGCCCCCATTGTATACTGAATTAGATATTTTGGGACCTAGTAGCTCACTTGTCAGGACATTGAAACTGGTGAGTTACAGTCTGAGTCCTGTTGCAGAGAAAAATGTTAAAGGGCAACAAATTGAAGAGATGCCGCTGACTCTCATTGAGATGCCCTTGAGCAAGTCACACCCCTCCCAGCACAAGACAAGTTGACTATTCGCTCGCACCTTGCAACCCTGAATGTGTGTGATCTGTGATTATATATTTTTCTGAATGAGTACTGAGTGGAGATGTTGAAAAATGAAACAGGAGTCGATGAGTTGAGTCAACAGTTTACTTTCCACTTTGCAGAAAATAACAGTTAAGAACGCAGACACTAGAATAACTCCTCTATGCTAAACTTCAAAATAACCTCAAGGCACTCCATAGTGAAACTTTGTCAAACACTCGGTTTTCATTCAAAAGCTCAGTTAAGGAACTTGGGCAAATTTTTAACGTGCTTTAGAAATAAACTTGCCATCAATTGACTGCTTGATTTTCAAAAAAGCTACCTACACGAATTGAGTAAAGTTCATGCATGAAGTCGAGTTGTTCTTCAGTTGGGGTTCTGTACTTCTTAAAGTGGAGCTCATTGCTCTGTATGTCACCGGTGTGCCAGGGCGGTCTGTCTGATTTCCTCTTCTTTGCTTTGGCAGATGTGAAATCACTGTTTTCAATTATGCTATAAGAGATACCTTAAATAGATGAAGAGAGGCAGTGTGACTTTTCATGCGGGACAGTGACCGAGTCTCAGTTGCCTCAACTGAAAAAGGTAAAGCCCCGATATGGGTACAGATTTCTCCCAAGCATGTAATGCAATTGCAGTGAGCAAACAGACTTCTCTTTCCCATCAGGCTGTGAATGATGAGCCAGGGTGGAAATGACGCATCATTGAATTGCTCTGAATGTCGAAACTGCAATGGTAAACAGAAAATGGTGACAATTACGCAGACGGTTAAATTAAGAATTTGTATCAGAATACAGACCTGCATGGACAAATTCGTATAAATAATTTTGAAACTTAAATGTGCTTTTGTAATTGACCCACGAAATATCGATTTTTATTTGATTCAACGGCAAACACATTTTTGACTCAAGAATTAGGTTATTTGAACTTCGATCTGTTTTGAATACTTGCAATAATCTAATCCAGGTTGTATGGATATTTCAACAAGGGCATTTTAAACATACGATGAATCACTTTATCACTATCATATTTTGACCCATGTACTGTGACATGATAATTTAAAAAGTGAGACACCAGTGCCCAGATTCACCTAGACTTTACAAACAGCCAGTTAAATTATAGTTTAATTCAAATGTTTGATTTAGATTCACATAAAATTACTACCGAAACGATGATAAACCTATACCTAATAAACATTGGACTCATGCAGATAAAATCCATTTATTTTGCATACAGTCGCGTCACAGCCTCAGCCACAAATGATTTGCTTATAAGCCTCGATATCGTGATACGATTTCAACTGATCAATTGTGTACGCACTTGTTGAAAACAGCAAGAAGTTGATTATGTCAGGATATGACACATTTGCTCAATTTTCACTGTCATTGGATCAGCGTTGTTTAAGTCGGCCACTTCGACACCATATCGTCTCTTTGCCAACACATCCAATGTTCCTCTACACTTTTAACTGTTCAGCGTTCAACTTCGCACGCCCATCTAGACAGCTCACGTGATGTCAGTCTGTTCCGGGTCCTGGACTAGACTTTCAACTGAGAGCCCAAGTGTAAGGGTTACGGTTGCCTTGGTGTAAGTAGACGAAAGAATGCTACATAAAATGCTATTACAACACCTTTATATTTTTCCACATTGTGGCGAAAAAAAGGCATCACGTCTGTGTCTGCTTTAGATTCTGTTAGTTGAACTTGCTAAATGTGCGTTTACTTTGAAAACAGAAAACGGTACCCAGAAGTAGAACCTCCGGACACAGTCGCTTTCTTACAAGGATTTGATACCGGAAACTTTAACGCTGATGAAAGTTCCACTTGTCCTTACTTTAGTGCATTAAACCGAGCTTCCGTCACTTCTTTAGTGTGTTAAGAAGTCGTCAACGACTTATTTTAAAGCGCTTCTAGTCTATAGTGCTTGAATTGCATCTCCTAGCGTCGCGAGTATGTATTCAAATTTGAGCCTCGTGCAAAGCATTTTGTCCAGCCTTAAGTCGTGTCAGGCCAACCTTCTCACGGGAATGGACGACGTCATGTCTGTGGCCGTGGACCTGGCGGAGGACCTCGGTAACAACTGCTTCTGGGTTTACTCGTCATATATTCCACTTTTCAAATGGCATTCATTCATCGTTTGATTCACTTGACTCGTAGCAGTGGCAGCATTTGGAGGGCGTTTATGATAAGCCCCACCTCACTGATGTCAAAGCGAGATGTAGTTGTGTGTGCACAATTTCAAAAGTTACATTATTTTCCCACGACAAATACAATTGTCTGTTTTAAAGCAGTAACAATGCACCAATTTCTGACTAACAACTTAAGGACTATAGCAGCCAACATTTTTTTGTTGTTGATACGGAGTCAGGGTCGGCAGCGGCCACCATAGACCGAAGGCAACCCCCTGTGTGTCGGCAGTCATCCTGAAGAAATAATCTGGTGTAAATTTGATGCAAAAAGGTTGATCATAGCTCCCCTAGAACTATCTTCAACAACTAGAGACATGTTGAAGATACATTTTCAAGGAACAAAATGTTCAACCGAATAAATTGCCACTATTCTTATTGTTTTTTTTCCGTAAGTTTTGGAGTCACAGCTTGCAACACAAGTGGTGGTTCACGGAGAGCTAGCATTGATGTCATTAAAATGTATGATTCTCCCAAGGAATCAAATAAATGCCAGTCAGATACCAAAACACTTTGGGATGATGACATGGAGGGTAATTGGGCTGCAAAGAAAAAAGGCACTTTTTTTCCCATTCAGGGCAAGAGAGCAGGCGCTTGAGTGCCAGTTGCTCTGTGTGTGTGTGTGTGTGTGTGAGTGCTCTTTCCTGACTGAAAGGCTGCCTATTCGAAAAATGCTAATGATCAATTGGCGGAGTCTGCAATTAAATGTAATTATGGAGGCAATGTTATGGGGTTTCACACAGAACATACTGGGTAAGGTTGGTATTGCACTTTCTTAAAAAGTAAAAAATCTAGCTACTAATGTTTCATTTTAACTGTTAAATTTGTTCCAGTTTACACAAAACATAAGATGATTTGCAGTTTCTTCTGTTACTTTATCAAATTTGAACCGAGATTAAAACCGAAGTACGTAGCAATTTTCTGCGTGCACTTACACTCTTAACTATTAAACATGCATCTTCACTGTTAGAACTTGCACATGAAAGGAAAGCATAACTATGTTCAAATCAGAAAAACAAGTTTGACACGCATGCTTTCAGTGATCTAGTAATGATGCCCACCTCTGTCTTGTGTGCAGGTGGAGAGGGGGACTCTGGTATCACCGAAATGGAGGCCCTCATGTTGCAGTGTGCCAAGTTAGACAGAGAAATTGACTGCTTTGTTGAGACTGTGCAACAAGCCACAGTGGAGGTGTTTATGCTCATATCAGACAAACAGATGCTCGTCTAAGTTTGGAAAATAAACACTCATCTGAGTTAAACCATGACATGGACTCTGTTGGTGAAACTGAACTAAAAAGAATTCTTACCCTAGGTGACTGAACATCAACAAGAGGCATTGTTTTCCATCAGTTCCAGAGTGAAGAAGAACTTCACAGAAAAAATTGCTCAACTATCTGACACAGACGTGCAGACTCACCAGAAAATAGATGCTTTTCGGGAACGCATCAAGAGTTCTTGCAACCAACGTACAGCAGTACTTGGTAAAACTCGTGATGATTGTGGTTTGATGATGCATGAAGCTAATTTGAAAAAGATAACCCCCTGTGTTTTATTTTGGTCTAAATATTTGCTTTACCTCCCTGTAGCTATTTGTGATGAAATCACCAAAGCCTTCTTTTGAGAGTTACTGTTTTAAAATGTTGGTGGCATTAAATGGAAAATGTTACCTTAACTGGGCATATTGCTTTTGTCTGTCAGTATGTTTTCCAGGTTTCCTTTCTCCTGTTATCTTTTTTAAAAAGTAGTACCGGTAGTGTGTTATGTTTTCAGCCAGTCAAGAGTCTGAGAACATGGAGGAGATTGACGATGATCTTGCTGTGACGCAGACCCAAGTCATCTTCACCTGCCCTCTCACCCAGGTACCCTCCTTATTGCTCTACTTTATTACAAAGTATCCATCTTCGTCAGTTGATAAGGTTGTCAATGCTAATAATCAGCATCTCACAAAAAACAACAAATTTGAAGCACACAAATACTGTACTCTGAACAGTTCTCAGCAGGATGCAGATTACTTACAGACCCCTGCAAATCACAATTGCCTGAAACATTGAATAAAAAACTAAAAAATGACTCTTGTATTTGTAAAGAATTTGGGTTTAACGTGTTACCCATGTATCTATTCCAGGTGGATATGGTCAACCCGATGAAGAATAAGAAGTGTAACCACCATTACGACGAAAACCCCATCAAAATCCTCATTGAAACAAGACGCAATCAGAAGAAGAAGTGCTGGTAAGATGATGTTTCTTTTTATGTCACAATAGACAGTTATGATGACCTTTATTAGTCCCACAGAGTATTTGAGTGTCATGATCATGTACCTCTGACAGAATAGTTATTAGATATGTTCTTATGGAGATGAGATAGATGCTGGATTTGCCGCTATACTGCTCATACCTTTTGTCTGCCCTCTAGGTGCCCTGTGGCGGGTTGTGGAAACAAAGATGTGCGAGTGTCAGACCTGGTTCCTGACCACAATCTGAAGAGACAGATCTTGGAGCAAAAGAGCAATGGCATAAAGAACTCCACACATTCATTGGACATGTTTATCACAAAGCTATGATGTGCTTTCCATTATTGTTTTGCAAATAATTCATAAAATTCCCCATTTCCGCAAGAAATACACCCATTAAGCAATATTTGCCTGTTGATAATTTCTTTTGTTTGAATATTTTTGGATTTGTATTTCCACATGATACTGTGGTGATTTTCCAGTATTATTGATTTAGAATAAAAGTTATTTGTATATAAAATACACTGTTCATTATAAGTAATGTTTTGGTACTGATGGCAAAACCAGCCACTAGAGGGAGACATTTGTACGATGACGCAGATCCGTGACTCCAAAGACACAGTGGCACATTTCTTATGGTAAACCCCACTCTGGTTCTGACCTCCAATGGTAACTTGTGATGAAAAATGTGAGCGCTGCTGTCTGCTGGGTTTTGTAGGTTAGTGATTACTGAGGACAGAAATGAGGCTAATGGGACACACAGACCATCATTAATAACAGGAGAGTGATGCTTCATTGGGCTCATTCAGGCACTGACCCAAATTGTGCAGGAACTTAACTGATGTCTTATTTGGGCATATGAAGCTTTGTAGTGGAAAGTAATTATTGGCCATTTGTTTTTATTCAGTTTATAATGCATTTAAAGTCTCAAGAACCCACAATATGATTGCATGCAAAGAAATTGCAATGTGTGGTGTATTTGGTCAGGCCATTTTGAGCCTCTTAAGGGTCCAAATAGCAACTAGCAAAGGCTGTGTTGGGTTACAAGGTTAAGCTAATCTTTTAATAACCATGCAATGGACATTTTTAAGGGTCTTTAGTTGGTCGCCCCAAAGGGCTTTAATACAGTACATTGATTCATTCATAATGATGCGGGTTGGGGTTGAGTCGTTTGTGCTGCGAGTGATCATTCCTGCAGTTCACTCTTGTCCGCAAAACGTCACAGGAAGTTTTGCAACAACTGTTATGTGTGGCATTCGGGTTATACACAGACACGTTTGCACTTAGTTTCAGAGTTGTAACAAGAGTACATGGATAATCACATTTTTTACTGAAACATTTTGTTTGATTTGTGGAAGGTCACGTTGTGCTGCAGCATGACTGTGACTCAGTTTAAAGGTCAAATGCAAGGTTCTGAGATAAGACGGAACAGAAAGTTGGCTCTATTTGGCTCACTTTGAAAGAAGTAAGTGTGGTCTTTATAAAAATCTGATTTTAATGTATGATATTGTTGCAGGCACTATGTTCTAAAATAAATTGAAATATTGAAGATAAATTGCCAAGTAAGCAATCAAGCTTGGCTAATTTTTTATAGTATTGAGAAATGTACCAAGGAAAAACAGACAGATAAATCATAGATGGCGTGTAATACCAAAAAGATATCTAAATATATACTGTATATTATCCATCCAGTTTCTGAGCCGCTTATCCTCATGAGGGTCACGAGAGTGTGGGAGCCAATCCCAGCTGCCATCGAGCAGGTGGCGGGTTACACCCTGAACTGGTCGCCAGCCACACAGGACACATGGAGACAGACAACAGTCGCAATCACAATCACACCAGGGGCGATTTAGAGTCTCCAATGAATGCATGTTTTTTTTGGGGATGTGGTAGTGCCCAGAGAAAAGCCACGCAGGCATGGGGAAAACATGCAAACTTCACACAAGCGGGACTGGGATTTGAACCCTGGTCCTCAGAACTGTGAGGCCAACTCTCTACAGCTGCTCTACTGTGCTGCCCCATGTATTATATTATTTTAAATTCAATGAGAAAAAACTAAACTGGCTTCAACTGTATAAAGTACATACCTCATATAAATATATATATATATATATATATATATATATATATATATATATATATATTATATATATATAAGAGGGGTTGCGTCAGGAAGGGCATCTGTAAAAACTGCGCCAAACAAATATATATGAGTGTTCATCAGAGATGTTACGCTATGGCGACCCCAAATACGGACACGCTGAAAAAAACTAACTAACTATATATATACACCCTGATTCCCCATGATTTAACTTAATTGCATCTCCAGGCATTTGATCGCTATTATTTTCATCTTAGATATTTGGCAGTTTCTCAGTCACGCAAGAGCACACATAGACTGCAAGTGTCACATAAGGACATGCTCTGAATAAAGTACTTTTTGTCTGCTGTCAATTTTTTCTTCATACAGTATAAGGCGGCACGGTCCCGGGTTCGGTCCCAGACACGCCTGTGTGGAGTTTGCTTGTTCTCCCCGTGCCTGCGTGGCTTTTCTCCAGGAACTCCGGTTTCTTGCCACATCCCAAAAACATGCAACATTAATCGGATACTAAAATACCCATGGGTGTGATTGTGAGTGCGGCTGTTTGTCTCTATGTGCCCTGCGATTGGCTGGCAACCAGTTGAGGGTGTACCCTGCCTCCTGCCCATCGACAGCTGGGATAGGCTCCAGCGCTCCCCGCAACCCTCATGAGGATAAGCAGCAAAGAAAATATTTGAATGGGTAGAGAGAGACGATTTGTTTTGAAAGGTCAAAAACCTCGATCACCCTGATCATTTACTTTGTAGGGGTATAGAAGGTTATACAGACAGTTTTAACCTTTTGCTTTCCCCTTCAAACTTTACCTTTAAGTACATTCAGGGTCAGTGCAGAAGTTAAATCACTAGGCTGCGGCAAATTTCACTTGTCTTTCATGTTTGTGTTTTTGTGTGAGCACTTTAGCTATCTCTAGCCCATGAGGCACACAATAAATAAATGAATACAATGAAATAAAGGTGCGCTTTGCCTTTAAATCATGACACCTCCCAATCGTGGCTCAAACGCAGGCTGCCATGAGTTTGCTCTTAAACCAATCGCGAGTGTCCCGCGACCAACTGGAGTAGAGTGTCAGAGATACTGCGCTGCTCACACAAAAGCAGGAAGAGGAGTTCTAAGGAGCTCAGTCAACATTGTCCGCTGTACAGGTGAGTCCAATCACCAAAACGTGACAAGTTGAGCAAGAGTGGCGTGACCGCTGTCTCCTGGGGCAAAGAAGTGTTTCGGTGTGGGCCAAAACTCAGCCAACAGGTGGCTCAGGTCTCACCTGTTGGGAGCCCTGTTGATATCTCCAGTGGTGTGCGGGGTGAATGAGACGGCTCGAGAGACTAGCCGGGCTTAAATGTGTGCGCGTGTTTATGTCCACGCAGCCAGGTGTTGCAACGGCGGAGGATTTCCAAACCGGGACATGGATTATTGGCGACACTTTGGATCGCGTTGAGGCGGACGCGTGAAGAGCAGGTGGCTGGCGTTTGTGCGCTCCGCTCCTTTCACCTTTATGGGGAACCAGGTGGAGAAACTAACTCATTTGAATTATGTGGAGGTGCCCACGTCGGACCCCAACGGCTTGGAGCCAGACGCGGACGACGGACCGCGCATCGGTGTGTCTTACATTTTCTCCAACGACGGCGGCGGCGGCGGCGGAGACGACGACGACGACGAGGAAGAAGATAATTCGGACCCCTTCCCACCGCAAAATCCCCTCGCCAAGCACGAAGAGAAGCCTTTCGCACCCGAAGACGAGCTGGAGTGTTCGGTTTACTTCCGAGAGGAGTGCATGTTCGAGCGGAGCTCCGGAGCCTCCACCCACTCGGCGGAGAGTCTGCTCAACAAGTGCAGACCCGGAGACTTGCTGGAGTTTGTGGCCACCGGACAATACCCGCACTGGGCCGTGTACGTGGGTGACTTCCAGGTGGTCCACTTGCATCGGGCGGAGATCAAGAACGGCTTCCTCACCGACGTGAGTCAGGGCAAGAGGGGCCGCATCGTGAACGGTCTCTACCGTTACCGGCCGCTCCAGCAGCAGGTGATCGTCCGTAATGCCGTGGATCACGTGGGCTCCAGGGACCGAGAACTCTACTGGAGGAACTCTGAGTGCTTTGCGGCCTGGTGCCGCTTTGGTCGGCGAGAGTTTAAAATCGGAGGAGAGATCAGGATCGGAAAACAGCCTTACCGCTTAAATTTACAATTTTCCGACAAGAAGAGCCACGTCCTGGAGTTCCAGAGCCTGGAGGACGTTATCATGGAGCGGAGGAGGAATGACCAGATCGGGAAGGATGCTGTTATGCAAGAACTGGCCAATCACCTGAACGCAGAACAGGATATTCAAGAGGGCTCTTTAGGCAATTGAAGCAGTGTTTAATGAAGGACTGAATACTCTCAATTAGCACATTTATTTTGGTTTGAACACAAGTGTGCTACCAGGTGGAGGGACACTTGTTTACTTTCAAATCCTCACATATAAAGGCACAAAATGGGCATCAATCTATGATGTATGTGACCTTATGGGGTGCAGCTGCACCTGCAAAAAAGCCAGCATTTAATAGTACACAGTCTTATTTTTTTCTTTATAGCCAATCACATACCAGCTGCAGGAAAAAAAAAACAACTATAACAAAAATTATTTTGTCAACTTGTGCCATAAAATTTCTTTAGTAGATTTTTTTGGAACTTAAAAACTAAAAAATACAAACGTTCCAAACATGAACAAAATAGGGGTGGTGGTGGTGGTGGGGGGAGGGCATACAAGGTCCAGTGTTGATCTATGTGATAAAGAAAATAACACTTGAGACAGAGGGTCAGTTTTGTTGACTATGATGACCCCCCCCCCTTTGTTTGCCACTGTTTTCCCAAATAATTTTGTCGCCATATTTGTGCACCAGAAGATGATTTACAATATCAGTTGAAGAGGTTAATAAAAAAAAAATAATAGAGAACAAAGTGCTCCTTTATGTATTTGCAACTTTGTGGGTTGAGTTTGCAAAGTTGTGACTGCACTTGGTTTTCTTTCCCTGTCATTATCAACATGCTTTATCCAACAATTGCACAGCTTTAAGTACTTTTTGGATACTTTGTCAACACCATTTGAAGTTGTTATCCAGCACTTTTTGATTCATTTTTTTTTTGGGGGGGGGGGAATAAAAATGTTTGTATGAAGGAATCTGGAAATAAATATTTAACCAATACAAGTTCTCCTTCTTTTGATTACATGAAGAAAAGTATATCATTGTTAAATTTAAATGTAACTTCGGCAATAGCAGCACATTTTATTCTTGCAAGGCCTTTTCCTTTAAATTGCGTACACTGGGCCATCTGAAAATAAGTCATTTCTTTGTGAGTTGCCACAGGCATGGTTATACGGCTTTTTCCTTCCCTTGGAAGCCCAAAGTTCATTACGGTTCAGTCATACGTGCAGCTTTATTAGACAGCCTTCATAAATAGCCAAAAACCCTTCACTGAGTCATCACATCTTTATTTACAAGAACATAATTAAAATCCAAATCATATGTGGCTAGACTTGCAGTGTGTATTTTGGATTATAGGAATACGTAGAGCCCTGAGAAGGAGAACTACCTGTTCTGTGTAAAAATGTTATGGCCTTGATGAGTAAGAACCTCCCTCCTCTCTCGTGAGAATGTTTTCATGCTTGTTGTGTTTCTTTGCATTTTTGAGCAGGTCATGTCCCAAAAGAGCTAAAGTAGGATCATGCTGAGGGCTGGTAACAAGCAGACGAGCTGCTGGACACATTAACATTTCTTCAATTCTCTATGGTCTGTCACTGTGACGAAATAGGAATTGTGTGCGCACGTGCGTGTGTGTGTGAGAGAGAGAGAGAGAGGCATTTTTTTCATGGTAATAATATTTCCATCATGGCAAACGAGTGAAGACAGTATGTGGTGAAGCACACAATGTTAAAGCAGATGTGTGCAATGGAACTACTTATTAAGAATATATGATCTTTATTACATTCTGCTTAAATGTTATCACAATGTGTTGTCTAAATGAAGATACACGAAAACCTTGAGGGTGCCTGATGGGTTTTTCAGAACTAGTCTGGCTTTTCAGGAAAAATATCTCCCTGGAGTTCTATATAACTTTAGAATTTGTGACATATTCCTCTCAACAGAGGATCTTTGTTTTTTAGGCAGGGGATGATGTTTTTTTTTTAGGGGAGGGTATTTGCAAAGAACAACAGGATGAAAAAAGGAAGACTGAGAATTGAAGAAAGGAAATATTTTATGCGTTTATACTGTACGCAAATTATAGCTGACCTTTTTCAGGTGGCTTGGTGGCGCAGCTCGAAAGTGTTGGCCTCACAGTTCTGAAGACCCAGTTCAATCTTGGCCCTCACTGCGTGGAGTTTGCAGGTTCTCCCCATGCCTGTGTAGGTATTCTCCGGGCCCTCCGGTTTCCTCCCATGACCCAAAAACATACAACATTAATTGGACACTCAAAATTGATTCTAGGTGTGATTGTGAGTGCGACTGTTGTCTGTCTCTATGTCCCCTGCGATTGGCTGGCAACCAGTTCAGGGTGTACCCTGCCTCCTGCCCAATGACAGGTGGGATAGGCTCCAGCACTCCTGCGACCCTTGTGAGGATAAGTGGCTAAGAAAATTTTTAGATTTAGGTCAATACTGGTTACCTTTTCAAATAGGTGTAACATTCTTCAAAATATTGCCTTTACAGTATAGTAATTAATGGTTATGCTAATGAAAAATCCTTGCAGTGTTTATTTTTTTTTACATGGTCTACATCGTCTCCAAATCAAATCAGAGGTTTATTCATATCCCTCAATGGATTGTGTCTGTCTACCACCATACTTCAATACTCATTATTGTTATTACTGTCTTCTAATTGTAGTGTTTGAGTGTTTTGGGAAAAATACAAGTCAGTGCACACTGGAGAAATATGACATCCTCAAAAGAACGCCACTGACTAGCGTGAGAGATCTGAGTACCCCCACCTCTTCCTACAATTGTTCCAAAGAGAAAACATTTAGTGAGACACGCTGGCTCATTCTTGTTAGACTGCTGGCCAGCGAGTTCTGCTGGGTTCCTGTGGAGGACTGGAGCAAAGCCCACCTCCTCCAGGCAAAACTACAGTTTTGGAATCTGCTCAAATCAAACCCACCCCAGGTGTTTACTAATGGTCTTTATCTACTTTTTTTTTTTTTATTTTGTGATGCACGAACATGTGGGACTACACAGAGATGCTCGTCCAGGTCTTAAACTAACTAAAAGGATGGCAGGATTTTTCAAAGTATATTTGTATATTCATCCCCTCACGCACCTGCAGGACATATACATAAAATGGTTTGGAAGATTTGACAATTTCAAGATTGTGGTCATGTGATGTCTTTTCAAACATGAAACAATCAAACACATGCAATACAGAATATACAGAACTGTAAATTTTAATCATCTCGATTTGACAAGTATGCTAAAAACAAAGAATTTGTCTCAGGTAGTTGGAGCTGCGCAAGTACAACAACAGACAGTCATTTGTCAGAAAATACTTTTCAGACATCCATCCATTTTCTTCACTGCTTATCCTGACAAGGGTTGCGGGGAGTCCTAGAGCCTATCCCAGCTGTCAACGGGCAGGAGGCAGGGCACACCCTGAACTGGTTGGCAACCAATTGCAATTTAGAGTGTCCAATTAATGTTGCATGTTTTTGGAATGTGGGAGGAAACCTACGCAGGAATGAGGAGAACATGCAAACTCCACACAGGTGGGTCTGGGATTGAACCCGGGACCTCAGACCTGTGAGGCCAATGCTCTACCAACTGATCCACCGTGCCACGCCTTTTCAGACATCAAAACATAAAAAAAAAATGCAGTATGGAGAGTTACGAAGCAATGAAAGGTTGCCTATAATGTGGTAATGCTGATATATATACTGTATATATTATTTATTTTTGGACAATTGTGTAAATGAGCTCGGGCTAAGCAGCTCAGATAATGGATGGATGGATGTGAATGATGCAGACTCGTCTTGCAATCTAGAGCAGTTTGAAATTACTAATAGAACATTAGTAAGGCACAGTGAACATTGCACTAATAGCACAGAAACTTCAAGAAACTTGAGCAGTTTAAAGTAACTTAAAAGTAGTGCGGAAATATAAACAAGTGTCGTTTGTGCAAATGGTGCAGATACTTCTAAAGTGCATGAGTGGCAATATTGGTCAACACTCAGATATCCAAATATTGCAGAGTGGCGAGAGTACTACAGTGAGTGCACAAATAATGCATAATTGGCCCGATAGAGAATTTACTGCAAACTCAACATAAAATTGGCAGCATGTGACTATGGAATTGTATAATAACTGTTTAAGAAGTCAAAGGCAAGAGGAAGAGAAGTTGTTGGAATGTCTGCTAATTTTCAGTTTGCTTTGTTTGGTAGTGCTTTTGAGGCCCCGTAGTTCAGTGGTTACAGCACTGGTTTGGTAAACCAGGGGTTGTGGGTTCGTATCCCACTGGGGCCTCCACTCCCTGAGAAGGGTTGCGTCAGGAAGGGCATCCGGCGTAAAAATTGTGCCAAACATATTGTGGCGACCTTTTGAGGGACAAGCCAAAAGAAACACACACTTGTTTGATCGTGCTTTTTCCTGCAATTGACTGGTAAGCAGTTCAGGGTGTACCTCGCCTCTCGGCCAAAGACAGCTGAGAAAGACTCCAACATGCCCATGACCCTAGTGAGAATAAGCGGCACACAAAATGGATGGATGGATGTTTGATAGCACCTACCCGAGGGAAGTGATTGGAAGAGGATGTGACAAGGATGTGGAGGGTCAGTATTTTGCATGCTCTTATCTTAGTTCTGGCAGTGTGCAAGTCCTTAAGTTTGGGTAGGGGTGTACTGACATCCTTGGGGTGACCCAGTGCTGGGAGGTCGTGTGGATTATGTGCCTCACCCGCTGTGTCCTGCTTGTGAGTCAGATGTAAATTCATTGGCAGATGGCAGGTGAGATGCTGAGCTGGAGAAGATTGGAGGGGAGAATTTTGGGGATGATGGTGTCGAATACAGAGCTGAAGTCCACGAACAGGATTCTTGCGTAGGTCCCTGCGCTGTCGAGGTGTTCTTGGAGAAAGTGCATTCACTTGTTGACTGGATCATCGGCAGACCTCTTTGCTTGGTGGAGAAACTGCAGGGGGTGCAGCTGGGGACCTGTCCAGCATAACGCGTTTAAAAAAAAAACTTCCTGACTAAAGATGTTAGCACAACAGGCCTTTAGTTATTAGTCATTGAGCATGGTTCTGAATTTAAAAAAAACTTCCCACCCTGTTTGGATTAATAATTCACATATGAGTTTAACATGCACTAGTATATTTTTGCTGTTTGCTTAAACTTTCGCTACCGTGAGAATCTTATTCTGACGTGTGATGACCATTTGTTTATGCAGCTGCCCAAAGGTACAAAGTCCATGTCCCAGTTCCAAGGGTCTTGTTCCTTCTACCATACATGAATCACTCATCTTGTTTTTGTATATTTTAATAAACTTTTTGTGCTTCACATTTCAACTTTTTACCTGCACAATTGGTTTCATTTTGTATGCTGCCATGCCAGCATAATGCTGTCTTTTCTTTTCTTTGTGTTTTCTTTGACTTCTTTCCTCAATAAATGTCATCCCTGAGTGAAGGCCTTTGGCATGTCTTTGTTCCTGTTGAACTGAGGAAATCATGGAAATACATGTTCAGCGTTCACCAAATGAAATTGCAATGGTCATTCTTGCTCTTACATGACCAAAAGTGACGGAGAAGTATTGCCTTCATATACTCTGACCTATTAGGGATTTTGACTATTCATGGCCATCTGACTAATTTAACATTATATTGTAATTCATCTCTGTAGTTCTGCTGCGGCATCTTCATTTATATGTGCACGGTGTAGTAGCTTCTATGGTGAATGAATTACTATTTCAATTATTGAAAGAGTAGGTTAGAAAGGGGCCAAAGAAGTGGAAATTTTCATTTAGAAAAACATATTTTTGTTTCTCTTAAAATGACCTTTCACTGCGCTGTAATCACAAACAGAAAAACAACAAATTAAGCTTGAATTGGTTTAAGGCTCTTACATGAGAGAAGCCACACAGATATTTTTCCCACTTGTAGATAGCTCTTAACCATTCAAAACCATTGTCATATTATTCTTTGAAAATATTTTGTGTGAGACAGGTGCATTGCCCATGCCGGGTCAACTCTCAAGTCTTTAGGTCACAACTTCCTTGACAATGAATTGAAGATTGAGTCACCACCTTTTCCCCAAATTCCAAAGAAACACATCTGCGTCTTTGTCTACCATTGTTATACATGAGTTCACTGCTGGATGTGCGTTTGTATTTTCTATTCACTGAAAAAGAAGCCCCTTGTTTCTCTCTTGAGATGTCTGATAACATGCAACTGATGATTTACATGAACACTTTTTTTTTTGCGGCAATGTCGAGTCTCGTTTGTCATTATGACTTGCATATTTTCAATATTGGTTGCGAGATATAGCTGATTGTGTAAAAGATGAGTACAGATGACGGGAAACTGGTAAATTGACCAATCTTCCATCTTATATGTCATTGTCATACAATTTGATCATTAACAGTAATAACTTGCCCCACTGTATTTTCATTTGAAAACTAATTCATTTTACGATGAATATTGGAAGGATTGGAAGTTCTTCTGCATCAGAAGGTCATAATTCATTCTAAGAATGTAATATTCTTTAGCAATATTTTACAAACTGTTAATGCCAAAATGTCTTTATGATATATACAGTGAAGAGAATAAGTATTGAACACCCTGCTATATTCCAAGTTCTCCCACTTAGAAATCATGGAGGGGTCTGAAATTTATACTGTAGGTGCAAATCCACTGTGAGAGAGATAATCTAAAAAGATAAATCCAGAAATCACAATGTAGGATTTTTTTATGATTTATTTGTATGATACAGCTGCAAATAAATGCAGCCCTATGGGGGCACAAACCAGTGCAATCTGTAGGCCGGTCCCAAGCCCGGATAAATGCAGAGGGTTGCGTCGGGAAGGGCATCCGGCGTAAAAACTGTGCCAAACAAATATGAGCGTTCATCTAAAGAATCCCATACCGGATCGGTCGTGGCCCGGGTTAACAACGCCCGCCCCCGGCACTGCTAACCTGCAGGGCGTCGGTGGAAATTCAGCTACTGTGGGTCGAAGACAAAGAAGAGGAGGAAACCGGATCCAGCGTGAGAAGAAAAAGAGGAATGCACAGAGCCTACAACTGAGTGTAGGGACTTTGAATGTTGGGACTATGACAGGAAAAGCTCAGGAGTTGGTTGACATGATGATTAGGAGAAAGGTTGATATTCTGTGCATCCAAGAGAGCAGGTGGAAAGGTAGTAAGGCTAGAAGTTTGGGAGCAGGGTTTAAATTATTCTACCACGGAGTAGATGGGAAGAGCAATGGAGTAGGGGTTATTTTAAAGGAAGAGCTGGCTAAGAATGTCTTGGAGGTGAAAAGAGTATCAGATGGAGTGATGAGACTAAAATTTGAAATTGAGGGTGTTATGTATAATGTGGTTAGCGGCTATGCACCACAGGTAGGATGTGACCTAGAGTTGAAAGAGAAATTCTGGAAGGAACTAGATGAATTAGTTCTGAGCATCCCAGACATTGAGAGAGTTGTGATTGGTGCAGATTGTCATGGACATATTGGTAAAGGAAACAGGGGCAATGAAGAAGTGATGGGTAAGTACGGCATCCAGGAAAGGAACTTTGAAGGGCAGATGGTGGTGGACTTTGCAAAAAGGATGGAGATGGCTGTAGTGAACACTTATTTCCAGAAGAGGGAGGAACATATAGTGACCTACAAGAGCGGAGGTAGAACCACGCAGGTAGATTATATTTTGTGCAGATGATGTAATCTGAAGGAGGTTACTGACTGTAAAGTAGTGGTAGGGGAGAGTGTAGCTCGACAGCATAGGATGGTAGTATGTAGGATGATTCTGGTGGTGGGTAGGAAGATTAAGAAGACCAAGGTAGAGCAGAGAACCATGTGGTGGAAGCTGAGAAAGGAAGAATGTTGTGCGGCCTTCCGGAAAGAGGTGAGACAGGCTCTCGATGGACAACCGAAGCTCCCGGAAGACTGGACGACGACAGCCAAGGTGATCAGAGAGACAGGCAGGAGAGTACTTGGTGTGTCATCTGGTAGGAAAGGGGAGAAGGAGACTTGGTGGTGGAACCCCAAAATACAGGGAGTCATACAAGGAAAGAGATTAGCGAAGAAGAAGTGGGATACTGAGAGGACTGAGGAGAGGCGAAAGGAGTACATTGAGATGCGATGTAGGGCAAAGGTAGAGGTGGCAAAGGCTAAACAAGAGGCATATGAAGACATGTACACCAGGTTGGACACGAAAGAAGGAGAAAAGGATCTCTACAGGTTGGCTAGACAGAGGGATAGAGATGGGAAGGATGTGCAGCAGGTAAGGGTGATTAAGGATAGAGATGGAAATGTGTTGACTGGTGCCGGTAGTGTGCTAAATAGATGGAAAGAATACTTTGAGAAGTTGATGAATGAAGAAAATGAGAGAGAAGGACGAGTTGAAGAGGCAAGAGTGAAGGACCAGGAAGTGTAAATGATTACTAAGGGGGAAGTCAGAAAGGCACTACAAAGGATGAAAAATGGAAAGGCAGTTGGTCCTGATGACATACTGGTAGAGGTATGGAGAGATGGCTGTGGAGTTTTTGACCAACTTATTCAACAGAATACTAGCGGGCGAAAAGATGCCTGAAGAATGGAGGAAAAGTGTTCTAGTTCCCATTTTTAAGAACAAAGGGGATGTTCAGAGCTGTGGGAACTATAGAGGAATAAAGTTGATGAGCCACACAATGAAGTTATGGGAAAGAGTAGTGGAGGATAGACTCAGGACAGAAGTATCTGCAAGCAACAGTATGGTTTAATGCCGAGAAAGAGTACCACAGATGCATTATTTGCCTTGAGGATGCTCGTGGAAAAGTACAGAGAAGGTCAGAAGGAGCTACATTGTGTGTTTGTGGATCTAGAGAAAGCCTATGACAGAGTACCAAGAGAGGAACTGTGGTACTGCATGCGTAAGTCTGGTGTGGCAGAGAAGTATGTTAAAATATTACAGGACATGTATGATGGCAGCAGAACAATGGTGAGGTGTGCCTTAGGTGTGACAGAGGAATTTAAGGTGGAGGTGGGACTGCATCAGGGATCAGCTCTGAGCCCCTTCCTGTTTGCAGTGGTAATGGATAGGCTGACAGATGAGGTTAGACTGGAATCCCCTTGGACCATGATGTTAGCAGATGATATTGTGATATGCAGTGAAAGCAGGGAGCATGCAGAAAAACAATTGGAAAGATGGAGACATGCACTGGAAAGGAGAGGAATGAAGATTAGCCGAAGTAAAACAGAATATATGTGCGTGAATTAGAAAAGTAGAGGGGGAAGAGTGAGGCTACAGGGAAAAGAAATAGCGAGGGTGGACGACTTCAAATACTTGGGGTCAACAATACAGAGCAATGGAGAGTGTGGTCAGGAAGTGAAGAAACGGGTCCAAGCAGGTTCTAACAGCTGCCGAAAGGTGTCTGGTGTGTTATGTGACAGAAGAGTCTTTGCTAGGATGAAGGGCAAAGTTTACAAAACAGTGGTGAGGCCGGCCATGATGTACGGATTAGAGACGGTGGCCCTGAAGAAACAACAGGAAGCTGAACTGGAGGTGGCAGAAATGAAGATGTTGAGGTTCTCGCTCGGAGTGACCAGGTTGGATAGGATTAGAAATGAGCTCATTAGAGGGACAGCCAAAGCTGGATGTTTTGGAGACAAGATTCGAGAGAGCAGACTTCGATGGTTTGGACATGTTCAGAGGCGAGAGAGTGAGTATATTGGTAGAAGGATGCTGAGGATGGAGCTCCCAGACAAAAGAGCGAGAGGAAGACCAAAGAGAAGGTTTATGGATGTGGTGAGGGAAGACATGAGGGCAGTTGGGGTTAGAGAGGAAGATGCAGGAGATAGGCTAAGATGGCAAAAGATGACACGCTGTGGCGACCCCTGACGGGACAAGCCGAAAGGAAAAGAACAAGAAGATACAGCTGCAAATAAGTATTTGGATGCCTGAGAAAAAATAATGTTAATATTTAGTACAGTAGCCTTTGTATGCAATTACAGAGGTCAAACATTTCTTGCAGTTGTTCACCAGGTTTGCACACACTGCAGGAGGGATTTTGGCCCACTCCTCCAAACAGATCTTCCTTGGATCAGACAGGTTTCTGGGTTGTCGCTGAGAAACACGGAGTTTCAGCTCCCTCCAAAGATGGTTTATTGGGTTTAGGTCTGGAAAAGGGCTAGGCCCCACCAAACCTTGATATGCTTATTACGGAACCACTCCTTGGTTTTTCCTGGCTGTGTGCTTCGGGTTATTGTCATGTTGAAAGACCCAGCCACCACCCATCTTCAATGCTCTGACTGAGGGAAAGAGGTTGTTCCCCAAAATGTAACAATATATGATCGCGGTCATTCTCTTCTTCATACGGTGCAGTCGTCCTGTCCCACGTGCAGAAAAAACACCCCAAAGCATGATGCTACCACCCCCATGATTCACAGTAGGGATGGTGTTCTTGGGATGGAACTCATCATTTGTCTTCCTCCTAACACAGTTAGTGGAATTATGACCAAAAAGTTCTCTCTCATCTGACCACAAAACGTTCTCCCATGACTCCTCTGTATCATCCAAATGGTCATTCGCAAAGACAGGCTTTGGCATGTGCTGGTTTAAGCAGAGGAACCTTCCGTGCCTTGCATGATTTCAAACCATGACATCTTAGTGTATTGCCAACAGTCACCTTAGAAACGGTGGTCCCAGCTCTTTTCAGGTCATTGACCAAGTCCTGTCGCGTAGTCCTGGGCTGATTCCTCATCTTTCTCAGGATCATTGAGACCCCACGAGGTGATATCTTGGATGGGGCTTCACTCTGATTGGGATTGACTGTCATGTTTAGCTTCTTCCATTTTCTAATGATTGCTCCAACAGTGGACCTTTTTTTCACCAAGCTGCTCGGCAATTTCTCCATAGCCCTTTCCAGCCGTGTGGAGTTGTATAATTTTGTCTCTGGTGTCTTTGGACAGCTCTTTGGTCTTGGCCATGTTACAACTCTGAGTCTTCTTGATTGTATGGAGTGGACAGGTGTCTTTATGCAGCTAACGACCTCACACAGCTGAATCTCATTCAGGATAATACATGAAGTGGAGGTGGACTTTTAAAGGCGGGCTAACAGGTCTTTGAGGGTCAGAATTCTAGCTGATAGACAGGTGTTGAAATACTTATTTGCAGCTGTATCACACAAATAAATCATTAAAAAATCATACATTGTGATTTCTGGATTTTTCTTTTTAGATTATCTCTCTCACAGTGGACATGCACCTACGATGAAAATTTCAGACTTCTAAATGGGAGAACTTGCAATATAGCAGGGTGTTCAAATACTTATTTTCTTCACTGTAGGATTTTTCTCCTATTGCTCAATATGCCTTTTCCATGAAAACTAAAACAAATGCATCTTAGTGTCTCAAGAGTTTCTTTTCTTGTTTTTATTTTTATTATTATTCTTTTTTTACAAACGGTCCTTCTTGGTCTTTACCGTTAATGCCAGCGGAGAGAACCTCATTATGTTGTTCCAATATATCCAAGGGAACTGTGAGTTGAAGTGGCAGGATGAGGCAGCCATTTTACATTCACAAAATAGCATTTCTGAGATATGAATAAATGTATGAATTAGTGAAAGTGTTGGAACCACAACATGTTGTTACCATTGTAACGATTGTATCAAGACGAGGGTGTAATCAAAACTGTGCTTGGCTGCCTTTTAAAAGGA
Organism: Syngnathoides biaculeatus; assembly: GCF_019802595.1. NCBI lineage: Eukaryota > Metazoa > Chordata > Actinopteri > Syngnathiformes > Syngnathidae > Syngnathoides > Syngnathoides biaculeatus. The sequence goes on along the minus strand of NC_084644.1, from coordinate 24,488,097 downwards.
TAATTATTTCATACAGGACTTAGTGCATATTGAGTTATTAAATGTAAGTACTCATCTGTGCACTAAATTTGGTGCTCACGTTTTGTGGAATAGACAAACAAGGTTTACAGATTAAGCTGTGAACTAATATTACAAATACAATGCCAAACGAAATAAAGAGTTTTGTAGTGCCCCCCCACCTGTTTCCAGAGTCAAATAATCTATTTTCAATTTATTTCATGTCTTAACCCTGCAGCAGCCCCATCTCCGTCCCTTTCTTACTCTCCCTTCCTTGAGTTTAAAGGCTCAAACGGCAAAAGCAGAATTAGCCATTGAAACATGAACTTCTGATCCATTATTTCATGGCAGTCCAGACGGGTGACCTGTGAAACTGAAAAAAGGTCTGCACGCTGTGAAGAAAAGGTTAAAACAGTGAATGGGATTTTGTGTAAATATATATACTGTGTGTGTGAGTTTATATACTGTGCGTGTTTGTCCGTGTGTGCGCGTGTGTGTGCAAAACCTTCGTGCACACACTTTTGTATTGTATCTGTGTGTGTGCCTATGTGTCTCTGTGCCTGCTTAGTAAACAAATTATTATTTTTCCGCTGCCTTGAAAAAGCTTCACTCTCTTCATGTGATCTGCAACATCCCATCATGCTTGTTGAGTGTCAACTACGGAACATCCAGCTGGTAAAGATATGGAAATGGTAGTGGATGTGTGTGTGAATACCTGTGGATACATTGCGTGTGTGTGTGTGCGAGAGAGAGTGATAGAATTAGTAGGTGGTGTTAGCTGAAGTCTGGCCCTCCAGGCTGCAGGCTGCGGGCGGGCTGCTGGCGCTGTTGGAACTATTACAGGTAAAGCCAATTTGGACTCTCTCAGTGGTCATGTGATGTGCGCAGATCGAAGTTGACGCCGAGCTCCCAGCCACACTGTTTGAAGACGAGCACAGAATGTGGTACACACGGGGGAAAAAAAGGGAGCAACAGGTAAGGAATTTCAAATAATTTCACAAATGCAAGGTAAAACACTGCCAAAGTCCCAAAGCATTTTATTTTGAAATAATATACTCACAGAGACACACAGGCCCATGTGGTGTTTGAAATGGAGCTCCAGTTCGTGAGTGGAGATTTGTCACTATAACACATCTCCTTATGCTAATTGTGTATCCACCAGACGAATCTCCCACGAGCACTCAAGTTTATTGCCTTATAATTATGAGACTAATTACAATGATGAATTACACTACCCCCATTTCCCAAGTTTGTGTACAAAATCCACACATACATCAATCCGTAATAATTCATGATGATTACGATCTCAGCCAGTGATGTAGTCACTGTGAGCTTGCTACATTTGATCTGTGTTTCTGTTTTAACCAGCTATACAAGAAGCAATATTAGTAACATAAGTGGTTGTTCAAAACATCCATCTGTCCATTTTCTACAGCTTATCGGAGGTCGGGTTGCGGGGCCAGTAGCTTTAGCAGGATGCCCAGACGTTTCTCTCCCCAGCCACTTCATCCAGCTCTTCTGGGGGGATCCCGAGGCACTCCCATGCCAGCCGAGAGACGGAGTCTCTCTAGCGTTTCCTGAGTCATTCTTGGGGTCTCCTCCTGGTGAGACGTGCCCACCTCACCAGGAAGAAGGCGACCAGGAGGAATCCGAATCAGATACCCCAGCCCCCTCATCTGGCTCCTCTCAAAATGGGTTCTACTCTGAGCGCCAGATGACCAAGATTCTCAACCTATCTCGAAGGGAAAAACCAGACACTCTGCAGAGGAAAGTCATTTTGGCCACCTGTATCCAGGCTCTTGTTCTTTCATCACGACCCATAGCTTGTGACCATAGGTGAGGGTAGGAACGTAGATGGACCGGTAAATTGAAAGCTTCACTTTGCAGCTTAGCTCCTTCTTTACCACAATGGACTAATACAAAGTTTGCATTACTGCAGACACTGCACCGATCTGCTTGTCGATCTCTTGTTCCATCCTTCCGTCACTTGGGAAAAGACCCCAAGTTACTTGAACTCCTCCACTTGGGGCAGGATCCCCGCCATTTCACTCAGTTGGGAACTGCTCCAGTGAGACAGATCACGGCTTGATGAAGCCAACAGAACTACATCATCATCCAAAACCAGGGATGCAGTACTGAGGCCACGAAACTGCTACACCTCAGCTGCATGTCGAAATTCTTTCCATAAAAGTTGTCAAAGAATCAGTAATAAAGAGCACCCTTAGCCTAATCCAAGCCTAACTGGAAACAAATCTGATTTACTGACGGGAATGACCATACTTGGACATTGGCTGTAAAGCCTCTATCAGGGGTTTCGGTATCCCATACCCCCGACCCCCCACCCTCCGCCGGTTGGGCAAGCTCCTACACAACATTGAGGAAGCAGTTGAGAATGTGGAGCTGGTCCACTCTTCCACGGCCGAAACGAAAACCCCACCGCTCATTCTGAATCTCAGATTCGACTTCCGATGGCCTCTCCTCCGCAGCGAGATTGAACAAATCTTACAGGGGAGGCTGAGGAATGTGGTACCCCATGCTCACTATTAGCCAGTGAAACTTTATCATTTCTACCACCCAATCAGGCGAGACAATATTAGACTACAGTGGACTGTTATATGCGGGGGGATTATAATTGCATTGTAATCTGTATTATTATTTGTTTAAAGCCAAAACATTCTTGAATAAGTGGGGAAAAATGCCAATGAATGTTTTTGGGACTAATTAACCCCACGCCCCCAAATAAAATAAAATAAAATAAAATAAAATAAAATAAAATGAAATAAAATGATAAACACTTAAAAAAGATTTGAAAAAAATAAATCACTGAAGAGTTGAATCCGCGCATCACGGACTGCAAGTATGGGGGAGGTCCACTGTGTACTGAAGTTATACTATGAAATAGATTACTGTCCAAAAGTCCTATGTACCATCATTTTTCTTTTTTCAAAACATTTTTCAGTAATCTTACACAAAAGTTTAGTTACCAGGCTCCTTCCTGGAAAGTGTGAAACATTGCCTCTTGTCTCCATGTACGAACACACTATATAGTTTTGTAGGAATATATTTCTTGTTTGTACAATTCTGCAATACCAACAGGACTACTGTAAAAAAGGTTATTAAAACACCAAAGCTAGGTTTCATCAAAGAATTTTGTGTGCTACCAAAGAATGAATGGAATAGTATTATGATGATGTATAAATATTAGGCCTGTTGAAAACAATAATTTTTCTCATGCATCGCACATAAACAATTCTAAATATATGCTGTGATGACATTTTTTTATTATGATGATGATGATTATTATTAGCACTAGTTACACTCAGCAGGCATAATCTTTATTCCACAGGCATAAGTGTATGTACTACATTACAGCAACCGCAACAGCAGTACGGCACCCGACGGTATCACTGAATGGACAAATCACCACAAAACGCGACAGCAAAAATACATGAAGGATTGGGGAGAGCGGCCAAATTCGAGGCCAGCCGATAAAATGTAATGGTGTTGATTTTGAAATTGATTTCTAAAGCATCTCTAAATAATAAAGGCATTAACATTTTTACAGCTGTTTGTTTTGATTTTCCAGTTACAAAAGAATTTTGGATGTAAACTGTTCTAATGAATCGAAATGCATCATGATATCAAATCGAAGAGGGGATTTTCATAATCAAATAGAATCATGAGAGCAGTCAAGATGCACAGACCAAATAATCATCTTTTTTTTCTTTCGGCTTGTCCCGTTAGGGGTCGCCACAGCGTGTCATCTTCTTCCATCTAAGCCTATCTCGTGCATCCTCCTCTCTAACACCCACTGTCCTCATGTCCTCCCTCACAACATCCATCAACGTTTTCTTTGGTCTTCCTCTCACTCTTTTGCCTGGCAGCTTCATCCTCCACACCCTTCTACCAACATAGTCACTCTCTCGCCTCTGAACATATCCAAACCATCGAAGTCTGCTCTCTCTCAAATTCTCTCCAAAACATCCAACTTTGGCTGTCCCTCTAATGAGACCAAATAGTCATAATTTACAATAATGGTATTGGTGCAAAATACTCATCAAATTGTTGAAACAAAACACTTTAAACACTCACTTAAAGTAATTAATTTCATTCAATCCCCTTCACTCGGAGTCAAAATGCTTTCAACTCACAAGAGGACTTTGGTTCTGACATTCCTCCTCTAATATGGGTAAATAAGATAAAGAAGATGAATGCATTTTCTCATGTTTATTTCTGTTCAGGCGCACACATCAGACGGATGGACTCTATACTACAGACAGAAGGCGTGTACACGCAGACACGCTTCCACAGCACAATAGTGGGAAAAGCTTGACAATATGGAGGAGTAGTTTACACACATAGTGAGGGGTAGAATCCAAAAAGGAAGGGCCACTAGTTCCAAAACAACTTAATGGAAGAAAAGGAGTACAAAATGCATTCATTTGATAGAAGTAGCCATCTGAGCTGTCCTTCTCTTTACCTAAATTCAACTTTGACTAAGTTCATCAAAGCCATTGAGCCCCTGGGGCAAATCCAGTGGCGCTCTTGATCTACAGCGGCTAACCATGCAGTGATAAGTCCTTCATGATAACGACTCCATTAGAGCAAAGGAGGAGGAGAATGATAACTGCGTGTTCCTAAACAACACGCTCACTTATCTCCATGTGCCTTCCTGTCTATGTTGTCCCACTTGCCTCTGAGGCAGCACTTTTATAATGGCGCGTGGGGGTGGTTTTCAAGTCACAGATTGTCCTGATGTTCAGCCAACTTTTAGTCTTGCTCGGCTATTTTCCAGGTGATACCATCTCTGTGACTTAGAGTCTCTGGTCTGTGGTGGCATAAATATTATCTCGGTGTCGCTGTCAAATGATTCATCCCTACAAAGTTGCTTGTTGCGGACACCGCTCTGAAGATCACCAAGCTCCTCTGTATTAATCACAGCGTTTAGTGGCCATGTCAGCATCAGCGGGACATGTTAGTGTACATCTCATTTCAAGACTTGCCCCCAACTATTCATAGATATGTTTGGCGTCTTGCACACGATCCTCAGTTAAATAATTCAGGCTTCATATTCAGAGGATACACTAGTCAGCGGTGGCCATGTCTGTCTGGTGTGCGGCGTGTTTAGTAGAGTAATCAATAGGAGGGCACGTTGCCTCTCTGGACCGCCTCTCATTGATATTTAATGTATGTACGTGGAATGTATGATCATTAAAAATCCAAGCAGTGACCTAAGGGGCCTCTCTCTGTGTCCGATCACTAATTATATCTATATCCCTCTAAGCTCTTCATGAGTTTTGGTGGAGTGTCGGGAAGCTCTCTAATCCAAGCGACGCTCTTTATTCTGCCCGTGACGCTCATCCCCTCTGTGTCAGATGCTGAAACCCTGCTAATCCCCTTGTGGCGTTGCACACAGGTCCCCAGCTGTCAGCTCCCTAGTTTGTGGCCCTGCTTAGGATGCTATTGATGTCACCGCCCCCCATCTACTTCAATAACTTTTTGTCTCGCTTCCCTGCCGCTTCTTTTCTCTGCTGATTTGGGCCCTCTCTCTCTCTCTCTTTCTCTCTCTCTCTCTCTCTCTCTCACCTTCTTGTTGGCTGATGGTAAAAATCCCAACTGGCACCAAGCAAAGGCTTTTGTTCCCCCTGTTGTGTTAGCAGTCAGCATTCCTCCCCTCTGTGGGTACACATCACAGATCTGCCCTTTCTCCCAACCCAAAAGCTGAATGAATGTGCATTGGAGGAGGTGGAGATTAATGCAGCACAGAGGGCAATTTGGACTCACGAGCAGTGAGCACACACACTAAGCATTTGAATGACGGCACATCAGGAATCCTCAAGTTCCATTAAGGGTGCTTAACAATACATCACCATGCCAGCGAGTTGTTTTAATGAGAAGGAGGTGGCGGGAAGGAGCCGGAGTGGAAAAGCGTGGGTGGAGAATGAGGGGAATGATTGGTAGTTTGCTATCTTTACATCCTAAGCTCTACTCAGTAGCTTGTTGGAGCAGTAGGCTGCAAACAGATTTGCAACGCCCTGGTGTCGCCCACCCAGACTTATGCCCCCCGCCTGGCAAATTGCAGATATGTTGAGAGCAAACAATGTTCAGTCACTTTATCCGTGCACGAATAAGTGGACTAAACACAACACAGCCGCGGCAAGTGCCGGTTTCCATGTAGTTAAGAGATGTATTCTTTTGGGAGAATGGCCTTATATTTTGCATTCCAAGTGTTAGATAAGAGGTGCAGAGCAGCAGCCCACTTTGCTTATCATCAAGACATTTTGCCAGAGAACAGGATGTGTCTGTTCCAATGGCCTTTAGGGGAAAAAATGGTGGAGCACAAACACACTTAAGGACTTTAAAAACTACAGTCATCTCACGTACTGTGTGATGTTCTGTTTTAAATTCAGTTTCTCTTCCAAACTTTAAACGTTTCAAATTTGTTGTAACAAGTCTAAGATCACATATATTGTGACAACATTGCTAGGATTTTTTTTATGTGGTCAGACGTGTTGTTGGGCAGAGTTCACATTGCAGATTTATACCTGCTCCACAGGCTGGAATGTCCACTTGGATGTTTGAATGTCAAACACAAGACTGTGTTTTCGAATGCAAAATGTATCACTGGTCAGATACACACTCATCTACAACACATTCCACATTCCGGACATGCAGTACCAGAGAGATATCCACCAGAATGATGCAGTGTCAGTTCACATAATTTACTTCTGCTGGCACATGCTAATGTTCCGGCCAATCGCAATCATTCTGTGACTGACACGTTATCAATTCTGGGTCCAGTTCTTCTTTTGCTTTTAGGTTTGGGACCCAATACAGGTCTCAGATGACTTTATTAGAGGAAAATGCTGTATGTTTTTTAATCATCAAGCAGGCACACCATTCTTGGCAAAAGGTGCTTTGATTTATAATGCTTACACTTAAGCTTGTTTTGTTCTGTTTCATTCATTTATATTCTAAAAAACATCTATTCTGTATTCTTTGTGTCTACCAATTACAATTGCAGAAAAGGACAATGAAGTGGTTTGGACTTTTTTTTAAGGGAAACTGCAGCGCTTGAAAGAGTTTTTGTTTTGTAGAATGAGGAGGCATCTGGTCACTTTTGAATTACAAATTATTTTCCACACTTTGGTATGATTTATGTTGAAGTCTCGTGCAACTGTCCGTTATTTTCATTATACCCATAATACATATACAGCATATGTACAGTATGGTTTAATATTTCAGTGTAGTACAAAAGCACTCAACGTAGGCTGCAGTTATTTCTTCACATGTGTGACAGTGTTGCTTTATTTAAATACCAAGAGCAGTCTCATACTGCTTGCACTGTGCTTATTTTTAAGGGGTCCATTAGTCCCGAAAAGAACTACAGTGAATCATGAAATGTTAAGAGGACAAGTATAATAAAAACAAGGTTGATGATGGATGAATTGTGTCATGTGTGAAGTGTTGCGGATGCCGAGAAAGGATATATCAAGAAAAAAATAGCAGATAAAGACAAAATAAAACAGTGGGAGACAGGACGCGCAGATGACCTTGATCCCAATTCGTTTTGGCGTGGCCTCATCGATGTGACACGCATTACTTGCGCCACTCTTGTTCTTCGGCCTTGCCATCCCTCCCGGTCCTTCTCTGTGGCGGCGAGCCTGCCAGTCATAATCACCCTCTCTTCCTTCAAGCCGAGCCAGCACGCCACGCTACTCCCCCTTCAAGTGTCATCCCATTCTCCTGGCTCACTGTCATGGAGATAAGGGAGAAAAAGAAGTCAGCGACAATTTTCTAACAGTCACTCTCTCCAAATGGATTTGACTACATTCTTCAATCTTCTGGCAGTGTGGAGGGCTTTGGGGGCTATTTCCGTTCAGGGTGGGTGTTTACAGGTCCTGAGAGAAAATACATATCGTTTGACTCACGTTAAGTTGAAGTTGAGTTCATTATGAAGTGATTTTGCCTGTGAAACGAGAGACCACAAAACATTTATTTGTACAAAGTAAAACACACTTTTATGGGCCCTAATGAAGAATGGATAATAACTTTCCTAAAAACATAATAATAATAATAATCATTTGCAGTGTTCATGTGTTGAGGAATGTAATACCTATTTCCCTCTCCTCACGAAATTGCAGGACAGTCGTTTCATCCTATCACTCTCAACACACCAAGTAATTTTTCCCCCCAATTCTTTGTGGGCTTTCTGCATCTGTTTGTGTTTGACAATGAAAAGTAGCCACGCTCTTGATGGCAGCCCGAGAGAATTCAGAACACTTTAAACAGAGATGGAGCAAGAAGAGTTTGGGGATGAAAACAAGGGTACAATACTCAAGCGCTCTTTAAAATGTTCTTTTAAATTTCATTTCAAGCCTCATTTACTGAAGTAGAATTTAATACAAATGCATTGCTATTTTATGTTTGGAGTTGAACTTTCATGGTATTTTTTTGTAAAACTAATTTGGACAAAAACAGCGTGGAAAATTAAATAAATTATTTCAAAAAATGGTTTAATCTTTCACTCACTTAAATTAGACTGAGGTCTTAAACATCCAAACATCAGATGTTATTTTTGGGCTGTACAGATTAAGCCATCCATAGCAAAGATTCAGAATGACACCCACATATGACAGCTTTACATTGAGACCATTTTATGTCCAAAGCCTTTAGAAAACGTTTCCATTTGAAAATAAAATGTCTGGCTGTCTCCCACAACCCCCCCCCCGCCCCCCCCCCAAAAAAAAAAAACAACTTTAAAAAATTGAATAAAAAATGGAGTGCCTTCAGGCTGCCATAGGTACTTAAACACTGACAAACATGAAGCTTGTGAGGAACTTCACCCGTAACATCTTAAATACAGTGTAGGCTTTATCAAGTGGTCAACCCTTCACTAAACTGTTTAAACCAGCTCATCAAGGATGACAATCTTAAACCATTTGAATACCTTAAGTTAAATGATTTTGATCTCTGCAAAAGAGAGTTCTTCAGACAGCTACAGATGTTTCTAGAAACACACATACAATAACGGCTTACTTTCATGGCCAGTGTAAATCCAGATCAGGGATTGCCATAAGAGTGCACCAGGGGCAAGTTAAACAGATATTACTACTAGAACAGACAAGCGGAACTGATAATGGGCAGGCTCTGCCACTGTGGGTGTGTCTATCGTCGTTTTCATTTGCCACTAATCAAAGTGGCTCCTCTCATTCCCTTTAAATGTAGCACAGTGACACTTTTGACAGAGACATCTCCGTGTGGAAAAGGACGATGCGTAATCGCAACAATCAGTACACAAGTGCAGCATTGTCACTGCTTTTGGCCCGTGTGGCAACAGGCAGTGTGAGCGGGTAACTTGAATATGTAAATACAGGAGGAGCTGGTTATATTTGCTGTCCACGGAGCTAAGGTTCTTTTTGCCTCTGCTCTGATCAAATTCACCAAGATCACGTTAGAGCAGCGGTCTACCTTGCACCTCTATTTAGATGTGGGGTTCTCAGGTGTAAGTTTAAAATGACTTTCTGCCGGTAAATTGTCACTCCACGGGGCGCATCTCCAAGGACACACCCTCACTGTGGGAGAACACTCAGCTTGTCACAGACCAGTTGTTCTGGCTATGTGACAAACACATACAACCTTATTTGTGATTGCACGAAAATCGTAATTCGTTGGCCTTTGCCCTGGGCAGCAGAATTACTGTCTGCGAAAATAGAGCCTGAAAGCATGGGGAGGGATTTGTAAGACCAACAGTACCTCTGTAGAAAAAGAACAAAAAGGCAATAAAGCAAATAAAACAATCGGGAGACTATATTATATAGTCTAACATAAAAAATATGCATAACTCAACAGATTACAGTGAGGTGCCTGTTGGAAATGACACCTGGTGGGAAATATGCCCATGCACACCTTGCCACAAATTCAAACACGTGGAAAGAATTCAAGTGGAAAGTAATGAGCTCATTTTCAGAAGACAGCATAGCTAAGATGTAACTACCACATGGCAACTTGTGCTGGAGGCACCGTGGTTCCAAGATTGGCAATCACACCCATGTATCCCAGTTGTGTCGGAACTGAACGTATTCTGGGAAGATATATTTGATGCAGTCAAACAGATTTTCTCAAAGGATCCTCCACTCAACATTAAAATAACATTTTAGGAGCAACATGGAAAGGTACAGTATGATAAGAAGAGCGTAAAATATAAAACATTCCATTAAACATAGTTCTTAAACCAGCAATAAAATGCACAACCGATTTATTTTCCTTTCGACTTGTCCCATTAATGGGTCGCCGCAGAGTGTCATCTTTTTCCAAATAAGCCTATCTCCTCCATCTTCTTCTCTAAATTCAACTACTTTCATGTTTTCTCCCTACTATTTCTTCTTCCTCTCTCTCTTTTATCTGGTAGCTCCATCCTCATCATCCTTCTACCACTATACTCAATATCTCTCTTCCGGACATGTCCAAATCATCGAAGTCTGCTCTCTATAACTTTACCTCCAAAACATTGAACCTTGGCTGTCCTTGTGATTAGTAACCTTGTATTTTTTTCAATTACTGTTGTGGCCAAGTGTCTAAACTCCATATAGTTATGGCTTTACTAATTTATCTTCATTCAAGAGAGCATGAATTTAAGTCAAATGAAAATTGGTCAAACACCTGTGTCAAACCACAGAAAATACAAACATGCAAATTATTGGATTAGAAAAAGAAAATTTGCGGAATTGTTCCATAAATAACACAGTTTACCAAGTCTGCCATAGGCTTTTGTTCCACATGAGGTTGACTCCCAAATCAGGTATTATGCGAAGGGGGGTTCACTCAGAGTTTTCAGAAGAGATTATGCGGCAATTTGAGAGGTGCCATGCAAAAGGTTATGAGGTAATTCCTCAACAACACTGAGCCAGTTGACTATTGTTAATGTTACAGTTTTCAAGCAGTTTGTGTGTGTGTGCGTGTGTCCACATTGCCACGTGTGCAGTACATGGTTGTGTAATCATTGTGCATATTTTCTAGATCTTGTCCACAAAGGTCTAGTTTCCCAAAGGCCTTCTTAAATTTGTTCATTTTTATGTTTGAATAAAAGTAATGCCATAAATATAACAGTAACAACACTGGCTTGTGCAATGGTACAGAAGCTTATAAAAATACGTGTTTATATTTGAGTCATAATTTATTCATATGCCTCTAATAGCACACCAAGTTGTTGCTATTCTGTTATGGGGAGAAAAACCGGTGTGTACGATGTCTGTGGTTATGTGTGGATAAGTGATTACCATGCAGCCCCTCCAGGCACTTTTATCCTGAACCAAAAGCACTGTACGCATGGCCCAACAGAAGAAAATGTGGTTGCCCGGACAACTGATGGCTAGATTACAGGTTGAAAGTTGAGAGAGCTAGCGAGCGAGGGTGAGTAAGGAGTGTAATAAGGCAGTCAGATAGTGCTTGGATCAATGGTCTTCAGTCCATCTCCTACAGCTTTTCATTTGAACCCATGTTTAAAGAGCGATTTCAGAACTCGGACTGGAGGTGAATGCAATCAATTGCATGGTGGGAGACAAAACTATTAGTATTTTCTGACTTCCAAAAGCATGCTATGGTCTTATTTCTTTTTATATCGGGTACACTGAACTTCCAGTGAAATGTAACTCAATGTACCTCAATAAAAGCTTTAAGCAAATGAATGATTGTCTGAATGGGTTTTCCATTGATGTCTTCAGATTGGTCTGGACCTAATGGATCTGCAGGTTCTTCTTGGTGAGGGACTGTCGGGTGCTAAGGGTGTTGCGACATGATCTGTTGCCAAGGTGAAGCTCACCCTAACCCTTCTACTGTAGGAATTCTTTGAAGATGTGCTGGTTGCTTGTTTTGCCGTGTGGTGAGAACTCCGAGGGAAACAATGCTCGCAACATTGAAGAAGGTGTTAAACTTGAGTTTGGACTTGGAATGTCCTGCTTTCCTCTACCGTGATATTGTTGGACTCCACGTCCACTGAAGCCTCTGGTGTTTGGTCTTCAGGGTTGTACGCGAAGGTTCCATGACTCATACAGTGTAACTGGCGATGACTTTCCCTAACAAGTCTAGTCTCATTCGTCTCATCATCACACACTCTTTGCTCGATGAGCTGACACAGAGGGTATGTATGTAAAAACTTAGAAAATGGTTCAATGGATGTTGATGGTGATGCGCCACCCCTCCCTTTAGGACTGGTTGGGGCACTTCAATTGTGTTGAGGATCACCCTAGCTTCTGGGGAGTGAGTGTGGCATCATGTTTGTTGAGTCCTCTGCCGGACAGGCTCGCTGACTTGGCCCTCCTTTGTGGTAGAGGAGCCCACCCTCCCTCAATGAGCTCGCTCAGGAACTCTGTGCACCAGTTGCCTATCATGCATGAGATATGATGTTAATTCACTAATAAGTTGGATGGACACAGTATAGGCTTTAATTGGTTCTGCTGCAACCATTACTAAGATCACAGGTTATCAACTCATAGGTTCTTACAGGTGTTGCAACACTAAAAAGAATCCCACTGCACCACTTGTCAGTAGCACTGCCTTCCTCATTTCCCACATCCTGACCTACCCTTTTCTGTCCTCTGCCATCTTGTTTTCTTGGTTAGTTATTGCCATGTCCTCAAAGGGTGTGTCTCCCTCCCCCCATCCCCAAATCACAAGGACACGATTTGACTGTTGTAACGTTACTTGTGCTGAAATATCTAGACTATCTACCTATTGTTCTATTGTGGTTCGCACCCCCCCCCTCCCCTTGTTCATTCTGCTCCCTATCTCTGCCCTTAAATTCCTTTCAGTCTGGCTGCATTTTAAATAAACATCAAGCGGTAGAAAATGGATGGATGGATGACTGCCCTAATACTTCTGGAACAGAGTGTACACAATATTTCGAAAGACTTGGGGATGCCAGGTAGAATTCATTCCTGTTGTGAAAGTATTATCAGGTTTATCTATCTATCTATCTATCTATCTATCTATCTATCTATCTATCTATCTATCTATCTATCTATCTATCTATCTATCTATCTATCTATCTATCTATCTATCTATCTATCTATCTATCTATCTATCTATCATCTATCTATCTATCTATCTATCTATCTATCTATCTATCTATCTATCTATCTATCTATCTACCTACCTATCTATGATCCGCCGCATGAAAGGGCAGGGGATAAGTATGTGTAATATATCAAAATCCCCGGGTCAGGCAGGACCCCTAGACCAAGAAACAGCACTGACATATTGAAACCCGGCCTGACGCCCGCACCCGACCACACCCTTCACCCCCTGTCACAAAAACAACCCCCCAAGACATAGGTTCTGAATAAATGTAAATTTCCAGATATGAATAAGAAAAAAACCCCACAGATATTTACAGTGGATAGTGTAAGAGTGTGCTGAGTGAGTGATGAAGACGGGGAGCAGCTGCAGGTCAGGCCCATCAGGCAGTTCAAGCACAGACAGAGAGCCCAGCAGTACTGACCCTGGGAATGCCCACACATTGCAAACAGCACCCACTAAGCGCCCCCGACCATGGTAGTTGGCGGCAGGGTACCATAAATTCTCAAGACGTATCAAGACATTCTTGATGCAGAATGTGCTGTCCCATGTCAAAAAGGTTTGTCTCCGCTGCAGGTCATGGGTCCTCCAATAGATTGGATTGGTTGGCTAATTGTTGACAGGAGTGGTTGGATGATTTGTAATTTTCGATTATAGTGAAACAAAGGGTAAAAAATTGTGTTGGTAGTGGTGACAGTGGGCATTCACCCACAAAGGGTCCCGCCCTCCCTGATTGTGATCATATAATTTTATAGACATTTGTATTTGTTCTTGGTTTCAATTTATTTGGTGACAAGTCCGGGTTTTTTTTCTTTAATTGAAGGGTACCAACAATGTTGACTTTATGTTGAATATAATATAATTTTGAAGTCTGCGTATCAACAGGAAGTGGAAAGGCTGGAGCTGGGGTGCAGCTGACACAACATGGAGTTGAACATGCTAAAGACTGTTAAGAGGATTGTGGACTTCAGAAGGCATCCTTTACCACAGCTGTTCTCAGGCTGTCCAATTGCCTTGTACTAACCGTCAAGACATTCAAGTTCCTGGGCATTACAGTCTCTCTGGAGTAGAAGTGGAAAAATAACATCAACTCCATCCTAAAAAAAAAGGCCCAACAGAGGATGTAATTCCTGTGGCTTCTGAGGAAGCGCGACCTGCTACAGAAGCTGCTGTTGTAGTTCTATCCAGCAGTCATTGGATCGGTCCGCTGTTCTTCCATCACAGTCTGGTTTGCTGCTGCTGCTGCAAAAAACAAACTCTGATTGCAACCGACAATCCCCAATTGGAAAGATTGTTGGTACCCCACTACTCACCCTCGAGGACTTCCACATTGCGAGAACTAAGATAAGAGCATGCAAAATTCTCCACATCCTGGTCACCAGCTCATTTCCTCTACCATCCATCCATCCATCCATCCATCCATCCATCCATCCATCCATCCATCCATCCATCCATCCATCCATCCATTTTCTTTGCCACTTATCCTCACGCAGGTCGTGGGAAGTGCTGGAGCCTATCCCAGCTGTCAATGGGCAGGAGTCGGGGTACACCCTGAACTAGTTGCCAGCCAATCGCAGGGCACATGGAGACAAACAGCCGCACTCACAATCACACCTAGGGGAAATTTGGAGTGTCCAATTAATGTTACATATTTTTGGAATGTGGGAGGAAACCGGAGTACCCGGAGGAAATCCAAGCAGGGACAGGGAGAACAAGCAAACTCCACACAGGCGGGTCCGGGATTGAACCCAGGACCTCAGAACTGTGAGGCCAACAATTTACAAGCTGAGCCACAGTAGGCAGAACTCATCATTAGAGGATGCGGCATCTTTTTGCAGAATTGACCCCCCTCCCCAAATTTTTTTTTTTTTTACCGTCATTGCCAGATTACTAGCAACCTTCTATTGCTGTCACGGCCAAACCAGGGGGTTGGACATAAATGCACGATTTGGGAGACGTAGAGGCAGTTCGGGAAACTTATCAAAATTTATTCAGTCCAGTGTCGGTGATCAGAAAGGTAGTTAGCGGGAACAGCAGTAACAAGGACGTCGGGCATAAGATGCAGCTCAGTGCGCAGGCAGTGGTCGGTAAACGGGAGATCAGGACTGGAATCACAAACGAGGCATGAGGAAACGATCTGGCAAAGACCGTACATGGAGTCCTATTTGTATCTGTCCTAATTACGGGGAAAGAGGCACAGGTGTCTGCCTCACGGATTGCTAGAGCTGTGTCGTGACAGGGACCGGCAGTACCATGACAGGCTTCTTTCCTTTCGGCTTATCCCGTTAGGGGTCGCCACAGCGTGTCATCTTTTTCCACCGTACCCTATCTCCTGCATCTTCCCCTCTAACCCCAACTGCCATCATGTCTTCCCTCACAACATCCATCAACCTTCTCTTTGGTCTTCCTCTCGCTCTTTTACCTGGCAGCTCCATCCTCAGCACCCTTCTACCTATATACTCACTCTCTCGCCTCTGAACATGTCCATCGAAGTCTGCTCTCTCTCAAACCTTGTCTCCAAAACAACAAACTTTAGCTGTCACTCTCATGAGCTCATTTCTAATCCTATCCGACCTGCTCACTCCGAGCGAGAACCTTAATTTCTGCGACCTGAAGTTCTGCTTCCTGTTGTTTTTTTCAGTGTACCTCTATACATCATGGCCGGCCTCACCACTGTTTTATAAACTTTGCCCTTCATCCTAGCAGAGACTCTTCTGTCACATAACACACCAGATATCTTCCGCCAGCTGTTCCAACCTGCTTGGACCCGTTTCTTCACTTCCTTACCATAACAGTACCCCTCCTTAACGGCCGGCCACAGATGGCCCAGGCACCTCAGGATGGGAGGGGAGAAAGTCCCTAATAAGGTTGGTATCGACCACGAACATGCACAGGATCAATGAACATTCCTCGGGACTATAACCCTCCCAGTCCACCAGATACTGGATACCCCTCCCCCGGCAGGGGGACGTCAGGAGCCGGTGCACCAAGTAAACTAGGCCTCCATCAACCATGCGGAGGTGCGGAGGGGGATTGGCCGGAGGGACCAATGGGGATGACCGAGGCGACTTGAGCAGGCTCACATGGAAGTCGGGTGGACACGCATTGTTCTGGGGATCTTCAGAGAAACTGTAACCGGGTTAATCACCTTAGTGATGGGGAACGGACTAATGAGCCTGGGAGCCAGCTTGGCAGACTCCATCCGTAGTAGGAGGCGTTTCGTTGACAGCCAGAGATGGGAAGAGGGAAGGGGGGTAGACATGGACAACATGGAATGGGGCCACACCTGTCGATGCCGAGGGAAGAGAGTTGTGAGCATACTCCACCCAGCAGAGGTGCCGGCTTCAGGTGCTGTGGTCGCGACAGGCCAGGTATCGAAGTCCGGTCTCCAAGTCCTGGTTGACCTGTTCGATCTGGCAGATGGACAATGGATGCTGGCCCGAGGTCAGACTTGCCACGGCAGCAATAAGGGAACAGAAATTCCTCCAAAATCAGGAAATAAATTGAAGGCCCCTATCCGACACCATGACGGTGGGCAAGCTGTGGTAACGGAAAACCTTATCCAAGAGGAACTCGAAGGTCTGTTTGATCTTCGGCAACAGAATGAAGTGGACGATCTTTGAGAACTCGTCCACCACCGAGAGCTTGGTGGTGTGACCCTATGAGCACGGGAGGGCAGTCACAAAATCCAGGGATATATGGGACCATGGGCGCTGGGGAATGGACACCGGACGTAGCTCCCCAACAGGCCGTTGATGAGAGGGTTTGTTGAAAGACTGCTGTAAATAGGAAGCCGGCTTGCTAGAATGCGCCTTTATGTGCGTGCGCTCGACGTATTGGCCACTCCTGAATCAAGCGACGAGGTGGATGATAGTCTAATGTCTTTTTTTTTTTGAGGTTATGCCGTCACACTGCCTCGCGATCAACACAATGAGCACCCCTGGTGTAACTGAATTTCCTGTGACATGTCTCGTTATCGTGATGCCTTTCGACGTAAATGCGCTTGCAATCCGTGAAGCAGCTCGGAACATACGCTTCCGAACTTCTGTACATGCTCAGTACGGTTAACTTGCATCTGCTGTTTCCAGGTGAATACTGGTAGTTTTGGAGCAGGCTTGTTTAATTAACGTTCATGAAATAAACACCTAAATTAATGTCAAGGCTACACAAAATAAGAGACGTCTTTCAATATCTATTTTTTCTACTCGTAACAAATTTTACGCACGTGATTTTTCGTGGTCGATTTGCGAGCACGGAGGTGCGCGAGCACGGTCGCACTCGTCAAATGTGAGTGACGGAAGAAGAGAGCCCATCTGGCTTGTCGGGCATTTAGCCTCTTGGTGGACTTGAGGTACTCGAGATTTTTGTGGTCTGTCAGTACCAGGAATGGAACCTGGGACCCCTCTAGCTAGTGTTTCTACTCCTACATAGCGGTCTTGACCGAGAGCAACTCCCGGTCACCGATGTCGTACTTGCACTCCGCCGGAGTCAACCTCTTGGAGAAGAAGGCGCAGGCTGCAGTCTCCCGTCCCTGGCGCTCTTCTGGGAAAGGACTACTCCTATCCCATAGTCTGATGAGTCAGGCAGGATGAGGACCGGGGCTGATGTAAAGTCGTTCTTGAAATTGTTGAAGGCCGCCTGGAAGGCAGCGTTACACTCAAAAGAGTTGTGGGGAGAGGTGAGCGCATGTAACGGGGCAGCTATGGAGCTCAGGTTTCTCATGAACTTCCAATAAAAGTTTTGAATCTGATGAACCTTTGAACCCCCTTGCGGTTCAAGGGGTGGGCCACTGAAGAACGGATTCAACTTTGCTAGGGTCCATGCAGATCTCCCCCTCCGCTAGAATGAAACCCAGGAACGTGACGGAAGGCCGGTGAAATTCGCATTTCTCTGCTTTAACATAAAGGTTGTGCCACAGAAGTTGCTGCAGCACAGCCTGAACGTGCCCGACGTGGGAATCCTCGTCTGGAGAGAAAAATCTGAATATTCTTAAGACAGACAAAAATGTGTAATCAGCATCTTGCGCAGAAAATCATTAATGAAATTCTGGAACACCGCAGGTGCACTGGTGAGCCCAAACGGCATCACCAGGTATTCATAGTGACCCGTCGGCGTGTTGAAGGCGGTTTTCCACTCGTCCCCCTCCCTAATGCGCACCAGGTGGTATGTGTTCCATAAGTCCAATTTGGTGAAAACTTGAGCCCCTTGCAGCAGCTTAAAGGCCATGGCAATTAGGGGAAGGGGATACCTGTTCTTAACAGTGATGTCGTTTAGGCCCTGGTACTCAATGCTGGGGTGCAGGATTGTGTCCTTCTTTTTGACAAAGAACAAGCCGGCTTCAGCGGGTGAAGATGAGGATCAGATGAGGCCTGCCACCAGCGACTCCTCATGGCTTGGTGTTCCGGGCCTGTGAGAAAAAACAGTCTCTCACGCAGGGGTGAAGTGTAGGGCAATAATTCAATGGCACAGTCATACGGCCAGTGAGCCGGAAGAAACTTAGAGAATACTTCCATTAAGTCCGAATAGCTGGGAGGCACGAGTGACAAGTCCGAATCCGGTTGCAAGTCATCCAGCACTATCAGAGCAACCGACGCGTCTCCCTTCTCAGAGGTGCAAAGCACGAAATGCCACATTTCAAACCCCATGATTTGATTTGGCCGTAGGACCACTCAATGAGGGGGTTATGCTCTTTGAGCCAGGGGCTCCCCAGAACAATGTCACTATTCTATATTCTATATTCCGTCATGGCAGCCTGGACCAGTTGGCATGGAGCCTGTGGCAAGAGATTCCGTTGGGTGTCTCCCTGTAGCGCGTCGACCCTCCCCTGTATAGCGAGTCTCTGGTCGATCCTCAGGGCAAGGGTGATAGTAGTCCAAGTTGGTGGGCAGTTCCATGGCCATGACAATTACTCTGTGACTGTTCTTTACAATTTCTTTATGTCTCACAAGAATTCTCTGTCAATTGACTGTTATCAAACTAGAGCGGCTCCAACTACCGGAGGCAAATTCCTTGTTTGTTTTTGACACACTTGGCAAAATAAAGATACTTCTGATTTATGTAAGTATTAATTAATTTTTAAAATGCCATCTTCTCCTCAGTGTCGATTAGGGATAAACTATCAGGTACTAGGAAGTTCTGACAGTGCGAATGTGCATTTGACAACACTATTGATTAAATAAATTATGGACAGCAAAAAAGAAATGTAAATTGAGTTTTAAAAAAACATTCAACACTTTAAAAAGTAAAATCTATGACGTTAAGTGTTTAATTCATACTGGTACAGTCAAATAGGGACCAAAGATATTTGAATAGGATACAAACACAGTTCCTCCTTCGGTTGGTTCCTGTTTACATTTTTAGCATTTCATTTGATCATTTCCACACGCAAACACTGGCAAGTACACTTGCACAATCTAATTAGAGCATATTCAAGAAATTCTGCCGGTTTGTTTGTTATTGTTACCGCTACATTACTGAATGACCTCGAGACTGTATAAACAGAAAGCCATCTTTGACAATGGTAATCTAAACTGAGCATTTTGACCTTTGTAAGGGGAGAATTTTTTACGTCTTTACTGGTTTTCATTGGTAGCACAAGTGTACCTTCAGTCATGTTAATTTAGGTTTGTCAAAGTTCTGCATGGGGTCAGACGCTGCATTGGCAAAGTTGTACTGGAATATCTTTGACAAGCCAAAGCAGTTTTACAATTTTGAATTGTGGAATTTGAGTGTTAGGTAAAATATGCCCTTGTAGGTATGGTATACAAAATCCTGAGGTTGAACCACCGTTGTAGGTGAATTCTGCCGGTAGCACTTCAGCATGTCTTGTGTCCTCCAAGTGTGTTTTGCTTTTCTATTAGCTATTTTCTCTCTCTCTCTTCTCTCTCTCTCTCTCTCTCTCTCTCTCTCTCTCTCTCTCTTCTCTCTTTCCCTTTCTCTGTCTCTTTTTTAAGTATAAAATATGATGTTGAATATAAAACAAGATATGGAACACGTCACTGTACAGGAGGCCAGCGTACAACAATTAAAGGGGATTAATGAAAACTATATGGGAGGGTGAGTTGTATTTTGGAAAATGTATTTCATATGGATCAAAAGGTTTTATTAGTTTGATATAACCTTTAAATATTTTATTTTTCCATAGCTCTGAGACAGCACAATATTTAGTTTTGATTATTCCCTGGATTTCTCTTGCTTTCTCATCATCTGCATGGAGTCATTCCCATAATGATAAGTTCGAGTACAGTTGGAGGATGCTAATGGTGTGCGAATGTTGCCGGAATGACAGGGGTGTATTATTTTTCTTTGTTGTCTGTCTCACTTCTATATAATGAGGGTGAATTTTTGCTTGGACTTCAGTTGGAGGTAACAACCTGTGACAAGTTATATCCTTTACAGTTTTTCTGAAGATTTATTTTTCCTTCTTGGAATAAAACTTGCAAAGTCAAGACTGCTTTCTTAATGTCTGTCAGAAAAACGCTTGCCTAAACAGTTATGTGAACACACTCCCCTCACCAGCAATAGAGCTTCGTGCACCTACGTCACCGAAGTCACGTGACTGGCCATATTGACGGTCTAACAGAGCATTCTTCAATACCAAGTTGGTTGGAGATGACATGAAAGTATGTCTTATAGCACGATGCCCAGAGTTTTGTCCGATCCCGTTAAATATTTAGAAGGTGATAATAAATGAAGGTACATAGAAAAGTGAGAGAAACTTGGCATAGAGGACCCATTTTTAATCCCGAAGTCGATGTTTTCGCCGATAAGAAAGTGGCCCGCTTCCGCTTGTCTTGGAAAACTGGATCTACACATGTATCTGGTGAGTAAGTCGGCGAGATTTACACAGAAAGGTTTGAAAGCGTATAAAAGTCTGGATGCATACAAATACTTCGTCTATGGATCTGTTCTCAGTCAGGAATAAATCCCACATAGTGATGACCCACTCAGATTTTTTCAATACAAATACCAATATTTAAATAAATGACCCCTGGTTTTACACAAACTCGCATTCATTAACTATGGTTAGGAAAAGAAAGACAGCAAGTCGGCTCCTCCGTACACAAAGCGTGTTGCAGCCACACGTTAAACTTCAGTAAACCTCTCCGTGACAGATGTTTTTTTTTAAATATGCATTGTTCTCAAATGAGTCCAACGCGTTTTTAAAACAAGAAAATAAACCGCTGGGATAGGCTTCACCTCTGTACACGGAAGTGCATTGAAGCCACGCGTTAAACTTCTTTGTAAACTATGTTGGCGACGACTCCCTGTCTTTTTTTTTTCAACGGATTGTTCTCAAACGAGCCAACTTGGCATCATAAATACTTCTTGGGAATTTGAGATTGAGAAGAATAATTCCTACCTGAAATGAAGTGATCGGTACGCAGTTGTGTGGATTTGGTTGGGCGCCATCCATCACGTTTAATTGCCGAAATCCATCGCTCATTTCTCGTCTGTTCAGCTGGTATTCTATAGAATGATCTCTTTGAATATCTGTCTCATCTGTTGTAACAAGAGGTTTCGGGCATTGTGTATATTCTGCTACGGTTCACTGTCCCCCACACTATTGAGGAGCTCTTTTTGACCGGCAATATGGTGCCATGAAAATGGTGACGTCACTTGCATAAGCTCTATAGTGGTATTGTAAAGGTGTACGTCTGGAACATCTGTAGAGCATTGGCCTCACAGTTCTAAGGTTCAGGGTTCAATCCTGGCCCTGCCTGCGTGGAGTTTATATGTTTTCCCCTTGCCTGTGTGGGTAACCAGTTCAGGATGTACCCTGCCTCCTGCCTGATGACACCTGGGATTGGCTCCACCACTCCCGCAACCCTCGTGAGGATAAGTAGCTCAGAAAAATGATGGATGGATGTTCTTTATTCACTGAAAAAAGTGGCATTTCCCCCACCTCTCCCTAACATAGTCGGTCCGTCAACGTGAATACAGAAGGACAAATGTTACCATTAATTTCACCTCTAAGAATCTCAGTCAAATATGTTTCGTCTCTCTGCCTGGCTGGAGCACTTTGCACGCTCTGTCCCTCCTCATCTTAACGCCTTTCATGCCCTCTGTCTTTTTCGATATATTTTCTTTCCCTTCCTCGCTTGGGCTAAATCTCTCGTCTGTACCACGCAGCACCTGACTGCCTAGTCAGGCTTGACACTTTAAACACATCAGCTTCAGTCCACGCTGCAAGCTGAATATCAATATATTCTACACAAACACGTGCAGGTAACACACACCCAGTGGCACCCAAATTTCCACATTTACCACACTCACATTGCATCTGTGTTTTAGCGAAGTCGTACTGGACATGGAGCTGCACAGAAAAGGGGGCCGTGAAACAAGAAGGGGGGAAAAATGACGTACACAGCGACAAAGCGTTGCTTTTTTTATCCAAAATAACACAACCAGCACGTGCTGCTTACGTCAAAAGAATTTTAAGCAGCTAACTGTAAGCCCTTTAAGACCTCTTCTGTGTTGGTGCATGTGTGCGTGTACACACACTCACTCACACACTTCCCAAGACAACTTCTCAGTTGCTTGGTCCTCTGTCGGCAACCTTTCAAATCCCCTTGCCTCTCGCCCTCCTCACTTGTTGATTCGCACACATGATTTCTCCATGAAAGACACATTATTAGGCTTTTAGTGTTGCCCGGCATGAATCTCCTTTCGCCTGGGGGCAATACTTTCCTTCCGATCCAAGGGTTATCACGTGATTGTCTCTCGCTGTATCCGTTCTTTAGGTGACCAAAAAGCCTCATCACATTTCACCCCACGAGTGCAGGAATGCACTAGAAGAAAATGTCTGCAGCAACATCATTTTTCTTCACTCATTATTAGTACATATTAGTTGTGTGGCTGCTGCGATACAAATTAATTTCTGTGTGCGCGTCGTGCATGTGTGTTTGTCTAATTAGTAAATCATTCGCCAATGCTATTATGCATAAAAATACAGTGGCATGGATGAGTCAAGGATTTCAACTAATATATTTCTCCACATTTGCAAATGTTTAAAAACACACATCTAACATTTATCCATCAATCCATTTTCTTTGCCACTTATCCTCACAAGGGTCACGAGGAGTGCTGCAGCCTATCCCAGCTGTCAAGGGGCAGGAGGCGGGGTACACCCTGAACTGATTGCCAGCCAATCGCAGGGCACATGGAGACAAACAGCCACACTCACAATCGCACCTAGGGGAAATTTAGAGTGTCCAATTAAGGTTGCATGTTTTGGGGATGTGGGAGGAAATCGGAGTGCCCGGAGGAAACCCACGCAGGCATGGGGAGAACATGCAAACTCCACACAGGCGGGTCCTGGATTGAACCCGGGACCTCAGAACTGTGAGGCCAACGCTTTACCAGCTGAGCCACCATGCCACCGCATCCAACATTTATTCAGACACAAATCTTCAAAGCAAATGGTATTATGTGAATTCTGCTGATAGAAAACTGACCCTGTAGTGGAAAGAAAAGTCATTTTGTGAACGCTGAGAAACAAGCGCTTTGCTATTGTTGTGTGAAAACACATCCAGTATTACAATGTAATATTAAAATTGTAGAGTGTTGTAGTCTCACTGATATAATTGTCTCTTATAATTCCCTTGTGATAATCTTGCTTTACTTTTAACCTTGCACAATTGAAGTCTGTTTCATTCCAAGTCATTCAAAAAATAAACTATGCTACTCGGGATGTTCGAGTTTTCAGTCGTCTCTCTTTTCCACGATATTAAACATTTTCAGCTGAAGATGACACTTTCTGGATGCTCGGTGAATTTTTGAAGTCATCACTATGCCGCTCACGTTTGGCTTGGTCCCTAATTCCTTTCTTTCTTCGGAATTTCTGCTCGCTTATGTCATTTCTCTGAATTCCATTTTTGTGTGAAAGTGCGCTCACTTTACTACTTCATCTACTACCCTTGACGTCGGTCGCCTCAAGTCAACGGGTCACAACGAGAGAGCTGAATTTGTATGACATTGTCCTGACACCTA
Source organism: Syngnathoides biaculeatus (assembly GCF_019802595.1). Lineage (NCBI taxonomy): Eukaryota > Metazoa > Chordata > Actinopteri > Syngnathiformes > Syngnathidae > Syngnathoides > Syngnathoides biaculeatus. The sequence continues at coordinate 24,464,034 of NC_084644.1, read as the reverse complement.
GTGGAAAGCAATCAAAATGTTGCCCTGAAAGAAAAAAAAAGCCATTTGAAGAATGAAGAAAAACTTTGTTCTGTTACCCCAGTTGTTCATCAGTTCCAATACCATGAAAAACAAAAGTAAAAATTCATTCAAATTCATTTTGTGATTATAAAGTTTACCATGGGTGTCAAGAAAGTGACGGTTTATATTTTTCATGTGGGGGGAACCATGATTTACGAGCCCTGGAGAGTTGACCGAGTCTGTTGGCAGTAAGACTTGTCAGAGCTGTAAGAGTCAACAAAACAAGTCATGCATAGAATCGGTGGCCTAGTGGGAGGAGAAGACATTTGAACAGACATGATGTGATGAGTGAAAATATTTAATAACAATAATAATAACAAACACTTCTACTGAGGCAACCACCACTTGTGAAAGGGTCCAGGGAAAAGGTGAATATAATAACTCAATATGATCTGTTTGGAAAGTATGACCCAAACTACCAAGAAACGAACGTAACAGTTATGAAATTGCAACAGTCATTTTCAGTTGAGAGCAGCAAAAGCAGGAGTCTGTGGGTAACCTTGAATGGGGGGATGAAGTCAAAGTTCTTTTCAGTCAGGATAATAAGGCCTGTCATTTACGTCATTATAAAAAACTAACACAGTATACCACAGATACAGTGATAACATTCCTAACATTGCTTTATTTTGTCATTGTATTAAGTCATTTTAAAAAAGGGTTCACATGCATATCTTCACATTTAGCTTATGCTTTTTAAAAAAAAATATGGTAAACATTATTTTCCATGCACACGTTATTCAGTGGTATGATATAGGTCACTTTTGACCTAGGCCAACAATTGCCTCAAATTCATGGTCCATATGAAATTATAAACAACAAAATGTACTGATAGTCTCTCTGACAGGGATGAATGGATGATTAATCCTAATCAGTGTTTCATGTTTCAGAGAGGGTTTGACTCAATTCAGCGTCTGATAGGTATAAATAGCAAAAAAATGTGTAACTGTTAACATTCTCCTTTTCAAATATATTTGGTAGAAATCAGATTTTCATATAAAATCAAACAAACATTATTCATTCAAGTTTGAGTTCATGTTTAATTTGTCTATTAGCTGGCGATGAGACAAGAATGTGGCAGAAAAACAGAAAAGAAAACAATATTCACTCTTTTCAGAACGCAGTATTTTGCCAAACACGCCCTACTTTGTTCAAGAAGGAATATGAATGAACAATTACCACATTAAAAATAACAAAACGTTACATTATCATACTGTTTATCCAACATTTTACTCCAAATTTGGGCAGGGTTTATTATTTACGCTCTCCCGACACTAGATAGCGCTGTGTAACCCTGGACAGCTGGTCCTGTCTGGCTTGCATGACTTCACTATGCGAACCTCCTTTGAATTTACAGTTCACCTTGAACCAAATCTATTTTCCTTTATTTTGTTAAGGCTTAGAGACCTTCATGTTTCACTTTCAACCGCAGTCTGACAAAACCACCACTGATGGCGATGTGGAATGAGAGCACAGCAATAATTAAGGGGTCAAATTGCGAAATATGTTGCTTGGCTCATGTCGACCCCGCCATGATGTGATGAGTGAAAATATTTAATAACAATAATAATTACAAACACTTCTACTGAGGTAACCACCACTTGTGAAAGGGTCCAAGGAAAAGGTGAATATAATAACTCAATGTGATTTGTTTGAAAAGTACGACCCAAACTACCAAGAAACAAACCTAACGGTTATGAAATTGCGACATCTACTGCTTGTGTAGTTCATATTACATTGAACATATTACAGTACTTTGAGCCAGCAGAACCAAGCTTCTTGCCAATGGAAATCTTTTAAAGGACTCACAATGACTTATGCGGCATGACTCGCCAGGGCCATGACTGGTTGTTTCTTTTCAGCGATACATGTTTGTGTTTGAGCACCACAAGATATCAACAAAGTCAATGTTATCGATGATCACAGCTAAAATGATGTCGCTGAAATCAAAAGCACTCCCTCATGTCACATGTGAGAATGCGGTGGTGTTGCCAAACAGGGCCTATATTTAGGGCTGGAATGTACACAGAGGCCTCGTGGAAGGGGATCATAACAACAAGCAGCATGTGGCACGATCCTACAAAGAGACAGCCCCTTCTGGATCGCAGAGTCACACAGCACCGACACGAGAGTAAAGTGGGAGAAAGTACAAGAAAATGTCAAGACGTCACTTTTTCTGCTGAGTGCTTGCGGCAAACACTTTGAAGGACCCCGAAACAAGTCTTTCATAGAGGCAAGAAGGTAAGTGTTGTCATCGAATAAGTCTGAGACTCATCTGCAAAGAGTTCGAAAAATAGATTGGATTACGTACTACCTAATACTGTATATTTACAATAAAATTATCAGTGCTGACGTAGCCTTGCAACTCAAGTCCCTTTCTGTTCTGTTCTCTGCACTTATTGTCTGTACATGTGCACACTTCATTGGGAACACATGTGCAGTACATTTAGATTGGAGCCATAAAAATAGGTGGATCTAATAGATGAGTGACAGACTCAGTGATAAATGAAACAATATGTCTGAGGTATCAGTAGTTAGTGTTGTACGATTGTATATCAAAGAGCTTCCATTTTACTCACCTAATTTATGTAATAAGCACCATATTGAATTAATACCTCTGAACATCCATGCATTCACTCATTAGTATCCCATAATTCTTGCCCCCATTCGGGTCAATCGTGATCTCGAGGTTATTCAGTACTTCAGCAGCATTCATCCTTAATGGGTGCCACTCAATTGCTGACCACTTTACATTATTAACAATGTTATTGTTATAAACACACCTCTTATATTGGATCTTATTGGGGTGTGTAGGTCTACCTACTGTTATGGCCAATGAGAGAAAATGAAAAGAACAAGAGATACATGAAACACTGTCAGACAATAGAGGCCACATGACAAAAATAGTAATTCAGCTGATCAAATGCTCAGACAAGTAGTCAGCCAAACGATTAGGCAGGCACAAAACCAGCAAAGTGACACTAACCGTTTAGAATCTGTAGGATTTATGTCAGTGAGGCACATTTTTGGATGGAAGATGTCAGGACAATTTTTCACCTAATCCATCAACCTGTCTGTGGATTCTCGTGTCAGTGAACAACATAAATGATGACAGTGTTTGACTTTGTTGACGTTTAATAATACTTGATCCAAACACATGCAACAACTGCGTGAAAAGTAAGGATGTTCAATATCACTTTTTTTGCAGCATGTTCCCAATGTTAGTATTCATTCATCATACCACTACTGAGTACCAGCACAACGAGTACTTTTTTCATTGAATTTCAATTCACTCAATGACAGATAATTGTGAACAGACCTTAATTTCACATTAAGTCAAACCAACACAGTGTAGTGACAACTACCGGCAAGCAGCACTTACTCTGTGCTGGATTTTTTTGTCGCGAGTATTGTTGGCTGCTATCGACAGCCTTCACAAATATCCGATAACATTGAATAAGGCTGCTTTAGAGCTCGTACACCTACATTGTAAAATCATGTGACTCTCCATATTGCTGGTCAAACAAAGGATTGTTGCAAGTTAATTCCGTTGAGACTAAATGAAAATACGTCTTATAGCACGTCATCAGAGTGTTGTCCGATACCGTTGAAAATTTAGAAGGTGATAATAAACGAAGGTACATGAAAAAATGATAGAGACTTGGCATAGAGGACCCATATTTCATGCCGAAGTTGATGTTTTCACCGATAAGAAATTGGACTGTTAATTTGCTTCATCTTGCCTTGGACAACTGGAAATACACATGTATCTGGTGAGTTACACAGAAAAGTTTGAAAGCATATAAAAGTCTGGACGCATGCAAATACTTCGTTACTGGATCTGTTCTTAATCAAGAATATATCCCAAATAGTGATGGACTCACTCAGATTTTTTTCAATACAAATACCAATATTTAAATAAATGAGCCCTGGTTTTACACAAACTCGCATTCATTAACTATGATTGGAAAAAACAGAGGACATGGAGACGGCTCCTCCGTACATGTAAGCGTATCGCTGCCACACTTAAACCTCTCTGTGAAAGACGGTTTATTTTCTTTTTTAAAATACGCATTGTTCTCAAATGAGTGAATTTGCTGTTATAAATCTTCTTTTCCTTTCGGCTTGTCCCGTTAGGGGTCGCCACAGCGTGTCATCTTTTGCCATCTTAGCCTATCTCCTGCATCTTCCTCTCGAACCCCAACTGCCCTCATGTCTTCCCTCACCACATCCATAAACCTTCTCTTTGGTCTTCCTCTCGCCCTTTTGCCTGGGAGCTCCATCCTCAGAATCCTTCTACCAATATACTCACTCTCTCGCCTCTGAACATGTCCAAACCATCGAAGTCTGCTCTCTCGAATCTTGTCTCCAAAACATCCAGCTTTGGCTGTCCCTCTAATGAGCTCATTTCTAATCCTATCCAACCTGGTCACTCCGAGCGAGAACCTCAACATCTTCATTTCTGCCACCTCCAGTTCAGCTTCCTGTTGTTTCTTCAGTGCCACCGTCTCTAATCCGTACATCATGGCCGGCCTCACCACTGTTTTGTAAACTTTGCCCTTCATCCTAGCAGACACTCTTCTGTCACATAACACACCAGACACCTTTCGCCAGCTGTTCCAACCTGCTTGGACCCGTTTCTTCACTTCCTGACCACACTCTCCATTGCTCTGTATTGTTGACCCCAAGTATTTGAAGTCGTCCACCCTCGCTATCTCTTCTCCCTGTAGCCTCACTCTTCCCCCTCCACTTTTCTCATTCACGCACATATATTCTGTTTTACTTCGGCTAATCTTCATTCCTCTCCTTTCCAGTGCATGTCTCCATCTTTCCAATTGTTCCTCTGCGTGCTCCCTGCTTTCACTGCATATGACAATATCATCTGCGAACATCATGGTCCAAGGGGATTCCAGTCTAACCTCATCTGTCAGCCTATCCATTACCACTGCAAACAGGAAGGGGCTCAGAGCTGATCCCTGATGCAGTCCCACCTCCACCTTAAATTCCTCTGTCACACCTAAGGCACACCTCACCATTGTTCTGCTGCCATCATACATGTCCTGTACTATTTTAACATACTTCTCTGCCACACCAGACTTACGCATGCAGTACCACAGTTCCTCTCTTGGTACTCTGTCATAGGCTTTCTCTAGATCCACAAAGACACAATGTAGCTCCTTCTGACCTTCTCTGTACTTTTCCACGAGCATCCTCAAGGCAAATAATGCATCTGTGGTACTCTTTCTAGGCATGAAACCATACTGTTGCTCGCAGATACTTACTTCTGTCCTGAGTCTAGCCTCCACTACTCTTTCCCATAACTTCATTGTGTGGCTCATCAACTTTATTCCTCTATAGTTCCCACAGCTCTGAACATCCCCTTTGTTCTTAAAAATGGGAACTAGAACACTTTTCCTCCATTCTTCAGGCATCTTTTCGCCCGCTAGTATTCTGTTGAATAAGTTGGTCAAAAACTCCACAGCCATCTCTCCAAATTGCTTCCATACCTCTACCGGTATGTCATCAGGACCAACTGCCTTTCCATTTTTCATCCTTTGTAGTGCCTTTCTGACTTCCCCCTTAGTAATCATTTCCACTTCCTGGTCCTTCACTCTTGCCTCTTCAACTCTTCCTTCTCTCTCATTTTCTTCATTCATCAACTTCTCAAAGTATTCTTTCCATCTATTTAGTACACTACCGGCACCAGTCAACACATTTCCATCTCTATCCTTAATCACCCTTACCTGCTGCACATCCTTCCCATCTCTATCCCTCTGTCTAGCCAACCTGTAGAGATCCTTTTCTCCTTCTTTCGTGTCCAACCTGGTGTACATGTCTTCATATGCCTCTTGTTTAGCCTTTGCCACCTCTACCTTTGCCCTACGTCGCATCTCGATGTACTCCTTTCGCCTCTCCTCAGTCCTCTCAGTATCCCACTTCTTCTTCGCTAATCTCTTTCCTTGTATGACTCCCTGTATTTTGGGGTTCCACCACCAAGTCTCCTTCTCTCCTTTCCTACCAGATGACACACCAAGTACTCTCCTGCCTGTCTCTCTGATCACCTTGGCTGTCGTCGTCCAGTCTTTCGGGAGCTTCGGTTGTCCATCGAGAGCCTGTCTCACCTCTTTCCGGAAGGCCGCACGACGTTCTTCCTTTCTCAGCTTCCACCACATGGTTCTCTGCTCTACCTTTGTCTTCTTAATCTTCCTACCCACCACCAGAATTATCCTACATACTACCATCCTATGCTGTCGAGCTACACTCTCCCCTACCACTACTTTACAGTCAGTAACCTCCTTCAGATTACATCGTCTGCACAAAATATAATCTACCTGTGTGGTTCTACCTCCGCTCTTGTAGGTCACTATATGTTCCTCCCTCTTCTGGAAATAAGTGTTCACTACAGCCATCTCCATCCTTTTTGCAAAGTCCACCACCATCTGCCCTTCAAAGTTCCTTTCCTGGATGCCGTACTTACCCATCACTTCTTCATCGCCCCTGTTTCCTTTACCAATATGTCCATTACAATCTGCACCAATCACAACTCTCTCGCTGTCTGGGATGCTCAGAACTACTTCATCTAGTTCCTTCCAGAATTTCTCTTTTGCTGTTATAAATACTTGCTGGTAATTTGAGATTAAGAATAATTCCTACCTGAAATGAAGTGATCACTACACAGGCGTGTGTATTTGATTGGGCACAATCCATCACATTTAATTGCCGAAATCCATCGCTCTTTTCTGGTCTTTTCAGCTGGTATGCTATAGAATGATCTCTGAATATCTGTTTTATCTGTTGTGACAACCAACAGCACAATAGGTCTTGGGTATTATAAATATTCTCCTCCGGTTCAATGTCTCCCACAATGTTGAGCAGGTCTGTTTGACCGTCAATATGGCGCAGTGAAAATTCTGACGTCGTGTGCACGAGCTCTATTGGCCTGATACCTGCCATCAGTATTTGCCCATCTCTAATTAAAAACAATGGCGAAGTCCCCCTCGATGAAACTTGGCTTTGTATATTTAAAGCGAGATATACAGACAGCAGCAGTTCCTGAACATTTCCCCCCTGACATCAGTTAATTTGCAATGTGTCACTCCTCAGAATGGTCCGACCAGCAATGGAGGTGTTCCACTACAAAGATAAAGATCAATCATCCAACATACTCCATCAGCTCAATAGTCTCAGACAGGAGAAACTTCTCACAGATGTGTTACTATGCTCCGACAACACCGAGATCCACTGCCACCGTAACGTCCTGGTCTCCAGCAGCCCCTACTTCCGAGCTATGTTCTGCAATAACTTCATGGAGAAGCGTCAGGCCAGGATCAGCCTGCAGGGTCTAACCTCAGCCATATTGAACACTATCATTGACTATGTATATACTGGCCTGGCTCATATTAGCATGGATAATGTGCTGCCCCTCATGCAGGCCACATCTATGCTACAGTATGATGGCCTTTTCGAGGCCTGTTCCAGTTTTCTTCAGGATCAGGTGAGGCCCGACAACTGCTTGAGTATGATCAGATTCTCAGATATCATGAATTGTAACACTCTGAGAGAAAAGGCAAAGGATATGGCGATGAAGAGCTTCTGTGAATTGTCTCAATCAGAGGATTTGTGCGAGCTCACATTGCCAGAGCTGATGGACTACCTGGAGGATGATAGTCTTTGTGCAGAGGAGGAGCAGGTCTTTGATACACTTGTTGCTTGGATCCACCATGACCCTTCATCCAGGTGGTACTCCATCAGTGACCTTTTTAAGAAAGTGCGGCTTCGCTACATCCACCCCACATACCTGTTCCAGTTCATTGCCAGCGACCCTCTGATCCAGTCCTCCACACTCTGTATTGAGCTGATCGAATCAGTCCGACGCCTCATGTTTTCCGTCAGCACCAAATCTTTGGGGGGCTTGACGGGTGACTTCAAACCCATATGGGTTGCACCAAGGCGCTGCATCTACCATGACAATCTGGTGGTGGTAGGAGGGAGGAAGAACAACGAGCAGACCTCAAGAGAAGCTTTGGTCTTTGATGAGAGGTGCCAGGAGTGGAAGCGTCTGGCCAAACTTCCCATCAGACTGTACAAAGCTTCCTACGTGGCCCTTCACAGTGTGGTGTATGTTACTGGAGGCCTGAGCACCAATTCAAAATACCGCCAAGTCAGCACAACTGTCTACACGCTCTCCCTTAAAACCAACGAGTGGCGGATTGCCCAGCCTATGCTGGAACCTCGCTTTGCTCACCAGAGTGTGTCCTACCTGCACTTTATCTTTGTGCTGGGCGGACTTGGCTCTGACAGACGGCTGACAGACAGCGTAGAAAGGTAACATGAGACAGATTTTTTTTTTTTGTTCCATTTAATACTTTAACCAATACTGTAAGTAGAGTATCATCACTTTTTACAATGCTATAAGGTACAACAGCATGTTCAACCAATGGGAGACCATGTCTCCCATGCCTGATGCTGTTCTCAATCCCGCTGTGGCCGCTACCAACCAGAGGATGTACGTGTTTGGAGGGGAAGATGCCATGCGGAAGCCAGTCCGACTCATCCAGGTAACATTCACTACAGCTATCACTAGAACCACTCATCTTTTCAACCATCTACAGTATTTTCTGTAGCGTTTATTCTCATTAGCGTCACAGGTGGCTTTGAGCCTATCCCAGGTGCCATCCTAATCAAATGATGGGTTAGATGGATTTAGATTAGGGTTAGGGTTAATCCTACTCCCTAAACCTAACCCCCTGAACAAGCATTCGCAATCACATTCACATCTAGATTATAAATAACTTAGTGTCTTCAATTAATGCAACAAACGTGTTTGCGGAAAGTAGGATGAAGACGGAGTACCTGGATTAAAAACAATACACAAATCACAAAGAGAACATGCAATTTCACAAGAACCAATAGTTGTCGGTTTCTTTTCACCTATTTCCACCTCTGCAGGTGTATCACATTGCCAGAAACATGTGGTGCAAGATGGAGACCAGAACAGTGAAGAATGTGTCTGCTCCTGCTGTCGTGATTGATGAAAAAATCTACATTATTGGAGGTACCGCCATAGGTTATCTTCAAAATAATGGAATTAACTCAGAAAGAAATAAACTTTTTTGCAAAAGACTCATTAGATTGTTTTTGCAATGCTATGATGATGATAATGATGATAATTGTATAGTTATTTCTGTTTATTAACCATTCAACTAACATTCACACCGATGGAAAATATGAAAACAATTGTGAAACCTACACAGGAAGACAGGTGCTGTGATTTGAACCCTAAATCTCACAACTGTAAGGCAGATATATTCAAGAAAAAGAAAAACTAGCCATTCATCCATAATATGAGCCATTTATCCTCACAAGGGTCGGAGGAGTGCTGGATCCTATCCCGGCTTTCATTAGGCTTGAGGCGGGGTACACCTTGAACTGGTTGCCAGCCAATCGCAGGACACACGGAGACAAGCAACAGTACCACTCACAATCTTACCAAGGGGCAATTGAGAGACTCCAATTAATGCAAATTTTTGGGATGTGGTAGGAAACTGGAGAGCCTGGAGAAAACCCACGCAGATACGGGTACAACATGCAAACTCCACACAGGCAGGGCCGGGATTTGAACCCGGGTCCTCAGAACTGTGAGGCAGATGCTCGGACCACTTGTCTTACTGTGCTGCCCAAATATGCATTACTAACACAAAAATAAAATTAATTCAAAAATGAAGTCAGAAGTTTCTCTCTACAACTCAAATGTAAGAGGACCGTCAATCTATAATCATTAGTACAGTCTCAATCTGTCCTAATCTTTTGATAATGCTGGCTTTGAAAAATATATAGAGTGGTTGATTTTGTACAGTACTGTATAGGTAGTAAAAAAACAAACATTGTTTGCTTGTAGTAGGTAGAATCTCCATATTGTTGCTCCCACAGGAAGTGAAAATGAATTTAAAATACTAAGACTCCAGCAATAAAAACTTGCATTCCTCTGAGAACATTTTCAACAAGCTTGTTGGAGTGTTTCTGTGAGATTTCCATTATTATTATTTTTTAATTCATGCACAATTCCTGCTGCAGTTCATCCACACCAAACTCATTTGTGCATGCTTAATGTGCATCATTTTCTGCACCGGGGCAAAGTTGTGCTGGAGCAAAATATCCCAAATGCTTTAATGAGATGGATAAAAAGACGTGTCTCATTATTTGTGTTTAGATTGTACCATTTCTGTTGGAGACCTGCAGTCTCACATGAATGTCTCCCCTGTTGCAGGATATACAAGGAGGATGATTGCATACGACACTCAGGCTAACTCCTTTCTCAAGTGTGCCAACTTAAGAGAGAGGAGGATGCATCATTCAGCTACAGCACTCAATAACAAACTCTACATCACCGGCGGACGCTACATCAACAGCCACGACGTTATTGAGGACTCGGACAATTTGGAGTGCTACGACCCAAAGACAGATGCTTGGACTGCCAAAGGGAGTCTTCCGTATAAACTCTTTGACCACGGCTCTCTTACGCTGACTTGTGTGCCACAGACGTGGACTAACTTGTAGCAGTGAGAGTCATTTACCATATTGATCAAAGTGAAAGGCTGTCTTGATGTAGAAATAACTCATTTTAAAAATTAACTGTGTTTTGGATCAGGTCCACTTTTGAGTAATTCCCTCGTAGACACAACATTGAGGTTCATTCAAAAACAAGAATTGGTCAATCGATTAGTGTGACTTAAATGCAGTGTCAGCTTGACTTTTGAATGCCTCAATATGCATTTCTTAATTTCATTTATGAGCTTTTGCTTGATCTGTTTTTGAGTAGTTTCTGTATAAGCTGCTGCTTGAATGAAGCGAAAAAATTGAGTAATTAAAGTACTGTAATGCCTTCGCATTCGGGCAAAGAGAGTCACAGTCGCTGATGCACTTTGAGCCACATAGTGAAAAGGACAAGTAGTCAAACAGAGATACAAAATGAGAGCGCTAACAGGGAGATGCTGGAAGGCTCCAACTCATCCAGTGACGCTCACTCACAGACAAGAGTGTGACTGGCTCCTGTTCTTGAGGTCACTCACTTGCCCACTACCCCTTAAAAAGAATACTGTACTGCGCCTGCCTCTCGGTGGTGGGCTCCAAGCTGCAAGTTCAGCTTAGTGCTAGCACAAGCACGACTATTATATGCCGTTCTAACTTTCTCGGTTGTGTAAATATTTGCATTTTGCGACATAAACATTAAAACTTGTTTGCGGCAGATTACTCGATTGGACAACAGAGTTATTCAGTATAATGATCCAATCACGTTAGTGGTTAATCAAGTTTCACCATTGCCATGTACATGTGTTCTCGGTTCTCAGAAATCGCAGTGTAACTTGTTAGTTAGCCAAGTAATGGCGCGTGGGACTTAGATGGCGCGAACTGAGCGACGGTGTGTTCAAAGTTTTACGATGGCGAAAGTGTTAGAAAAAAAGGATGAAGATCGAGCGAGGGCAATTGACAAGGATGCTGGAATCAAAAACTGTTTCAAACGGGCATGGCTTGAAAAAAGTGTAACCGTGCAGATAGGACCGAAAACGGTATCAACATGTCGAAGCGAACATATACAAAACGTGGACATTCTTGTCAAAGTGCTGTGCACTCTGTGTTCCGATAGCAGCAAAAAATATCCCCCGATGGACAGACATTTTCAGTGTTTTTCCAAATTGGTCTTTCTCATCCCCGTTTTACAGATTATACTGTTAAATACTGTTGCATCCAGTAAATCGGTGGTCTTTTTGAAGGTAACAAGTGTTTTGTTATAATTACTCTTCCTTATAATTCGTGGAGTAATTGTTTTGTCATGTAAACCTCCTACTGTTTCTTGTTTGGGATTTTTACTGTTTCTTCTATGTATAAAGTTCCATATGTTGTTTAATTTTCATATTTCGTAGTACCTGTACAGAAACTTAATTTTTTTATCTCAATTAAATATTCAAGAATATATAAATGAGTTTTATTTTCATTATTCAGATTTGTCTGCATAGTGACTGGTTTCCTGCCAATAAATGAAACATGAGTTACACGAGTCCCGCATGTCTCAACATGTCTAATGCCGCTCACACAGACAGAACCTTTATTTGGACCAGGCAGGTTCTTCGCATTGAGAAACAGGAGATTATTGACAATATATAAAATTTTACAAAGAAGGTCTCTAAATCATTTTCAGAACTTAATTCGTCTGTTCCACACACAACTAAAGCTCAGGTTTGCCTGTCAAATCAGACTGTTTTAGATTTTACAGCACGTGGAGAGGAAGATTAGAGACATGAAGCCGTCAAATCCAAGTCTGATTCGCTTGGCTGAACATTCAGTTTTAAAAAAAAGGCAGTAAGGATAAGCAGTTAACCAAACGGATGGATAGTCTAATGATCTGCATTGAGGCACATTATTTGATTTGATTTTCATGAGAATGCAATAAATCTTAACAGCTAAATTGAAAACATCTCGAGTCCTTTGCAAAGTCAGCATCAGCTAATCGGATGACATTTATAATGCCAAGTCAGCCGGTAGGTGAACACAATGTGACAGCAGGTATTACCATTGAGTGTATTTCAATGAAAGTCAATGGGTCAGACGGTGCAGTCGAAGGCTGCATGCCAGCAAATGAAGTTCAGGGGACAGTGGGTGGAGTGTGTGTGGGTGGGTGGGTGTCGGTAAGGGGTGGTGTGACTGTTGGGACACTATAGGTGAGACGGCGTTATTTTGAGACACAAACAAGAGAGCAACTGCGACACCACGTGAGTCATGTGGCCAGGCAGATGTGGTGGTGGTGGTGGGTGGGGGTGTGGGGGTGACCATCATTAGAGGTTTCGCAAGAGAGAATGTGAGCGAGTGATGAAACCCATCCGGGAGCAGCAGCGACAGGTGTGGTGCATGAGGCGGGGTGAGCGGGAAAGAGCAGCTGTCTTATCTGCTCACAACATCACAACAAAAACAGGGATGATGGACGGCATAGAGGGAGGGAGAGCCACGATAGAGCTTTCCTCACATCCAGGAGCATGCAGAAACTGGAAACAACATCACATTGGTGTCTGTTTATTTGTTTTCCTAATTGCAGTTAAGTGTTGCCAAGATTGGTTTTGGTCTGGTGACAGGTGTCAAGACCACATTTTCAAGGTCTTGGCCTCGACTTCCAAAAGTCTTACTCTCGTCTCTGTCTCGGACTGGCTGGACAGAGGCCAGCATTGATCTGCTATTCATAAACTTCATGAATGTGATAATTGAAATTGAGAAGGACTTAGTAAAACAACAAATATGTTCAATTAATATGTTATTAAACCCCACTACCCCAGTAATAACTGCAACCTGAGCAAGAAATGAGCATGTGGTGCTTTAAAAAAGTTGCATCACTGTTTTTGGCGGTCAAATGTCTATAAAAGAAAATGAATATGAACGAGAGAACATTCTAACTCTTCAACCTAGTGGTGGTTTTTTTTTTATGTACTTTATGGTCTTGGTCCTGTTCTGGTCCTGACTCCAAAAAGTCTTGGTCTTTTGTTGATCTCGGTGAGTTTTGGTCTTGGGTTCATCTTGGTCTCCAATAGTATGTATGGTCTTCATCACATGGGCCTGCCTACCTGCAGGACTCCTAAACATGTTCTCTTGTGATCTCTTCTTTGTAATGTTTCCATGAGAAAAGAATGGCAGCTGAGTGGTGACACATTGTAACATTATAACTGCAGAACTATTGACTTATTTTTGAGTATGTATTGTATCACTCCATGAATTTCTTGACCCAAAAATCAATCCATCCATTTTCTGTAAACATGAATTGCTTCTGAGGGAGGGACTGAAGCAGACCTATGCTAGTCAACATTACACATAAATAGTGGCTACAATGTGCCTCATATTCTGTATTTAAGCACCTCCCAAACTCATATTTGGAAATTACTTAAGAGACCCAAACAAGCCTTGTCATAGTTGTTGTAGTACTTGATCTCCTCCTACATTTAGCATTTGGAAACTTTTTTTACCTTTCTCTTCCTAGTGTGTCAACTGACACAAAAGCATTACGATTAACTTAATTCAACGACTGTGACTTTTTTTTCAAGCCTCTGCTCTTTGCATCAGTTATCAGGTGATGGAACACTCACTGGGCCTGTGACATCTTGTTGTTTGGGCTACGACAGAAATAGAAGCTATTGCACATCGGGGATAATTAAACCCCACTAATTAACACTGTAGCATGCATTCAGCCATGAAATTCCACTTTCTACGTATAAACACATGACAGTGTCTTGTTAGCCACAGCTATTTCTTCGTGTCTGTCAAAATGGTAGCAATTGCCCCAACCATTGTAAACCAAATATCCACGTTCGTGTCTGCATGTGATGTTGAATAGAACAATCAAACATGTGTGTGACCTTTTGCCTTCTATAGGATATTGCATTAAAACCACCAACACCAAACAGTAGAAGCAACCATTCCAAAAACAATGAGGGAGTGGAAATAAACACCAGTATGGCTCAAATGATTGAATGAGGAGAAGAAACCATTTTTCACACATATTCTGTCTTAACCACAACATCTTTAGCACTACAAGCAGTCTTCAGTGATGAATGACGAGTGCACATGAACAGAAAAGACAATACAACACTCATAAAGTTTGGCCCATCAACACGAGATGTGCTTCTTTCAAGAAGAAGAAGAGTGTTGCGCAGCATGTGCTGCTGCTCACGTTGTAACAAAATGAATACTGTTATGAATTCTGAAGATGTGGAATATGCCCCTCTCGCAATACAGATGGAAAAAAAAAAAACACTCCTTTACTCTCAAGCACATGGACTCAGACTTGCAATACGTGTAGCTGGAGCCTTCTGGCCTTGTCGCTGAATGCGCCGTGCATATCAAGCGGCACGACGTTATGGAAATGAACTTTACACGAGCAGACCGAGGCGTGGTCGTCATAGTTTGTGGACTGAAGCTAATCTCGACTGAGCTGACCTAGTGCAGCCGACGTCTTCATTTTGACGGCACAATTGAAAGTGCGGGGAACTTTAACATTCTGCTCTCATGGATCCATTGGTGATGCTTTGGGGAAATGGAAGTAAATCCCATTGCAAAACCCCTACCTCCTTTCAGGATAAACAACCCCACACAATACACAGTGTAACTCAATACCCACGCCCAATGAGAAGGACAACTTGATCTATTTATATTACCAGGAGTGACTAAAGATCATGAGACTACCCTGCTGTGCTTCCTTTTTACATTTCTAAATATCATCTTATGTTTGTGGACCATACTGGCGATGAAAAATGAAATTATGACTAAAGACTGTTATGTGTAACAACTAGCTATACAACATGATCACACTGAATCTCAGTTGCAATAAATCCCGATAAAATACTGCATATGATTTGATAATTTATAATTATACTATAATGAATTTATATACTTGTATGAATCAGTATATTACTTGTGTATAAGTTTTACTTTAATAATAATAATGCTGTTGGGACTCGGCTCAACATGCCACAGTGAGTCACTCGCAAGTTGTTTGGCATCCTTTTAAATAACGCAAAATGTTGGTAAATGTATTTTTTCTTTCTCTTTGGTCGGTTATTCTTACATTTACTAAATTGTTCTTTATTTGTATGCAGTGGGCCTGAGCCATGATTAAACAAAGACCTGGATCACACATCAGGGTGGCCATTTTTGTCTGCATTTTGTTCCTTTCAGACCGAGAACAAACTGTTGTGAGGATGAGAGGCTCAGAAAATTAATGGATGGATGATCACCTTTAAGATTTATCCTGTGGTCTGAGATGTGTTAAGAGTGAATCTTCAAAATTAAATGGCTTCTACATTTATGACGAGAAATTTTAAACGAGTTTGGGGAAGGCCCTTGCATGACTCCGTAAATTGTGTTTTGAAAAGTATGTAGCCAATCAAGAAGTGACCAGAATGAAGAACAAGGAAGCAGCCCTACATACAAAACAAAGGTCCTACCCAATATCGTATTTTCAACAATGGGATTCAACAGACAGCAACAAGTATTTCCCAAAGCAAATAGT
This sequence comes from Syngnathoides biaculeatus, assembly GCF_019802595.1. NCBI lineage: Eukaryota > Metazoa > Chordata > Actinopteri > Syngnathiformes > Syngnathidae > Syngnathoides > Syngnathoides biaculeatus. Next base: position 24,447,932 of record NC_084644.1, on the reverse strand, counting down.
TGTTGACAACATCAACATTCTACAACACTTCCACCTCCGCTCCCTTTTGCAACATTCGCCGCAACATAAGTTCTCGTGTTTCTTCCTCGTTTTCATTACATCAAGTTTCCTCATGCAAGACTTCTTTCTTTCTTTATTTATTTGGCAGACAAGAAAAACATTAAAAAAAATCTCATGTGTGTAGCAGGCCCAAACACCTCTTAAGCACCAACGTTTTATTTATGTATTTATTTTACAAATTTTCCTGGTCGAATTAGCGTGCTCCAAAAAGTCCGCTTCACTTGGAGCATTTGAACGAAACACGTGTCATTAGAACACTTCCGGGTCATTAGCAAGCACTCGCAACAGCTGGCCCAGCGTCCATATAACTTATAATTCACAATTGTAAAACAACTTGAGGAAGGGATTGTTTTACAGAAAACATTTAATCGAATTACAAACTGAAATATGTAGGTCCGTTCGTCTGCCTAAAACCATTACGTAATGACCTCCCAAAGCGGCTCAATCCTTAAAAAAAAATGAAGAAAACATTCGTTCTCGCGTCTTTCCGCATGATATTTATGACCACGCGTACTTGGCGTCATCAGGGTGTTCGTATGTGATGCGGCCTCCCCGTGTGTGTTTCTTTTCCGCGACGTTTTGCAACGCTCGAGTGGATAAACAAAGCCACGTGCTGCGGGGAAGTTTCCGAGGTGGGCGGGGCCAGCCTGTTTCCGGGAGCATATAAGAACAAGCTGCGCAACTACAACAAACCTTCAACAGCGTTTGTCAGCGACAAGCGACGCCGTTCGATTGTTTCAAAACCTTTTAATTGATTTTTACTTGGTTGCAGCAGCATATTTACTCGGCCACAAACAAGCGAAGAATGCCTTTCCTCGGACAGGACTGGAGGTCGCCGGGACAATGTTGGGTTAAAACCGAGGAGGGATGGAAAAAGACAGCGGCGGACGGCAAAAACAACAACATCTCCGTGGACAGGTTTGTCATCACATCAACGCCACCACGTTCGAAGTATGTGATGGAAAAAGTCACAAGTGTTGAAGGAAGCCATGCAGTGGACCTAGCAGGCTTCCCTTCTCGCTGATCTTTTTGTTCCGACGTTTCTTCTTTGTTGCTAATCGCTCATCTATTAATAACTAGGCAAGTGAGTGGATTAACGCTAGGTGAGTCACTTGAACGAACGGATTTGAGTTCCTTCTTCAACGTGACAACATCCAGAATGCAATCCAGATGTTTTTTTTTTCCTCTCTCCTTTATGTACGTTATGAATCTGGGCCAAAAGTGTTGCTTTCTAAGAGTGGCAAAGGCAAAGAGAGGCAAAAGAAGAATAAATGCACATGTATGTGCTTAAAAGTTAAATAGAACTGAATTTAAAAACACACACTACTTGAGAATGTTATTGTCACTGCATTACAAAAGTTTCAAAAAAGGCAGTATGAGCATCTCCAAGCATCATTTAAATGAATGGGTTTGCTTGCATTTGACGTTTTGAATTTGTATATAATTCATTTATTCTTTCACATACCACTAGAGGAGCCCAAGAGAATCACTGATCTCGTTGGATTATATAGCATTGTTCTATCCGTCACTATAAATCACTGGCAAGGAAAAATGTTTTTCTGACCACTCAATTTAATTTCGGTTATTTCACACGCCACACCTGATCTTGAACGGCACTATAATGTGCCACAACACACTGTGAGAATCAGTAGTGTAGTAAACTTGTTCTTTGTGGTTTTCGTAGCTTCTGCAAAGCTGAGCATGAGTGTTTCAACAAGGAGAGCTTGCTGCTTTCTCTTGGCTATGACATGACTGCCAAGAAGAGAAAAAAAGACCTCATGAACAACAACACTAAGGCCCCGTGTGAGTCATACACCGCCATCTGACTGATTGTTTTATTATAAAGTATCTGTTATTGTTGAGTCTGGAGTTATGGTAATAAAAACTCCAAGTTAGCTTCCAGTCATAGATTGGCAGGAGATGCGCGCACAGTTTTTTAGCATTCATTTCCCTCGGTGTCATGAACTCTATTTCAGGCCACTAATACAAACATTGGTGCTTTCTCACAGATTTCCACAGGGAAAAGTGGATTTATGTTCATAAAGGAAGCACTAAGGAGGTAATGCATAACATTAGCTGCCATAACATTTTGTCAACTGCAGAGGATTGCAAACTAATACTTTGTTAATTAACTTCTCTCAGCGCCATGGATATTGCACCCTGGGGGAAGCCTTCAACCGCTTGGATTTCTGCAGCGCCATCAAGGACACGAGGAGGTTCAATTATGTCGTCAGAGTGAGCCCTCCTTTCACCCTCCACATCTTTGTTTGTTGATGTGTTTGAAGTAGCCACACTGAAGGGGTTAAAGCTTAGTGTGTGTGTGCGCGTGTGTGTGTCTCTTATCAATGCTCTACAGACAGTGCTGATGATGGTGACTTAGTCAGTGCATGTTTGTGTGTATGAGTCATCGCAATTAATACTAATCGCAATGGAGGGTGCTTGGTGGTGGTGTTGAAATTGTCTCCCCGAAATAAAGTAGCACCAAATATCATATTTTTTCCCCCACTCATTCAAGCATCTCCACATTCATGTAAACTTTTCCACATGTAAATCCACGTGAGCTGCATGTCGGCTGGTGTGGGAGGGCTTATCCACGCAGTGAGGTGTGGTCTCTCTTCGCAGGCCTCATCAAACTATTCATGTTAGTTGTCATGTGATTCTGACAAACTCTTTAACGTAGCCTAACAAGGAGTTCAGTGCCAGAAGCCGGTGCAACATTATGTCTTTGAAACAAGATCGTCTATTGTGAACACACAGTCCCGAGTCACCGCTTTCTTCTGTGTACGTGGGATTGTTTCACTTTACTCCGACTTAATATAACTGATCAAGTTTTTTGTTGAGAGACATTTATCGGGTCCCCTCTTGTGTCCAAAGAGAGAAATCGAGGTGATTGCATGGAGAGAGTGCGAGAAACATTGTTTATCTCCTGGGATTATGTAATGGCGAGCGGTCTTCCTAATATCATCTATGTTTGTGGAAAAAAACGTGAGGTGAGCGCCAGGCTATGAAGTGCAGTTTTGTGAGCCATGGGTGCTAAAAGTAGATATGGAAACGAACATTGTTCTGCCCGGCTGCTCTACAAAGCGCGCTGGGTCTGATGAGCTGTTAAAAGACGAACGTCATAGGATTAGGCTAAAGGAATGCAGCTGGAAGGAATGGAAAAAGCAATAAGGTGCAAGCAGACAATCTTAAAAGGGGATCACGAGGTTTGAGGATGAAGAACCCAGTGCTTCAAGAATGTATGTTTTTGAATACAGCATATTTGAATGTAATTCAGTTCATTAAAGACCTTAGAAATGTGGGCAGTTTCTCATGTGGTCCTGCAGCATCTGTTTTCCGATATCCAAGGTCAAGCATGTTCTTCCATGATGTCACAGTACGTGTTCCATGCCAATCTGTTGCGTGCTGTGTGTTTGCAAGCAAATGATGACAACAACACGTGCACACTCGGATGAATAATTCACTTGACAGGATCAGCATGCAAGTGATTAAAGCTTGTTTTTGGAAGTTTTTGGGCTCCCCTGGGCTGTGGGCCAAATGCTTCCCAGCAGCTTTTTACCCCTGAAAACATTCATCAATGAATTTCAGCCCAGGTGGATTGCTTCCAGACTCTGCTCATCAGGAGTGTTTTGTGTGTCTTCACATAAGAACGTGGTATAACAAAGCTTAAGTAGGAAATCAGTGGAACATACTCCCTCAGTTGACAGCAGTCAATTTATGCTTTCTTCTCACCTCCCCTCTCCCTCTCTCTTTCTTTTCAAGCTGCTGGAGCTTATCGCAAAGTCGCAGCTCCCCTCACTCAGCGGCGTGGCTCAGAAAAATTACATGAATATTCTGGAGAGAGTGGTGCAGAAAGGTAAGCATTGTCACACTTATCATTCGTTTAGAACAAAACTTTATTTATTTAAAATAGTTCTTGACCACTATTTTTTTTTTTACTTCAGTAATATTCCTACCAGGGTTGAGTTGAATCATTTAAAGTATAGCTTTTTAGTCTGGGGTCATGAATAATATCTTGCCCCCAAATTCACTATGAACAATTCTTGGAGTGATTTAGACTTTCCCAGTGCACAAAGAGCCCTAACTTCAACTCCATCAAACACCTTTTGGTAAACCGGGACACCGATTATGTTCATGTTCTTTTATGAATAAATGGACAAAGATTCGTGCCGAAGCACTCCAAAGTCCTGTAGAGACTCTGCCCAGAAGTGTGGGTTCTAATTTATTAGAGTGTAAAATGGGGTGCCAGTTTCTTCAGGTGGGTTTTTATAATAAAAACCTGTTGATGTAAGGGAAATATGACCCAACAATAGTCTATATTATGGTCTCTACAATGGAAAGTTTCGATACACAGTGAGCACTGTTTCCCAGAGGTAGGAACTGAGCCCTGCTGCGAATAGTGGAAATCTGATTTTTCGATGCCCCTCCTCAAAAAAACAAAAGGTTTGTAATTCCCCATTGATTCAGGCAAAACACGACTTGGGTCTAAATGAAAGACCACCACTTACTCCAACATACATCTTTGTCACCAATATTGTCCCCAGAGGGCATAAAGGCAATACGGTTTGTGCGTAGGCCTAACTTAAAACCCGAGAAAACAGGAGTTTTCATAGAATAATTGAGTATAAGATAAAAAAAAAGTTAATATGCAAAGTGGTGAATGCCAAATTTTGAATTTGTGGTTGTTTGCTGTGCAGTTATTTTGTTTTCATCGTGGTGTTCAATGGCTCTGCAAGCCAGACTGCACACTAGGTACTGTTACAATTGGTGTTTTTATTGAGCTTGTTTATGTGCTCTTATGAAGTACTTTAGCCATACATAACAGGACAAATCACTCCACCACCACACCATATAAATGTACATGCATATTCATCTTGAGCATAAATTTTGTGATTGTGAGCAAATATTGAGATTGTCCAAAGTAAGTGACCGGTCTCTATTCTCTTTGCTGCAGTGCTCGACAACCAGCAGGATGTGCGTCCCATCAAAGAGCTGCTCCAGACGCTCTATCTCTCGCTGTGCAGTCTGGTTCAAGACATGGGCAAGTCTGTGCTGGTGGGGAATATCAACATATGGGTGCACCGCATGGATAATATCCTGCAATGGCAGCAGCAGCTAAACAACATCAATATCAACAGGGTGAGATGGGGGAAAGAGACGTGCTGGTTACTTTCACACTTCTGTTTATAGTAGGTAAAAAAACAAAAGTGCTCATTTTGTTGTGGCCCTTCCAGCCAACATCAACAGGCATGACTCTGACGGAGCTGCCTGCCAGCCTGCAGTTGAACATCATGCAGCGTCTTTCGGATGGCAGGGATTTGGTTTGCCTGGGCCAAGTTTGCCCACAATTGGGGGGCCTTGCTGAGGACCTGCTGCTTTGGAAGAGACTCTGCCAGTACCACTTCACAGACAGACAGGCATGTGGACGCGGAGCTCATGTGTACACGTACAACTTCAGTGGGCAGGGAATTTTATCCTAATCATGAAATTGGATTCAGTAGACATTATGCAGTATTGGGTACACAAACTCAAATTTTCCACATTTACAAATGCATTTTACATTTAAAGAGAGCCTCCAATAGACTGGTATCATCAGACAGTTGTACAGCTGAGTATCTTAAGCATAGGTATGGCTGTTGGCTTAGTGCCTCGATGAGATTTGCCAAGGAGGGAGCATGTACAAATTGAATCATAAAAAGCCTAAAATTGAGCCATAAGGCACACAACTTTAATGTCCAAGATAACCATAATAGTTCTGTGAAGTAGATTTAAAAACAAAAACATTTGTATGCAGCATCAGGAAGGCCACTTAGATATTTTTGTGTTTTGGTCTACTGGTGTCAAAAGCAGCACTTGGATCCAGCAGAAGAGACACAGTTTGTTTATTGTAATTATAATTAGTTCCAAAATCATCTAAAATTTTGACAAGAGCAGTCTTTGTGCTGTGGTTTACCCTAAAGCTGGACTGGTACACTTTAAAAAAAAGAAGTGTTTTTTTTTTTGTTGTTTTTTTAAATCTATCTTAAAAAGTGTTGTTCCTCTCTTAGATCCGGAAGCGTCTGATGGTGTCAGACAAGGGTCATCTGGAATGGAAGAAGATGTACTTCAAGCTGAGTCGCTGCTATCCACGCCGAGAGCAGTATAGTGACACACTGCACTTTTGCTCACACTGTCACATCCTTTTCTGGAAGGTATACACATTTTTGTATTTTTATCTGACAAGTAAGAATGACTCTGACAAATAACAGTATTTCAGGACTTGAGACTACATCTAGACAGTATTTCAAGTGTCTTTCTTTACCACCACAGGACACAAATCATCCCTGCACTGCCAATAACCCAGAAAGCTGCACCATGGCCCTCTCCCCGCAAGACTTTATTAACCTTTTTAAATTCTGATCCACTCCCGTCCTCTGAAATATATGACCTGAGTGTACATACTGTACATAATCATGTTTTTGTTTTATTGATTCCGGCATGTATATGCAGATGTGACTTGATGCCGATCAGGCAGTGGGACAAATATGCAATTGAGATTTTAAGTTTGTTTACTTTTTAAGGTAAGAGGCTGTCATTATTAAGTGAGTGAAGGAGAGCTCGGGATGTGGAAGCAGAAGTAAGGAGATGCAGTGGTTTTAATTTGTAGTTGGTCGTAGTTTATTTCAAGGCAGGAATTTGGAAGATTATTCATATGAGTAAATATGCAAAATTATTACTTGTATTGTATTGTTATACCTGACCACATTGGGAATACAGAGTTTAAAGCACAGAGGCTATCGTCTGGTTTGGCACCGCTGTTACTTGAGGCTTCAGTACTGAAGAGAAAATAAATGTAAGCAATCAGGTGTAAATGCACCATGTTTTTTTTTTTTAAATTTAGTTTTCCACTTTTATAAAGATTTGATACCATTTTTGTTTTTTTTTTCTGCTGTGGCTGCTAACTGCAACTGTTTATGACTGAGATACGTACAACTTGGTGTGCCTTATTGCAAAACTTGAAACTGCTACATTATTCCAGATCCTGTTTGAGGTTTTTGAACACACTTGTGTATTTTCTTAGATACCAAAGAGAATGTGGGACATCATATTTCTCCTAAAACCTCCTGCGTGACAAAGCGCCATGCTGCATATTTACTCAAATTCTGGTTAAGTAGCTCAAGCTTGTTTAAATGGGTTTTGAAAGAACTGCAGTCAATTCCAGACTTTCTCTGCTCTAACAATTATTGTACATACTATGTAAAGCAGTCTGTAAATGTCCGTTATGTCAATAAAATGTTTACTTTCAGAAGCACCTTTATTCAGCAGACAAGTCTTACACTTTTTATTGCCCCCAGTTCTTGGGACAGTGCAAAGGGGACTAGCGCCCTCTTCTGGATCTATTTAGTACATCCTGAAAAACTCAAGCTCTTCATGCCATACGGGAGAAACGTTTTTTGCATCTGTAATAGGTCATTAGGTCATTTTTGTTCAATGGAAAATATCCATGAAGATATGGTGCCTATAGGAAGCTGAAATGACACTGTTCATATAAACATTATTCCAAATGTTAAGTTCCACCAAACAGTGAATTCGTGCGTGGTAACAGTTGAGATTATAAACAAATTAAACTTTTCTTCTTTTTTTTTAGCAGACAATCTGAACAATGTCCTACTTTACCGTTGTACATATTTTTTCAGATGATGTTCAGTTTTGTAACAGTGTGAGTCTCCCTCCGGCAATCACACTTTGTCGGACTATAGCTTCGTTCTACACGTACAAAGGCATGAGGCTTTAGTGATCACAATCACTCACACTCACTGGCAGCATTATGAGGCCAACTGTTTTTTGGAACTGCACCCACCCTTCGATCTCAGTTGCAAAGAATTTGAGGTACCACCGGCTGACGATTCATTAAAAATGAGCTGGTGTTCTGCGGTAATGTGAGCAAAAATTTCCATTCCCGTCAGAGAATGCAAAGCTAAGTTACTCTCTAGCTCCTATGGTCCTTAATTTCTCTTACAGTTATCATGCAAAATAATTACATAGACTTTAATACATTGAAAGCACCTTTTTTCCCCCGGAGGACTCTTAACCACGTGCTTAACCATTCCTAGTTATTGATACTTGTCACTACACACCATGTGGGTCATTCCCAGTATCCTTCATAACTCCAGATGGATAGTTCAACATCAAAATCTGGCATACTCCCAAATGTACCGAACCAAAAACTGGGTTGCACTTTCCAGTAGCTAGTTCCAAAGTTTTGTTTTTTTCTCCCTCTGAAGCAGAAGTTGTAGATTGAGCATTCAGCTCCCCCCATTTGGATACACACCAGTTTCAATCAATCTTTGTCCATATACTCCACAAGTAAGTCTGTGTGTGGTGTGAGAAGTCCACAAAGACTCCCCCTGTGTTTTAGTCCCAAGTACTTGCTATGTGGTGTGGCATTCCTGCAAAAGTCAAGACATAACAATTAGCTGAGCAAGAAAAATATAAAACTATTGTACTGTAGATGCTTTTTATCAAAGGGGGGGAAGAGTTGCTCAGGCTTACCAGAATTAATAAATGTCAGAGAGTAATGTTTTCTCTTTCAGAGTTCTGAATAATCCACTCAATAGCATCCCAACCCTAAAAAGCCACAGAGAAAAAGGACAAATTAAAGGCCAGAAAAAGGTCAGACATTGTAAAGCATCTGGTGAAGAAAAGCAAAAGACCCATACAGCAATTGGACAAGGAAAGTGTGTGCGTGTGAGTGCGTGTTGTTACCTTCCTGGCATTAACAGACATCCTCCTCGCCATCATGCCCTCCAGGTAGCTGCTCAAACTCACGCCTTTCACGCGAATGATGGCCTCTTGTGTCAGGATGGTGCTGTGGAGCACGAGAGAGGTATAGCAAAATCTATCAAACGACACCTCGTAAATTAGAAGGGAATGGAAGAAATCAACTTACACCTCCGGGTTGTGTGGGTGTGGCATGTAAACAAGCCTCTCATCCACTGATATCAGGTTGGTGAGAGTAATCTGCAGGACATAGCAAATGAATGGAAGGAATGATTTGAAATTTAAATGGCATGATTTCCTCAAATCCAAGCCGGCACCCAACTAGATGGTAGACAATCTGACCCAAATATTTGCCAGGTGCCTTGTCCACTTAGACAAAGTGTTTCTTTCTTTTTTTCTCTCTTTTTTTTTTTTTTTACAGAAGATGTGGTTTATCACAAGAGATTGTATCTGTAATTTATATAAATAGTACTGGTATATCCAGGGGCGGGGTTGGTGTATATTTTTCCAAACTTCCTTTCCAGCAGATCTGTTCCTCATGTTTGTAAACCACAGGGACCAGAATACCTCTGAGTGGCAGAAAGTCATAGGATTCTGATTTGATGTGAAAACAACAACAAAAAGTCGTTATGTAAGGTGTTGCGCTGCCAAAAAACAACAACTAAAAAGCTTTAGGGTTTTTAATGCATAAAATTGATCAATTTAGAGGGAAATCAATTAATCAAGCAGAATCTATAGGTATAAAATACAAATTGAGTTGATATTGTAAGTAGTCAAACAGCAAAGATTGCATGACTGCCTCGTAGCGGCGGAACGGCTTCTAAAGGGCCCGGGATCGATTCTATCACTTGGTTAGTGGAAGACCTTTTCTTTTCTTTTCTTTTCATGTTCTCCCCATGCCTGTGTGTGTTTTCTCCGGGTACTTCTGTTTCCTACCACATCCCCAAAACATGCACGGTAGGTTAAGTTAAGACTCTAAATTGCCCGAAGTGTGAATGGCTGTTTGCTGATATGTGATCTGTGATTTGCTGGCAACCAGTTTAGGGTGTACCTGCCTCTCACCCAGAGTCAGCTGAAAAGGTCTTCAGCACATCCATGACCCTTGCGAGGTTAAGTGCCTCAGAAAATGGGATAAATGATATAATAATAGCCAGGCACATGCACAGACAATTTTGGGGGCCGTTGTTCTGGCCAAAAATAGGGCCTCATGGGCAAAATTATTCACAAAATTAGGAAAAATAGTCTAGATTTAACTTTTGTATTAATTTTTGTAAACATAATCAACACTGTCAATAATGCAGCTATTAACAAATGAGGCGACAGTGACTGCAGACTACAGTGGATATAAAACTTCAAAACATCCTGTTCCAATTCTTGGAAGGAGAAAGAGGGGGTCCATGTGCAAGGCAGGAAGGATATGGCCTATGTACAATTCTCTTAAGGAATCAAATAAATACCTGTCAGAATTCAAAATCCACACACAGCAAATGAACTTACATTAGTTGAGCACAGCTCCATCTTCTTCTCCTTGGGGTCAACTATGGAGTGTTCCTTCACGTACGTCTGCAAGTTGCTGGTTCCAAGTATCTACAAAACATGAAGTGACACCACACACTTTTTAGCAACTACTGTACCGTGAACGGAACATGTTGACGGCATGACAACTGACCGCTCGTACGATCGCCGGCAGGCCCCACTCAGTGCTGAGCAGTCGATGGCTGTGCAGGCGGCCTTCTGCGTCCAGGCGGCGCTCCAACACGTCCACGCCCACCACGTGAGGATTCATCGGATTGGGGTACTTCCTCATGGCGGCCTTGATCACCGTCTCCCATGGGTAACTTCCCACAAACAAACAGAACCTTTCCTGAAACCTTTTTTTTTTTTTTTTAGACCGGCTATAACCACTTTAGCTTCACCCAAGCGGATTTAACTGGTCGTGTCAGCAAGTTATTCATATGACAATATACAACACAAAACAATTAATCGTTTAAAAAAATCTATACCATCTATAATGAGTGAGGTGCTGGGTACCCCCTGGAATGGTCGCCACCCAATCACAGGGTGCATAAAGATGAGCAACCATTCACACACACCTCTATGGGTAAATTAGACTAATGTTCATACTTTTGGAATGTGGAAGGAAGCCTGTGGAAAACCCCGACAAACGCAGGGAGAATATGCAAACTTCACACATAGGAAGATTTGAACCCTGAATCTTCACAAGACATAATAGGTATTACAATAACCCATCTAACTTGGGGCCGGGTACAGTAAATCCAGGTCTGGTTGCCAACAAATCCAAGGGCACATTTCAACAAACTTTTCATTCACACTTTCGCACCTATCTGGACAATTCAATACACTATAGTGCCCCAGTAAGAAAAATACTATCTTCTTGAATGAATACAGGAACTGTATTTTGTGTGCAGTCCATATAGACTAGGCAGTTGTGCAAAGTTGTGTCCAGTGAGTGTATGCAGTAATACCTATAAAATAAAACAGGAGCACATGGTCATTTACTTGTGGTGTTCTATGATGTGATCACATACTTGCTTGCACTTTTTTTTTTTTTTTTTTTTTTTTTTTATGTGAGCCTCTTCAACTCTCACATGCCGTAGAGCATCAGTGAGCTGTCTCATTTTTTTTTTAGGAAACATTCTAACAAAATGAACAAATAAATAAATAAAAATATACGCATCAGCAGTACCTGAAAGCATGCTCTGTGCTCCAAATCTTCATGTTTCTCACGGGAGTAGTGACCTTGTCTCTTCACAATAGCAACTGCCGAGCTTCAGGGGACCATATCCCGCTGTGGGGATGATCAGTAAGCACACTGGGCCCTGGGACCACCACCATCAGTTCAGTGCGTCCAGATGGTCCCCCCCCACACCCCCCTCCTAGCACCAGCGCTAAAGGAAAAACAAAAAAAAAAAAAATCCTGTTCCCCGAGATATGGGAGCAAGAGGCAGGGAAGGTTTAGCCTACGTGTGTATTGCAATGAGGAGGAGGAAAACAAGGAGCAAAACCGGCGCAGGGTGGTCGCCATCATACGTGAAGTTACCCTTAGCTAGATGTTTAAGTCACGTTCGGATTTTCAAAATAAAACAATATTCGTGGCCTAGAAATTGGAGAATAAGCTCTATCTGGCGATAATGTAGCATTATCTAGTGCATTTGAAGCAGTAAAAGTAACATTACAATTGAATACTTAGATACAGTATAAGAATTTAACCATTTGGGCAGCAGGGACAATGACCCAATTGTTGCAAGTCTGCTTTGCAGCTTTGAGCTTTGGGTATATGAATTCTGTCCTCCCATGTGGTGTTTCCATGCAGTACATGCAGTTTTTCTCCAGGTAGGCCTGCTTTGTCCCACATAACAAAAACATGCATGTTACATTGGGGATGAGCAAACCTCTACGCTCAACGACTACATTAGGCTTTGACCTGCGAGTCATTTAGAAATGAGGTAAAAATAAATAAATGAAAGTTAGTGTGCATGTAAATAGTTTCATTGGATAGTGTGATAATCAAGAGTTGTTATGATTAATTTTTCTCATTTATTCATTTAGGATAAGATTTAAGATTGACAGAGGGATCGTTAATTAGAGTAATGATTTTATGTTGTTTACAATAAATCAACCAAACATTTATTTAATGAATGAAGAATAATAATAACTACGAAATGAACACATGTTAGCCAACTAAATTCAGAGTGAAAACAACAAAATTAATGTAACAAATGTTGTAGGACTCAATATAATGCAAAGGTTTGGTGTCCTGGATTGAAAAATACACCGGGCCACTACTGACTTCATATGGATGGAAGTTTTATAATAAATCACAAATAAAACATGTTATTGTAAAACTGATCTAAAAATATATCATGCTGTCAGTGAAGAGAGAATTCTGGGAGCATCCCTGGTAGTGTCCAACCCTCACCTGATCAGATACTCGTCTCGAAGTAGTCCATTTTATTTTGGTGGCACAACTGCTGTGCTTCCTAACCCACCTTAGTATACTTTGGGACGTCAATGGGCCGCCTGGACTGCAACTGCTTCCCTTTGTACGCATGCGCAAAGCATCCTTCAACCATCCTCACGCACCGAGCACAGGCTGAATCAAGCTTGATATAATACACAGCTAGACCTAAAGCGGAAATGAGGTAAGATTAAGAAAATAAAGTCAAGGCGTGCAGTATATATGATGATACCACTTTACTTTATGAACCCATGTGTGTGTGAGGAGGTAACCTGACGGAGCTGCTGCGAAGGCTCAAGAGAATTGTGAGGGAAACCAACGTCGAGAAGGAGGCTACAGAACGCCACATTCATGCCATCGCCATCTAACTCATCGCTGAGGCTGAGGAATTAATACTCGGGAGGGAAAAAAATATAATAAACAGGATTGGTAGGATTGACCACTTCAATGTATGCTGTATGACCTTGCACTGAATGTCATCATTGATCCATCAAAAACAAGACGGCAAGGTAATTGGCATCCCAACTGGTGCAGGGGAGGGCGATATAAAATTCCGCTTCGTGATGTGTGTTTGTATAATTTTGCAACGACATCATTCTGATATTCAAGCCGGAAATAGCTCAACGGGTTTATACACGAGGAAGCTCCCTCCTCCTTGGTGAAGGCCCGGGTCAGTGCATGCCGCAGACTGCAAACGTGCCGAATCCCATCGCCTCTGCGCTGTCTTCAACTTAGTCACGCGTTTTTGTTGCTTTATCCTTCGTGGTGATTTTATTGCGGGAACATTGTAACCATTGTGAGGGCGATGGCGGATGCTGCAGCAGGTTTAGGCGAATGATGAGCTGCTTAATTGGGGGTGGGTGCGAATTTATTTATTTCTCTTTTCCCCCCACTACCACGAAATCAAGTACAGTGATAAACACTGGTGATTTTGCTCCCCCCGACTACCGCTTGCGTTCATGGAGCCGACAAAAATGTGCTGACACATGTTTGCGCATGTCCCGCATGGTCGCGGCCTTTGTGCGCATTCGAGCCATGAATATAGAATATCATGCATCCGTCGTGGTCGGCCCGTGTGGTCTGCCTGTGGATTGGACTGCTCACCAATCTAGTGTATTAACAAACAGACAACACACAGATAGCAAGCATGATTTCTGGCTCTCTCCGTGTCCGTATTCATGACAGCGAGGTCAGGATACATCTTGCTTGAAAGTCCACTCAGCTCAGCTTTCTTCATTTCAGGTCATCAGACATGGAGATTGTCACACATCTGATTAATGACACCATAGAATTCTACAAATGGACCTTAACCATCGCAGGTAATTATAAAGGGATTTTGTCAAACAATACAAAACCATTTTCAGACGCTCCGTATAAAATGGGCAGGTACTCCAACGGCCAAAAGAAAAAAAAAGTAACTTTGACTTCAGGAAGCTATTTATTTATGTATTTTTTTTTATGTAAACATGATAAGAGAGGCTGGTGACCCTGGGAATTCCCTGCACTTTTTTATTCATTTATCACAAAAATAAGTGAAAGACTAACATTTCAATTGTATTCATATTTATTTATATTGACAAACTTGTTTTACTGCAGAATAATCTAGGGAACTATTGTTCTGTTTAAGTTTTCATTTAACTTTAGAAGTCATTTTGCTGAGCCAGGGAGCTCCATGAACTTATGTTACAATTTTAAAACAATGATATCGATTGATCCATCTATCAATTTTCTGAGACGCTCATTCTCACAAAGGTCAATGGAGTGCTGTAGCCAATCCCATCTATCATCAGGCAGAAGGCAGGGTACACCCTAAACTGGTTGCCAGTCAATCGCAGGGTGCTTGGAGACATAACAGTAACACTCACAATCCAACTTGGGGCAATTTAGAGTGTCCAATTAATGTTGGATGTTTTTGGGATGTGGGAGGAAACTGGAGTGCCCGGAGAAAACGCATGCAGGCACGGGGAAACATCCAAATTCCACACGGAGGGGCAGTGGGTGTTGGGATTTGAACCCAGATCCTAGAATTGTGAGGCCAACTATCAAACCAGATGCGCAACCGTGTAGCCAATGATGTCTATTGTCTTAGTTAAAAGCAAAGAAAATTTTATATTTTTAAAAAGTCCCTTCCCGTGTTTTTCCTTCTAAGTTTCATCAAATCTTGATTGGAGACTTGTGTTTACTGCAAAAGAGGAGGCATGATGCGTCATACGTGAGTTTTTGAATTGCAAAAAAAAGAAAGAAAAAGCAAGATACATAGGACACAAGTTATTTTTATTCTTGTTGAACTGAGGTCTTCTAAGCATGAAGTCCTCCATCTGTTTTACCAGAAAAAGGCAAAGAAAAACCAGAGCTTTCCTTTGATACTTGAAAAGCTGTACTTTGAAGCGCTTGAATTTATATCCAACTTTATAGCAATACTTTTCCAAAAGTTGTCGAACTATACATGACTAGACATCGTCAGGGGCGTTTTGACTGTGGTGTGTATTTTTAGGAAATTACCTTTGCAATTCTGTAGTAAAATACCCCAACAGCTATTGTTGGCCTATGAAGTTGTCAATGTTTCCCACAGACAAGCGAGTGGAGAAATGGCCCCTGATGGACACCCCCCTGCCCACTTTGGCCATCAGCGCATCCTACCTGCTGTTCCTCTGGCTGGGGCCCAAATACATGAAGAACAGGGAGCCCTTCCAACTTCGCAAAACTCTCATTGTCTACAATTTCAGTATGGTCTTCCTCAACTTCTTCATCTTCAAGGAGGTACAAATATCAAGTCTTTTTTTTTGGGGGGGGGGGTTAGGAATACAATATATATCATAAATCACACCCTTCTGTTTTGATGAGCGACAGCCTTGTCCTGTGGGTTCTGATGAATTTCACTTGAGTGTGTCCATCTTTTCGCCAGAATGCTTTCACTCCACTTTTGAACGCCTTCCATTTTCAGTTTCATCACCTAACCGGGACTAAAGATTTTTCTCCCTCCAGCTGTTTATGGCGGCCCGGTCAGCCAGCTACAGCTACATTTGTCAGAGGGTGAACTACTCCGACGACCCCAATGAAGTCAGGGTGAGTGCGAGGAGTACATGTGCAGGATTGGATTGGAATAATATTTCACTCGTTCTTTTATTAAACACATTTTCAAAGGAGTGCTTGGAAGGCACCTTGTAAAACAAGTATATTCTAAAAATAACATATAAAAGTAGTCACAGGGGGTGTCCAGTTACAGTTTTCTGTCTCCATGACAATACTATATTGTATACAATACCTGAGATAAAAGAAGCCAAAGTTCAGATAGTCTCAAGTAATCTGGTTGTAACACGATTGCATACATGACATAAAGTATACAGTGCATATGTTACGGACTTGAGCTGCTAAAAAAAAAAACTGCTTCGTACATTGAAGCTATCCCCACAATTTTGGATGTCGAAATATCACAAAGCATTAACATTCAGTATAAATTAGAGAAGGAGGGTGGTGGTGGTGGTGTGGGGAGGAGTGGGGGGGGGTTAGCGTATGAGAATTTTGAATGGCTTCACACTTCAAGCAGTTTGATGTACAAACTATGACTACTATTACTTGCATAGGTTTTCTCCAAGCACTTTGACTTCCTCCCACATTGCAAAAACATGTGTGGAAGGTAAACCCAAAATTGTCCTTAGGTGAGGGCTGCTATTCTATTCTATTCTATTCTATTCTATTCTATTCTATTCTATTCTATTCTATTCTATTCTATTCTATTCTATTCTATTCTAAATTGTTTAAGAAGTGTGTTTTTCAATCTTATTGCCCATGGGCGTGTACTTGTGTGTATTCATATTCCAAGTTAAAGAAACTTTCACTGCATCCCACTCAGGTGGCAGGAGCTCTGTGGTGGTATTTCATCTCCAAAGGCATCGAGTACCTGGACACAGTGTTTTTCATCCTGAGGAAGAAGTTCAAGCAGGTCACCTTTCTGCACGTCTACCACCACTGCACCATGTTCACGCTCTGGTGGATCGGCATCAAATGGGTCGCCGGAGGGCAGTGTGAGTGGCTCATCTTATAACGCGTCCTTTTTTTTTTTTTGACAGCCTTATGTTTTTCTTCATTAAGATAAAAAAATCAACAATTACAGGGAAGAAAATAAATATTTGAACACCCTGCTATATTGCAAGTTCTCCCACTTAGAAATCATGGAGGGATGTGAAATTTTCATCCTCGGTGCATGTCCACTGTGAGAGAGATAATCTAAAAAAAAAAATCCAGAAATCACAATGTATGATTTATTTTAACAGTTTATGTGTGTGATACAGCTGCAAATAAGTATTTGAACACCTGAGAAAACCAATTGTAATATTTGGTACAGAAGCCTTTGTTTGCAATTAAAGAGGTCAAATGTTTCCTGTAGTTGTTCACCAGGTTTGCAGACACAGCAGGAGGTATTTTGGTCCACTCCTCCGCACAGATCTTCTCTAGATCACGCAGGTTTCTGGGCTGTTGCTGAGAAACATGTAGTTTCAGCTCCCTCCAAAGATTGTCTATTGGGTTTAGGTCTGGAAAAGGGCTAGGCCATGCCAGAGCCACTCCTTGGTTTTCCTGGCTGTGTGCTTCGGGTCATTGTCATGTTGAAAGACCCAGCCACGACCCATCTTCAATGCTCTGACTGAGGGAAACAGGCTGTTCCCCAAAATCTCACAATACATGGCTCTGGTCATCCTCTCCTTGAAGCAGTGTAGTCATCCTGTCCCATGTGAGGAAAAACACCCCAAAGCATGATGCTACCAGCCCCATGCTTCACAGTAGGCATGGTGTTCTTGGGATGGAACTCACCATTTGTCTTCCTCTAAACACGGTTAGTGGATTTATGACCAAAAAGTCTCATCTGACCACAAAAATGTCTCCCATGACTCTTTTGTATTATCCAAATGGTCATTGGCAAACTGAAGACGGGCCTTGACATGTACTGGTTTAAGCAGAGGAACCTTCTGTGACTTGCATAATTTCAAACCATGACATCTTTGTGTATTACTAACAGTCACCTTGGAAACGGTGGTCTCAGCTCTTTCGAGCTCATTGACCAAGTCCTGTCGTGTAGTCCTGGGCTGATTCCACACCTTTCGGAGGATCATTGAGACCCCACGAGGTGATTTCTTGCATGGGGCTCTACTCCGATTTTGATTGACTGTCATGTTTAGCTTCTTCCATTTTCTATAAATTGGTTCAACAGTGGACCTTTTTTCACCAAGCTGCTTAGCAATTTCTCCATAGCCCTTTCCAACTGTGTGGAGTTGTACAATTTTGCCTCTGGTGTCCTTGGACAGTTCTTTGGTCTTGGCCATGTTACAAGTTTGAGTCTGCTTGATTGTATGGGATGGACAGGTGTCTTTAAGCAGCTAACGACCTCACACAGGTGCATCTCTTTCAGGATAATACATGGAGTGGAGGTTGACTTTTAAAGGCGGACTAACAGGTCTTTAAGGGTCAGAATTGTAGCTGATAGAGAGGTGTTCAAATACTTCTTAGCAGTTGTATCATACAAATAAATTGTTAAAAATTCATACATTGTGATTTCTGGATTTTTCTTTTTAGATTATCTCTCTCACAGTGGACATGCGCCTACGATAAAAATTTCCGAACCTTCGATGATTTCTAAGTGGGAGAACTTGCAATATAGGAGGGTTTTCAAATACTTATTTTCTTCGATGTATATAAACGTTTGTTTTATTTTCAGCATTTTTTGGTGCACACATGAACGCGGCGATCCATGTGCTGATGTACTTGTACTATGGCCTGGCTTCCTGTGGTCCGAAGATCCAGAAGTACCTTTGGTGGAAGAAGTACCTGACCATCATCCAGATGGTAACATCCTTCACCGCTATGACACTCAGATCATCAATTTTTTAAAATTGTTTTTGTCAGTGACTCCAATTTTATTCTAAACTATTTATCATTTTTAAATACACATCCTGAATTACTATTTGTATTACCACTGTACTATTTTATACATTTGTTTTATGTACAGAAAAGGCAGACAGACACATAGAGTCCACACCCTTTTCACAGTTTTTTTTGTTATCAAAGTTCTGCGATCTCTTGTTGATCGTAAATGAAGTTTGACTCTCTGTCATCTCTCTTCAAATGTGTAATCCAACGTGATGTCCCGCCCGTGTCTCAGATTCAGTTCCATGTGACCATCGGCCACACGGCTTTGTCCCTCTACGTCAACTGCGACTTCCCTCACTGGATGCACTACTCCCTAATTTGCTACGCCATCACCTTCATCGTCCTCTTCGGCAACTTCTACTACCAGACCTACCGCCACCAGCAGCCCAGGCGCGACGCCTCCTCCTCCAAAGCGAGCAAGGCCTTCTCCAACGGGGCTGTCAATGGACTCAGCAAGGCCACCAATGGTGCGGCGGCGCTGTGCAAAGATGACAAACCCCAGGAAAACACCAGCAGGAGAAAGAGGAAAGGAAGAGCAAAAAGAGATTAGGGAAAATGGTTGAGGTAAAATAGGTCTGGTTTGAGTTATTTAGTGTTCACGTGCAGAAGACCTCATTTAAGGAAGGATGGATAGATGAGCTAAATGTGTGATGCATTCATTTCAAGACAACTGGCTTGTGTGGAGAGAGCATTGTATTTCTTGTATGAAAGGTCTGAGGTTATACAGAGGCCGCCATAATTACAAATAGGCCAAAATACTCTCCAGTCAGATCAGAGGATTTCCTCTCTTTCTAATGATGCGGCCGTGGAGTGATCGGGAATTACGTAACCTTCTCTTGGCTCGTTTGGAAAGAAATATTATCATGGGAATACACGCACACACACACACACAAAATCATATCTGTTTAAATTGTACACAATGTATGAAGCTGATGTTGTTCTAAGTTCGTTGACTGGTGAGTTGCTATGATAATCTTTAGAGCAACTGCCACTGTATCGTGGCAGAAGTCATCATATCGTACGTAATGTCAAAAGGCGCCTTTGCGGTTATTCACCAAATGTTATTATTGTAAAGATGGAGGAAGCTGTCAACAACAAGTGGTATGGTATGAGTGAAGATAACAAGATAATATTATGTTTTATTCTTTTGGATATGAATGGTAGTCTTCTATTTCAAATGGAGGCACTGCAGGTCTCAAAGTGATATAAAAGTGTAAAATATTCCACAGGATTTCTGTATGCAATGTGCGTTTTGTATGTCCCTACTTGTGTGTAATGTGACAATGTGGACCTGCTGTCATTTGCCCGGCCATATACTGATTTTTAGGATGTTTGCTCACGTTTTTTTTTCTATTTATATTTTATTGCTTGTCTCATAAGATGGTGAAATAAGTTGTGCACTAAAACCTCATGTTATTGTTTAAAAATATTCAAAGCTAGCTAGCGGACAAGGGTTTTTTTTTTTCAATTTAAATCACTTTCCTTCTTTTGCTCAAATAATTTGTTTTGACAGATTTATGTTTACAGGCTTAGTCCATGTCTTCAGCTGGCTGAATGTAAACATCATCATAAAAGAAAAGAAAAAAAAAACAGCA
The DNA here is from genome assembly GCF_019802595.1 of Syngnathoides biaculeatus. Lineage (NCBI taxonomy): Eukaryota > Metazoa > Chordata > Actinopteri > Syngnathiformes > Syngnathidae > Syngnathoides > Syngnathoides biaculeatus. The sequence goes on along the minus strand of NC_084644.1, from coordinate 24,427,616 downwards.
TTGTACTCTCATTTATTTACATAAAACGCAGGGCTCTTTAAATTCTACATCTGCCTAGAAGAATAATTGCTGTCCCTGAAGTATTTTGAGTGCAGTGTAAATTGGCCCCATTGTCCAATTTTCATTAACAAATACATTTTCATTTTTTTATTTATATCTTTCAGTTTTCATGTACATACTGATCTTTTCTATTATCTCACTGAGAATGCTTGTCGTGTATATGTGCTGTAGATAATACATTGTGATCTTTTGTACGGTACTCTGCTCCCAGCTTGTTAGTTGGCTTGGGCATTTGTCCATCTTGCTTTTGTGTATTTTTTCTTTTTTTTTTAAAGTACAATATTATAAAATTGAACTCTTAAATTAAACCTAATGCCTGCCCAAATCTTGGCGTTCAATTATATTGTATTGTGTAATAAATAGCAGCAATAGCAACAGTAACTCATTCATAAAAAAGATAAACATAGAGCAAAGATTTTTAACTCAAATATATTGCACTACTGCATTTTAGCAGTGTACAGTGTGGAAAAAAGCGCATTGAAAGAACATTTTACAATATATACTGTGGTAATGGGATCAATTGAAAATAAACTCCATCTTTTCTATTCATTCCCTTGTTAAAAAAAAAAAAAAAACTGTTATGCCTTATTGTCTAAAGCAAATGAATTTTCTTTTTCCAACGAATGAATTCATGGTTCCATCAATCACAACAAGCTGTCCGGGTCCTGAAGAAAGAAGCAGCCCCAGACCATCACACTATCAGCACCATGTTTTTACTATTGGAATGATTTTTTTATTTAAATGCAGTGGTATATTTTGTCATACGTAATGAGACACACATCCAAAAATGTAAACTTTAATCTCATCAGTCCCAAGATTGTGTTTTTAAGTTTTGTGAATCATTCAGATGTTGTTGTTTTGAAAAGTAAGATGAGCCACAGTTTTTTTTTTTTTGTCCAGCAGTTTTTTATTCCTTGGAATTTTACCGTTCATGTCACTGTGTCTCAGTTTCTTTTTGTTGAATCACGAGCAATGACTGAGGAGCCGCCCAGCAGTTCTGTAGCTGTTGTTCTGGGTTCTTTTGTGACTTCCAGGATGAGTTGTCGTTATAGTCTTGCAGATCATTTTCTTTCAGCTGGCCAGTCTTGGGAAGGTTCATCACTGTTTCATACTTTCGCCATTTGTGGATAATGCCGATTACCATGATTTGGTGGAGACCTAAAATTTTAGTAATGTTTTTTTGCCCTTTCCAGACTGATAGGTGCCAATAATTTTGGTTCTCATCTGCTTTTCAATTTCTTTGGATCATATAATTTTTTGCAACATTTTTAGATCATTTGGCCACTTATTTTGTCCTACAGGTTCTATTAGTTATTTCTTGATAGAATTGGTCTGGTGAAGGACAGTCAAAACTTAACTAAACTTTCCCAAAAATATGTTTGGCCACGATTAATTTGTAATTGAACAAGAGAGCAATGACTTTTTTTTATCTCCCTTTTGTGATTATTTAGGATACTTTTGTCTATTTTTTGGGGGAGGGGTTGAGGTTAAATATTGAACTGGGTTGAAATACATCATCCATTTTCTGAGCAAGGGTCACAAGAGTGGTAGAGCATATTCCAGCTATCATCGGGCAGGAGATAGAGTACAACCTGAACTAGTTGCGAGCCAATCGCAGGGCACATGAAGACAGACAACAGTTGCACCTTAGGCCAATTTAGAGTCTTCAATTAATGCATGTTTTTAGGATCTGGGAGAAAACCACAGAAAACCCACAGAGGTATGGGGAGAAAATGCAAACTCTATACAGGCAGGGACGGGATTTGAACCCTGGTCCTCAGAACTGTGAAGCTAATGCTCTAACCAGTTGCAGCACCAAACCACCAGAAAAATACATATAAACACTTGAAAAGGGCCCAAAACTGAAGGTGGGCGTTGGTTCCTAACTAATGAGAATTCCATTTAAGCACAAAGGTGAAAGTCTGAAAGACAATTCGAGCAGCACCTCTAAAATATTAATGTCAAAATGATGCATAAAACACAGGATTCTTCTTTGGCCCACTCTGACGTGATTCAACAAAGGTTTCCATGGGTAACCATACACAGCAGCTGCTGAGCCTACCCACCCCCTCCTCCTGCTGAACTCCTCCCATAAGCCCCCTTGGCCTCTTCCCTCCTTTACGTCTTGCACCAGCTGAGGTCTGTGTGAGTGTGTGCGTTGGTGGAGGTCATAAATGTGCACTTTTTCTCGTGGTTGACGTAATTTTGTAAGCTATGTTTTAAAAGGAACTCCACAGAAAATGTAATGTGTAGGAGTTCTCCTAGTGATAGTAGTGTGATTATGTGTTGGGCCATTGTACATTAAGCCAACCTTTCTGAATTATTGAAACAAATTTGACCTATGTGTTTAGCTCACAGTTTAGAGCTTACAAAATGAATCCATCCATCCATTATCCAACCCACTTATCCTCACAAGTGACACAGAAGAGGCGGGCCCTATCCCAGCCAGCTTCGGGCAAAAGGCAGACGACAACCTGAACTTGTCACCAGTCAGCCGCAGGGGAGACATCAACACAATCACCAAAGTCAGACGTGTGTACCACTACACCATCAGTGACTCTTATGCAAAATGAATGTATCTTAAATCATCGCTGACAGTGTCAAACAATTCAAATTTTGATACAGCCTTTCATTGGATCTTTTTCTGTGGAAGGTTATTTCATTTCAATTCATGCAGTTTATTAGGTTGTTTAAAATCCTTCCTGCATGTAGTGTATCTGTAATCTAATCTTGAAGATGAGCATCTGTGCAGAATGACTCCCTTTCTGAGTGAATTTAGGTGTGGCGTTTGCAGAAAAGTGCCCAGTTTCTTTTCTGGCACAAAGCACACAGTTGGTATGTGGGGCAAATCAACTGGGAATCGCTGGAATGTTGTGGTACCTAATGAGACAAAAGTAGTCGTGCCAAAGATGTAAAAGATTTCAAATTTGTATTCGACATCAACAGCGGGGAATTGCCGAATAAAAGAAAAAGTGCTTTTATTTTAGAAATGAATAAACGCCTTGGAGGCATACACTGTGGTTCTTGATTAGCATTTTTCCCCTCATAGTTCTATGGTTTGAGGTCACAATCTTGGTGTAGAATTTATATGTTCTTCTGGAATCGCGTGAGACTTCCTCTCACAAATGCATGTGAAGAGTTCAGACGCAAAAGCAGATACACATAGATATATTTTTGTTGTTTCCGTAGATTATTTGATTCATATATTATATCCATTCATATATTATATCCATCCATTTTCTTTTGCCGGGTATCCTCACGAGGGTCGTGGGGGTAGATGGAGCCTATCCCAGCTGTCAACGGGCAGGAGGGAGGGTACATCCTGCACTGGTTGCCAGCCAATCACAAGGCACATAAGGACAAACAGTCAGACTCACAATCAAACCTAGGGGCAATTTAGAGTGTCCAATTAATGTTGCGTGTTTTTAGGATGTGGGAGGAAACCGGAGTGCCTGGAGAAAACCCAGACAGGCACGGGGAGAACATGCAAACTCCACACAGACGGTGCTGGCATTGATCCTGAGTCCTCAGAACTGTGAGGCCAACACTTTTCCTGCTGATCCACCGTGCCGCCTCCATCCATCCATTTATATTTTATATAAATTAAAGACTCTACGGAACCAACAAAAAGGGATAAAACTGCTTTTGCATCTGAACTCTTCATGTATTGTGAGGATAATTGAAAACAATATCATCTACAAGTGTATATAGGAATGTGAATGGTTGTTGGCCTGTGATTCACGTGTGACTGTCACGTCCCATCGGAAACGAGAGTAGGACCCAAATGCAGGAACTCGGAAGACGCAAGGTAGTTCACGAAGAGACACGTTTATTACATGCAGGGGTCGGGGATCGAGCAGGCAGTCCGGTGCAGCAGCGGTAGTTGGGACGTCGAGCGACGAGAACAGATGAGTGGGCAGGCAGTAGTCGGTACACAGGTAAACAATCAACGCAGCCAGAAGTGTCAAGGAGTCAGGCTTACAGGGTTGGTCGGAGAACGGACGAAGCTCGGTACACACAGGTTCAGTCAGGAATACGAGAGTGCTGGAACGGGACATAAAGCTCAACGAACTGGCGGAGGACCAGTCGTCACCGGGTCCTATATATACGGGGGATGATCAGCCCGCATGAGGCACAGGTGTGTGCCTCCCAATTAGCGCAGCCGCGCGGGCACCCGCATAGCTCGTGTTGAAGCGGCAGGATCATGACAGTGACCAGTCCAGGGTCTTGCTCAAAATCAGATGAAATACGCTCCAGTTCACCAATGACCCAAATGAGCATAAGTGGTTTGAAAATGGATGGATGTGTGCCATATGTAATATATGATTTGCAGTATGACAGTGATAAGATTGAATATACTGAATACATGTTTTTGTTTGTTTTTTTTTTTTTTTAGCTAATTGCTTTTCAACAATTGAGTATATGTCTGGGTAAATAGCATTTTTTAAATCTCTAAATTGAAAACATTTCTTACACTGTATATGTCATTTAACAGCTCTAATACATGACTTAAGAATTATAATTGAACATAGATCTAAACTAAATCCCTCTGTTCTGTTCTCAAAAATAATCTCAATTGCACATTTAGAGATATGAAATAACACAAATATACAGACAAAGAAAATCAATTGTGCGCCTTGTATTATTTCTTTTTTGACAAATACCTACATTTGTATCTCCTCTGGTGCGCAGGAGTCTCTGTGAAAAAGACATCTGCCGCTTAATGCAGCCAAATGGGTTAATGGTCCTCAGGCATAAATACACAAGAATGTTGAGGGTGGAATCTGTTCAAAAAAAAGCCTGAATATCTATTGTCACACTGGAAGAAAATGCAACAATCCTGTCTCTAGCGAACTGATAGCAACATGATGTCAATGAGTGTATAAGACATGAGCAGACTTCATGATGTTTTATTGCAGCTAAAGCTAGAAGCTGTGCCTGAAAAAAGATGATTAGCAACGCTGACACGGGACCTTGTTCTACTTTACACAGCAAGTGAGTGCTTCCCTCTTTTTACTACTTTGGCATTACTATTTATCAACAACGTGTGAATTGTTATTTGGTGCTTAAAAGGCAAAAACAAAATCCAAGGCAAAATGGTGATCGTCAGGTTCTGCAAGTCAAAGGTGAATTAGGCCTTATACCAGACACAGTTGACATACATCTGTAACTGTTCCAAACATGTTCAAATGCAATGCAATGCTAATTCTTGCATAAAGTAGTTGGCGGGTAGAATCACAAGTGACACGTCTTTCATATGACTCCCCTGACAGCATTACACAAGGTTTAATTCCATTTTAGTTGTGTCAGAATGTTCTTGTGTTTAAAAGGTTTTTGCTCATTTCGTGCACCAGCATTTGGATACTTCTCATGCATGATTTCAGAAATGAAGTACCAAAGGATACTGTGAAAAACACAAACAGCGCCCAGAGTTCTTTCAACCATTTCATAATGTGACACATGTGCTTTTCTTCTTGTGAGTAAAAAAAAAAAAAAACACATGAGGTGGCATTTGGGTGAAAAGAATTGCTGATTGATACAATTATCTTTCACATCACCATGTGGGGTGAGAGAGGTTAGTCTCTAAGGACTTTGGCTTTGGACCTGGAATGTCATGGTTCAAGTCTCACTGTGAATGACATACAAAGAAAAAAAAAGATTTTAGAGCAATGCAATTCTGATTGGTGCTGCTGCACGTCCACCAGCTCAAGATGTGCAGCATTGATTGTGTGGCCTTTCGTGACATCTCTCTCTGCACGTGAATTGAATTTGTCTCGAGGGATGGTCATTATCCATCCATTGATTTTCTACACCACTTTTCCTCTTTCGGGTTGCAGTGAGCTGGGGCCTATCCTAGCTAATTTTGGGGAAAAGGCGCTCTTTGGACTTGTCATCAGCCAATCTCAGGAGACTACAAACAACCATTCAGCCTCACATTCACGTCTAAGAAGAAATGTAGTCTTCAGAGACCCTAACCTGCATGTTTTTCTACTGCGGGAGGAAGCCGATGATCCCCGCAGAAAACCCATACAAGCCTGAGAAGAACATGCATAAACCCCAACCTCAGAGCTGTGAGGTGGATTTGCTTACCACTCATCATCAGTGCCATCAAATAACGATTGATATGGAAAGAGTAATTAAATTGTACATTGAAATAAGCATGAAGAAAAATAAAGACACTTTTCCGTTTTTGTACAGGGCCAACCAACCTGCTCCATCATTTATATTTAAAACATAAAGGCAATATTTATTACATTTATGATTATGTTTGTTTTGAGAGACATTGTCAGTCAGTGGAGGTGAGATGGCTGGAAAGAGCATTTCTTGTACAGTCCACCAATGAGCGCTGCCCTCCCAGCGATGATGTAATGTCATGAATATGCAAAGTGGCCGGCTGGTGGTTCTGAGGCTCTGGAGTCGGCATCCCCTCTGCCTTCATCATCACCACTGAGCTTCAGCATCCGACTAAAAGGTAAGAAAAGAACATTAGATGCTCTTCATGCTCCTATCAGACCAAATGGCTGACGGGAAGGGTGTGACCACAACAAAAAGGAAACATTTGATCTGAGTAGGCTGTCCGGCCTTACTGTTGCTTTTCACAATGGGTCATCTTAAAGACACTGTAGGATAAAACTACTAGACGCTGGCTTTGCTAATTTTTTTTTTTTTTAATATGAGAGCATAATGTAATACAATTTCAGTTTGAGAATTATTGTTGTTTCAAGGTTGAACTGGTCACACTAAAATGTTCGAATTGTGAAAATAAGGGAAAATATGTTGTCACCCAGTGATGTTTTTTGTTTTTTTTAAACTCATCCTCATACATTCTATTAATAGTGAGTCATCGAGAATGTTGGGAAACAGGAGACGATGCCTGACAGGAAATGGTTGGATGAGACCGGCTCATTTTGGTTTTTCAGGATTATAACATTTGACGTTTATTTGTCCTCTATGTTTGGCTAGCCTGTGACTTTGTCTCTTTTTTTCCCCCCTGATCCACACCCCCCCCCTCAACAAAAAGAATAAAAAACTGGCTGAGATGCAGCTGTTCCCACATGCACCCCATTAAACTGCGATCGAATGGACCATCACGTTTGTCTGCACGGCGTCACCGATGCCCCATGTGACTGCATGCGCCCTTTTAAGAGTCATAAACGGAGCTTACCCCTGTATTCGATGTGAAGCTGAAGGGTGGTGTTGTGTTACAGCTGCAGCCTGCAAGGTCAGGACTGAGGATGCTGGCGAGGATGAGCTGAGCCTCTGACATGCGACGCGATGCAGCCGTCGTCCTCCGCCGACTCGCCGAGGCAGGCGGACAATAGCAGCCGGAAGCAGCAGCGTTCCTCCTCCCCCGCCGGCCTCAAAGCGACCAAGCACCTCGCCTCCAAACCAGCGGGGCAGGGCGCAGGGACAGGGAGGAGCAGCCGCGGTCATTCTCCTGTCTCGTCCGGCAGGGAACGGCAGGCCGGAGGCGCTCACGCATCCAAAGGCGCGGCCGCTGTTCAGGTTGCAGGTGCTGAAAGCCCCACGCTGAGCCGGGCGGCGCCAGACAGGGGGGGCAGCCAGACATCTGACGAGTCCCCACCGCGCCTGTGCTCCGATGCCTCCTCCCCCTCCAGAGCCGATCCGAACCGAGTTGTGTCGGATCAGCCCTGCGCAACCAAATCGCCCAAACTGAGGAGTAAAAACCAGAGAGGAGGGGACGCCTCTGCAGCGACGAAGAATAGCTCTAAAAGCGCAGTGGGCTGCGGACCTGGTTTCTGGAAGGAGGGCTGCTTACAATCAGAGCTCATTCAATTCCACCTGAATAAAAGCTTAGGGAAGAAGGGAACAAAGATGCAGGTCAAACCCGCATCCCCCCCTGCCTTGGAGCTATCCCCTGAGCCTGAGCCCCGACTACGAGCCCCCCAGCAGGAACAGACGCTTCTGGAAGAGGTGGAACGGCTTGAGGATGAAAACGATGATCTTAAGGTAAATCCAGTACAGTACACATCTTTCAAGCCATGCACGTCATCTGAAGTGTCACACGCACCTGTTGTACTTCCATTTGCTGGGTTTTACTCACCATGCTGGCGAGTGCTGCATTTGGTAGCTGAGCCAACTTAATGCACCTCTTATAAGCATCATTTGTGGGGATAGGAAATTATGTTGCCACTGGAAACAAGGAATCCTCATCCAAAATGCAACAAGAGGCAACCGTGCAATGTACATACATGTAGAAGCTGAGGATGAAACAATAAATCTAATAATGTGACAAAAATATCACAAAATTCAATAAAGACCTCATACTCACCGGAGATGTTACCAAGTGAATGTATTAATCTATGCAGATTGCTAAATAAGGGTGTGTTATGCTAATTCGGCTTGCCTAACCAACCAAGCAGAAGATGACAAAAATTCAGTTGCCTTGCGGGTGCTCTCAGGTAAATTTGAAATTTGAATAACAAAACAAACAAAATAAGAGTGGTATTGCTTTTAACTGAGAGGGGGCCACGCCTTTTTAGTTGCACCTTACACAGGTCCGTTCACTTTAGTCCTCTGTTTGAATGCACTATTTTCTCATGTACTCAATTTTATTGCTTTTTTGTATGGTTGGATTATTTTTCTTGTTACGACTGTTTATATTGATTTTTATTAATAGTTAATTTCACATGATGGTATCACTATTAGTTTTATTTTTTGTTATTCTGTGTTGTTTTAACATCACTGCTGTGTACAGTATATTATGGCTGGCTTGAATTGGATATAGTTTAAATGATATTGGAACACACAATTGATTATTAATGGCGGATGAGACTGGCATGGCAACACATAGAGGATGATATATAAATTGGACAAAATATTGAACATCCGCATACACATAATGGAAGCAGTGTAAACAAGGGAAGTGCCACAAAATTAAGACAATAGATTGGTTGGAATAAATGTACACAATTCCACTTTTTGAGCCTCTTCAATCATATCGTAACGTCTGACTATTTGTTTCATTGTTCGCAAGACTGAAATTGACGAAATGCGAGCAGAGATGGATGAGATGCGGGACACCTTCTATGAGGAAGACGCCTGCCAGCTGCACGACGTGCGCAGAGAGCTAGAGAGAGCCAACAAGAATTGTCGAATACTCCAATATCGCCTGAAGAAGGCAGAGAGAAAAAGGATCCGCTTCACAGAGAGTGGCCAAGTAGATGGAGAGACGCTCAGAAGTCTTGAGCAAGACCTGAAGGTAACTTTAACATGCACTGATTGGCAGTCATGAAGGATCTATGCAGCCCATTTGCCTCAAGCGTGTATTGTATACTTTCCCGCTAATCAGGTGGCAAAGGATGTGTCTGTGCGTTTGCACCATGAGCTGGAGAACGTGGAGGAGAAGAGGACAAGGACGGAAGAAGAGAACGAGAAGTTGAGGCAGCAACTAATAGAAGTGGAGGTGACCAAACAAGCGCTTCAGAATGAACTACAGAAAGCAAAAGAGGTGAGGAGGCAAAAAAGAACTGCGCTTAGTGAGGTGAATTCAAATGATGGGTTTAAAAATTCAGATTCACGAGGTACGCTAATATTAAATGTCACTTAACAAAAACAAAAACGTACTGAATGCAGGAATTTTTTTTTCCATAACTACGCTGTATTTTTTTTATTAAAAAACAAATACAGTTATTATTCTATCAAACCTATTTGTAGATTCAAAGTGCCTGTCCAGTCCAGCATTGTTATCGATAAAATATAGGGTTTATCAAAGCCAGACCACCTGGGAATACCGGGTGCTGTAAGCTTCTCTCCCCGGCTAAATGCAGTGGGGTTACATCAGGAAGGGCATGCGGTGTAAAACTGTGGCAAATAAAATATGCGTTCATCTAAGATGACACGCTGTGGCGACCCCTAATGGGACAAGCCAGAAGGAAAAGAAGAAGAGAAGGGTTTATCAAAGCCCTTTGGGATATGATTCAGCTTTTTTTCCCCATTACTCTCAAACACGGACTGATTTTTTTTTTTGCCAATGTCTGCCTTCAAGTGATAGAAATCACTGCTGGCAGCTGAAGTACCAACAGCAGATGATGATGTTGATCATAATTCTGAAGATGTAAGCGCTGTCTCCTTTCAGCTCTCACTGAAAAGAAAAGGAAGCAAGGATCTCCAGAAAGAAAGAAAGGCCCAGCAAACCCCAACTGAGGTGAGACAGTCACATTTGGCTACATGCTGCTACTTATGTTAACAATATATTTTGTCCAAATAATCAGCATTTAATTAACTGTATTGCTCCAATTTTACTGAACATTCGACTCCAAATGTCACGAACGGGGCTCGAGGGCGGACCCAAATGCACGACTCCAGAGACAAGCAGGCAGTACAGAGGAAACCTTTATTCAGTCCAAGGTCAGGGATCAGGCAGACAGTCCAAACAAGCAGAGATAATAGTAACGGCAGGCTTACGAGGGTGGTCAGGGGACAGGCGTGGGTCGGTACATAGAAGGCAGAAGTCAGGCAAACGGGAGTGCGGGAACGAGGCATCAAAGGCAACGATCTGGCGGAGAACTAGTCGTCCCCCGGATCCTATATGTACCGGGTGTAATCAGCCGGGACAAGGTGCAGGTGTGCGCCGACGAATTGGCTGGCCACGCCCAATCTGGGCAGGAAGCCAGGAGCATGACGCCAAGCTTTGTTCCTGATCTAATTTCAATTTCTAAAGTTATCATCATCATTATTCTACCCTTCTGTGATGGCTTCACACCCACGATAAGTTTTACAAAGAAGTTAAAGCTCATTAAGCTTCAAAATGTATGACTTTTGGGACATTCAACTTTTGTGATGTTTAAAGAGGAAATCCAGTGCTTTGGATGAATAATGTATGCAATAGGTCATGTAATATGTACCCTATTTTGACAATGTGATGTTAAATCCTCTCTCATCTAATAGTGTTTTGACAAGATTTTTATCGACAATTATGAATTTTCACATGCGCTGCCATTTTCGTGAGTCACATGACCTACATGCGCAGATGTGACGTGTACTGTGCTGCAACAAAGGCTCGATTACATGGGACATCATTTCTGCCCACCGCCGATTTCTCGTATTTATACTCATCTGATGAAGAAATAACAGTATCGGTTGATCGAGAAGACGGACAAATACTTCCATACAAATTTGAACCGGTGGCTGTTAATGGTGAATATTCGGATGGTTCTTCGGGCGGAATGATGCTGAGTCTGACTACTCGGAGGCTTACGCGCAGGACATAAATGCGTAATCAAAGGCCCCCGGAACTCCAGGCCGGCAGCCGCGGATGTTTTTTCGGACGGGAATGACGCGGAGTCTGACGAGCGAGCGCCGGCGGTGGGCCTTTAGCCGAGCTTCCAGGCTTGCAGAGGCCATTCGCCCCGGACGCCGAAGCTAGACTGAAGAACCATCCGAATATGTAACATTAACATGCACGTAGGTCATGTGACTCGCAAAAATGGGAGTGCCCCTGAAAATTGGTAATTGATGATAAAAAATCTTCTCAAAACACTATTCAATAAGATGGGATTTAACATCACATTGTCAAAATAGGGTATATATTACATGACCTATTGGATACACTGTTCATGCAAAGCACTGGATTTCCCCTTTAAGTCAAACAGCAAAAACAACAGCGTTATAGTAGTATCAGTGAACTACTTACGTACTGTACAAATGTATCCAGAAAGGGCATTGCAATATGGGGTGGATGCTGCTATGCTTCTTTTCATATAAATCACTCAAAGTAAATGATCTTCCTATTTGATAGGAAGAAAATGACGATCTGAAATGCCAACTGGCCTTCATCAAAGAGGAGGCTGTCTTAATGAGGAAAAAGATGGCCAAGATAGACAAGGAGAAAGACCGCCTGGAGCAGGAGCTGCAGAAGTACCGCTCCTTCTATGGGGACGTGGACAGCCCGCTGCCCAAAGGCGAAGCTGGGGGCCCCCCCACCACGCGTGAATCCGAGCTGAAGCTCCGCTTGCGCCTGGTTGAGGAGGAGGCCAACATCCTGGGGCGGAAGATTGTAGAGTTGGAGGTGGAGAACAGAGGACTGAAGGCGGAGTTGGATGACATGAGGGAGGACAGGTGAGAAATCATCGTGAAATCATGACTGTATAACGTCTACAACTGGGATGGGCAAGCTCAGGGGGCAAATTTGAGTTTTAAAAGAGACAGAAGGGCCAAAAGCATGCATGTGAGATCTATCTATCTATCTAAGGTCAATCACCCATTTTTTTTGGATACGTGAATAAAAACAAAATAAGTACATAAGCAAATATTTTCATGAAAAAAATGGACAAATGAATGCAGGGATTAAGACAAATACGTAAATGTTCGGTAGGCCGTATCAAATTTCGGACCGGGCCGTATGTGGCCCACGGGCAATACTTTGCCAATCCCTGGTTCATAGTAATACGTGATTCTGACTGTGTGTGGACACATGCCAACGCTCATTGTCTTCTCCTAGTCTGGTGGCCGCAGGAGTGGATGGTGATGACCCTGGAAGTCAGCAGTGCAGAGAGCAGGGTGAGGCGCTCTCGGAGCTGAGGCAGCAGCTGCAACTGGTGGAGGATGAAGCAGAGCTCCTGCGCAGGAATTTAGCAGATGTGGAGGAAGAAAACAAAAAGGTAATTAATCAATCAGTGGCTATCCGCAGAAAGATTTAAGTGGACCAAACGGTGCGGACTGTTCATCTTTTAACATGGGACTATTTTTTTCCGCTACATGTTTAGGTGACAAATGAGTTGAACAAGCTGAAATACAAAGCTGGCTCCCATGAAGGTGGCTCCAGACACGGAGGAGGTTTGTTTTGCCTTTTTTCCCCTCCACTCACTAACAAGCAGCTGCAGAGCAGAACAGCGACTGAAAATGTCTGTCTGACGGAAAATGTGTTTCATAAGACCTCCAGGTGGAGCGTGTTAAAGTCGCATTGGCAGAGTTGTCCCACTTTTCACATTTGGCCTGTTCTGACATCCCAGGAGGAAGTGACCCCGCTAAAACAGACGCCCTCCTGGAGGAGCTTAAGGCAGCCCGTCTGCAGATCAATGAACTGAGCGGCAAAGTGATGCAGCTCCAGTATGAGAACCGTGTGCTGCTGTCTAACATGCAGCGTTATGACCTGGCTTCACACTTGGGCATACGAGGCAGCCCACGGGACAGTGATGCCGAGAGTGATGGAGGGCGGGACGATGACACCCCCTCAGCCTCAGCCTCCTCACCTCGCCTCCTGCCGCCCCACCGTAAACGGGAGGGCCCAGTTGGAGGCGAGAGTGACTCGGATGAGGTGAGGAACATCCGTTGCCTTACCCCGACGCGCTCCCTCTACTCACCTGTGGAGAGCCGTTTTTTATCCAGAAGCCTGAAGGACCGCCAGCAAATGATAGACATCCGAATCGAAGCCGAAAGGCTGAGCCGGACTATCGACAGGCTTATTGCTGACACCAGCACCATCATTGCTGAGGCTCGGGTTTACGTTACCAATGGTGAGCTGTTTGCTCGGCTGGATGATGATGATGAAGGTGGGAGGTATGTATCAAATGAATGAGGTCAGATGTGTCCCTTCTCGATTTCTTGGGCTGCAATTGAAGAACGCACATCTCTTGCTTTGCAGAATCCGAGAACATGAGCTGCTATATCGTATCAATGCACAGATGAAAGCCTTCAGAAAGGAGCTGCAAGGCTTCATTGACCGCTTGGATGTTCCAAAACAAGACGACAAACAACCAGAGGAACCTCTATCTGTAAGCTCCATTCAGTACACACGGTATTGTGCAAAAGTCTTAGGCCACCATTAGTATAGCTTTGTTATTAATGAACCTCTTTATTACAAAACCAATTCCAATGAAATTGAAACGTGTTAAACAAATAAAAACAAATTACAATCATTTTAAAATCATGTTCAATCTATATTTAATTGAATACACCATGAAGACAATATATTTAATGTTTAAACCTATACACTTTATTGTTTTTAGCAAATAATCATTAACGTAGAATATTATGGCTGAAAACATTCCAAAAAAGCTTGGACAGCCTGATGTTTACTAGTCTTACATCATCTTGTCTTTTAAAAACATTCAATAAATATTTAGGAGCTAAGTGCACTAATTGTTGTACCTTTGTTGGTGGAATTCTTTCCTGATAAACATCTTCAGCTGTTCAACAGTCCGGCATCTACCTTGTCATCTTTTATACTTCATAATGTCCACACATTTTATATTTTGTCTGGACTGCAGGCAGGCCAGTCTAGTACCCACACTCTTTTACTATGAAGCTACGCTGTTGTAACACGTGCAGACTGGTTTGGCATTGTCTTGGTAAAATATCAGGGGTTGTCCATGAAAAATAGCTTGCTTGGATCGCAGCATGTTTCTCTAAAACCTGTATGTACCTTTCAACATTAATGGTGCCTTCATAGATGAGTAAGTTACCCACGTTATTGGCACTAATACAGCCCATACCATCACAGATGCTGGCTTTCAAACTTTGCATCCATATCAGTGAGGATCGATCTTTTACTGTTTTGCTCAGAGATGACGGCCACAATATCTAAAAACAATTTATTTCAAATGTGGACTCGTCGGACCATAGTAGACATTTACACTTTTCATCAGTCCATCTTAGATGATCATTGGCCCAGAGAAGCTGATAGCATTTCTGGGTGTTGTGGATAAATAGCTTTTGCTTTCCATAGTACAGTTTTAAGTTGCACTTACAGGTGTAAAGCCTAACTGTATTTGCTGACATTGGTTTTCTGAAGTGTTCCTGGGCCCATGTGTCCTTTACACATTGATCTTAGTTTTTGATGCAGTGCCGCCTGAGGGATCAAAGGTCATGGGTATTTAATGTTAGTTTCGGCTTTGCTGTTTACAGGGAGTGATTTCTCCAGATTCTCTGAACCTTTTGATGATATTATGGACCGATAATTATGAAATTCCTAATTTCCCTGCAATTGTACATTGAGTAATATCATCCTTAAAGGGCCATTGTCATGAAATGCATGATTTTTAGTGTGTTATTAATGAAAAAAAACGGCAGCCGACATGGACCCATGTGTTTTTTCACCACAAAACATGATTTTGACGTATACAGCTTTATGTAACTCCCGCCATGAAAATTCTCTTGAGGATTTGTTTATGAGAAGAAGCAGGAAGTGACGTAAATGGCAGGACCACCCTTAAGAGGACTCGTTTTTTTCTATTACTTTTACCTCCGGGAAGGTAGCTCGTTGTTCCCTCGTGTTAGCCAAAATGCTGGCTCGTTGCATTGCTGGACATTGGTTGAACACTCGCACTTGGATTTACCCTTCATAAGTTTGCAAGAGACCCGGTTTGTCGTGAAAAATGGATTGCACGGGTGCAATGGACGAGAGCTTCGTGGGTTCCGAATGACAAGTAGGTGTGTATACAGCAACTAAAAAAAAACAATAGTTGGGGGGGGTGCGTAATCCATAAATAAGGGTTGCTAAATGTGTCGATATGCGCATCGGAAGACTTCCATGCAGCAACCGCTGAAGGACGGCCTCCGCAGGTCTTGTGGATCGCTACCGGCCTTGTTGACAAGACAGGCTAAGGCCTCACCCTTGTGTGCTCGTCGCCTCGTGGTTCATGTCTGCCGCAGAAGTCTGTGTTTATCACTGCCGCGCAGAGGTGGATAGGGCGGGGAGGTGGTTTGGCCATGATCGCATGTCATCTAAATATGGCTCGAAAAAATAGGGCCCCGGTAACATTGTAAAATTGCCACGGTAATTTCCCTCGGTTGTGTGACGTTCTCTTCTTCGGAAAGAGCTTCCGTGTCAGAAGGCACGTGTTCGTCTCCCATAGTAGGGTCCACCACGTGTTTTCAATGGCGAATGTCCGCGGTGACGTCACATACAGGGGATGCAGCCAATATGGCGACCACTGGGATGTCGTCGAATGACACCTCCGCAACTTTGCGCATGGATGACACGCTCTGCGCTCATATTTATTTTTTCGTATAGACATTGAAGTGAATAATGTTATATGTATTTTTCATTTTTCAACATCTATTTTATAATGTTTATAGGGATGACACTAGACCTTTCAACAGTTTGATGATTTTGTCATGAGCTGGTTCAAAAAGAGGTGAACCTTGGCCCATCTTTGCTTGTGGATTCAGGGAAGCTATTTTTTTACAACCAATCATGGCAGCCACCTGTTCCCAATTAGCCTGTTCACTTGTAGGATGTGCTAAAAAGGTGGTTGATGAGTATTCTTCAATTTTCTCAGTCTTTATTGCCACCTGTTCCAGGTTTTTTGGAAAATGTTAAAACTCTGTTCATAATTAATAATAATAAAAAGTAATAATTAATAATAATTCTGTTAATAATTATTTGCTAAAAACAAAAAAGTTCATCAGTTTGAACATCTAATATCTTGTCTTTCCATTCAATTGAATACAGGTTGAACATGATTCGAAAATCATTGTATCCTGATTTTAAGTTGAAAAACATCCCAATTTTTTTGACATTTCATAGAACAATAGTGTCATCTTTTCTGTCTTTGACCATTCTATAGAGAACACTACCATACTATTGACTATTTTCACTACACCTCTCTGTCTGTCTGTCTGTCTAAAGAACACAATCAGAAAATATAACCAGAAAAATGAGCTTTCAGAGAATTTGGTGAATTCTTCTTAATTTCATGTCACAGTTGACCAACCGCAGAAACCTTCCTCTCTTAAACCAAAATGGAATGAAGTCCTTATTAATGTCATTGCAACGCACACGATTTACAGTTTTACCTTGTCAAAATATGAATGTAAAAAAAAAAAGTTTGTTACAGCATTGGACAGTGGTGTTTCTCACAGGAGTGAAAATCACTGTTGTGTAATGGACGTTTTTTATGCTAACTTTGTCTAATTTCTCCTTCCCCCCTTTTCATTTCACTCATCAAGATGTTTCAGCCCATTATTTTGTTGATCCTCATTCTTGTTCTTTTTTCCTCACTCTCTTATGCCACCATTTTTAAACTTGTGTTTCTTTTCACTCTTTTCTTTGTTCTGTAGGGCTCACTTATGCCACGTAGTATTTCTTTAGTGTCATTTTTTTCCCCATGTCGTTCTTCATTTTAATTCTGTTATATTGAACACAAGGTCACTCTAGGTACAGGACATTATCATTTTACAAGCCCAACCTCATTGCTTCAAATGCTTTCAACCTCTATGGGAGACCAAACACCTTGGGAAAATAGTGGTGAGCTATGTGAGTATGCACACATTTTCAAATTGATTGAAATGTATTGGATGTATAATTACAGATCATTTGTGGGCTGTGTGGGCATGCCCTGGTCGGTTTTATGTGAATATTGCCTCATCTTTTTTTTGCACTACTCAACTGAGATACACTGGTGTGAAAGTGTTTAGCGCCATCCTCATTTCTTACTTTTTTACATGCTTGTCACAGTTAAATGTTTCCCATCATTAAATTAATTTATATGTTAGTTAATAATAACACAAGTGAACACAAAATACAGGTTTTTTTTCATTCTCCCTGTTAATGCACAACAGTGGAATCTTATACCTGAGTTAAATTTCTCTAGCCATATCTAGGCCTGATACTGCCACGTCTGTTGAGAATCAAGAAAACACTTAAAGGGCTACTGACATCTAAAGCATGATTTTTAGTATGTTTTTAATTAAAAAAAAAATGACAGCCGGAATGGACCCATCTGTTTTTTCACTACACGTCATGATATTGTCGTATATGGATTTTTGCATCTCCTGCCATGAAAATCTTCTTGAGGCATTTGTGTTGGAGAAGAACCAGGAATTGACGTTTTTTTTGCAGTAGCAGGGTCGAGTGTTTATATTGGTTTATACCTATTGTACTGGTGAAAAATTACTTGTTTTTTTTCATCGTGTTAGCCAAAATGTTGGCTCGTCGTATTGCTGAATTTTGAACACTCGGGAGGATGGATTTACTTTTCACACTTTTCCAAAACACCCGGTTCGTTGTGAAAAATTGATTTCATGGGTGCAAAGGACGGGGGCTTTGTGGGTTCTAAATGACAGGTAGGTGTGTATAGAGCTATTAAAAAAATAATAGTTGTGGGGGACTAATTTGATTCACAGTTTATAGCATATATTACCTGTGAATTTAGAATAAAACCCTTGGTCAAAGCGCCAACAAATAGCAAAGCACTTTTATTGTGTTTAAGACAATTTCATCACATCCACAATATAATACAACACAAAACAATAAAATAGAAGTACAAAGACAGTAGAGTAGTAGTAGTAGTAGAGTATAACTAGACGTACACTCACCAAACTCGAAAAACTTCTCTGTAAGCAGCGATAATAAAAAGCTCTGTTTGCGTACGACAACATAATTCTTCTCTCAGAACCTAACAAAAGATCCGCGTTATATCGGTGCCATCTGTGTTCTTTTCCGATAGCAGCAAGATGAATAAAAAGCTCCGTTGGCGTCCAATGACATAATCCTTCTCTCAGAACGTAACAAAATATCTGTGTCTTATCGGTAGTATCCATATACTTGTCCGATAGCAGCAGGATGAATAAAAAGATAAGCTCACGTCTGACGACGTAATCCTTCTCTCAGTATGAAACAAAAGATCTGCGTCATAATAATTTAATAAAGTACGAAAGTCCATCCATCCATCCATTCATCCATCCATCCATCCATCCATTTTCTTCACCGCTTATCCTCACGAGTGTTGCGAGGAGTGCTGGAGCCTATCCCAGCTGTCAACGTCCAGGAGGCAGGGTACACCCAGAACTGGTTGCCAGCCAATCGCAAGGCACATTGAGACAAACAGCCGCACTCACAATCACCTCAAGCTGAACCTAACTTGAGTGCTGCAGCAGGACATTGATCCAAAACACACAAGCACGTCCACCTCTAAATGGCTGAAGCAAAACAAAATGAAGAATTTGGGGTGACCTAGTGAAAGTCCTGACCTGAATCCTACTGAAAGGCTAAGGCATGACCTTACAAAGGTTGTTCAAGATAAAAAAAAAAACAAGCAAAAACTCCCCAAAACCCTCCAATATTGTTGAATTACAAGAGCTCTGCTAAGAGGAGTGGGCCAAAATTCCTCCACTGCACCGTAAGAAAGAAGTTTACATTTACATTTAAAGTAGTGTTTTTGGAGTCAAATAAGGGCTTCATAATTTAGCAGACCATAAGCTGTACATTTAGTTTTACAAGGTCAAATGTTGTGTAAACTTATTCGAGTTCTCATAGACATCAACGATGATAGGTACTGTACAGAGATTGTGCACGTGACGTCACCGTTTTCACGGCACCATATTGCTGGTCAAACAAAGCTGCTCTGCAGTGCAGGAGTTGTTGAACTGTAGCAGAATTTTCACAATGCCCGAGACTTTTTGTGCTGTTGGTTGTCACAATAGACGAGACGGTTCTTCAAATAGATCCTTCTATGGAAGACCAGCTGAAAAGACCAGAAAATATCGATGGATTTTAGCAATTAAATGGGATAGATGGTGCCCAACGAAATACAGACGCTGTCATGGTCCTGCCGGTCCAGCCCTGGCTGTGCGGGTGCCCGCGCGTTCACGCTGATTGGGAGCCGCACACCTGTGGCTCATGCTGGCTGATTGGCCCCGGTGTATATAGGACCATGGGGACGACTGGTCCGGGACCAGATCGTTGCAACTCATGCCCCGTTCCAGCACTCCCGTATCTCTGATCGTATTCCCGTGTGTACCGACCTCCGCCTGTTCTCCGACCGACCCCGTAAGCCTGACCCCCTTGATACTCCTATCTGCTTTGATCGTTCTCCCGTGTGCCGACTCCTGCCTGCCCGCTGACCTGCTCTCTTCGGCCGATGTCCTGACTACCGCTGCTGCACCTGACTGCTTGCCTGATCCCCGACCTTGGAATAATAAACGTTTTTCCTGAATTACATCTGCGTCTCCCGACTCCTGCATTTGGGTCCTACCTCCATTTCGATGGGCCGTGACAGATGCCTGTGTAGCTATAATTTCATTTCAGGTAGGAATTATTCTTCTCAATCTCAAATTATCAAGACGCATTTATAACAGCAAATTGACTAATTTGAGAACAATGCGTATTTAAAAAAAAAAGAAAAGAAACCATCTGTTGCAAAGAAGGTTTATGGAGGTTTATGTGTGGCAACGATATGCTTCCGTGTACGGATGAGCCTTCTCCGTCCTCTTTTTTTCCAATCATAGTCAATGAATGTGAGTTTGTGTGAAACCAGGGGTTATTTATTTAAATATTGGTATTGATATTGGTATTGGTATTGCCCTTTTGACTAAGCTCTTCCTTCACCATGACAGACTTGATACAAATTCTACATCACTGCTGCAACGATCTGCCTGTCGCTCTCCCTCTCCATTCTTCCCTCACTCGTGATCAAGACCCTAGGATACTTGAAGAGCCATGGTCTGGTCTGATTTGGAGGTGCTGATTCTCTTCTGAAGCCAACAGAGCCACGTAATCGGCAAAAAGCAGAGGCAGAATGGTGAGGCCACAAAACTGGACACCCGCTATACCTCAGCTGCATTTTCTGTTAGGTTTATGCTAACGAGGGTTGCGGGCATGCTGGATCCTATCCCAGCTATCTTCGGGGAAGAGGCAGCGCACACCCTGAACTGGTCACTAGCTAATCCCAGGGGACATATAAACAAACAACCATTTGCACTTACAGTCACACCTATGTGCAATTTAGAGTCTTCAATTAACTTATCGTGCATGTTTTTGAGACGTGGGAGGAAACCGGAGTGCCCGGAGAAAACCTACACAGGCATGGGGCAAACATGCAAATTCCACACAGACAGAACCGGGATTAGAAACCCGGTCCTCAGATCTGTGAAGCAGATGTGCTCACCAGTTGTACTCAGTGCCGTCCCTACAAACTACAGTGGTGTAAATGTGTGTGTGAGAGTGAGAGTGAGAGAAAGAGAGAGAGAGAGAGAGGGAGAGGGTGAGTGTGTGAGAGACAGAGGGAGATGGGAGGGAAAGAGGGAGAGAGAGAGAGAGAGAGAGAGAGAGAGAGAGAGAGAGAGAGAGAGAATTTATTCATCCAAATGACAGCAGGATTCCAGCTGTGGGAAGTCCCTCTCCAGTTGTTTTTAACTCAGCCTCAACATTCTGTTACAGGACTTCATAGCTGAAATGTGATCTGCATTAGAGACGTGGTAAGCATTAATTTGACCACATTTCTTGTGCATTTTCAAGGGTTAATGTTTGGCAGAGGAACAAATTACAAGTTGTATAGGTATGGTGAATATGCTTTGATGGCATTGGCACATTTTCGAAACACTGTGGTCACTTGAGGCTTTATGCATGCTCGTGTTTGTGTTTGTTTCGTTAGAACAACTTCCTGTAGCAATATTAATAGCATGTAACTAATTGGTTTGTTGCCATTGAGACAGCGTCAAGTGTCTTTTAGAAGAGTACCTTGATTGATGGCATAAATCTCTTCCAGACCCCCAAGTGGAGTTTGGAAAGCAAACTCATGGTTACACTGGGTAAAAATACTCACACTCTCCCAGACTTACATGAGGACTCCATGATATTTTTGGCACTTCTCCTATTGAAGTGGTGGAGTGGTTACTGGGCACTTGTCCTTGCCCGCACCTTCATTTCTCGCAAAGTGACAAGTCCGACTGCAGTCATCGTCACCCGAGCAATACATGACATTGGGACCACGATGAAGACCGAATCTCGGTTCTGTTGAGACATGAATTGGACCATGAAATCCTGCACGACGACTGCTGCACAAGGAGCCGGTGCCAAGTCCTCAGGGGATTTGGCTGGGTTTGGATGATTGGACCATTTATATTTTGTTAAAATACTCAGTGTTTGTAAATATAAGCCATTTTGCATAAGGACACTCGTCTTTTTTCATTTTTCATTTCAGCATGTTCAGATTCTTTTAATAGAAGAACTTGAATTTGGATGTGTCGGAGCCATGTGGAGTGCGCTTCTAAATGGATCAGGGCTGCACACTGGGGGCGGTGCAGCCAGGGGAAACGTCCCATCTCAGGGATGGGAATTTGTGCCATGCACCAGATTGGAGAGGACAGAAAAAGGGAAAGGCAAAAGCCACAGCCCGCTGAGGCGGATTTCTTCGCCACCCACCATTTTCAATCACATCTCCGAGCCACAATGTGACGGCTTGTCGGGTGGAGGTGAAGATCGCACAGGGACAAAGCTTGAATTCCTCAAAGGACAAATGTCACCTGTTGGTCCTGAATCCCAGCAGCAGCAGCAGCAGCAACATACGCGGCTAAAAAAGAAATTTGACGGCCTGAAAAAGCAGCATGTGCAGGATAAAGAGGAATGGATGCGGGAGAAGGAATCACTGCTCAGAGAAGTGGCTGACATACAAGTAACTGCATTATCAGTATAGCCAAGAAAGAAATGCAGTTCAGTGATTTCTGTATCGCAATATTGTTTCTCACCTTGGTGCTATGTTCTATGTTAGTTGCAGTGTGTCGGTGGTAGAGGAGAGCTCTCACTATCAAATATTTTTAGATTTAGTTTTCTATCAGTTATTCAATCGATCAAATAATTGAATTATGATTTAGTCACTTGTTTGGGTCGTAATCTTAAAAAATTCACAAACATGCTCGAAAGGGTGAATCCATGATCAGAATAGTTGTAAATTGATTAAATAAATGAGTAGCTGTTGATTAAGGGATTAATTGTGACAGATACACCTCTATAAAGATGACTTATCTTACAGTTGGAGGGTTTGTGGTTGGAATCTGGGCCTTCCTGCTGGGGTTTGCATGTTCTGCCCTTGGTTATGTGGGTTTTCTCTAGGTACTCTTTGATTTCTTCCCATATCCACTCCCAAATACGTTTTTTCAGTTAATTGAAGACTCTAAATTGTCTAAATATGTGTGAACGTTAGTGTACATGCTTGTTTATATGCCCTATGACTGGCTGGGAACCAGTCCAGGATGTACCCTGCCTCTCTCCGGTCAGTCGAGATGGCCTTCAGCTCACCTGTAAGTGACCCGAGTGAGGATAAGTGGTACAGAAAATGAATAGGTGTCCACAATTAATATACTAACTACAGTTTAACAAGCCTACACTGAAACTGTGCTAAATCATCTGTGTTGCTAGTCTATCTTGCATTTTATGTAAGTGAAAGTTTTTATTGATGTTGGTGTGCAGGGAGGGGAGAACCGAAGGATTTTGCTGGACCTGAAGACAGTGTTGGAGGAAGTGCAGGTGGAGGTGAAGCGAGAGGAAGAGAAGAGGAGTGACCTGCAGCTACAGTACACCAGAGACAGATGCGCCTGGGAGCTGGAGAGGGTGGAACTTAAGTGCCGAATTGCACAGGTAATGGATAAAGAAATCCGTAATAAGGGTGACCCAAAAAGATACGTACCCATGAAAATTTCAATTGTGGCTTTGATTAAAAAGCTATTTATTTCAAATTACAACCTTACATTATTCAGTTTATGGAAGACCATTCACCAGAGTTTCAGCTATTTCTGTCAATTTATGGCTTTCCCAAGATGTGTTCCAAATGTCCACCATTTCGTTGCAAGCAAACCTGTACTCGTCTGGCAAACTTTTGAATCACTTTTATACACTCCTCTTTCGCAACTAACAATCGTTGATTTTGATGGAAAGTTGCGACAATGGAAACGCTTTCGAAACTGAATCTGTACACTCTGGTATGACTTTGTTGCAAAATAGGTCTCCAGGGAGAATATCTTCTGCTGATTTGTCCAAGACATTTTCGGGGCAACTATAGCTGCAAATGATCATCCATAGGTTCACCTTTCACGTCCTGCAACAGAAAAGACATTCGTTAAAAAAGGGATTTTTTTATTGAATAAAATATGGGTAAGCATCTTTTTGGGTCACCCTGTAGTTTCCCGTCAGTTACGTCTCATTGGCATGCACAGTTGTGGATGTGAGTGTGTGTTCAATTATCCAACAAACTTAAAATCTTTCTTGGTATACCATTATGTTTAGGCATGTTTGGTTATGGTGAAATTTGGTGTGTTGCCGCTCATCACAACAGAGTAACATGGTGTGATTAGATCACTCCTCATGTGTGCCCTGTAATTAATTTCTCTATTGAAGCAACTGTTACCCTGCTGTGGTTCGCAAAGCCTTATTGGTAAAAAGTGTCAACTTTAATGAATAATTTAAATGTGGGCACTTTACACGTAAAGTAAAACAGAAACAAATGCTGTTGCTTTATGCAGAAATGTAGTAAAACAAGATGCATATTTGGCTATTATATTAGCATATTACTGAACTATTTTTTGTAGAATGTACATATAGTAGCTTCTCAAACTGTATCTCACATTAACTACAAAAACACACCAAAGGATTCGTGACTTGGTGCGAAGGTGAACCGGAGAGGGTTAGCTCCACAATTCTAAAGGAACATCCTTCTGCGCCCTTACCTGTTGACAATTTTTTTTGAAACATCCATGAAACTTAACTAGAATTAAAGTGTTGCAGCTGCAAATTGTGGGTTGACCCTCTGTTAATGTAGCTCTGAACATCCATCCATCCATCCATCCATCCATCTTCTACCACTTTTCCGGGTCAGGTTGTGGGGTCAGTAGCTTTAGCAGTGATGCCCAGACTTCCCTTTACCCAGCCACTTCATCCAGCTCTTCCGGAAGGATCCCGAGGCATTCAGAGGCCATCGGAGAGACATAGTCTTTCTAGCATGTCTTGGGTCATCCCCGGGGTCTATTTCAGGTGGGACATGCTTGGAACACCTCACCAGGGAGGCGTCCCAGAGGCATCCGGCTCAGATGCCCCAGCCACCTGATTTGACTCTTCTCAATACAGAGGAGAAGCGGCTCAACACTGAGACACTCCCGGATGACCGAGCTTCTCACCCTATCTCTAAGAGAGAGCCTGGACACCCTGCGGCGGAAACTCATTTCGTCTGCTTGTATACAGGATCTTGTTCTTTCGGTCACAACCCACATCTTGTGCCCATTGGTGAGGGTAGGAACGTAGATTGACTGGTAATTTGAGAGCGTTGCCTTTCAATTTAGCTCCCTCTTTACTACAATGAACCAATACAAAGTCTGCATCACTGCAGATGCTTCACTGAATCGCCTGTCAATCTTTCGCTCCATTCTTCCCTCACTTGTAAACAAGACTCCAAGAAACTTGAACTCTTCCACTTAGAGCAGGATCTCATCCCCAACCCAGGTCACTGAGGCCCCCCTCTGGAGCCAGGGCTGGGGCTTTAAGTTGAGTGCCTGGTGGCCGGGCCTGCACTCATGGGGTTCGGTTGGTCACAGCCTGAAAGTGTAATGTGGGTCCTCCTTCTCAAGGACTCACCACGTTTGAGAGGGGCCATAGGGGTCGAGTGCAATGTGAGCTGGGCAGTAGCCGAACACGGAACCTTGGCAATCTGATCCCCGGCTGCAGAAACTAGCTCTAGCTCTGAACATCTCAAAGAGAATGAAGGTATAACCTGAAAGGGCATGTGCTTATCCTACCTTGTCTTTGTGGAGCATTTATAGTTTCCTGAATATTGTACATTCCGAGTAATTCCTGCTGGAGCTAATTTGTAAAATGCTATAACAAACTTTGGCGGACCTGAATTGGCTTAATTCTTTCACAATTGCCATACGTGAGCTATGCATTTGAACGATCCACTGCATCCACATTCTTTTTTAACCACAAAATGCAGGACAAGCGTCTAATATGGAGATCCAAGTCCAGATATTTCCAGGCAGGTTCTTCTATGTGCAGCTGATTTATGAAGTCTGCTGGCAGCTCGGCGACATCTGTGTCGTAGCAGCCAGATCCCGCCCACACAGCCTTTACCTAGTCTCCCCACCACCCTTAGGAATCTGACATTAGTGTCCACTATTTATAGTTGGTCACCGTAGCGACACAGTTACTGTTATATATTCTTGGCTGTCCAAACATGATGGTCAAAGAGTGCAGTTTTAGATTCAATTTAAGGTGGTT
The DNA here is from genome assembly GCF_019802595.1 of Syngnathoides biaculeatus. NCBI lineage: Eukaryota > Metazoa > Chordata > Actinopteri > Syngnathiformes > Syngnathidae > Syngnathoides > Syngnathoides biaculeatus. The sequence continues at coordinate 24,401,611 of NC_084644.1, read as the reverse complement.
TGGCATTCATGAGTACAGTTGTTGAAATTTGGCTGACCCACGTTTCTCTTTGCTTGCACGACTCCTTCAGGATTTCCTTTCTGTGGAAAGTTTGATTTTGCTGCTGCTTTGCAGCTTATCATCTTGAAACATTTTACTCTGACAATTAATCATCTTGTTTTTGCATTTTCACCGTTTTGTTTGTTGTTGTTACCTTTAGATGGTTGAGTAAACTCTGGTGTTGACAGTACCCATCTTCATCTGTCTGTAATTCAAAATTGGACTAAGAGTCTTGAGCTGAGAGAAAGGGGGTGACTTGTTTTGCAAGACTTTAATTTCCTGACCCCAGGCCACAGGCAGAAATAGCACCATGAGCGAGGCTTGTAAGAGACTTTTGTGACTCAATACTGAAATAACACACTCGGGCTCATTTGCACGCATTTTCTCCCGTGTCCCATTCCACAGAAATAAGTATTGTACATACAGTACACACACAAACTCTGTTATGGAGTATTACGTATTCCAGCCCTAGCCCAACATCCTTGACAAATTGACCACAGAATGTACTGCAATATACTCAAATTTCTCAACTATTTCGAAAGAGGATTACCTTAGGTCATCTCAGTTTTGTCCAAAACATTTGAAGTTAGCTTTCATAATATATTATTCGATCTGAGTGAGAGTGAAGTTCAGATCAGCAAATATTTGAAATTTGAGATGATGACATTGACTGTGACCAGGAAAATGGTCTCAAGAGCACAATCTTGGAAATGACGGCTTTCCATAGTTAGTGTCAATAATGTAAGAGTGGAAATCACAACAAGGGCATTTTTTGGAACTATTTTCATTAAACTATTCAAACTGGACTGGGTTAAAATTTTGAAGAATATTCACACAAGCAGTGGCCCTGCTTATATGATTATAAAAGCAAGCTCGCCGCTTTTAGAGTGAGATCATGAGGCCGAGAACTGTATCCTGTGAAGTACTGTAGACAGGAGGCATGCCCTCTGAACCAACTAACCCTTTGTGTGAATTCTCATAGAATATTTTGATATTTCTATCTTCCCACTTCCATCCTCTGAAACCACTAACATTCATCCTGTGGTACATTTTTTCTCCATTTCTTCCACCTTCCCTTCCTGCCACTCCTTCATTCTCATCATTCCTTTTTTTCTCCCATGTGGCTCACATCCTTCTTTTCATTTATTCCATCCCAGACAAGTGACTGCTTTCACCACTGTCTTTCCTTCTCTGTCCTGCTGCATTCCTTTCATGCTTCCCTCCTATGTGTTTTGTTCTCTTTTAGTTGGAAACCAAAGACGGTTCTAAACTAGACAGTGGTGCGGTGCAGTGTGCCACGGGTTCTTACCCCACGGCTCAACAAGTCAGCCGTGAAGAGCACAGCGAGACATCGACGCTCCAGCAGGACAAGGAGGAGCAGCGCAGACTTCTGGTAGACACGCATTCAACCACCATGGAGCTGCGCTGTCGTCTGGAGCACAACGAGAAGGACTGGTTGAAGGAGAAAGCCGAGCTATTAGAGAGATTTGACTTGGAAAGGAGTGAATGGGAGAGCCAACTGAAAGATGTGCAAAGGAAAATAGAAGAGGTATGTTGAATATTTCACAAGATTACCACTATAAATAGAAAGGTGTTATAGATAAACTGGGATTTAGGTCAAAGAAGATCTGTTATTTTGTTTAATGCGCGCTCATCTGTTTTTGCTCAGTTTGTATCCAGAGTGAGAAAATCACAGCCTGTCAAAACAATATTCCTGAGCATTGCATTGTGAGGTGTGAGGAGAGGATGAAGTGGAAGGAAAGGCAATTCCGTTCTTTCACTCACTACAGAGCGGGACTCTGTTTTGTCACCAGTACAGCTGTAATGGGAATATATGTGTGAGAAAATCTAAATTGATTGAAAATTGAATTTGGGTGCTGTATACAAGAAAGCAAACATTTCAAAGAAACACGGTATGGATCTGGGCATGGAAAAATCTCAGGGCACACCCGAAAAGGATTATAAATATACTGAAAAACATGATGATGACCGAGTTTTGAGTTTCCTCGCAAATTCATTTCGTGTGAAATCTGGCCCTGTTCCGTTGAATATGCTATGATTCAATTGGATACACTGAAAGAAATTTATAACTGAATTTGTTATAAGACATTTTGGACCATTTGGAAGAGTACCATCACAAACAATGTTCAGTTCAGACGTCATGGGTTTGAATCTAGGCTCCAGCCTTCCTCTGTGTGGAGCTTGCATGGCCTCCCATTGCAGGTTTTCTACGGGGATTCAGGTTTCCTTGCCCAAATGTTTTTTTTGTCTATATCTGCCCTGCGTTTGGCTGATGATCAGTAGGGTGTACACACACACACGCTCAAACACTTGAGGTTAAGTGGTTTAGAAAACGAAGGGATGGGTGGACCAATTAGGTGAAATGTAATAATTCCCTGCAGCATACGAATGCAGTGGCTCAGTAGTTTGGAATAACTGGTCTAGATCAACTGATGTGGGTCATTTTTACAATTTCTTTAGAAAATGTATTAAGAACAAATAATGAATTCACCAAAAATATGCTCACGTTTCACTCCCTGCAAACAACAAGAAGTGTTTCCAGCCACATTAGGATTTTGACTATTTACAGTGTGTAAAACATTACAGTGGACCAAACCACTAATGTTAAAGAGGAAGTGGAGAGGGGTTAGTCTTCCATAGGCTCCAGACGATCTTTTTGGTCAGAAGACGTGATTAATATTTAAATAACAAAATCATATGAGCTGTTTGGGGGGAGAACTCAAGATTTAAGCAATTACCAAACATGATGGTTCCATTTCGTTTTATAGACTGGAAAAATAGAGAGGAAAATTGCACAGGATCAATGCAGGCTTAAAGGCTGCTGTGCCATCTAGACGATGTGTGATGGCCACTCAGGGTCAACTAAGTTACCATGAAATAGTTGCTATTTTCGGATTCTATGATAGCAGGCCAAAGCTATCCTTGTACTGTACCATGTTTTTTTTCTTTTGATTTACTGTTGATTGAATCTGTTTAATTTTCATATCTTCTTTTTTGGGGGCAGCTTTGTGATAACCTTTATTCATGTTTTATTATTTTTGGGATATATATGACATGAATTAGTGATGCACCAAAATTTCGGCTGCTGAAAATAGTCCAAAAATGCATTTTTGGACTTTACTGAAATAAAGCAACCAAAACAACATGTCTCAAGGATAACCGATGACTGACGGCCGGCACTCGAGTGCTTACAGAACTGTGTAAAATAATCATTTACTGTACCTAAGCAATGTCCTGTAGTGCTTTTCTGGGTATCCATTCAAATTGATTGAGAGGTCACTTTGTTACACATACACACACACACGCACACGCAATACGCGCACACGCAATACGCACGCACGCACACACACACACACCACACACACACACACACACACACACACACACCACACACACACACACACGCACACCCACTCACTACACTCACATTTAAATAATGATATAGTGCCATAAATCAATCATAAATGTGAAATATTCAAAACTGTTAAACAACACATTAAACAAACTACCAGTAATATAAACATTCAGAAAGATTAATTTTTAGGTACACAACAACTCGGCCGTTCAATGTACTGCGCGATGGAGCTGCCTGTGCTTGCATGAGAAAGTATCTGCAGTACGATGTGCGTCGCTACTTTACGTGCACAAGGCTTGTTTATTATTGCACCAAAACACACAGAAGCTGATACCGTAGTCCGAATGTCAATCGGACTGGAGCCCCATGCAAGATATCACCTTGTTGGGTCTCAATAATAAGCCCAGGACTACACGACAGGACTTGGTCCATGACCTGAAAAGAGCTGGCACCACGGTTTCCAAGGTGACTGTTGGTAATACACTAAGACGTCATATTTCGAAATCATGCACGGCACGGAACGTTCTCCTGCTTAAACCAGCACATGGCAAGGCCCGTCTTAAGTTTGCCAATGAGCATTTGGATGATAAAGAGCAGTCATGGGAGAAAGTTTTGTGGTCAGATGAGACCACAAATAAACTTTTTGGTCATAATTCCACTAACCATGTTTGGAGGAAGGCAAATGATCATCCATCCCAAGAACACTATCCCTATTGTGGTAGTATCATGCTTTGGGGGTGTTTTTCTGCACATGGGACAGGACGACTGGACTGTATAAGGAGAGGATGACCGCGGCCATGTATTGTGAGATTTTGGGGAACAACCTCTTTCCCTCAGTCAGAGCATTGAAGATGGGTCGTGGCTGGGTCTTTCAATATGATAATGACCCGAAGCACACAGCCAGAAAAACCAAGGCTCCGTAAGAAGCATATCAAGGTTCTGCCGTGGCCCAGTCAGTCTCCAAACCTAAACCCAATAGAAAATCTTTGGAGGGAGCTTAAACTCCATGTTTCTCAGAGGCAGCACAGAAACCTGTTGGCTCTAGAGAAGATCTGTGTGGAGGAGTGGGTCAAAATCCCTCCTGCAGTGTGTGCAAACCTGGTGAACAACTACAGGAAATGTTTCACCTCTGTAATTGCAAACAAAGGCTACTGTACCAAATATTAACATTGGTTTTCTCAGGTGTTCGAATAATTATTTGGAGATGCATCACAAAAATAAATCGTTAAAATAAATCATACTTTGTGATTTCTGGATTTTTGTTTTTAGATTATCTCTCTCAGAGTGGACAGGCACCTACGATGAAAATTTCAGACCCCTCCATGATTTCTAAGTGGGAGAACTTGCAATGTGGGTGTTCAAATACTTATTTTCTTCACTGTACTGTACACTGAAAAAAAACCATTTCAATTGACTTAATTTGAACATATAGATCGATTGTACATCATTAAATATATACTAACATATGGTCTTATTTTTGTCATCAATTTATCACATTCTTGCAATATAGCACGGTGTTCGAATACTTATTTTCTTCACTGTAAACACAGGAAATGAAAACCAGAAACCAGGTTGTCATCACTGCTTCATAACTTGACAAAATGAACCAAGAATTTAATATTACATTAATATAATACATCTTTATAATAAAACCTTCCTGAGGAGATTTGTATCATTTCAGCAGGAATCAGGAAACACAAAAACAGCATGCTGTGAATGCATCCACCAGCTTGATGCAAAAAATACTTCAACAATTATTAAAGCAACAATTTATTCACAACTACGATTTTAGGGAGGCATTAGAATGATTATTTTGTGAAATTGAACAGAATGCACATTTTATTTCATCTCATTACATATTAAAATGTGATAACTGTCCCACCGTAATGTTCTTGACATGTTTTTAAAATATGGAAATTCAGACAAATTGTTCTGAAGGTGAAATTCTAGAGGTTGGCACCTCTGCAGTAATAGCCATAAACGTAACTTTAGTAATAATTATACTTTATTTATTAATAATTGGTGGGAATGATTTGCTTTTATCCATCCATACATTTTCTGAGATGCTTATCCTCACAAGGGTCGCGGGTGTGCTGTAACCTATGCCAGCTGTCAATGGGCAGGAGGTGGGGTACACCCTGAACTGGATGCCAGCCAATCGAAACAACGAACAACAGTCACACTCACAATCACACCGAGGGGCAATTTAGAGTGTCCAATTAATGCTGCATGTTTTTGGGATGTGGGAGGAAACCGGAATGCCCGGAGAAAACCCACGCAGCCATGGGGAGAACATTTAAATTCCACACAGAGAGGGCTGGAATTAAACCTGGGTCCTCAGAACTGTGAGGTCAACGCTTTCCACCTGATCCACCTGATTTACTGATGCCGCCTGATTTACTTTTATATTTTTAATAATGTAAAGTGCTTTGTGTTACATTTTTGTATGAAAGCGCTTACAAATAACGTTTGTTTGATAATTTGTTATAGTGTTTTAGTTTTTTTTTTGGCATTCAACATTTCGGTTTTCAGTCAAAATTTTCAGTCAAGAATTTTCATTTTGGTTTATCACTAATGTCAATGATCAGATTGCAGCATGTACTAATAAAATCTTCCTCTTACTATTTCTAGTTGTACTGTGAGGTGAGGGCCAAGCGAGAGGGGACTGGTGCTAAGCGAGATGAGGAAGAAATGCATCGGCTAAGTGTGCGTTCACTCAGCTCTGGTTCCAGTTTGCTCAGTGACATGTCACAGACACACAGCAGCTGCAGTCAACCGGAGCTCTCGCCCCCCTTTGACCGCTACAACAACATCAGTGGCGGTGGGCGTGAGAGTCATTCCACCACCTGCTGTCAACCAGAAAGACTCAGTGAAGTGATTTCAGGTGGTCAGTTTACTTTGATTGAGTGTGCACACACTGGATTGAGGTCAAGAGACTCCGCCCTTGACAGGAAAGATGCAGCGAACACTTCTGCGCGTGAAACAGTTTTCCATGAATCTGTTGGACGTGGACTGGCAACAAATCATGCCTCACTAGTGAATGAAAAAAATGTTCACCGTGGCATTCAAGAAAGTCCACTGGTGGCAGAGCCAAGTAATGCCAGTGAGAAGAAGAAAAGCACCATTGCTCTCAATGCTGTGAGTGATCAGAAATTACTTTTCTACAATATGTTCAATATAATCTTTCATCATCTTTTTCCTCATTGTTTCAGGCCCTGAAGGAGATTGCTCGTGTCAGTGAGGAACTCTGTAGCTACCATGATGAGATAAAAAAGAAGAGTGAGGATAAAAGGTAAGATCTTACCATTTTAATCAGAATGAGATACTGATTGTACTGAATACAATATGAAAGTTTTAGAGTAGTTGCATATAATTTGTGGTTGAATTTGTTTCAGAAATCATTCTGAATTGTTGCACCTATCAGAGGAGAAGACCTCAGCAAACATGGATAAAACTGGACTGCAGTTGAATGAGACACAATATGACCTCAGTCACATCTATAATCAACTTAAAGAATTGGAGAAGGAAAACTGGATCACCGTGTCTCCAGATTACCCCTGGCGGGATAACAGAGGGTCTGAAGATTCCTGGGAAAATACTTCTATTGACAGCTGCAGAGATGTACAGACATGGCCTGTAGCAAACTTTGATATAGATACAAGAGCCCCCCCTATCCCGCCCCGCAGCTTCTCCAGGAATTTGAGCACCCCCTCCCAGTCAGACACAGAACTCCATATCCCTGAATCCCCCAAGACAACAATAATGACAAAATGTAACAGTTCATCTGTTACTCTAGATAAAAACTGCAGCAGTCCATCTATTGTTAGAAAGTTTGAAGCTATGTTGCAAGAAAATGAAGGGAAGATTTTCATAGATGGTGTGATAACATCATGTTCTGTTCCAAAAAGTTCAAACTGTAACATGGGCTGCTGCCACAATCGCTGGTCTTGTGATGGATCAAAGTTTGCTAGCAGTAAGATGTCCAGAGGTGGGACTGTCCAGAAGTGTTTCTCTGAAGCAAACATCTTGACTTCAAGAAAAGACTGCTCACCTTACAGCCCTGTAATTGGGAATTTACACAACCATCAAATAAAAATGCCTCCAGTCCTTAAAGAATTACCTGTAGATTTGCTATTGTCCTCCCTGGAAATATCACCAATCAGTCCCAACCTCCAGGGCTCCAGGAGAAACATTATGTTGGAAAAAAAAACTGCAGAGTTCAACCGAACTTTGTTTCAAGCAGAGATGGGACGCGGTGTGGAGGAGCAACAACATGTTTTGGATGCAGATGGTCCCCTCCAATCAGCAATGACAGCTGATTGTGCGCCAGATGAACCTTTACCTCCTAAGCATTGCCCTGACAACACCATTAGTCTCAAGGACATGAATATTGAAGTTCCTTTATCCACTTCACATCTTCCTCTTAAAAAGACAGAGGTCACACTGAACCAAATTAGTTCTGAAGCTCAAAAGGCCAGAATGAAGAATTGCACATCTTCTCTCAATGCAACTGAACCATCAAATGCTGCAGTCTGCGAGGCCAGCACAGTAAATTCTCAGAGTAATGGACTCTTTTCTGAGGCAGAACGAAAAGTTCAAACGGCAAGCATCTCTTCCAGAAAAACACAAAACAAAGCATCTATTAGCACTCCCCTTCCAGGGATGGTTTTGTCTGAAAATAACCATCCAGGTCAGAATGTGGAAAGTATTCTCTTCAAGAGGGACAGTCATTCAGGAGCAGTGATTCAGCCAGCTAAAGTTGACATCTCACTCCAGGAGCCTTCTGCTCAGAGCAAACAGAGACCTGCACCTCGAATGATGAATGACCATCCATGGAAGCCCCTCACTTTAGCTGCATACCCACGCCCTGAGGGCTCACGGTCCAACTATGGAGCATTAGAAAGAATTCTGAAGCACTACGAGACTGCAGCACAACCACAGGATAAAACGGCTTCGGGTCCAAACGTCAACCTCCTGCAAGACAATGCTATTGAATCAAACATGCAAGACATGACCCCTCATTCTGTAGCTCCTCCTCTCCGACAGTTGTCACTCATACAGTCAAGCACCACACTCAGCAGCCACAGTGGTCTGAGAGTGGCACAGATACAGCAGCAAGTGCAGGTGGGCTAAGTTTTACATATGGACACATTCACATAACTGATTAAAAACATTTAGAAACCTCCATATATCCATTTTCTGTACCGCCTATCCCCGTTAGGGTCGGAGACATTTTGGAGTCAATCCCAGCTATTTCTCAGGCGTGAGGCAGGGTACACCCTAAATTGGTTGACAGCCATTTGTAGGGCACATATAAACAAACAACCATTCACATTCACACATCCGAGGAATTTTGAGTCTGGTGCAGGTATGCAGGTTTTTGGGCTGTGGCAATAAACCGGAGTTCTCAGAGAAAAACCACGCAGGAACAGGGAGAACATGAAAACTCCACACAGGCAAGGCTGGAATTTGAACCCAGGTCCTCAGAACTGTGACGCAGGTCTATTAACCCGGTAGTTTTCAAACTGGGCGCTGTGCCCCCATTATGACAAAGGGGTGGGGGTCTACCATGAAGGCTTTTCATTATAAAGTTACACATAGCTGTTGTTCATGTGTGCATGTGTGTGTGTGGAGGCGGATTTCCTCTCCAAAAATGGGGGCGCCACAAGAAAAGTTTGGGAACGGTGACATAACTAGTGAGAGGGTTGGCCTCACAGTTCTGAGCACCTGAGTTCAAATCCTGGCCCCACCTCTGTTGAGTTTGCATGTTCTCCCGGTGCCTGGGTGGGTTTTCTTCAGATACTCCAGTTTCATCCCACATCCCCAAAACATGTATCATTAATTGAACACTCTAAATTGCCCCTAGGTGTGATTCTGAGTGAGACAGTTGTCTCTTCCTACATGACCTGGGATTGGCTGGCAACCAGTTCAGGGTGTACCCCGCCTCCTGCCTGATGATAGCTGAGTTAGGCTTCAGCATTCCTTTGACCCTCTTGAGGATAAGCGGCTCAGAAAATGGATGGATGGATGGGTGGATTTCTCATTGACAGATTCAGTAGGCTCTGATGTTCATATCACTGTATACAGTATTTCTGGTATGTGCTGCATGAACAGAAGCAGATGAACGTTTCCATCATAATTTGTGGCATTTTCGTGCTTAAAGAAGTCCTCAATAGAACTCACTGTGGTATATAAATTGACTTTTTCACAAAAACTCTGTCATATGATTCATCTTTAAAAATTTTTCACCATAAAGTCTGGGCCTCATAAAGAAAGCGTTTTTGTGGCGAAAGAGCTCACAAAGAGAATCTTATCTGACTATTACCTATCTTTTGAGCAAGCGCTTGAGAGTTTTTTTTCCCTAGTGTATACAAACATTAATGACTGTTACTGTTAGGACTCGAACTTGCCTTCTAAATCCTGATTTGCTATTCATATGTATGGCAATGAACAACTTTTGAATCAAAATCCAATCATTACTCCTTGTACTATTGCAAAATAATAGCCTAATGAATGAAAAATCTAGTTTGATTATTTGAAAGGAACCTATTGAACCCAAAAGTGAGTATGCTGGCACATTTTGGCTGACACACTATGGAGACAATTTCTCTGAAAACGCTTTTCTTTTTAGTAAAAAACAAATGGCTTACTTTAACCAAAATCCCTTGCTGTACTGTGGCCAAAGTGAGAACCTGGGTTAGTGTTTTACTTGTCAGTGCCATAAATCTTCACTGTGGTGGACCAGGTGCCTCAGTTCTAGCTAGCCCGCTCACTATGTACCTGGCTCATTTGCCACACTGTCTTGGATCAACTTTCTTCTATTCAATTCTACTGAATTTGGTGTCCACCACGGTGATTTCTCCTTTTTCCTTTTTGGCTTTTGTTGTGGTGCTGTCATGAATATCCATATAACTCATTGGGCCCAATAGACTCCTTCCACGGAAATCTCAGTTGAGGCCTATAGTTACAACTGTATACAAGCACAGAAACTAATATGCATTAAGTCTAAATGGTGTTGGCCAAAAACAAAGGCTCAACATTTTGAAATATTTCGTGTATATTTTTAGTAAATACAGCATGGCAGAACTTTCACTTCTTATCAGAAGAAAATATAGTGAAACCTGGGGTTACAAACTTAATTTTGTTGTAACGTTGTTTATAACCCAAAAAAATCTTAAACCAAGGAAGTGTTTCCCATTGAGACAAATGGAAATTCAAGTGATCAATTCCAGCCCCCCCAATGGAATTACAATTACCTTGTTTTATCAGTGGCTCTGTAGTTTAAAATAAATGTGCAATATAGAAATCTTAAGATTTTGGACATAACCCGAACTATGTGCAAACCAGGGTGTTCGTAACCTGCAGTTCCACTATACAGAATAGGACATTATTCTTTGATTTGTTGTGATTTGAACCTGAAAAACTCTGATTCCGCATTTTTTCCCCCAGTCGAATGCCATTTTGAGTTAGCACAAATTTGCGAATAGCTCTAGTTACTGTCCAAGCATTTTCTGTTATACAATATATGAACATGGCCAAAATGTCACAGTTTAATGGTATTTCCCTGAAATGGTTGGTTGGTTGGTTTTGTCACATTGTTTTCAAAGGAGACGGCTGAAAGAAATAATACTGTTTGAAACTACTTGTTGTTTTGCACAGGTCCAAGAAGACTACAGATGGAAAACATGACATCATGTAAAGTAACCAGATATGATAATTAGTAGAATGGTGTTATCATTTTTAATGTTAATCAATGTGTTTTTCCATAGAATGAGGGGGATTTGTCCATCTTCTCCACCCAAAATGTCTTCTCAAAGCCTGCGTGTCCAGCCAATCGACGTCCGCCTTCCCGATGGGCCAACCGCTCCCCCACTTTCTCCTCTTTCACCACTACATCTTCTTGTAAAACCCCTGTTTGACCACCATCCTCAACCCAATTCCTCCTTTCCTGATTGGCATGCCTTTCACTTAGGGACTTTTTTTTTTCAAGAGTCCTCCTATGATGAACTCCAAACCCTAGCTGCTATCTATATTTACATTGTAATTCTGATCTCCTCCGTCACATACTCATAGGTGCTGTGGTATTGGGTCTGCTTTTGATTCAGTCTAACTGGAGCAAAACTGTCTAATCAGAATACGTTCCAAAATAGCTTCAGTTGTGCAGTGACATGCTCACACTGATCCGCCAAGCATTGCACATGCTTCTGAGGTTGCTGAAAACATTAATTTACTACTACACTCAGGTCTGTATTCTAGCCTTGACTACAGAAGCCTTGCAGACGTACTATAATAATCATGCTTCACTATTTACCTTCAGCCTCTGCACTGTATTTACTAGTGAAGGTGATGCAAGCTCATAAAGAAATTGAATTGTATGGTGTTTTGTATTATCTTCATGCATTTTGGCGTAAAGAGAGATGCAATGGCACAATCATGTTAGATTCACATGTACTGTATCTTTAGTCTAAACATTGTCACGTTTCTGCTTTGAATGGAATTGCATATATGTACTGTACCTTGCCCGTGACTGATAATTTTGTTTTGTATTCAGCACTGACTTTACAGCCTTCATAGCTTGAATACATATTTCTTTGTTATTCCTAAAATTTGAGTTCTCTTTTATAACTTTGTACCAAAGGCTGGTTTTGTTATCAGCACTTTCTGACTTTACTTTGAAAGCCGATGTTTCTCATATTATTATTGTGGTCATTATTGTGGTCATCTCATTGCTTAAGTTTCATCTGACATTACTGATATAGGGTATCATTGACTCATAAATTCAACATAAATAGCGCTGCTTACTGAACAAGGACAAGGACTTTTTGCTTTTTTTTGTGTGTAATAAAATAAGGACTAAGGGATGTTAAACCTCTTCTAGTACATTTGGCAAATTTACTCATAGTGTGTTTGTAACATGACAGACCAGAGTACCTGAGTGCCACCTGCATATTGTCACTAATATTTTTTTTTTTTCAGAATTTTACATTTAAAAAATGTGTCCATTTTAGCTTATCCACAGTTGTGAATCGTACCATTAGTAAAAAGCTGTCCACTCTCCCTTGAGTTTTTTACTCTCATGTTATGAATTACAAAATGTATACCTACAAATGCAGTGGATTAGTGTAATTTAGAGTTCATGAGAAAAATGACTTAATGGCTTCCTCAAAGTTGTTAGCATCTGAAGTGACACAGAGTTCTTCTTCTGTGTGATGACTGCAGACCTTTGAAACAGGATGTGAGTTTGGGCTTTTGTGCAATTAATCTATGTTAAGGTTTCCTGCACATTGTCTGTGTTTTGGGTTAAAATTGTAACAAGCTGCTTACTTTTAGACTATAATTTCCTCGGTAGCAGAATGGATGTGTTAACTGCAAGACGAAACACATGCACATTCACACATATTACCATTTGTTTATACAAACAGAAAAAGTAAACCATGCACACACCGTGAAACTTAAGCACCTAGGACGGACTAAAATAGCAGGTGCAACAATATTATGGAGCCAGAAATCCTACCCTAGTACACAGTGATGTGGTATAGATATAAATATTGTCTGTGGTTGAGGAACTGCGTTGGATATGCCCTGTGTTATGTTTGGAAAGGATTGGTAATCTATTTGAAGAAGGTAAATGATGTCACAATATATGTAACATTGTACACAATGTAGACACGTTAACACCATTCATTTATTTGCTTTAGTGTTCCAAAATTATTCACTTACTCATTCTCTCATGCTCTGACTTTTTATCCAGTCTAATGTTAGTCTAATTTAAGGCCTTATTGGTTACGTCAATGGCTCTCTTTGAAGTATTGGGAATGTTGCTCTTTGTTGGTCCGGAATACCTCCAGCACTATTGATCTGTCTCTATTCCTCAAAGAAACCCCACAGCTTCCTGGGAGCCTCAGGCACGTGCCGTTATGCCTGTCCTGAAATATGTAGTCTTATGTGCCGACTGCAGCAGACGCTGTATCATAGTACATCCTGTGAGCCAGAGGACAGCTATATACCGATGGATAAATTAACGTATCACTTAAGCAACAAACACATGCAATCAGATAGAAACAAATGTTTACACTCCTCCAAAAGTATTAGTCGATCAATTGCTTCAATTTTACTGTTGACTGTAAAGATTCAGGTTTTATGTTAAAAGATAAATGTGATACAATGATGAAGTTCAGTGTGGCAAGGTAGGTGACTGGCTAGAGCATCTAATTTACAGTTCTGAGGACTGGGGTTCTAATCCCAGCCCCGCCTGTGTGGAGTTTGCATTTTCTACCAGCGCATAGGTGGGTTTTCTCTGGGAGCTCCGGTTTCCTCCCACATCCCCAAAACATGCATGGTAGGTCAATTGGAGACTCTAAATTGACCTTAGGTGTGTATGCGAGTGCGACTGTTGTCTGTCTCCTTGTGGCCTGCGATTGGCTGGCAACCAGTTCAGGGTGTACCCTGCCTCCTGCCCGATGATTGTTGGGATAGGCTCCAGACTTTCCTGTGACCCTTGTGAGGATAAGTGGCTCAGAAAATGGAAAGATGGATTTCTCATTGACTGAGTCAGTAGGCTCTGATGGTAACATCATTGCATATTTCTGGGATGTGCTGCATGAACAGAAGCAGACAAATGCTTCCATCATAATCCGTGGCATTTTCTTTTTGCTTAAAGACTTCCTCAAATAGAATTCACGTTGGCATATAAATGGATTTTTTTCACAAAATCTCTGTCATACCATCTTTAAAGAAAATGGATGGATGGATGGATGGATGGATGGATGGATGAAGGTTTGTCGTTAAGTACTCTAAATGGAACCCGATAAACAGGAATTAACCAAAGCTGCACAAAGGGTGGGGGAAAAGCTGGAAAGCGCATAAGCGGGAGAATGGAGGGTTAATACAAAAAGGAAATTTCTGCCCATAATAAATGTGAAATAAGTGTAAGGGATAGTCAGAGGTACCAAAAAATAAAAAAATAAAAAAATCATTGAGTTATCTCAGGAATGCCCCCAAATGTTGCAGAAAGTGAAGTAAAGGTGAACATGAGGGGAGTGTGGGTGACTGAGGTTAGATGCAAAAAAAAAAAAAAAAAAAAACATTTGCTTGTAACTCGTGATAAAGTTCAATGAGGAAAGTGTGTCAACTAGAATTTACAATGTATGTCCTCCAGGGAATAAGACCTTATATGAACCCCACCATTGAGGCCATATCATGGCATGTTAGCGGCCGTTTGAAGACGCAAGCAAAGATTTGGGAGATGTGGTGGGTGACATGAATATGTGAAATGCGTAGAAAGAGGTAAGCTAAAATGCTTTGGACTGTGGAGGGGAATGAAGCTCTGATCACACTGGACATGAGGCCAGCTAGACGGCAAGGCAATGAAGTATATGAAAATGTCAATATACAGTATATTTGCTGAAACCATCAAAAAAGTAAATGGACAAATGGAACAAATACTGTAAATAACAAACAGCACAAACTGAATATCAAAAGGCATGTAGGGCCATGCGAGGGATGCAACAAATTAAAGATAGACAGACACTCATATTGTGACTAAAAAACAAAAGCAATAAGCAATTATCTGATTTTTGGTATATTGTTCTGTCCAAACAGAAAATACAATGAAACTAAAGATTATTGGTTAATGCATCTGAAGAAAATCCGAGGAACTGCATGGTGAGTTAGAAAACAGGAGAACACTAAGATACACAAAGCTCAGGTAGTAGCATATCAGGGCATTATGGTATTGGGTTAATTGTGTAGGATCGCTTTTAATTTGACTACTTAAGTAAAAACTATTAACCTTTAGTGGCTAACATCTGCATAAAATGACATCGGTACTAAGTAAAAATAAAAACGAACTTGCTTTTAAAATCGACAATCTTTGTAGATTGAGATTTAGTTCTTATCTACAGATCTAAATTTCATTTCGGTAGGCGGCGGTAATGCTCTTGAACGCTGATTGCTAAGCACCATAATGTCGAACAAGAACAAGAATTCAGTTTTGGTGGGGAAGTATTTCAGAGTAGCGCAGTGCAACGTTCAAGGTTGGTTTTACACAATTTTCTTGTAAAAATGACATTGTTTGATGTAATATCAAACACTTTCGTCTCTGTTTATGCATTTTCGTGACACGAATAGAAATTAATGTTTGTCTGCGTATCTAGAAGATCCACATACAAGTTTTTATGCAATTTAGTCAACTAAGTAGACCCCGAGTCAGGGTGATGTACAGCAACCTCTACGTGAGAGTACAAGCTTGAGTACAGGATTACCGGAAACTCAAGTAACACACCACGGGTGGGTGTTTTTCCCAAATGTTGTGACCAAACCACGAGGAGCCACCACGTACAAACAGCTTCTAAAAATGCCACTCAACAGTGACTGAAAAAAAAACCCAATTTATTTTTAGTCATGCTTATCATTAAAAAATAAAATCTTTATTTGTTCTTTTTTCATTTCTATAGCTATCCATGCTGGAGGATCATGGTCATCTGTGCAGCGAGTCGTCATCTGCTGAGGGGGCGCCATGTGTGTGGCACTTGGGCCAGGTATCAGAGCAAAAAAAAAAAAAAAAACAAAAAACAACGACTGGACATTACGGCAGTAAAGTTTTGCTGTAAATGAAATCAAATGTAATGAAAACAAAAACTGCCTTGGCAAAGATAATACTCAGTTGTTGTTGATGTTGTCAGAGAGGTATTATTTGTTATGATGAATTCAAATCATGCAAAATCTCTGAGACTTATGTTTGTTGAATGTGACTCAACGTACAATATATTCTCAAGGATGTGGCAAAGGCAATCGAGTGGCAGAGTTTACACGGAACTGGACTTCGACCAAGAGGAAATGAAGGAAAAACTGCTGGGCTTTCCTGGAGGCACCATTGAGCTTAACAAACAAGAGTCTGGCATTGCTGTCCTTACGATCAACAATCCTTCCCGCATGAACGCCTTCACCGGTAAGGTTTCTCAAAAACTATTACATGCTTTTATTATCTCATAACGTGTTGTCTTTGCTATTAAACAAGTCAATTCCCAACCAATGTGTCACAAGACATCACCTAGTGCGCTCTGGGAAAGTATACCATTTTGTTTAATTGGTCTGAAAATCATTTAAATACAAAGAGTGACAGGTAAAACAATTTAAATGCTCTTCCACAAGGCAGTAAGTACATAATTAAACGTATGTATCACAAAATATTACTGTAATGTAATTGTGTCATTACATTTTTGTAGTGTGAAATTTGTTACCTGGTTGAATAAAGGTTGTATTGTGCTATTCTGCTCCAGGCACCATGATGGTCCAGCTCGAGGAAAAGGTCAGTCAACTGGAGCAGTGGGTAGATGGAAAAGGCCTCATACTCCAGGGTGCTGCGGGAACTTTCTGTTCTGGATCAGACCTCGTTGCTGTCAAAGCCATAACAAAACCTCAAGTATGATAGATCTAACCCTAACCTACACAATAGAGCTCTTGCACCTACGTCATCAAATCACGTCACTGACCGGAAGTGCCGGTCAAAACAAACCATTCTTCAATGCTCAGTCGGTTGGAGACGACGCGAAAATATGTCTTATAGCACGACGCCCAGAATTTTGTCCAATACCATTAAACATTTAAAAGATGATAATAAATGAAGGTATGTGGAAAAATGAGAGACACTTGGCATAGAGGAGCCATATTTAATGCCGAAGTCGATGTTTTTGCCGATAAGAAATTGGACTCGCTTCCGCTTGTCTTGGACAATTGGACGTGTATCTGGTAAGTCGGCGAGATTTACACAGAAAGGTTTGAAAGCGTCTAAAAGTCTGGGCGCATACAAATACTTTGTTGCTGGATGTGTTCTCAATCGAGAATAAATCCCACATAGCGATGGAGCCACTCAGATTTTTTCGATACAAATACCAATATTTAAATAAATGAACCCTGGTTTTACACAAACTTGCATTCATTAACTATGATTGGAAAAAAAGACAGTGAGTCGGCTCCCCCGTACATGAAGCGTGCTGCGGTCACACGTTAAACTTTGGTAAACTTATCCATGACAGACGTTTTTTTTTTTTTTTTAAATATGCATTGTACTCAAATGAGTCCAATGCGTGTTGCAGCCACACGTTAACATACATAAACCTCACTGTGACTGACCGTTTCTTTTCTTGTTTTAAATATGCATTGGACTCATTTTAGAACAATGCATATTAAAAAAAAAACCATCTGTCGGGGAGAGGTTTACCAAAGTTTAACTTGTGGCTGCAACACGCTTCTGTGTACGTTGTAGACAACTCCCTGTTGTTGTTGTGTTTTTTATTTTAAACGCATTGTTCTCAAATAAGGCAATTTGGCATTATAAATACTTCGTAGTTTGGGATTAAGAATAATTCCTACCTGAAATGAAGTCATCGTTACACAATCGTGTGTATTTGGTTGGGCACTATCCATCACGTTTAATTGACAAAATCCATCGATCTTTTCTGGTCTTTTCAGATGGTATTCCATATAATTACCACTTTGAATATTTGTTTCGTCTGTTGTAATAACCAAAAACACAACAAGTCTCGGGCATTGTGAATATTCTGCTCTGGTTCAGTGTCCCCCACACTGTCGAGCAGCTCTTTTTGACGAGCAATTTGGTGCCGTGAAAATGCTGATGTCACGTCCGCAAGCTCTGTAAAGCAGGGCACACACATAATTACAAGGCCAATTCTTCGATGTCTCTAAATCCATCTGAACATTTTTTTACTTTATCTTTTCTTTTCAAACAGCTTGTGTTAAGATGCTTTGTCATGCCTAATAGATTATCTGTATCAGTTTTTATGCCAGAACAGTTTTGTCTGTCCAAATAGAATTATAGGAAATTAGAGCGCAACATTTTTAACGTGGCTCTCAAGCCATTTACTACAACAAAAACAACTGCAATGTATTTACCAGACCAAAAAAAGCAATTTTTTCATTGTCATCTGTGGGATTGCATAAATAAAATCAAAATGTGAAGATATTAAAGTGTATGTTTGTGCCCCGTTTTATTTTCATTTTTGCATTATATGCTTGAAATGAATTGAAAAAACAATAGTCTATCCTCAAATAATGTTGCTTTTGTCTTGTAGGATGGCATGAAGATGTGTATGTTTATGCAGAATGCTCTTACAAGACTACTCAGGTAAGGGGGCTTTTCTATTCTGTATGATTAAAGCTTATGCAGTTATTTTATGTAATTGCAGGCCAATATGTGGTGTTCCTAGTGCAGGCTGCCTCTGATCTCTGTTGCTCTAGTGGAGGGGAGAGCTCTCGGCGGAGGCGCAGAACTTGCTACTGCCTGTGATTTCAGGTAATGTTTTTCTTCTCTTTTTTTTCTCAAGAGATAAAACTACACAAATAGAGTTTATTTTTAAAATCCTCTTGACCATTTTTTAAAAACGTGTTAGACCCCACCCATGATTAAGAAAAAGAAATCACTGTGTGTGCTTGCACCTCTGAGATTGTGGAGTGTACTCGAGATGACCGACACAGCTCACCATATGCACACTTGCGGCGATATATCCACAATATGCGGCTCTCCAACCCCAAACCAGCGCAGTGCCACACCCCTATACAATATAAAAATACAAAGAAGAAATAGATGTAGTTAGGTTAACTTATCTTTTGGTGAATGCATTCCTCTCCTTTTTACTTTTTTTTATTGTGGGAAATGACTTGGTTGGGCATGTGGGCCACAACACAAACACAATTATTGTCAACACAATCATTGCTGTGTATTTGTGTCCTGCAACAATGTGAGCTTCAGGTGGCTAAAAAGACGGACAGTTGGGTACACAGTACTTTATTTGTACAGGTGTATGGGTCATAAATACCTTCATGCACTAAAGGCTGATACAGAGTTGCTCCTGCATGTAGTCATTCTTTGTACTCCTATATATGCTGAAAATTAATTGTTCTGGTGTGCAATTTGGCAAGAATTTTTGGATTAGTAGTTCTGGAGGATGACCTGAGTAGGGGGTTTCTGTAATTGAGTTGAATTTACCTGGGTCAAGTCTCCTTGCAAGCAGAGAGCTAGTGAGCGTTGAGTTTTGTAATCAAGGACGGGGGTCGTTTTCCAATAATTGCTGTCCCAAAAGAGTTAATGGGTCGGCAAATTCTGATGGCACAGAGATAATCATCTGTTGTGCCCGAGTGGCATTGTGTGTATTTCTCTGTATTAACCAAACCCATTTGAAGCATTTTAGTTTGGAATGCAAAGGCAATGACTTTTGTATTGATTTGGGTCTAAAATCCTGGGCCATCCGTCGTTTTCCTATTTTGTGGTAAGGAGTGCTATTGGAAATGTCTGATGATTGTGTAGTTTGAAGATTATTTTTGACTCCCTTATATTCGTGATCCGATAAAGTAGATGTTTGAAGGTTATTACTGATTTTAATTTAATTACAGATGTTAGCTGCTGGTAGTAAACACCCTTACTACACCTTGCTCCATACTAATATAAAACATCTGGATCTGTGTAAAAAGGTATGTTTAACATTTCAGATTGTTGGCCCCCGACCGTTCTCCAAGCAGATCGTTGAAGAACAATCACTTTTAATACACAGCACAAGATAATCTTTTTCAGATATCTAATCGGGAATATTGGTGATTTTCATCCGAAGAGAGGAAAATGCTCAAATTCAGCCCAATCATCAATTTAAGTGTGTACTACCGATTAAAACGGGACAACCTGATCTCGCCCGTAAAATAATGCATGTGTGGTACTTCTTTTTATAGATTAATGGCACCAGGCAGTCTGATCCAGTTTGTCCACAAACACATGGGTGTGGTCCCAGGCTGGGGTGGAGCTGCTCGACTGATCCATCTAATTGGAAGCCAAAATTCCCTGAAGTTGCTCAGTGGTGCGTCAAAAGTGAACCCTGAATTTGGACTCCAGATACACCTGGCAGATGGAGTTCTTCAAGACCCTCAGGTAGAGGAAGGTGTGGGGACTGTCATGCAACAGGCTGAAAAATGGCTCAGGCACTACACTCAGGGGCCACCGCCAGTCATTCAGGCGATGAAAAAGGTAGTGTTGTCAGGGAGAGAGCTCCCTCTCGTGGAGGCTCTGAGGACTGAGAAGGAGGTGTTTGGGACTGTTTGGGGTGGTCCAGCCAACCTCCAGGCATTAACCAGCAAGTCTAAATACAAATGAGCACGTCATACTGACCAAATTTATGACTTGCATCATTGCATTTAACCAGATGGTGGAAACCCTGCTGGTCAAAGTTGGAATAAAACCTTGCTGCTGTGGGTTTTAACGATTGTGATGACCTTAATCTGCAGAATATGTCAAGGATAAAAATTGATTTACCATTTTGTAAAACACCACTCATTTTCATATTGTGATTTAATGATTATAGTTTTAAGAAAGTGGATTTTCCAGTCTTCAGATCAGGTGTCATTTGATAGCTGACCCCGATACTGTTCCCAGTTTGTTGTTGTTAATAATACGGTTTAGTAGGGTATCACCTCCATGATGGTCATTGAAATACTGGATAAACAAGTTTTGTGACTGTTTCATTTTTCTTGTCTCTGCTCAACCGTGAACTGTTTTGTTTTTCTTAAAGACAGACCACAATTAAGCGGGCAGATAAATGTGAAATGCAATGTTGTCTTTTTGTAACCTCATGTAATACTCCAAATGGTCAAAGAGAGGTTATAGCACCATGTTGTTGTGGCATAGGCATCCAAACCAAAATCTTATGTTTTACATTTGCCAATGTATCTCCATTTAAAGACTTGGGCTTGAAATGAAATTTACAAAAGGCTCATATTTTGAGCTATGTGAAATGCTGTTTTTTTCCCTCTGGTTGATAAACTTTCAGGTGGAAATAGTCTGCAGTCGCTGTAGCAAATAAGGGAAATGTGGCGCAGCATTTTGGGACTGTTCATAAAATCTATGACACTGTCTGAAGCAACTAAAATCCTAGTTGTTCGGACAGCAGTCATTTTTCTCAAAGCTAACTTCAAAAGCAAAGGCAGCCACTGAAGCTTTGTTCTGAGTGAGTCACTTAATCATTATGAAAAAGAACTCCTTCCAAGATGATAAAAGAGGCATTCCTTGAAGCAGATGACTCCTTGTTCCAAGACTTTAAATCTAATCTCTGATCTTCAATCGGGTCTCCGGGTATCAAGAACTATCGGTATATGACACCGTGAAGTCATGGCCGAGGATTTGACAAGCAACTTTGGAAGGACATCGCAAACTGTGAGTGCTTCTCACTGCAGGTGGATGAGTCGACAGACGTGACACACCCAGTTGTGCATTTGTATTTGGATGGTGGTGTTATGGTTGACATGATGGCGTAGCTGTAAAGAATTGGCCTCGCACTTCCGAGCTGCAGGGTTCAATCCTGGCCCTACCTGTGTGGAGTTTGCATGTTCTCCCTGTGCCTGCGTGGGTTTCCTCCGGGCACACCAGTTTTCTCCCACATCCCATAAACATGCATTAATTGGAGACTAACTTTCCCTTAGGTGTGATTGTGACTGTGGCTCTGAGTCTTGTGAGGAGGAGTGGCTCGGAAAGGGGATGGATGTGTAACTAATATGATCGCAAAAGAGGACCTGTTAACAGTTCTGCCAATGAAAGAACATGCCCTGACAACGAAGATTGCTTGTTGTATTTGTGCCAGATCTCTTCAAAGACACCTATTCCGCTCACATCTGAATAATGCTGAGTCACCACTCTTGAATTATTGTTGCACACTGGTGTCAGATGCCGTGGTCGGGGCAAATTCCTGCAAAGATTTAGAAGAGCTCACTCACAGAGGAAAGGTAACCAAACACGAGGAAATGTGCAACATCCCTGACTTCATTATTTGGCTCCACCTATTTATGAGTCAGCCTCTTCCCATATGAAAATCATCAAGTCCAAGTACTATCCACCATGATTGATGATCATTTGGAAGTGCGCGCTCAGATGGCTATCAGCAGCTACTGTCTGGATTAAAACCGTAACCTTGTGTAATGGGGGGGAGAGATCATAAAGGAAACGACAAGTCATGCCTCAAACACTATAATACAGCAAAAAGAAGCCATTATTAGAATGATGAAATGGTCATTTATTAATTTACAACCCAAGTAAAAAAAAATAAAAACTGACAAGCAAACTTACAAAACAAAAATTCTGAAAGAAAAGGAGGATCAAAGCACACAGAATAAAACTTTAAACTTTAATTTGGAATGGCATGATCGTCTTAGTGCCCGACATGTAAGTAATATCATATTCAAAATAAAAGGACATTTATATACCCCAAACCCAAAATATCAAGAGCATTTTTCCAAGTGTAGCACTAAAATAACTCTCTCTTCAAACATGCACCAGTTTCACTTTCGGCAACACTCCAGTGGAGAACACTCGAATTGTAGCCAACTTTTAACATACAACAATGACACTTCACATTATACTTCCAATTACTTGGAGTTGAACAATTTTAATGAAAAGTTACACCTATTTTTATGTTAAAAAAAATTTAGTATTTTGCTGCAATTGAGCAATCTGATGCCGATAAACCTCAAAGGGCAGTAAAATAGTTAGTACGTTGCAGACTTCGCAATGTTGCAAGATAATGTGAACGTTCCTCAAGGGCAATAGAGAAAACACAGCCTGCATCAAGATGATTTCACATGTAAAAATACACTGAAAATTCACAATTTGCTAAAATCTTAAGCAAACTAATCCAGTAAATTGAAAGCTGTGAAAGAGGAGCAACATACTGCATTGCATGTGTGTCTGTCATGTTAGCTGAGAGAGTTAATAATTAAAATGCAGCCATTCACGTTGAGGATGATGCAGTTCCAAATAACTTGTTCATCCTCCCTAGAACGACATGTCAGATCGTCATTACTACTCTTGCCGCTGGAAAACACGGGTCAGTTTGTGAGCAGTGACAATGAATGATAGCATAAAGGAGAGAATAAATTAATGAAACTGAACAGTTATTTGAAAAA
This sequence comes from Syngnathoides biaculeatus, assembly GCF_019802595.1. Classification (NCBI taxonomy): domain Eukaryota; kingdom Metazoa; phylum Chordata; class Actinopteri; order Syngnathiformes; family Syngnathidae; genus Syngnathoides; species Syngnathoides biaculeatus. Next base: position 24,378,240 of record NC_084644.1, on the reverse strand, counting down.
GTTCACACTTCAGTCACTGTACACTGACCATCAGGCATTCGGGACCTTTCACTTGTAGATGAAGGGTGTGAAGTGGACTCTGCCCCGGGGAGGGCTCGGTCCTCTGGGTTCAGTCTTTGCCTCTGGGAACGGCCCTCCCTCACCTCCACATGCTCACCATCACCTTCGCCCTGCGCTTCTTCAGCATGATCCTCTTCTTCCTCATCATCGCTCCAGTCTCCAGAGCCGGATTCGTCCACAGAGGTTTGAAGGTCAGAAGACCTGGAGGGTGAAGCCGCTACTTCCTCGTCTTCGTCCTCTCCTTCACCTTCCCCAGATCGCTCACATGATTGAGTGGGCCTGTGGCTGACTTGGAGTTGTGACAGCGCCTCTTCTAAAGAGGGGCTGCTGCTGCCAGGTCGACCTGCCAAGGAAGTTTGAGGTCTCAAAGCAGGTGGAGGAGCTGGTGGAGCAGATGAGATGCCAGCGCCCTGCTGTTGTACACCTACTGCTGTGGTATCGGCTCCATCAGCAGAATTTTCTCTACCCGCTGCCCCAATTCCACCTGTGATGCCCTCCGTGTCCAAACGCAGTCCAGCCACTCCCTTCTTGGGAATGTCCAAAACATCCCGCTTCATCTTGCGTCTACGTCCGTGCTCATTACGCCTGTACTGCACCATGTTCTCCAAGTCTGCTACATACAAGAACCCGGCAATAAGCATTTCCGCTGTCTTCTTGCCCTTGGAGAAAGCGTCCTCCAGCTCGCGGCTGGTTCGCACATCATACTGCCACCAACCGTTGCGGCCCTCGTAATACCAGGCGTGATCACTCACTTCCCCAGCACGACCCCCCGCTGACGCCTTCAGCTCCTCTGGAGAGAGAAGAGTAGGCCTTTCCATGAAGTCATCTGGCACTTCCTGTCTGCAGAGGGCACAGCGTTTGCTCTGCCAGGATGCCCCTTTCACACAGAGGAAACAGAAGATGTGGTGGCATGGCAGTTGCACTGGGTGGATGCAGCTCTGCAGACAGATGGCGCACTCTGGTACGGATATCGCTGGCGATATGTTGCTGGAGCCAGAACATGATGATTCGGCACTGTTCCCACTGCCAGCTGCACCGTTGCTGCCGGAGCTGCTGCTGCCTTTCTTACTTGGGGGAAGTGAGCTAACAGAGTGGTCTACCTCCCCACAACTAGCCATCCTAAACATGTACTGTGGATTGAGAAAAGTTAAAAACCTTGGTTAAAGTAGAAATGTATGTAAATAAAGCATATATAGACAATTTATAAACCACATAGTGTTCATACACCCTGAACTGGTTGCCAGCCAATCGCAGGGCACATGGAGACAGGCAGCAGCCGTACTCACAATCAGACCTTGGGGTAATTTAGTGTGTCCAATTAATGTTGCAAGCTTTTGGGCTGTGGGAGGAAACCGGAGTGCCCGGAGAAAACCCACGCAGACACGGGTAGAACATACAAACTCCACACAGGCGCGTTCGGGATCGAACCCGGATATTTATATATATGTGTATGGATATATATATATATTCCAAAAACATGCGCACAATTGGACACTCTAAATTGCCCCAAGGTGTGATTGTGAATGCGGCTCTTTGTCTCAATGTGCCCTGCAATTGGCTGGCAACCAGTTCAGGGTCTACCCCGCCTCCTGCCTGTTGACATCTGGGATAGGCTCCAGCACTCCCCGTGACCCCCGTGAGGATAAGCGGTAAAGAAAATGGATGGCTGGATATATATATATTAAAAAAACAAAAGAGAACGTTTAAGGGCAACAAATTTTGTGGCTGATCTAAAGCAGTTAAGTAAAAATGTTACATATTTTCTGAAGAAGTTATACAGCCAGCCATCCACACTAAATGTAAAAACTAGTAACCTGACAACCATAATGTCTATCTAGTTAATATACCAGTAACCACGTTTTTTTTTTCTTTTTAAACAAATATACAAACACACAAAAATGTATTCTTACATGCATACTCACATTAGTTATCCTTAATGTTCAGGTATCATGAGGCGTGCTGGCGAACCTTCGAATTTACACCTAAAGTAAAAGTAAAGAAGGGAATACATTATTACAGTAAATAATCCTGCTCAGACAATCCACAAATTTAGAAATTCCTGCTGTAACATTTTTCAAGACATTTGATAAACAAGTTGCATTTTAAGCGAGCCATTACATAAAATTTCGACACAGCTGTTACTGACATGACCGACTGTTTGTTGAACAAAGGGCTACTCTGTTAATTGTTTGAATTGCATGAACCCGATTGAGTGGGTTTAACGCTCCACATTTGTGCTGGTGGCCTCTTAGAGCACCCCCCCCCCAGCCCCAACCCAACCCCCCAAAAAAGCAGTTTAAATTTCTAATTACAGTACCAGAGAGATAGCAATGTAACATTTCAATGAACCTCACTGTGGTGATGAGCTAGGAATGCATACGAGCTGAAATGGCGTTTGAGAAACGAACAAACTAAATGTGTTTCAAGAATGAGTACAAATGGCAAAATACTATAAACGTGGTGATGAACAGTGGAATCTGTAACGTTCTTCCGAGTTGCTACGGCTAGTTTGGCTGGTGGCAGTAATTTGATTCCAGCAAATAGACGGGGTTCATGTGATGGCGCTAGCTTATTTTAGCAGGTCGACATTAACAACAAGGAGCACCTTTCCGATCGCGTCACAGTCCAAGCAGCTTCGAGGTTATATACCGCACTGACAGTTGTCGTTGTCCACTTCTTCTGACACAGCTACATTGAAAAAAAAAAGGGCACCACAGGCAAACGTCAATGAAACAAAATCCCAATGTTTTCTGGCTTTGTTTTTCACCGTATAAAAAGAAGCTTGGGGTGACGCATTCAATTTAACTCGGAATTTTGATGTTCACATTACGTCACATCCGAGTCGTTGACGTTCCCGTTAGCGAAAAGAAAACAGACACCAAACAAAATAGGGGAACAAATAATAACAACATTAATAACACACAACACGATGATTCTGTTTTTAAAATTGTAGGCAAGGGTCAAATATTCCTTGAATAAACGTTCAAAGTGTCGTGCCCCTTTTAGTACTTACGTACATCGAATAGTGTGTCGAAACAAAAATGTCAACTCCGACGAAGTAAGTTGTGGGACTGCTCACTTCAGTGAAATAAATGCAAAACTAGGTGTTTATACTTGTACTAAATGTGTTCTAGCTTTACGTGGCCGTACTAATGTCACAAGTGGTACTTGTACTTACCAATTATGATCAAAATCCTTAAATGTGTTGCGTCTACTTGGTTACCTTTATTTTGTAAGTTCCGACACTCGGCCGCAGAACGCGAGTAAATAAAGAAAAAGACGACAATTTTGCGCGCCTCCCACAGCGGACGTGAAATAACGCGAGATCATGTGCGCGTGAACTGCTAGCGGGGACGGTCTCTTCTCTTCCTGTTCGCTAGCAGCTAGAGGACGTTGGTGTCACCGCGGAGAGGGGTTCCTTTGGTATTTATTTTGATCACCAAACAACAGCAACATGTTTTCACGCGCCGTGAGACCGACGATCAGCCTCGCCAGGAGCTTGTCCACCTCGTCGCAGCAGCACGCTAAGGTGGCGGTGCTGGGAGCCTCTGGCGGCATAGGCCAACCGTTGTCTTTGCTGCTCAAGAACAGCCCCCTGGTGAGTCAACTCTCCCTCTACGATATTGCGCATACCCCCGGCGTGGCTGCAGACCTGAGCCACATTGAGACAAGAGCCCAGGTCCGCGGTTACATGGGTCCCGACCAGGTCGACGCCGCGCTCCGGGGCTGCGAAGTTGTCGTCATTCCCGCCGGGGTGCCCAGGAAGCCCGGCATGACTCGTGACGACCTCTTCAACACTAACGCGACCATCGTGGCCACCTTGGCCGATGCCTGCGCTCGCAACTGCCCTGAGGCAATGATCTGCATTATTGCTAACCCAGTTAACTCCACCATCCCGATTACGTCAGAAGTCATGAAGAAGCATGGAGTATACAACCCTAACAAGGTGTTTGGTGTCACCACCTTGGACATTGTCAGAGCCAACGCGTTTGTGGCGGAGCTCAAAGGCCTTGACCCGGCACGCGTCAGCGTACCTGTCGTCGGGGGTCACGCGGGGAAGACCATCATTCCCCTCATTTCCCAGTGCACCCCGAAAGTGGAGTTCCCGGCTGACCAGTTGTCCGCCCTGACTGGCAGGATCCAGGAAGCCGGCACAGAGGTGGTGAAGGCCAAGGCTGGAGCTGGATCTGCAACCCTCTCCATGGCGTACGCCGGTGCCCGCTTCACCTTCTCCATCTTGGATGCCATGAATGGAAAGGAGGGTGTGGTAGAATGTGCCTTTGTGAGGTCAGAGGAGACCGAGTGCAAGTACTTCTCCACGCCTCTCCTCCTGGGGAAGAACGGCATTGAGAAGAACCTTGGGCTCGGCAAGCTGTCCGCCTTCGAGGAGAAGCTGGTGGCCGACGCCATTGATGAGCTGAAGGGTTCCATCAAGAAGGGCGAGGATTTTGTGGCCAAGATGAAGTGAACAGAGACATGAAAGTAGCTGCAACTTGCCACTGTCATTGATATCTCCAGTCTTAAATTAAAAGGCGTTCTGTCAAAACTCGACTTCTGTCTGTCTTTCTTCTAGCTGAGTGATAGTCTAACTTTGGAAGCAGATTTTGTCCTTTGTGCTGCCCAAAGAATTTCACTTATCTTTTGAAAATGTGGTTTTGTCCCCTAAAGGTACAAAATTTGCACTGCTTTCTTGCATCTTACATTTTACAAAGATACATTTCATTTATTTTCATAAATCTGTATCATTGCTAAAGAAGAAATACTGTCATCAGTGATTTTCATGCACGTCATTGAGTAAAATGCGGGTCACCAATAAACAATAGATTAAAAAATATTCTTAGGGCTCGTTTTTTTCTTCAGTTACTTTGCTTAATTCTAGGTACACTTTCACAAACTCATGAGAGGAATACATTGTCGAATTTTTCAGATGGTTTTTTTGAATGGTACACTGACTCCCAGACTGCACGTGAACCTATTATGTGGCTACTGAAAGTACACATATAAGTATTGAGATTGTGGGAACAATTTCCAGTTAAGGATAGATAATTTGTTTAGTAGCAAATGACAATTTGCACAAGGCATAAATGTTGTTTTATCTACATGTATTATGGTAATGAAAAGGTGACTGTTGGTGGGGGGGATTTTTTTCGGGGTGGTATTTAATGTCTAAAATTAGTCCTCTTCTCGATACGAACCCTCAGAATAATAAAGAAATGTTCCCTCAAAGTTGTCCAATAAGATAAGGTCAGAATCACCATCTTTTTTCACAACCATAATTTTGGGATTTCCAACACATTCATCTAGGATTCCTACTCCCCAAATAAATAATGGGTTATTTTCACTGATGTCATATTTTTTTGCCGAATTATCCATACATTGCACGCCACCATTTAATCTCCATACCCAACACCTACCAGTGTTGTAGCCTCCGGAATGCTCTCTGTTACTGTTTATGTGTTTCACGGGCATCTCTGGACTCAAGTACACAAGAGAAGACTTGCTAACCATCAGAGAGCCTTCTTCTGACTTTTTTTTTCGACAACTTTCAATTCCAGAGTTGCTAGTCAGCGGGCTCTTAGAAGCCTCCTGACAAAGAAGCTTGCAATCCGGGATGCAAGTCCGCCTTCAAAAGCGGGAATGTCTAACACGGCTCAGCAACCTTTTTGAGGCTGAGGGCTACTTCGTGAGCACCGATTGTATGAAGGGCTACGTGACCTGTTTGCGCCAAATTTCAGACTCAGTTCATTACATGTACATAAAATATTTTTGTTTTAATGTATTGTAGTAAATGACAGAAGTATTTTAAAATTTTAATTCACGTAAGATAATCAGATTCAGAATTTAAAGCCAAAATAATAGTAACAATTTGTGGCCTATGGTATTTTTAGAACATACCTCGTGGGCGCCTTATATGGTCCTTGCGGTCTACCATTTGTCCATGGGCACCACGTTGGTGACCCCTGGTCTAATGCTTCCTACGAAAGACTTTGGACATTCTGTGGCTCTGTGTTTCACGGAGACTTGGCTTTGTGGACAAGTGGCCGACGCTGCTATCAAGCTGCCAGGCTTCAACCTCGATCGTGCTGATTGTGTTGCCGAGCTAAGAAGCTTAATTGATAATCTTTTAAGAAGGCCAACATTACATTTAAGATCCTTTTTTGTTAGCCACTTGAAAGATTTGAGAATTTTGTGAAATACTGGATTTGTTTATTCTTTTGTCTTTCTGCCATTGTCATAAAATTTTAAACATTTCACTTTGCTTGTGGTGAACTAATATACAGGTTTTATTTTTTGAAAAAAAATTTAATAAATGGAGTTGGTCTTGATATTAAAAAAAATAACATTCCAAAGCCTTTCGTTTTCCGTGTTGGCATGCAGGTAAGTACCCATATATATATATGTATATATATATTATTATTTTTTATATAGGCACTTACCTATACGCTAACATGGAAAATGAAAGGTGGTGGAATATGCTTTTATACCAACGAGGGATGGTGCAGATGTTACAGAGCTCAGCTCACACTGTAGCGATTTTCGTTAGCTACAACAAACTAACTGTAAAAAGTAAGACTGAACTAACCATTTACGAAGTGTCTTGTGCAGACAAGTGTCGGATCCCACTGCTCCTCATCCTTCACAGAGTAAAATATCGAGGGCATAATACTGTGCCAAACCTGTAGAGGTAGGTGAAGGTATGAGTTTCCAAGCAAGAACTAAGCGACTTACTTGAAGGATTAGAGAGTTTATGAAAAGAGAAGTGGAACAATCCCTCCTGAGCTGTGTGCAAACCTGATGCCCAACTGTAACATCTTATTTATATACTTCCCAACATTTTTCACTAAATACTAACTCATGTTTGCATGGGGATTGATTATTGATACCTTTTTCACTCAATAAAATGCACATAGTTTTCACTTTCATAGTTGGGTTTTTATACTCTGTCTTTTTACGGCAATACCACCAATCGCGCCTATTACAATCAAATAACGACAAGAATTATTTTTTATATACACTTACACTCTGTAGGGTTCCAGGTGAGCTGGAGGCGATCCCAGCTGACTTTGGCCAAAAAGGGAAATAACGAGTTCCCAGTCCATCTGAGGGTGCTCGTAGAAAGAATATGAACATGGTAGAGAGTAAGTCTTCATTTTGCACACCAAGTTTTTGGGATGTGGGAAAAAGCTGGAGTACCTATACAAACACAGATGCATTGGAAGAACATGCTAACTCCACACAGGAAGGTAAGTCCATTTAAGGTCTGTCATGTGGTAAATGTTCAAATAATTAATGGTACGCTCATACACTATTAATTTTTCAATCAATTTTGATCACACTTGTGATTCCCAAAGATGTACACAATGTGAGAACAGATAAAAGACCAGACTACAAAAAACTATAAAAGTTTTATTTGCTTGACAGGTACTTTTGAATTTTGGGTATGGACCAAGTTCAATTTAAACAGCAAAATTTTATGGTGAATTAGATTATTTTCCTCCGTGAATAGAACTTGATTTATTTCCATGACAGCATGGGACTTTGTCCCATGTTGCCTTCCTTTGACTCAACAGCGACTGTTCCACGACATCCCTTTCAACTGTGATTAGGAAATGGTCACAAGAAGGCAAAGAAGAACAACTTTTAATTTTTTTGTCTTTACAAAATCTGCACCAAATAAAATAAAGTAGATTGATCTAAAAATCCTGAACAACAAAACAAAATGTCCTAAATAATGTTGGAAAATCTACATTCAAAATCCAAGAGCGCAACGTTGTAACAGGGCCCCATTAAATAACCATATCAACAAGCTTTAAGTGTAGTGAGTGTCATTGTCTTTCGGACTGCCTACTGTTGCTCCACACCGATCTCATCTTTGTTTGTTCGTACCAGCAGCAGTCTCAGCGGTGTCTCTTTTTCATTTTCAAATGAGACACGAGTCAGTGGTAGAAGTAAAAGAAGAGTAGCTACACAGAAAAATCTAAACATTTGCAATCTTTAGGCCCCTATCCCGCTTGTGCATTAACAGTTTATTCAAATCGTACAGGTAGCAGCGACACTCCCACAGCCAGGAGTTGAGAGGGGCAAGGAGCGGTTGACGGTAAGAAGAGGAACAAGGTTTTGGGAGGTTTTAGATGTGATGTGTCCCCAGAGCTACTGTACAAGGCCCTCCGCAAGGGAGAAAGGGTTAAGGTCATGACCTCGCCGATGTCTGTGCTCTGTTTTGTTACTGTTGTCTTGGCGGTCCCCCGTGTCTCGAGCCCTTTCGCGCTCCCGTTTCCTGTCCCTTCTGACCTCTTGGTTCTCTTTGCGGTTGTTGTTACGATTCCTGCGTCCTTTTCGATCATTTGGCTTCCGACCTGTGTTGGGGAAAAGCCGTCTAGTCATTTCATTTCTCAACTGAAATTCACAGTATGTGATTTCCGAAGACTATTCACCAAATTCAACTGCATCCATGAAATACAACATATCAACCATACAAAGCTGCATGCATTAAACATCTAGTTAAGTATAACCAGAACGCTAGTTAACTTAAAGTTTCCCAACGAAGGGTTATGAGTTGTGTTACAGTATGTGAAGTTTCAGACTGTGTAATAATGTTCTTTGCTGTTGTTGCAGCTAAGAGTATTGCAACTATAATACCCTTGCTTAACTCTTGCATGATCTGGAATTCCCAGTGCTCACCTTCAGCTAACATAGACTCACTGGCCACCACATTAGGTAGCCCACACATGCATGACCTCGATATATTTTAATCAAAAAGGTATACCTTAGTTATTGTTTCCAATGGTTCCCGATAAGGATTAATTTATTTGTCAATTATTTGGTTTGATAAACCAGGGGGTTTACCAAACCAAATAATCCCACTGGGGTCTCCACTCCCTGAGAAGGGTTGCATTAGGAAGGGCATCCGGCGTAAAAATTGTGCCAAATATATGTGCGTTCATCTGAGATGACACGCTGTGGCGACCCCAAAAGGGACAAGCCGAAAGAAAACTACCACTATTTGCCAATTATAGTTGAAATGTATTTAAAAACATTGTTTTGGTTACCATGTCTAATTTAATGAGATGGCCAAAATATTAGAACAATGAAAGTCGTTCCTTCAGACAGAATATAGAGATGTATTTTGATTTATCCTTTTTAATTTTTTTTTAATACACATTTTCGTCATTAGGGTCACAAGTGAGCTGGTGTCTATACCAGCTGACATTGGGCCAGAGGCCTGGTCGACTCATGCACTGATTGCCAGCCAATCCCAGGGCATACATTTTAGAAATTCTGTTTGACAATTTAATGCCTGCCAGTCACACTGGGGCATTACTGTATTTTCCAATTCGATTTAATAGTGATGCTTTAAGGTCATTGACCAGTAGGGGTCAGTCTTTAAAAACAAATCCATTGCCAAGCACATCAGCTGTTGCTGCCTTCTCTGGAGTGATGAGCAGGCTTTTGTCCAAAATAGAAAGCCTTTAAATAAACCCCTCCCAGTATCTGCTCTTGCAACATCCCATAAACAAAACCAACCGTTTTGGTATGCTGAAGGTTTATCTGTAGTTGGGCTACAGTATACAGTAATAATGATAATAATGTCTCAGGGAGTCCTGGAGATGGAACCAGCGAGCAAATGCGGAGGCCCCCTTTTTTTTCTGTGGTTGTGCTGCTGCTATTCATGTGTGAGTGGAAACAAGCAGCGCTGCTTGTTGGGCTGCTTAGTGGGATTGTGAAACTGCTGAAGTCGGCAGTAGGTACACACTCAGGGGAGAGGGAGTAAGAGATAAAGGGAGAGAGAGGTAGAGATTTCGCCGTCTCCTTCTCTATCGGCTATGTACCAATCCACTCCCACCCCTCACACACACAACCCCTTATTTTGGCTGCTCATTAATCATCTCTGTCCACTTACTAGACAGGGGAAGGCACGCTTCGTGACCCTCCCTTTAGCGCCCATCACACTCTCGCACCAGGCCTTTGGAACATTGTCAACCTGCTCATACATTAACGCCCAGGTGTCAAACTCAAGCCTCGGAGGCCAGATCCGGCCCACCAAATGTGGCCCGCCAAGACAAAACATGTTTACTTTGTTTTCTATTTTCTTTTCCTTTTTTGTTAAAATCTGTACCAACATTTCAAATTGTTATATGAATTCTAACGTTATAATATTGCAATCATTTTTGTGTTACCAAACAGGAACAATAGTTGAAAAACCCATTTCTTTTGATTTCTAATTCTGAAATTAGTTTATAAATGTCATGTGTAAATATGATAAGGTGACTAAAGATTTTTATGGTTCCACAGTCATAACGGCCTTCTGAGGGAAATCGTAACTACAATATGGCTTGTGATAAACATTTGTTTGACAATCCTGGCTTAATGCATCGGTGTCAAACTCAAGGCTGGGGAGCCCTATGCGGCCCACCACATCATTTTATGTGGGCAGTAAGCAAATCATGTTCGTCAACTTCTGTGATTTTTGCTAAGATTTGCACCCAAATTCCAAATTGTCATAACAATTTTCAGTTATGTTGAGAGATTCCATTTTACTGTTACCAAATCATTTTCTACAGTAATTTAGGCGATATTTGAGGAGACTGTTATTCTTGTCTTCTAATTGTCCCCCAATTTGTCATGTAACAGTATTAATATGATTTGATAATAAGTGCACCAAATGAGCGGTGTCAAACTTTTTTATAATTTAAAAAGAAAATAATTCTCTTTTAATTCAGCAATATGTTCTATATTGTTGTAATTTGCAGCGGTGGAAACTGAAATAAATCTTGCTGAATATTGTTTCAAATGTCTTAAACAATGAAAGTAAACTTTGTCAATGAATAACTGAATTTGTGTAATTTGGTATTATCCGTGTAAAGTAAAGGGATATTATTTTTTATTCAGCTCTTGTGTTGGAGTTTGACATATGGTTTGTGCAAGTGTACCTAAAAAGTGTGAGTGTATGTACATAAACATATTATGGGTGATACTGTATGTCTACCTAATCTGAATATTTGTACCATACAATAGTAATATTTAAATATTCCATTCCACTGTATTGCAATCACAGTAAAGAAAGCTATATGAGTGCTTGGATGGATGGCTCGATGGAAGCACTGTAATCGGGTGCACTGACTCATTCAGGGTCTGCCCCCGGTCCTTTATAAACACAGGAAGTCCCCTTCGCTCTCATTGTTTTTCCTCTCCTGACACCATAACTATTTACAACAAGTTGGGTGGATTAGTCATACTGTAGACCCCGTGCTTTTGTGGAGCCAGAGGAGAAACCTAATCCATGCTGGGTTGAGATGATTAGGAGTGTGTTTATCAAAACCAACATGCATTTGGTTTGTTGAAACTGTTTCTGATGGGTCTTTGTAAACTGTGTTTTGACAAGTGTGTAATGGGCAAGCAATGAGACACCTCTTGAGGGTTTTGTTGTAACACTGTCAACAGACCTAGCACATTCCCCAAAGTCAGGTTTTCATACGTCTCACTGTGAAGTCTGAGTGAAGAAGACGTTACAATTTTCATGTCAGTTTTTTTAAAATGGAGTTCATTTTCCCCACATGAAACCGATTCATTTGAATGTAAGGATTTGCACTGAGTCTTTACATAATCATTTAAGTCTTTGCATCAAAAAATATCATACATAGTCTTGAGTTAGTCACCGTGCACTTCTATGTTCACCTACATTTTCCTTAAAGTCTTTGTCTTTTTTCTCATACATTTGTTCACAAAGAGGGGACTCTTGCCCTATTTTTGCTTGCGAATGGCTGGGAAGCTCCTTTTATACTCAATCATCATCATCATCATCATTAGTATTCCTCGTCTTTTTTTTGCCACCTATCCCAGCTTTTTTGGAACGTGTTGGGGCCACACAATTCTAAGGTAATGATGATTTGCTAAAAACAGTAAACTTGATCAATTTGAACATTAAATATCTCGTCCTTATAGTGTGTTTGATTAAATAGAGGTTGAACATGGTTTGCAAATCATTGTATTTTCTTATACAGTATATATGTTTAACACAATGTCCCAACTCCTTTGTAACATTACAAAAACCAGTAATGCTATTATACAGCGGAGGGGTCTTAGGTTGGTGTATGTGTGCACTCAGTACTCACCCACACACATTTGTAAGGGACGGAGTGGATTTTATTGGTGGCACATCCCTTGTGGCAAGCGTTCTGACGTCTGGAAAGCTTTTGGGGGAGCCATGGTTGGATTAAAGGCTATGTGCTGCCCAACAAGTGGAATGCCTGTGGCAATGGCTGCCAGGATAATCTAATGTTTCTAAAACTTTCTGCTGTTGCTTTGAAAGTCATTCAATGTATATCATTGTCGTGGTTGTAGTGGACAACTATGCGACAGAGAAGTGTCTCTAATATTGTGTCAACCTTATATTTACTGTAGCTTGCACAGGAGGTGTGCGTGTTGCTGGGAGTTAAAAGGTTAAAGGTGGCAGCCTCACAAATCTGTTCAGCTGCGGAGATACAGAGGGGTGAACATCAGGTCGATCGAAGGACAAATTAGCCTGCACTAACTTGAGGGAGATGGCGGCGGATGAGGAAGTGTGTGTAAACATTCACAATCTTAGGCTGTGGATAACACTAGAGTGGAGCCAAATTTCCTTGTTGGCTATCATGTAATAACTGTCATTCATGCAATCGCATCCGATTGGAAAGTGAGCGTACTTCTATTGCAGTTTTGTCACATGTGAAATCAGAAGAAACTACTCATTAAAATAATTAGTTTTTTATCGCACTGTCTCATACTGTATATTCTGACGATAGTGAGGTCACTTGCATCTTTATTTGCTTTTTCTTAGAGATTAACAATACAATATTTACTACTTTTTATTCAATCAGTGAAGAAAGTGGAAGTTACAGTCAACACTTTTTGCATGTCTCGTTCTATTAGTGGCGGCACGGTGGAGCAACTAGTTAGAGTCTCTGCCTCACAGTTCTGAGGTCTGGGGTTCAAATCCCATCCCTGCTTCTGTGGAGTTTGCATGTTCTCCCCGTGCCTGTGTGGGTTTTCTTCGGGTACTCCGGTTTCCTCCCACATCCCAAAAACATATACAGTATTAATTGGTGATTCTAAATTGCCCTTAGTTGTGATTGTGAGTGGAACTCTTGTCTTGTCTCCATGTGCCCTGTGATTGGCTGGCAACCAGTTCAGAGTGTGCACATCCTCCTGCCCGAAGATAGCCGGGATAGGCTCCAGAACTCCCGCGACCCTTGTTAGGATAAACGGCTCAGATAATGAATGGATAGATGCTTTCTCCTAATCTCTGTCCTTTGCTCTACCTTCAGTCAGAAAGCATCATACCGTGCCTTGTTCTCTATGTCTCATCCACATGATTAATAATGGATGTGTTTAGTTTTCTGCAGTTCATTCCTTCTGTGGTCAGAGCTGGTACTTCACTCCAGTGAGGACTGAGTGAAATAGCATTTTGTGGTCCTTCTACTGCACTCTGGTGTAATATGCAGTCAGAATAAAGAAGTAAAAGAAGTCATGGATCACAGCAATTTCAGAGGTGAAGGTTTGCTGGAATAATAGACACATTGTCAGTTTGAAAAGTAAGTATCGCGATATTGTGGTTATTACAGGTTCAGTGTATCAAGTTTTTTTTTCTTCATTTTAGTTCACAGTATAAACAAATTTCAGTTGCTCCACTGGATTTCTCTATTAAACCCTAAACTGATTGCCAGACAATCACAGGGCACATGGAGACGGACAACAGTTGCACTCACAATCACACCTAAGGGCAATTTTGAGTCTCCAGTTATTGCATGATTTTGAGATGTGGGAGGAGAAAATCCACGTCGGCACAGGGAAAACATGTAAGCTCCACACAGGATTTGAACCCTGATCTTTAGAACTGTGAGGCCAATACTCTACAGCTGCCCAATGTGCCGCCTGCTTGCAACATACTGTATTAAAATAATTTATTACATCTGCAAGCACTCGCGTGACTCTTGTGAGGATAAGAGGCTCATAAAATGGATGGATGGTGGACAATTTGAAATTTGGGTGAAGATTTTAACAAGAATCATAGAAGTTGATGGACATGATTTGCTTTCGCAGCCCACATAAAATGATGTGACTGGCAAGATCTGTGGCGCAGCTGTAGAGCGTTGGCCTCACAGTTCTGAGCACTTGCGTTCAAATCCCGGCCCTGCCTGTGTGGAGTTTGCATATTCTCCCCATACTTGCGTGGATTTTCTCCGGGCACTCTGGTTTCCTCCCACATCCCAAAAACATGCAGCATTAATTGGACACTCTAAATTGCCCCTAGGTGTGATTGTGAGTGTGACTGTTTATCTCTATCTGCCGTTATTGGCTGGCAACCAGTTCAGAGTGTACCCCGCCTCATGCCCGACAGCTAGGATATGCTCCAGCACTCCCTGCGACCCTCGTGAGGATAAGCAGCCAAGAAAATGCATGGATGGATGGTATATGTCAATAACTTGGTTGCTACTTCAATGGATTTCATCTATTGAAAGGTGGTCGAGAACATAATAGCCGTGATAAACGTGGGATTACCGTATTGAGGGATTCAAGGAGAAAAATAATCCCAATACCAATTGAGGATTGTGGATGGTGAAAAAAGATGACGATACTTAAAAAGTGTTCTTATGTGAAGGGTGAAAGCAATGTATGAGGGAGGAGGGGGGAAAAAAAGGAAAGTAGAGAGCAGGAAAAGAAGGGGAGGAGGATGTATCAGTGTCTAAGGGCTGTTGGAGGATTACAGGGGGCTCTCTAAGGTCAGACCACTGACCCCATAGCGTGTGCAGAATGTAAACAGTGAGGAGAGGATGCAGCATAACATAATTAGTTTTCATTTACCACAGATCCCTGAAGAGCTAAAGCTACTGGCTAATCACAGTAAGAACCATTGATTAACATTGCTCCATCACATCAGAAATTTTCCCTTCTCACTGAAATTTGAACCTGGAGAAAATATCTTCTGCCTAGGCAATTCAACAATAATGCCGAACTCAGGAGGAATTTATATTGTCAATAATGTAGCAATAAGTGTTACTCTTGAACACACCTGAATTTAAATTACTGTACACCAAATACAGAATGACACATAACATGAAGTCATGCAACAGAGACAACTGGAAAAAAAGTTTTGGAAAGTTGTAACTGCTTTTTAATTTTCAGTGACCTTAATGTGGTTTGTGTGTGGTGGGGAAAAAAATCCCAGAATTCAAAGGACAATATTATGAATAAATAGATAATGAAAAAATAATGTTTTGCGGCATGGTGTATGACTGGTTAGCAAATCTGCTTTACAGTTCTGAGGACCTAGGTTCAAATCCAGCCTTGCCTGTGTGAACTTTTCATGTTCTCCCCGTGTCTGCATGGGTATTCTCCGGGTAGTCTTGTTTCCTCCCATATCCCGAAAACATTCATAGCAGGTAATGTGAAGACACAAAAGTGTCTGTCAGTATGAACATGAGTGTGAGTTATTGTTTGTTTATATGTGGCTTGCAAGAGCCTGGCAACCAGTTCAGGGTGTACCCCGCCATCTGCCCCCAGTTAGCTAGGATAGGCTCCAGCATACACGCCACCCTAGTGAGGATAAGCGATGTAGAAAATGGAATGGAATAACTGTGTTACTGTGGACATGGCCTCAACCTACACTAACATTCACTATTAGCCACAATAAAGCCACTTTCCAACTCAACTGACAGGGAGCATTAGCAGGGAGCTTACATGAGGCACTATGTTTTCTTTGGTGCGTCAGGGAGTGTGTGCACGGGGGGTGAGGTTGGCTGGAAAGGGTGAGAGTATAGACGGAGCGTGAGGGGGACAGAGTGCAGCTTTCACTGTCTGTATTTAAAATCACGGCAACACATTTGAATCTTCACAAGTTATCACCGGCAGTGCGTCTGCTCGAGTGTCACCACAGTGGATTGGTTATTTAGCGCCAAATGCGTCTATCATATGTAATTCAAATGTATAGGGTTATTATAAAGTTGTGTATTGGTTTGTGTCGGTATTGGCAGCTGCAGGGATAAACCAATACTGATCCCCTGGTCGTTGTGTGCCTCCCTGGGGGAGGATGTTGATGTTGGGCTGGCTGTTTCTGCTCCAGAGTGAACTGCTTTTCTACTGCATCACACACACAGACACACACACTCACACACTCATACACGTGTTTGTTCTGTAAATGTGAGGCCCCCACGGGGCTAGATCTCGGCTTGTCTGCGATCTGTCATTTAACACTACAGAGCCCTGCTACAAAACAACCAGCTGTAGCCACCAAGCACCTCAGCAACCACACACACAGTTGACACAGAAAACAAAACATCGGGATTTGTATTGAGACAATTCTGTCTGAGGGTAGTTTTCTTCCCGTTGTATGGATATAATCATGATTACGACGTAGGTATTTTGCGGTCCTACTGTTTTAAAGTGAGATCTCGTGAGAATGGCACAATATCCCTGTAGTGACATCATACATGCCCCTCCACTCCCTCCAATCCCAACTGTCCTCCCTCTAACCACAAAGACAATCCTCTGAGTAAACAGTCATAGTCCTGAGCGGAAGATAGACTAGCTGTGATTGTAAAAGCAGTGAGGTCTGGACTTCAAAACCTTGCCCACGTCTCACCATAATGTCTAAAAATGAGCAACAGTTCAGCAGTCCCAAAACTGGAAAACTTGCTATTCTGTGACAAGGTTTCTCTTGTCTTACTTTTATTTGTCTTCATCAGTGTTCAACTAACCTGGACATTGTTTCCTCTTGACCAGACACTCTTTGATCTCTAAGATCTCAGGACACGGTTTGCCAAAAGGCGATGAGTGCTGCAAGACCTGCCGTTTGCGGGTCTCCTGCCCCCGTTTGAAGCCACAGTTTCTGTCGGACCGAGAGCAGGGACTCCACTCGCTCCACTCTGCCACTTCGCAGTGCACTTGAAGGGAAGATGAAAGTGAAGATTATTATTTTGGCTCTATGGTAGATGAGGATGAGATGTGTCACACATGCATGCTTTTTGTGTTCAGGATGTGTTCGAGTACCATATTGTTGGGAGTTGTGATAGTGTAAAGCAGATGAGCAACACACTTGTTGGAACCATTTTTCTAGTTGGCTTTTGTACGAAAGGTCAAAGATTCTGATTATATGTTTTTTTTAAAATGTGTTTAACTCGGACTCATTGTTTGAGATGGTCAGTTTTCTACTTTTGAATAATGTGCAGGAAATGAAGGTCCTCAAAACACTGATAGATCTGGTACCTGAAATAGTCCCCAGTTGTACCTCTTTTGTAAATACAAAGTCAATAGAGAGCAGAGCTGTTACAAACACGTCAGTGGAAAAGGAACATAAAGCTAGACTACGTTGACAGTTTAAAGGTTTGGCAAATTTTATTTAGTTAGGCATGGAATGTATTATCCACACACTGATACATTTGAACCAGCACACCAACTAAGAGTAGTGCAGGGACCAAAAACAGCCCAGGATTAAAATGATCGTGTCAGTCAGTGGTTGTGAGTCCATATGTGCTCCATTCGTGTGCAACTCTGTTGGGAGAAGCTTCAAAGTACAAATAATGTTTTCTGATTGGGTTTTGGTGGAGACTCATTTTCTTATGAAATCCTGTTGCATAGTATGGAGTGCATATGTGACTAACCTTGCCGAATACACTCCATGAGTTTGTCACTAGGTTCATAGTCATCGGGACAGATGTGATGGCATCTCCCGTTGAGCTGATACAGGCCCGGCTGGCACCTTGTACATGTCTCCCGGTTCACACATAACTCACACTCTGCAGGGCATGCTGCAATGATATACAGTAGAAACAAATTGTATACGCACATTTCACATTCACATTCCCAGGCTTTTAAAGGTTCATATTGGGAAAACTTGTCATAAGATGCATCCTACGCCACTGAAGAAACATGTCATGTACTGTACGTATAACATTGAGTACTCACTGGGAACACACTCCCTCTGCGTATCGCTGCGGACCAGCCCCTCTGGGCAGCTCTCTTGGCACTTGCCTAGGTGAAGATAGAACCCTATCCGGCACCGTGTGCAGAAGTTCTTGTTGAAGCAGGAGTCACACTCAGACCTGCACTCTTGACAGAGAAACATCGACCCACCACCGGTATTTATTTAAATGGCACCAATCATGATGTGTTTCCTCTGCGTTAAATATACATGGTGTCACTGTGTGTGTGTGTGTGTGTGTGTGTGTGTGTGTGTGGGTGCGCACATGCGTACATATCCTCCAGTTGAGAATATATTGTAGACCACTGAAGGAAGGTTGCTTCTTACTGTTCACACATTATTTTATCACGTGTGGATGTAAGGACATGTGACTGTTTGCCAGTTAAATACATACTATTGTGTGACCATTGGCCACACATTGCACGAGAGGAAGATAGATGGCAAAAGCCTTACTTGTGCAAGTATTTCTTTCTGGTGAGCGGGTGCCGTAAAAGCCTGGAGGACAGGAAGTCATGCACACCCCGATCTGCTTCATCCCAATCCTCTCCAAATGCATGAAGAAGCGTGGCTTGCAGGAAAGGCAGCCATTATAGTCAGAGCAGGTTAGACAGCCACCCTGCTGGCACCCTGAACTCACACCAGAGATCTCTGTTGAAACCAGCAGTAGCATAGTTATTTATTTATTTAACAATCCTGTGATTGTCATTGAGAAAAAGCCTTTTTTCCCCCTGTGTACCAACCTCACTTGTATCAACAATCCCAAATAAGTCTAACAAGATTATGCAGTTAACTTGCCGACTGTCTTTTTGTTAAATTTTTATTTAAGCACTCATACGGGGGCAGTAATTGCAACTTTCCTACCCCTCAAACAATTGATTTGTCGGAGTCATTGTGATGAATGATCCCAAAGAAAGTTGCTTCTGATGTGGCCAGTAAGAATCTGCCACCACTGGGGCTTATGATCATGTACAATTATCCTCAACAGATGAATCTTTTCTTTCAATGAGAGTGTAATTGCATAAAAGAATAGCTAAATCTACTTTATAAAGATAACTAGAATTACTATTATTTGTCTAACATGGACATAGAAAAAAAATCCGGACTCTGACCACAAAGTGGCAGGCAGCCATTTCTGCAATCAACAGTGTGCACTCTGAAAGGGACAATCCAATCAGAAAATGGATGGATGGGAGCCTACTGTATCTGTACTGCCATTTTGTATTCAAGGGATTATTAGATTTTTTATGATGATAACATCAAAGAGGTATTGATTTACAGCATGTTTATTGATGCATCATATTAAGGTTGCCCTATAGTATTTAGCTGACACAAGAGGAGCAATAATGAGGAGTACAATATATATATGTAGCACAAACGAATGTATATATACTCCTTTTTATGTACTTTGTACAATTACAGGAATTGAATGTGAGTTAATAATCTCAAATGGTGTGGGAGTCGGAACTAATGTAGCTGCTGTTGTTCTCAAAATTCTTCATTTTTTGCAAATTGTATGCATTTTTGTAATTTCCAATTAATCAACAAAAGAATAACACTTGTACTTGTTCCACACAAATATTGCAAGAAGCAATTCTTGGTGGAGAACTGAGTTAAGTTAGGATGGATGGCTTAGTTCATGATGATACAGTTATTGTTTTTTTTTTAGGTATACAATATATTTTATGTAAACACTTTTCGATACTGTATAATGTAATTTGATGGCACCGCAATTTCTGTTGTGCATGCAATGAAGATGTAACAAGGATACAGTAACAAAATTGTTGATCAAACTTTTTTAGTCCTTTAATAGAAAGTATAAAGTTGTAGTTAAATGTCAGAAAAAAAATCTGTTTGGAATGCATTGGCTCATGTCTATTATTGTGCCCCTGCCAATAGATAAGGGTGAGTTATTCCATAACATTTTACAACTGTTAGAAAACAGTTTCTCTATCCTCAAGCCTTGTGGCCATCGGTCCCAGCCAAAAATCCTTAAGATTTAGGAATTGGTCTTGGGCCTCACCTTACACTGATACAAACTCATATGGGCAGTACGATTTTGGAGAACATACCAATATAGTGTGCGAATGAATTAAAAAAAACAGCGTTATCGTCTGAATAAAATAAATATATTTTAATGGCATTTATTCAAACTGTGCCATTTTAATCTTAAACACGTCAAATCAATCAAGTTGAAATAATCTGTTGGAGTTTCACCACCAACTTCCCTTTAAATTGCTTCATGATAAATTTGAATCGTTGAATTGTACAATTGGACACTTACAATCTGTCTTTTTCTGTGACGTCGGTACTCATTCACCTCCAAATTCCTCGAATAATCCTCCCAATAGTGAAAAATATTAGGATTAGGATTTTTACTGTGCAACCTCTTTTATGGCAAATTAGTGCACTCATATGGATGGTCACATATCCAATTAAATCAGAATAATGTAAATAACGTCTAGATGAAAAACAAGTAAAGAAGCTATCCAAGCAACATAAAAAAATTTACATTTTCTTATAAGCACTATTGTAGATTGCAGTCCTACTCTACTGGAGAGCAATAAATAAAAAGTCATTATTATGATTAGTCTTCTTCGGTGTTTGGTTGGGAGAAATCACAGTTACTGCTCTAGTTGGTCATTTCTCCAAAGGGTCAACTTACTAAATATTGCATGTTACTGCTATATAATTTTAAAACAGCACATGGATCACAGTCAATAAATTTATTAAAAAAAATCTATGCGAAATAATATATATTTTTAATTTATCTGTAGAGTTTTTTTTTATTCTATTTAAGTTATTTTCCCAGTGTGAGGCCGGAACCAATTTCTCAACTGAGCTAAATTACAATGAACAAAGTTGCCAAAAGCAATTGCAACCCTGCCGATTTAGAACTAAATAATAAGATGTAAAGAAAGCACGACAGGTGGCTGGGATAAAAACATAAGTCCAAAGGTCTATTGATCAGACCGTTTTCTGTCACCACACTCGCAGGGAATAGATGCCCTGGTCACATAAGAATTCTTTCGACCCTTCAGTGATAAAGTGGATGTGGAAAAAAATGTAAGGAAATCATTGTTGATTGCTGATAGAATGTTCAATGAGAAGCACTGAGGGACTCCCAGGAAAGAGGGCATTTCACCCCTTTTCATCCATGTCATACAATAACATTTTCTTAATTATCAGCATGTGCATGCTGCAATCTACTTTGCGTTTTGATCAGATATATATAAAAAAAATAACTTGTATTTAAAACAAACGTGTTTCACGTGATAAATAAAATGAGCACGGAAGCCAAATGAAATTATTTCCCAACAGCAGCTTTGAACAGTCGTTTTATTTAAACAGTAGGTAGGCCTACAAGTCAGGGGACGTTTCAGTCCACTAATACCGTAGAGTGGTGTGGCCCATTGTGGCCTCTTGGGGGCGACTAGAACCAGTATACGACACAGCTCGGCACAGAAAACAATTAACACACTGCCAATTAAGTCGTTCCCTTAAACCAAGGTACTTAGGTAGCCACTCTTGAGCAAAAACAAAAAACGCCATTTTAGATTACTCACAAGTGGGCGGTAAATTAGGAAAATTAGTAGAGCGAATTAACTTGAGGGGAAGGAGGAGACTACTGTACTTTTTTAACGGTGTGCGGCTGCATCTGAGGGTGCTGGACATTTCAAATAATTCCATTCTAGAAATATATCAGCAATGAAATAAAATTTCTGCCTTGGGTTATTTTTTTAAATGATAATTAATAAAGCATCATGACTATCGATGTATATATTAGTTAGGAATGAGAAAAACTTTATGTATTGAGTATTTGTCCATATTAGTGCGTGTGCAGTACTCACGTTTATGTTGCCGGTGCCTGGAGGTGCTGTGCTGCTGACATCCAGTGTAATCCATGCAGTGCAAGATGATCCAAGCAAAGGAGATCAGTTGTAATTGCATAGTAGCCCAAAGATGAGACCGGTGAAAGCCAATGTCAATGTTCAGCAAAAACACGAGGTGGGTCAAAGAATCCCTTTTTGACAGTGGCAGGGGTGGTTGGTGGATGACTCCTATTAGACAGAACGGGGCCCCCAACAATGTGGTGATATGTGTTGATGAAAGTGCACAGTGGCCCAATGTTGCCTGGGCCGCTTGGACAGTAACATCTTGCGCAGGAGCTTCATATGTCCAAAGAAAGCCAGAAATAGCAAAAATGAGGCATCGAAGAGCATTCACCCCAAACAAAAAGCATGAATATCATCTGGTCAAAATTCGGAAACTACTGCAAAAGGACTCAGACATTTTAAAGTATTTTATCCATCGGGAGACCTCCAAGTGGCCTCCCCTTGCTCCTCTGCTGCGTCCGGTGGAGGCGCGCCGTGCGTCCTGGTGCTGGTGGCGCACTGATGGGCTCCCTTTCATTCAGCATCAAAAGTTACAAAACGCACGCTCACACAACAGGACGTGTACCACTAACAAGTAAAAGAAAGTTGTGAGCTCAAACCTGCACGTCCTCTCAGAGGCGGACAGACGCATCGAAAATCTCCGCACTTTCAGCGCTTTTCTGCTTTGCGTGCGGGAGTCATTCGCTCCCCTCGATGCCTCTCTCTCTCTCCTCTCTCTCTCTCTTCTCTCTCTCTCTCTCTCTCTCTCTCTTCTCTCTCTCTCTCTCTCTCTCTCTCTCTCTCTCTCTCTCTCTCTCTCTCCCTCTCTCTCTCTCTCTCTCTTCTCTCTCTCTCTCTCTCTCTCCCTCTCTCTCTCTCTCTCTCTCTCTCTCTCCCCCTTCACACGAGCTCCAAAGTTTATTTAGAGGGTAAGACCCCCCCCCTCCCCGTCAAAAAAAAAAAAAAAGGAGAGTTTTCAGATTCCATGGGCCTCCTGCCTCCCACTGTGCATCCATGCCTTGCTTTAAGGTTGGGTCATCATTAGAAAGCGAAATTTATGTATATATATATATATATATATATATATATATATATATTGACCTACAATATAGAAAGTTTGAATATTGTTTGTTTGATTATAACAGTGTTATTCTATGTATGACTTCTGAATAACAAATGCTTTGTAAAAATATTTGGCTGTGAGGCACCAACTCTACGATCACATTCTGAGATGTTCAGTACATGGATTTTTATTGATTCGTAAAAATTTCACAGGATAGTAAATTGAACATTTTCCAGGGCACAATACCTATATCATCATATTAGAATCAGATTCTGATTCTGATTCTGATATTACTTTGCCAATCACCATCCCATTGAAATCCAAGCTACGTCCCATCAGGAAAAGCTGCCAATAAAATAAAAATAAAAATGCAGTATAAAACAATTTTGTCTGACTGTTGAATGTCGCATGTCATGCTTTGCTCACTATAATTTTACAAATATGCATCCACAGTGTTTTGCCTCCAGGACCTGGAAATAAGCGATTATTCGGCACTATAAATCAGTGGAATTTCAAAGTTAAATCATCAGTTCATTATAATTTGGACATTGCCAAATGACTCGTAATTAATTGCTCCTGAAAAACGGCCTTTCTATCGTTAATCTTTCAGTTAAAATAGGGGATGGCACGGCGGCACAACTGTAGAGTATTGGCCTCACAGTTCTGAGGCCCAGCCATGTGTGGAGTTTGCATGTTCTCCCCGTGGCTGTGTGGGTTTTCTCCGGGCTCTCTGGTTTCCTCCCACATCCCAAAAAACATGCAACATTAATTGGACTCTGTAAATTGCTCCTAGGTGTAATTGTGAGTGCGGCTGTTGTCTGTCTCTGTGTGCCCTGTGATTGGCTGGCAACCAGTTCAGTGTGCCACCTGCCCGATGAAAGCTGGGGTTGGTTCCAGCACTCTTGTGACCCTCGTGAGGATAAGTGGGTCAGAGAATGGATGGATGGATTCAACACATGCGTTGTGCAGGAAATCAACAGTGACATAGAGCACCTCTCCTCTAGAGGGAGTCAGCTCCATTAAAGCACAAAGAAGTGAGCGGGTCCTACATTGTGGCCAACTTGCACTCGCACTTGACCTTCCCTTGCAGTTACAATTCTGTTTGTGCTGTTGAACCGTAGAAGTAAGAGAAGAAGAAGAAAATACATTCAGCATTCTTTCCTCTTGAATAATAACAGTAAGGACCTATAAATACATTATCAGTCATTACTGCCACCAGAACTTCAATCAACAATCACATTTAGATATGCTTAAATGCAGAGATGCTGACATTCCCCCTTGTTTAATGAAATCTGAGGAGAGCAGTCAAGAGAGGCCCTGGATCCTCATTTGTCTTCAGTGGGTGGATGTGTGTGGAGAAAAGTATACACGAGTGCTGTACTTCTCTTCTCTGTGGCTTCTGGTTTTCCATCATCGTTGGGCCGAAGAAATCAATGCAAACAGAGTGGTCTTTCTCTTTATGGCACCACTTCCATGTTTGCCCTGCTCAAAGCCAGAAACACCACAGTCAAGCATAGCTGAGACTGATTCATTGTTTCAAACCCTTTCACCTCCTCTGAGCTTGCTTCTCTGAATCCTGATTGGATAGCTGATAACGGGTGATGAGTAATATAAAGTAATATACTGTGCCAAAAGTTAGAATTTTTTTTTTAATAGGCGTTGAATATATTTGGACATAGAACATTACAGCTGTTCTGCTAAACTTGTGTAGGAAGAAAAGTTTAGGATAACATGCTTGCGTCCATTAAATTCTGTTATTAGAAGAATAAAACTGATGTTGAATGTTTATGTGTTGCTATGAAATCTGGTAGGTGTTGTTAGCCCCCAAACCCCCGGTCCACCTTACCTCCAAGGGAGCAGTGATGTCGAGGCATAATGCTTCTCTTTGTGTCCACGTCTGAACAAGCCTGTCCCCCAGAGTGGGCGCCTTCGTGTGGTTGAGTGTGTGTGAATAGTGTGCATGTGGCACTTGGGTGCACAAGGTTAAGGTGACTTGGTCAGTCCACGTCCACTCTGGTGAGAGAATCAGTCGACACTTGGAAATGAAGTCGGGCAGGTGCTTAAACCCTCCTGCACAAGATTGGATGCGCCCCTTCCTAACACCCCATTTAATAATTTTTTTTAAAAGGTACATTTGCTGTCGCTAATATGCAGAGACTGAGGGGACAAAACTCAAAACAATGCCACTACTGTCATTTCTTGAAATCAATACAACTCTTTACTGACTACTGCAGATGATAATTTTATGAACGTGATCTTTTTATTATTATTATTATTTTTTTTTACACTTGGGGTATCGAAGGGAGTCAGTTAGAGTCATAAAAGTCTAAATTTTGTCTAAATTTGGTGCATTTGGAAATGTATTTCAGAGAGGTTTAGTGTTATGGTCTTTGTTGCTTTAATTTTGGTGATATCCCCCCTCCCTAAGTTCATTCAAGGTGTCATTCAATAGAAAGTTCATAGTTTAATTTGAGGAGACCTGTTATTGGAAAATATAAACCATTCCAAAAATCAATACCAAAAAAGTACATCACCTGAAATAAATTCTTCTTTGATATTTGTAGTACATCCCTTTTTAAATCAGTCTATTTGAATCCTGTACATTTAATAAGGGCAACCATACCCTATGAAATACTGTCCTACCAAAGCAATATTATGATCTACAGTATTGTGACATGCTGTTATGCTATTTTGAATGATATTGTCAGGTACTGTATTTAAATATGCTTGGTTATTTATGTAAAAGTCTCATAATTTCCAGTGTATCTTGTTAAATCAGCACATTTTGGACAAATGCAATTAAGAAATGATTTTTCTTCTTCTGTTCAAGTTACAGTAATTTGATTGTGCAAGTGTACTTAATATTTTGTGGTCTACCTTGCAACTAATGTACACATTGCATAAACAGTCTCAGTATCACTAATGATCTAAAGAAACAGTGAAAACGTCTGATATATTAAAATATGTATCATACTGTATATCTGTCTCATTGATAGAATTAATCGCTTAGAGTGCAATACGACAGGAAAGTAATTTTAGAGGAGGTCTGGATAAAATGTCTCGTTTAAACTTTAAAGCTTCTTAAAGGGCAAGTCTGGGGCGTATATGGATTTAAGAGGTTATAATACGGAGTCCATCTGAAACCAATTTCACTAAACATTGCCGGGCTTAGGCTAGATGTCCAATTTATTGTATTTCTATGACATTTTACAAATCCCCATATCACGACCTTCTCAAGAAACGACACTCTTAATCCTTTGCTACATCAGGGTGTAACGTGTGCACAATGAAGCTCCCGCACTTGCCCTCCAAACTATTCATTCCCCAGCCTATGACCCATAGCATTCAAAGATGACATGGCCTGTCTTGATCCACTGTGCTGTTGCCAGCTTATGAGTTAGCCCGGGCTCAGTGTAGAGCACAATTGGTAACGTGCAACTCGCTGGGCTTGGCCTCACAAGAAGTTTTTTTTTCTTTCTAATGCTGCATGGTATAAAGCTGCAAATATCCCTTTGGCAATCCCGCACATTCCCTCAGCATGAAGCAAACATTGAGGCCAATAAACAGGTCAGCAGAGGGTGCATCAAAATAGACACGCGTGTAGACATACTTGCACGCACATAAATAAAGGATCTGGACGTTCCCAAAAAATTATGATTGATTCTTGCAATGTTATTGCTTGTGCAGATGATATGATTAATATAGACTAGGATAAGAACAGTGGGTGTTTTGTGGTGGAGAGTGGTGGGTCAGCCATAATACTGAGTGCCTATGACTGTCTGCTGGTATGATAGATGGGATCATAACATAGCAAGAGGGATTGAGATGGTGGTGAAGAACAGATAATCACTGTGAGCAAGAGATGTCAGCTGTACATACAGAGGCAAAGCAGGTCAGAGTTGTGTAGAGACAAGGTTAAGAGAAGTTCAGAGTTATGTGTGTGTGGGAAAAAGAAATATTACCACAACTTCCCCATCTTGACCCATTCTCGAAGTAGACACAGTGAAAAAAAAATAAACACTGCATAACTTGGACAAATTGAAGTAATCAGTCACATTTAATATATTAGCTTGATTTAATGAAAATGGGCGGCACGGTGGCGCAGCTGTGGAGCATTGGCCTCACAGTTTTGAGCACTGGGGTTCCAATCCCGGCACCCCCTGTGTGGGGTTTGCACGTTCTCTCCGTGCATGCGTGGGTTTTCTCCGGGCTCTTCGGTTTCCTCCCACATCCCAAAAAGTTGCAACGTTAATTAGACACTCTAAATTGCTCCGAGATGAGATTTTGAGTGTCACAGTTCAGGGTGTAGCCTACCACCTAGCCATTGACACCTGGGATAGGCTCCAGAATGCATGTTTGTTTAAAATGGGAGAAGGAGTCAAAGTACCACAGAAAACCCACTCAAGCAGTAGGAGAACATGGAATCTTCACAGAGGAAGAGCTCAGGTGATATTTGAACCCCGATCCTTGGAACTGTGAGGCAGAAGTTGTAAAAACTCTTTTACTGTGCTGCCCCAACTAAATAATATCTCGTCTTACAAAAACAAAAAAACAAACAAAAAAACACGGGCCTGCGTTACCCAGCTAACAGCATTATCAGTCACACACATTGATGATGAGGTGAAATGCGGGATAAACACTGTCCAAATGTTTTGTGATTTTAGTCTTATGTTTTCTACCTGGATGCCAGCAATGTTATACTGCAGGTGCAACAGTACAGGAATTTGGTATACTTTTTGACAGAGTTCCAAGTCAGTGAAGCAAATTACACTTGTGTATTCATGTCATTGGGCCAAAATTTATGGGCACAAGAAATTGGTGTGAATATGGGGCTTGTAGCATGTGAGTGACCCCAGGAGGAATCCCCTCTCCAGGGATAACCAAGTTGATGAGAAGTATGACATTAACTGCACATTCTTTTTGATGCATGGACTGGACTTCCCTCTTCTCCTTTATGGACACGTTTGAAATTAAGTGAGCATCGCACTGTTAAGAATAACTAACACACTCTCAGGTTACACATTTACTGTATGTACAGGTATCGCCACGTCATTTTAGGATAGTTTTGGAACAATCTGGCAAGACTTTGCAAAAGGAACTATAGGTCAGAGGGCGGGCATCTCACAGAAATTCTCAACTTCATTCAAGAAAAACCCTTTTTACAAAATTGGAGGAAAAATCAATGAGCGAAGAGAATTTTTTTTTTTTTGATGGCGAATAGATATTGCCTCTCCTCTATGGTCGCCTTCTTGTTTCTTATGAAGCCATGGACAGACAATGACTGCACAATGGGGATCAAATGCCACAACCCAGGAAGTTTTAATCATTAGAGGGAGACTGCATATTTCTCTATCAGTTGTAGCCTGGCAACAAGCAAGGTAGTCCCCAGGTATTCCCAATGTGTGTGTGTCAAATGCGGGATTATTTTAATAATCTGCTCGGGAGTCTTTTCTTTTCCTCGTTCACAAAACCCTTTTTTTTACCATTTCTTTACAATGGGCGGCCCTTCTGCCCTCCACTATTGTGCTGAGACTGTTCAGCTCTGCAGGGACCCGTGTCAGGCCCCCCTCTTACTGATTGACTAGAAGCCATTCTGCCGAGACTTTGCAAAGCTCTAATGAAAATGTGCTTATAGTGAAAATACCATCAGACTTTTTACAGGACGTCCATCTTAAACAGCAGAGGAGACATTTCTTGTATGAATATAACCAGGTTGCCTGAGCTGAGTGAACTATTTCCTGAGTGGCATACTGCTGAATTCATACCCGAGAACAAGAAGCTTGGTATTTAGCGGAGCCTCAAAAGTCAAATGCCTTATGATTTTTTTTTTTTAATGAACATTTATGCACAATTATATAATCAGAGAATCAGACAGACACAACAGTATGGGACAAGGGGCAATTACAAAAAAAAAGTAAAAAAAAAAAACAACACAACTTTAACCAACATACAAAACACAGGACTGGTGGTGGTGGAAAGAGTTGGGCCAGGTATCAGGAACACTGGGTGTCATAGAATTTTTTTGGAGAGTAAGAAGCAAGCGAGAGCAAAGATACATAAATGAATCAGTCAACCAATTTTGAAATTAGATTACAATTGATCTTTTTAATAATACAGTAATAATAATAATAATAGTTATCATTATTATTATGTCATGTCATTATCCAAGCCGCTTGTCCTTACAAGGGTTGCGGGAAAGCTGGAGCCTAGCCCAGCAAGCTTCGGGCGAAAGGCGGACTACACCCTGAACTGGTCGCCAGTCAGTCGCAGGGGAGATATCAACACCATCACTGAGCGGGAATCGATCCCACGCTGCCCGCACCAAAGGCAGGAATGTGTACCACTACATCATACGGGACCATAATAATAGTAATTATCATTAAAATTATAATTCTACACTACACTTATGTAACACTTTTCTGGGCACTCTAAGATGCTTCACTATTTCACACATAATTCATTTACTCCAGTGTTAAATCGTGGTGCTGGTAGGTTACTAGTGTAGCCACAGCTGCCATGGGCCTTTCTGACAGAAGCGTGGCTGCCATTTTGTGACGACGGCAACTTCGACCACCACAAACATTCAACCGCATCCATTCATAGCCAATGAGTGTTAAGTGTCTTGCCCGTGGACACAAGAATGACATGCCCTCAGGGATACGAACCCGCGACGCTCTGGTTTCAGGACAATCGCTTACCAGCCGCACCAAACCTTTTTTAATATTAACTATGGTTAACTTATCAAGGTTATTTTCATAGTGGCCTGTAGAGAATGATTAGTACATATGAAAAACACTTTGTTTTGAATTCACAAATCCACATGTGATTTTAAAAGTTCTGTTCTACCACAACGGAATGCCAGTTGTCTTTGTCAGCGTACCAAAACAATGGAGACACATACATAAAAAAATCGAACATTCCCTCTTTGAGAAAAGCTTCATTTCCTCAGCAAGAGCTTTAAAAAGTCTTTGATTATATGGTTTAATCTGGCAATACACATCTTTCAAGACTTTGAACTACTACTCCCGCTGCCATTGAAAAATGTCAGTCACTTTGTATTGCTATAGGAAGTGATTAAGGAATAAGGAAGATTATCGTTACTGCTGCTCGAGAAATGAAAAAAAATCTTTGCCAACGTTTGGACGCAATCCTCTTGGAAGCTGTGGGATCTTTGTTGACAGCGCAAGATTAACCATTTCGTCAGATTTAATGTCACAATTAAAATGAACGTGACCTTTCCTGGCAGTACATTGAGTAACTCGTCTGACATCTGGTTGCCACACATTCACTATCTTAAGGGTGGTTATGTAATAGCTCAACATTCATTAGCGAAGATGATTTAAGGAGGTCATGGTGGTAATGAGAATGCAAAAATTATTCTCCACAGCTGAGATGCTGAGTAGGCTAACATATTGGTGAGATAAAGAATCTCTGCTCCTGAAGACCACAGACCCTAACGTGAACCAAGTATTGATTATGCTCATGCAAGTAATCCATTTCATGTTTGAAAAACAATCATATAAAAATACCAAGGACCTATAAATCATTGGTAGTCAAGGGTGGGTGTTTTTATAATCAAAGCCAAAGCTTAAGTCTGCTAATGAGCAGAGTAGGAATGTTCAGCATGGACTGATTCTGGTGCCCTGCACAGACGAGAACTGCACTGGTGAAGTCCAAAGCAGTGGTTTAAAAGTTAAAACACAAATAAGTGAAAAAAAAAAAAGAATTTTCTCACATTTATTCCATTCAAATATCTCATAGTCTTACTATTATATATGAATACTATACAAACTGTTTTATTGAAAGAGAAATAAACAGCAACCAAAGCTGTGGTTAATTTTATGACGTGTTTGTGAGCAAGACATTATCTTTATTCATTTTTTAATCTATCCCTGAGTAAATGTGAAATCTGCCCAGTGCCAACACACAGTTTTGCTCGCACACATGTTTCACGTATGTGGAGCACATGGGGGCAGTAAAACTGGACCGATCCCTCATTGAACAAAAAGAAAAGGCCACTGACAACAGTGGCTGTTTATAACTGGTGATAATGGCCTCCATATAAATACAATTGTAAGCTAATCATGCATGTGACTACGACGTCGGAAACAAGGTGTGTGATGGAAAGTGGAGTAACAAGTAGCAATGTTTTAACATCGATACATCTGACAACAAAAAGATGACTTTTATAAGCACCATCGGTCGGAAAGTTGCAGGAAAGGAATGCTTTGTTGCATTCCCCTAAGTGTACTTCACCATGGTTGAATATTGGGTAGTGTTCCCATTGCTGACTTTTTTGCCCCACTTAAGTGTGTCATGCAGGGCAGGTAGCAACAGTCTTGAATTTAAAACCTCCTTTAAAAAGCTTCTCTGATCTACTTTCTTTTCGTGCAGACGATGGACATAATACATGATATGCTGACGAGACAACTATGCAATATATTCCCATGAAAACAATTTATGTATATTATCTGTACTCCTTCAAAATATATCGTTGCTCAGATTTTCATTGATTTATTGACACGGTAGCTCAGAGGAAAATCACCAGATTATTTAGCTCTCTTTTCCACATGCAAATGTTCCCGTCCTGAAAAGGGAAACCGCTCCCTGGATTTGAATCATTCATTCTGCCAAAATATAATATATATTTTTTTAAATTTCTGGTCATCTTATATACTGTAGCTGATTGTTTGTTACATAGAAACACTTTATAATTTGAGGCCAATTAGGCACCCACATTGCTGGACATTACAAAATTATTTTTGTACCCTTCTTGTAGTCTAAAATGCTAAATAAAGTACAGAGTTATGTAAATAAATCTAATAATAGAGCTTTAAAATTTACCACTTCAGAATGCTTGGTCACGGTGACATTGCTGACCTACAGTTCTCATCATTGACGAGTCCCTTTCATCAGCTGTGAGGACTTTGTGTGCTTCCTAGTTCCATATCCATTGGCAATGGTGAACAACTTTACCCAAAGATCTTTTAAGGTTTCTGTATACTCCTGTGCTTGTTTTGGTGACAGGGTCCACATTGACCAATGCATTGGGCTACGTGGCCATTATACTGTGTGACACTTGATGCACACGTGGCACAGAATGAAGTGGAGATCGTCTCTCATGATTGCTCTGTTTTAGACAAATGCTGTGATGACATAAACAGCTACTCTGCCGCACATGCAACTTATGCAGCCACCTTCTTGATTAATTTTGCAAGACATTTAAATGTATCATCTGCTTATCTAGGTCCATTCATTCTGGCAGGCACTGTATAACAGTCACCATTGTTATTGCTTTGTTTCTTGAAAGTAAAAATGGATACTGGACTAGGCCATAAATGCCAGTGGTGTTCCTAGCCAACACCAACCGTAGCGACACCTTGACCTGGAGGAAGAAATGCAGTACATTTTCAAAACACGCGTGAGTTGCGCTTGAGTATAAAGGCAAACTGTGCACCAGCTAGCCTGGCGGTGACGTCAACATGGTCGCCACTTGCTTCATCTGTACCAGAAATAGCATGTGCCAGACTCCAAAGATTTGCTATGTATTCCCAAGTCGCTCCTTTTCTCCCAGAACTCTACGTACAATAGATAATAAGGGCTGCCACGTCAATGCCCCACATTCAACATAGCCGCCACATAAGCATTGGAGGCACATTTGGAATTTGATCTCGTCATATTGTACAGTATACTGTATTTATGACTTTGAACTGCATTGGTCCTATTCTCTCCCTGGATTTCACAAGAGCACCAGTGAACAACAGCGGCCAATTCTGGAACTTAGAGACTTTGTTGACGCCTTTTTAAGTGACAAATGGATGATATTTTTGGACACATTGTTCTGTCCTGATGGGCAATTTTATCCCATATCTGTTTTATCGGGTCCGTTTTATTGCAGTTCCATTGTCCAGTATATCTCTTTTAGATGGTGAGGATAATAGTGCAAAGTTAATGACTGATAAAATTATGTAGATTTCTGTAGTATTTTACGACACCACCAAAGTCTTTACCCATTGACTCTTGTGAAAAGAGAACATGCAAACTCCACACAGGCGGGCTGGGATTTGAACACCGGTCCTCAGAACTGTGAGGCAGACATTCCTGACTGACTGTACCGCTGATAAATAAAGAAATTGTGCCACAGGGCATCCAAACTCCTGCAAAGTACAGAGAAAGCTGAGAAACAAAATAAATCAAATAATCTTGTCTCTCTGTTAGCTCATCTGGTAACTATCGCTAACCGTATTTTTTTTCATTGTTGTGAATGACTTGTATGGAAACATTCTACAAACAGACAACGCGATCATTTAGGCTTTATCTGTGCAGCAATGACTTCAGGTTACTTCTTATTGGCCATAATTCTGTCTCATGTGAAAATCTCTGAATCCATAGCTCAGCCGAATTACAGTGTGTGCTGAGTGTGCATCTGAGACTGTACCATTGTAAATATTGAACATCGTTGGAGCAGATAATTTACTGACCATATCGGGCAGGAAAAACCCCGCCCAGGATAATTTTTCAGAGACATCCCATTATGTGGCCTTTGGTGACTTTGGTAAGAAAGTGGGAGTAATCACTTTCCTGAAATTTATCTCAGTTATTAGCATCTATGTACCCTGATCAAAACAAAACTTTGTTCTACTCAACAATGTTCTATATTTCTGAGAATTGTGCAAGTTTCTTGTTGCAGTGGTTCATGATCTGCTTGGGCCAAACCTCTGCATGTCTACATTTAAAAGCTAAACCGCTGATAGACCCTCAAAAAAATTATCCTATTTTTTTCTTTGTGAAACATTAAACTTTTCTTCCTTTTTGAGTAAGACTGTCAAATCCTCTCATCACCATTGCTTGTAAAGTACCACATTATTGAACAATAGACGGGTTTAGTAACACGCTACATTTACTGTTACAACTTTTCAAGTATATAAACTATACTTGTCAGAGTACGTTAAATGCAACATACTTTTTCATTTGACTTGGATCCATAATTTTAATTCTCTAAAATAAGTGACATGCACTTCACTACTTTTATTTGTACATTCTTGCATGTGGGCCTCTATTTTCAGACTCTATCTCTGATTTCCACATAAACGGCCATTGCAGCCAAGCCAACGTAGTCACTAGCGTACTATTGGTGGGTTACTCAAGTCTACCAATCAGACCGCACAAGCCAGTCACATGAACGAGCACGTAGCCTTCGTGAGCCAATCAAAATTATTATTTTTTGGGTGGGGTGGGGAAACAGCCATCCATGTGTGTTTACTTAACAGACTCCACAAAAACAGGTTTTTAAGCAGCTCAGCCGTCTGCTCAAACTTGGATATTTCAGCCCACTTCTAACATGAGAAAACACTTTGCAGTAAGTTGCAAATGTCTGTATTTTTGTTTTGCCAGTGGCTGTGGCACCATTAGCCCTATCATATTGTGTCGCACAAGTCTGGTCAGTAAACACCTTCTTCATAGAAGTTACTCATAGATTTTTCAATGAGTATGTTCTTCTTAAGTAAATATTTGAATGAAAACTTTTTTTTTTGCTTGAGTCATATTATTCTAAAGTTGCACTACGCTTACAAGAGTAAAATATTTGGCTACTCTACCAACCTCTGGGAATGACATTTGAACAACCATTATAATAGACCCTACTGTGCAACAATCTGTGTGACAGTCTTTGGCCATCATTAGATTTGTTGTTTTAGTATTATCATAACTAGAAGGCCATAATGTAGAGCCAAGACCTCCACAAAGGCTGAATACTTGGTGAATAAAGATGACTGACTGATTCATTTGTGTGAACCTGCTGTGTCCTATTACAAACCCCAATTCCAGTGAAGTTGGAATGTTGTATAAAACTTCAATAAAAACAGAATACAATGATTTGCAAAGCCTTTAAAACAATTTAACTTAATAATCAACAAAGACTATATTTCATGTTCAAACTGATGACTTTCATTAATAGCTATAACATTTTCCAAAAAAAAAAAAAAAAGCTGGGACACGGTTATGTTTACCACTGTTTTACATCACGTTTCCTTTCTGAAATAAGAGTTGGGGAACTGAGGAAGTTTTGTAGGTCAAATTCTTTTCCTTTCTTGCTTGATGTACAACTTCAGTTGCGCAACATTTCAGAGTCTACATTGTGGTGTACCGTATTGCACTTCATAATGGACAAAACATTTTCAACCGGAGACAGGTCTGAACTGCTTGCACGTCAGTCTAAATACTGTAACATGTACAGAATGTAGCACATCCAGAATCACACAGAAATCAAATTCATCCATCTATTTTCTGAGTTGCTTATCCTCACAAGGGTTGCGGGAGTGCTGTAGCCTCTCCCAGCCATCATCAGGCAGGAGGCAGGGTATACCCTGAAGTGGTTGCCGATTTAGAGTCACCAATTAGTGCATGTTTTTGGTGATGTGGGCGGAAAACGGAGGGCCCAGAGAAAACCGACGCAGGCATGGGAGAACATGCAAACTCCACAGAGGCGCGGTGGGATTTGAACCCAGTCCTCAGAACGTTGTGGCCAACGGTCCAACAATTTGGTCCACTGTGCCGCCAGGTTTCAAATCCATCCATCCATCAATTTTCTTTGCCGCTTATCCTCACGAGGGTCGCGGGGAGCGCTGGAGCCTATCTCAGCTGTCAACGGGCAGGAGGTGGGGTACACCCTGAACTGGTTGCCAGCCAATCGCAGGGCACAAGGAGACAGACAACAATCACACTCACAATCACACCTACGGGCAATTTAGAGTGTCCAATTAATGTTTCATATTTTTGGAATGTGTGAGGAAACTGGAGTGCCCAGAGAAAACCCACACAGGCACGGGGAGAACATGCAGACTCTACACAGGTGGGTCTGGGATTGAATCCGGGACCTCAGAACTGTGAGGCCAATGCTTTACCAGCTGAGCCACCCTGCCGCCTGGTTTCAAATCATCAGACCAATTTTAAGGTTACTCAGAGACAACCCATGTGAACACAAAATGCAGTTTTCAACAGCAATTCAATTCATTAAAGCACCCTCCAAAAAACAAAAAAATCCAAACCTTTCTGACCCTCTGTGAATAAGAAACTGCCCCACCCACCTTGTTTAATCACAAAGTCACTGTGACTAACCACAAATTTGGGAAAGGTGAGTTGAATTTCACAAGTCACACTTGAACCTGTTAGAACGTGAAGTAGGGTACAAGATCTCAACAACCAATGCATTGTGCCATAATCCAAAGAAATCTAAGAAGAAATGAGAAAATCCATCAGTCCGGAAAATTTGAAAAAGCCATTTCTAAGAATTTGGGGCTACAGCAAACCACTGTCAGAGCCATTATCCACAAATTGAGAAAACTGGGAACAGTGGCAAACCTACCAATGAGTGAATGACCAACTAAAATTACTCCAAGAGTGCAGCTTTTTCACAGACGATCGGAAACATTTTGATTTTTTCTGTGCCTTAATAAATTGAATTGTCATTTCAAAAATTTATTTTGTATTTCCTTGGGTTGTCTCAGAGTGAAATTACCACCATACCATCACAGATGCTGGCTTTTGAACTTGGCGCCGGATGGTCCTTTTCCTCTTTGGCTCACTGTCCATGATTTGCAAAAACAATTTGAAATGTGGACTCATCAGACCGCAGCATGCTTTTCCACTTTGTGTCAGTCAATCTCAGATTAGCTTGGCTTCAGAGACTCTGGCAGCATTTC
Source organism: Syngnathoides biaculeatus (assembly GCF_019802595.1). Classification (NCBI taxonomy): domain Eukaryota; kingdom Metazoa; phylum Chordata; class Actinopteri; order Syngnathiformes; family Syngnathidae; genus Syngnathoides; species Syngnathoides biaculeatus. Next base: position 24,341,589 of record NC_084644.1, on the reverse strand, counting down.
TGTTGCTGATATATTAGCTTTGCAAGGTAGAGTTTTAAATTGCATTTGTTCATATAGACAGGAGAAATACCATATACAAAAAAAAAAAAAAATCCAGAGAAAAAAAATAAATTGAAACGTTTATTTGTTTAACTTGAATTCTATATGGAGGATAATTTTGATTGCACTGTTTTCTGGGTGATTTTTTTTTTTTTTTTTACCTTTTCAGGAAGCTAATCAGTGCCTTCACTCAGTGAACTCAACCATACTTTTGTGCCAGGTTATTGAATTGCTGCCCAAAACCCACGACCTAATTTCTTTCATCTTCATTGTTTGCTCGACTAATTAGAGATTCCCTCCATACGCTTACTTGAATTCCAAGTTTGACCATGTTTATCCAAATATTTTTTGTGGACATACAATTCACATAAAGATATGATTACGTTCCTAATTTATGGTATAACAATCACATGGTGCAATGGTCGAGTACCTGTCTCGAGGTATTTGAGCTCTTTGTCTTTTAAACATGGCTTGAAACCCAAAACACATTCTGTAAAGTGCTCAAATGACTAATTTGAATGCCCTTTGAGGCCAAGATCTGCTATGCATTAAAATATAGAGTAATAGAGCTTATTCTTAAATAAGGGCATAATTCTCCACAGTATACATTTAAACTGAAGTATTGTATGTTGTGAAAGGACACAGAGAACACAGTATTCTCAATTCACTGTCATAATGTAGACACTGCTGATGAAGTTTGGATCAGCATTACACAGAGATGTCTGTTTTACTCAAATGCTTTATTTGACAGTTGAGAATACTTCTTGCCAAATATAGCATTGCCATCATTCAGTGTGATTGTTAACATTTGGGTTTGATAATCTGCAAATATATGTGCCCTCTGACCACGATAATTTTATTTTACTAAGCATTTTTCTGTTCCTAGGTCCCTTAGTAACTTACATTTATTTTTAAAAAAAAAGTTCAAGAATTACAATAGACTTTTCACTCCATTTTTTAAGCCTGTTGTGAGGGGCGGTCCTGTGCCATGCAGGTCACTGTTCAACACAAATTGTACATAAGTTGACCTGTGACTCAATTCCTTGTTGTTTTTGCTTTCTAGAGATAAAACAGTTTCTAAGTATATATAAATAACGGACGACTAACATTTTTTTGAACACGGCACAATTTTCACTTCAGTATGCCAGTTTTAAGAGTAATAACTCCAGGCCTCACATTTTTGTCTTACAGTCTTGCAACACATTTCATCTAAACGTAGCTTGTAACACAAGGCATTTCAGTTATGTGCCATCTTAGTCTGAACACAAGCGGCACAAAAGGAGTTCATAGATAAGCTAAAGAAGTGATAAAAAAAACAAAGCATAGGGTCTGGTAGATATACAACGAGGAATACGGATGACACGTTACCTCTGTGTGTTAACTACTGAATAAACTAAGTAAACAGAAATACAGGACTGAACATAATAAAATGAAACTGTGACAGGATAACTGAACTGATGCTTCATCATTCCTCATACTCGACGTGCCTTGGCTAAAAATGTCATGTCATGATCCAAGCAGCTTAGCCTCACAAGGGTTGTGGGAAAGCTGGACCCTATCCCAGCTACCTTTGGGCGGAAGGCGGACTACACCATGAACTGGTCGCCAGTCAGTCGCAGGGCAAATATCGACACCATCCCAATCCCAAACTGCCCGCACCAAAAGCAGCTGTGTGTACTACTACACCATCAGGGACTACTGGCTAAAAATGACCAATATTATATTGTTTTCAAAGAGAAGTACAGTTTCGTCAGTTTAGCACATTTTCATGTAATGCAACTGATGTACATGATAACGTTATGAACTTTTGACAATGCAGCTCCAGCTTCCTGACAGGAGTGTGGCTGGCTCAGGCAGAACCCAGCAAACCTTTTTCAGCCCCAGTAAGACTACAGACGTACAGTATCGGAAACAACACCAAGTCTGATACTAGTGTTGGTGCAGCCCTCTGAAATGACCTCCAAAGTATGGATGCTATGTATTTTCTCAGTTATGAAAGACCCTGTCATCGGGCTGCAGGAATTTTTCAACTATTTGAAATGTGCGTCATAAAAGGTTGCTTTATTGCATTGTTTTGCCGGGCTGTTTACATTATTTCAGAGAAGTCATTTGGGGTTCTGCAACCAAGCATTACTTAATCAAAGACACAGGCAGAGGGAGTGAAGCCCAAGAGGATAGTGATAAAGCGAAGAGGAATGCAAAAGAGATGGAAAGTTGGAGACAAATGATCGCATGTGCCCACAAATGGATTAAAACACCCTTTTCATGTGTGTTTGGTGGCATGTGATGTACATTGCAACTACTAAAGCATCTCTTTGGACGTTTATCAACAGCTCATATAGTTTTACAAACTTCTAGGTTGATTTAGTGTATGGAATATGAGGTATTATCCTCTTATTCCTTTTATTTTGCACTGTGAGTTTAACAGAGCAGATCTATGGATGGTATTAAGGTTTTGCACGAAAGTGGAAAACTGTTCTTCCAGAATTGGACGAGATGACAGGCTTGGATCTTTCCCATGAGCACAGTTTATGCATCAAATTGCTCTAGCTTTGCAGTATATTTACAATTCTAAACGGTGATCGTGAGAGATAATTGTCATCATGAAGACCTGATAGCTGTGAAGAAAAGTCTGCATGTACTACAATTATAAATGTACACAGTTTTGGAATAAGAACCACTGTAGTAAATAATGGTTAATAACGCGTCATATTCCATGCGGTTTTCATCAGTTTGAAAGGTCATAGTTCACCCAGTAGTGTTCACAGATGCTGATACTGCTCATGACATTAGCATGAAAAACATTGAACAAACGGGCAACATTGACTCTTGCACAACTGTAAGTTATTCAAACTGGATTTCCTTCACACACAACGCTGTACATTTTGGTTCATCTTGTATTTTCCATTACCTTAAATTCGTGTATCCAGAAATGGCGATTTGGGGAAAAAGTGCTTCTGCAAGGAAATATTACATGGATGAAAGAAAATAGCTATGCCCTTTATTGCTGTCAAAGGAAAAAAGCAGCATCAGTCATACTAATCAAAGGCAACCTTCATTTTTCAAATCCAGTATGAAATAGCAGTATGAGAGTAGCTGAGTACATAATTACTCAAAGGATATCCTTGAAGCCATGACTACAAAATCAATCTAAAACTGCTGCAATTTGAAACATGAGCTCTTGGGGGAGAATGGGAGCAGGTACAGGACAGATGATATGGGATATACTGTACATTTACAATTGCACAAGTGGTAAAGATTTTGGAAACATGTTTTTAGCAATGAATTCTCAGTGAATGTTCTCCCCCCTTTCTTTTTTTTTTTTACATCTTGTTCAGCTGCATGGCCATATAGAATGGTGGATCAGTAAGCCTTTTCTGCAGCAATTTTATTTTTACTCTGCAGCAGCCAACTTTACTCACACAGCTTATTTTTTTCATTTTTTATGTTATTCTGTTATTTACTGAAAATGATGTCAGACAGAAAAGGGGTTTTAGAGGACAGGCAATATGGGTGCAAAGCACAGCAGAAAAATAATTAAGGCTTTTTTACACTCTTGCAGGCGTCGACCGCACTGACGTCACTGTGGCTATCCCGCTCGCAGCTTGCCTTTATACTCGAGCGGAACCCACATGGACAGTTTTGAAAATGTACTGCAGTTCTCCTCCAAGTCAAGGGTTTCGCTATGGCTGGTCTTGGATAGGACACCACACAGTGGAGTTTCGTCTGCAGTTTTGGGCATTTCTGGCTGCCTTTTTTTTATTTCTATCTGGAATAAGGAACAAACCAACAACAATGGTGACCAAGGATGAGTTTTTGTTAAAAAACAAACAAACAAAAAAAAGACTTAGATGACCAGACGATATGTTTAATTGTGCTTCAAAATTGATTGGGAAAACAGAGGTGCTGGTGCTATGTGGAACCAAGATGAACACTAAGTATGTCATCACATCGTTTTACTAAAATGGCTTAGTTATGAGAGATGATCTCCGCGGCATTCTACGTCCAGCAACAATTTTTGCCGTGTGGACGTTAAGTGAGCATAGGGGCCATGCCAGCCATTTTGATGGAATGAGGGTGTTGTCAGCCGCACGAGTGCGGAAGTATAAGGAGGCCTTTAGATGTTTGTGCAAATGTAATGTTATAACAGTCAAATCATGTTCAGATTTGTCAATTGGGTGGTGGTGGTGGGTGGTCGTTGAGCTCATACAACAACTAACCAATAGAACAAGATGAGGGAGGACAGAAAAGGGCAGGCCAGGACAGGATGTGAAAAGTGAGCAAGACAAATCTTTTTAAACTGTCTAAACCAGGGGTGGCCAACACGCGGCTCTCGGGCCACTTGCAGCTCTTTGCTTCCTTTCCTGTGGCTCAAAAGCATATTGAAGTTCTGTTTTCTTAATTTACATACTTTGCTTGAGTTCATTATTGTAGTTGTGAGTGCGTTTTGCCTGCATTCATTACGATATTTGTGTGCGCGCTTTGCTTGTGTTTATTATGGTAAATGTGTGTGCACTTTGCTTGAGTTTATTACAGTTGTTATGGGTATTGTGACAACAAGCTCAGTGTGTGTAGGCGTGTGCTTAGATAGGTGAGTGAGACAGGACTGCGCAGACGTGTGCAGTGGGATGGTGACAAGGACAAAAAAATGCACGATGGTGACCGGGAATGAGTAAGTAGCTTTATTGTTCCCGCCACCCAGGTCAGCTGTACAATAAGAGAACAGAGTTAACCCCGAGGAGGACAACCTCTGCCCCGGAACAAAAATGTCTCCCCTGTGTCTCCTGACCACAGTCAGATGACGGTAGCAGGAAATGTTAGCACATTATTTTCTCAAAACTGACATATGCATTGAATGAAAATAGCTTGAAGTTTTCCAGTCAGATTGTGATCTTTGGAGAAAACAATTTTGCAACTTCGCACAGTTAAATGAAAATATGCGGATGAACACAGGACCTTTTAACCAGAGAACGAGAGCTCGTATTTTTAGTTTTTTTTTGTTGAGTGCAAAAGCAAGCCACTCTGCCTTTTGTGCCTTTTGTTTTTCATTACATTTCATAGCTTCAAATCTCCATTTCAGCTCACGCGATGCAAAGATTGACCTGGAATTTCCAAAAGGAAAAAAGGAAAAGAAGCAATGTCTGGGAAATGTCTCGGTCTCTTGTGATGTCAGAGAGCGTCTGATGGTAAAGGAGGTTTCTCAGTGCACGGTCCCACCGAATCTGAAAAGTTTTCTTTTGATTTCCATATATCTAATTTGTCTAAAACGCTTCTTGGAATAGATATATGATGTTTGTGTGAATTTTCATTTATTATCTATTTGTATGTATTTATTGTACATTATTACACAATAAAAATATGAATGTGCAGTTCAGTCCAATGTAACATGTTTTGGCCACGGTCCTTTGGTAGTTCATTTGTGAAACATTCCATGTGATGCACAGTTAATGCAAATTCCCATCTAATTTATCTGCCATCTAATACAAATAATACAAGCTACAAATTTACATCACTTGGTAGATTGAAGTGATGTATACTGTAAATGACAAACAGATTTACTGATCAGCGTACAGCAAGCTTACTGTAGCATTGTCAGCTTTAATTGCTTTAGCATGGGGTCCTGAGGCTGAACAGGGAATCCCCTCTCAAGACATGTGTGTGTTTGTGTGTTCGTGTGCGTGTGTTTGTGTGAGTGCATCTAAATTTTTGCATATCCTCATTCACAAACTGTACATGATCATACTCAGTCACTATTTGTAGAAAAACAAATACTGTACTGCTAGAATCACAACTTCAATCAACTTATCTGTGCTTCTTGTTTTTAAGAAAACAAATCTTAATGGATGATACAAAAATGTTTTATACTTTTTCTTGCCTTGTCATTCAAGCTGATTTGACACTCAGCTCATTCTCCTTTCATAATCCTCCCTTCATCTCTTCTCTCATCCCACTCTCCCCTCATCTTTCTCTCAGTCATGGCTCATTGGAAGACAAACATCCTGACCCTACACAGACACACACACACACACACGCACGCACAGACACACACACACACACACAACACACACACACACACACACACACACACACACACACACGACTGACACCCCCCAGCACCGTCTTTAAAAACGACCCGCCATCCCTTCCTCCCCTTCTATCTTCCTCCCCTCTCAGCTAAGCTTGTAACCATATCCTACCTGCAGCGTATCCTTTACATGCATTCATCAACGTCAGCCATTTGGACAAGGTCTTAGAGGGCAAGAATAAACAAAAGACAACATTAAATTAGTGGGAGGGCAAGAGGGAGAGAGTTGATGTGTGGTTGCTAGTGGGATGTGAAAAGGAGGTGCCCTGGAGAGAAGGCATGCGTGGAATCAGTAGCAGGGCCGCTTGCTGAGTACGAGACTAACAGATTTAGAAAGTCTCAGTGGTAACTCATTGACTTAATCAGGATCTCAAAGAGTGTAATTTAATCAATGAATGGCATCACTGACAGTATTTTTATTTCTGGTCACGCCACAAGTTATGCTTGCACAACACAATGAAATGAAATTCAAGTTCTGCATGAAATACATTTGCCTTCAAACTCTAATCCTGCTCACTTTTGACTCAAGGAGTGTTGTGGGACTGCACTCTCTTATACATAATGTTTTTCATATTTTTCTTCAAGATGATGTCATGGATTACACTATCTGTGACACCCGTGGCTCTCGCTACCCCTCGCATCAAATCATCAATTCTGGAAATGTGTGGCTTTTTCCTTGGCTCTTCATGGGCCGTTTTCATTATACTTATTCCAAGTATTGAAGAACCCTCAAAGACAGGTGTAACAGTTAGAGAATCAGAAGCTCATGCACCGTATTTTAAATGAACTACACTTAGCAGCAGCTGTAAATTTGCAACGTCATCATGCGTTACTTATATCACATAGCAGTTACGGTTGATGGGTTTGTTCTTTTTCACATTCTTATGTCAAATCAAGTTATGTAGTAGTTTCATGATGGTGGTAGTTGGTATGAAACACATCATTTCTATTTGCATTCTATTGTAACGACTACTTTCTCAATCCCGAGGAAATGGAAGCTTGACCGTTTTCTAAAGCGATCAGTTGGACCGAGGACGTTCAAGGCATTTTTGAATACATATAACATTAAGCATTCATTGGGTGGTAAATGAGGTTGATTTAAATTACATTTGGCACACAGGTGCTGTGGGCTAAATTCAAAACATGTTGTGTGATGGCACCTCCATTCAACCACCATCCTTCTCGATGCAGGCTTGTTCCCACCCTGTGGCGCAATGACACTCAGAAGCTAAGTGATATAAAGTAAATGTGAACAATGTTTGGGTTCAACGAAAATCCTTTTTTTCTTCTCTGGTAGGTAATTGCTGTGAGGTACGATTTGATGAAAGGAAATTCAAATTAACAGGGGAATTTTTACACTGACAATAGGGTTGAGGGTGATTTCTTTTGCTTTCCATCCATGTGCGGGGGGACTGCGACTGTTTAAAGTCAAGGCACCTTATGGACGAGCATAATGCGTTCAGAGGCTGGCTGAGAAAAGCTCTTTGGAGTGATTTGTGACGCTTTCATCTTGGGCCATCCTCCGATCAGATATACATACTATACGTGTCCTCTGACTGGGTCGCTTGTGGCTGCATGACTTCCTAAATGAAGTCAGTGCAAAGGTGGACAGTGGAAGGTGGACAGGATGATAAACTGGTGGACATACTGAATATTTGTTTATGTTAAATGTATTGGTGTTACCATTTTAGATGGTTTTGTGTATTGTTGCGGGTTCACATTTGGGGCATCCACTATATTGTTTAAATTTGGTTTCAAAATTTTGTGATCATCTGAAATAAGCTTATGACTGTTAGATTGTCAATGGTGCCATGCCACCCCCACCACGCACAATAAAACATTTTCCATCGATTCATCCATTACATTTAAAAAATGTATTTTATAGTTTATGAAAACACAGATGCTTGGCATTTTACACTCGGCCCACACCCGAATATTAAAAGGGCCAAGTTTTTCAAATTTTGCCCGACAATTTTGTATAACTGGTTCAGATTTGAGAGGGATATGGTGAGTTCCATCAGAGGAGTTCAGATACAATCACGGGAATCCGCAGCAATATGGCACCTTCAAACCTCCGATGCATTTCATGGCATTGTTTTTTCTTCGATATTTTTTTTCCCATCATTACATGCATGAAGGCATATATTTTGTAACCCTCTGGGATCAAACTCGGCTTAATAATTAATAATAATATAATTATGAAAAGAGATTTATGTTGTGTGTGTATTTCTGAGGAGCTATTTTTATTTGTAGGGAAAGGGTAAAACAATCCATGCAGATTTTTTCCCAATTTTTTTTATTTAGTTGTTCTCATGTCACAATAGTGCAGAACTCAAATTATGCATTCAAACGTCAAAGGTACTTCATTCATATTGATGATGTCATCTGGTCTGATGGAATTCTCGGCTATTTTTGCTTTAAAGAACTTGTGGAAGTTCCCAGTTTTTACTCATAATCACGGGGACGTTGCTGAGAAATCCAAGCCTTGAAGGATAAGACTTCGTCTCTTAAAACTGAGACACCACAATGGTCCAGCTTTAAAATCTTCAATATCCATTTAGCTCCCGATTGTTTTGGCTTTCAGTCGGATCTGCACGGTGGCTACACCTTGGCAGTCTGCTTTGTGTGTTCACCCGGTGCTTAAGAACATATTTAACTTCAGGCCATCTGTTTTTATAACCACTAAAAAGCCTCTATTGTCTTTGGGCATTGAATCAGTTCTTCACACTATCATCTCCAACATTATACCATTGACTCATCCATGCCAAGCTTATGGGCAGCAGCTCTATATCCTTCCTGGATAGACCGATCGATTAAGTTCAAAATAAACGCTGCATCATATGCATTTCTTTGTGTGCTTTCCATATGGTGGGTGTGAACAATATTTTGCTTGAGTGTGGCAAAAACAAGTGTCTTCTTCTTTGCATTGCTACTTCTTGTGCCTCTCTTGTTTTTGCACTTCCTGCTTGAATCCCACCTGATGACCGTTGGTGAAGAAAAATCCATAGATTAGTTACCTCGTTTCATAGGGCACAGGACTCAAAGCGTAAGAAAAAAAGTAATGGCTTAGACTCCGGCCCTTAAAATACGACACATGAATCATATTTCATACCCCCAAAAAATGGGGAATGCAAAAACTGATGCAAAAAATGCAAAAGAAAAGTCTAATAATGAAATAATGATACAAAATCAAAATTGAGTGAGTATAAAATACAAAATGAATTAAATTCTTAGGCACACTGGTTCATAAAAACTAGAAAAATCATCTGCCATCATCCAATGACTATATATGAAGTGCACTGTTTAGAATAGGCAGCAAATAGAACAGCTAATTTAGTTTCCTGTGAGCTACAACTGTAAAGCAACCGTTGATCTCGTTGCATCACTCCCTGTGCACACTCCACTGATGTTTTGGAGGAATGTTGATGCTATGAATGTTGAGAAGACAGCATATAGAATGCTTGTGAAGGGGGAACACGGGGGATGACTCTTCACACTGTTTGTTTCAGTGTCGAAAGACTATCCTTTCATCTGTACTCGTGTACTGATGTCTGTCATCACACGTAAGCAAGCAAGCAAGCAGAACGTTCGTTTGCGGGGATTCGCAGAGAATTATAAGGAGATCTGCTGTTCCCACGCCCGACTGTTTAAGTGGACCGACTGACTGATAACCCTCTGAGATCTTTGCAACAGACGTGTGTGTGCACAGCAACTCGTCAGAGGTTGTAACCATCTTCCACTTGTTGCGGGTCAGATTTCAAATAGTACCGTGCATTGCGGAGATTTATTGATGTTGTTACTGTAGACAGGCCTTTTAATATTCATGACAAAGGCTCAATTTTTAATCTTCCAGGATAAAATGTATTAATGTTCTTGGGCCACTTGCCTGCGTTTCAATTCCCCTATACTTGGCTTATCTTTTTTGGTGAAAGTGTCCTATTTTGAAATGTTTTGAATGCTGCACAATTAAAATATAGTATTTTTTACTCAATTTACTGTATAGACTTATCTCGAGTACCACACGTTTGGCCTGCCACAACTACTGTTTGTGGATTGTAGTTATTTGTTGAAGTCCAACTGACACTCAATAGACAACACTTCAATTCTTAAGGATGAAGTATGTGAGACAGTTTGGTTCATGATTACAGTGCACTATTACACTAATACAGTGGAACTTCTCATTCCTATGCACAATTTTAAATTCAACCAGAATGTTTGGAAAAATATGCTTCAAAAGTTGCTATTGTGCATTGGATAATGCAAGACGTAAGCAAGCCTCAAAGGATAAGGTTTGCTCAGTTAGTTTTTTCTTTGCTTTTCTTTTACTTATGCGCATAGATAAATTAAATCACATCATGCACACATGTATGGCTTACACGATCTCAGCTGACCTTAGAAGATCACAGTTAACCAAAGTATGAACTCTGTGTGCATTTTGCAGTGAGGCTTTTTCATGTCACTTGAAATGCGATGTTAAGAGAAGAATAAGAAATGAAAGGATTCTGCTATAAGTGAATACCAGAACTTTTCATGTATAATACGCTCTTGAGTATAATACGCGCCCCCAAAATTGTACATTTGCAGGTGAATTTTCCTTCCTGTGTGCAATAAGCACACATTTGTGATATCCAAAAATTGAAGTATTGTCCACATCGTAACTTGTAATTGTGTTATTTTTTTCAAAGAAATCTTAAAGTTCGGTGAAATCAACCAGAAATGCCAAACTTGGTGCATTCGACAAAAAAAAAAAAAAAAATGAAAGCTTTGCTCTGTCCTCATGTGCTGATGACACTCATACTTCCATCAATCACTTTGGCTAAGTCAGTGGTGTTAAACATATGGCCTGCGGGCCACAACTGGCCAATCAGGGAGGTTCGATCTGGCCCATTCACTGACATTTTTCAATAAAAGTAACTGTTGTTGCTCATTATGTCCACTAGATGGTGCACAGACAACACCTGAATGACATTGATGCTGCGTAATAATGTAAAATGCGTGCCACCTTTGCACTACAATTCTGTGTAAATAAATACCTAAAGCTTCAGTTCAAATGACCTTTTTGTTTTTTTAAGCACAGCCACAACCGGTATGCATTTTTGTAAACGTAGACATTTTCAATAGCGCTTAGTGTTTCGTAATACTGTTCAAATTGCAATCAGAATTGTGAAAAAAACCTGATATGAATATGGTTTGCAACAATAATTGCAAAGGAAAAATATTCAATAAATGTGAATATTTCCCAAATCTACATGTAATTCCTTGCACTAAAACAATAGGAGGAAAATTGTAATTTATACCTTCATAGGTAACAAATATAATGCTCTAGTCCACTTCAACTCAAATTGGAGTGAATGTGTCCCACATACTAAAATGAGTTTGACACCCATGGTCTAAGGAATTATAATTACATGAATCTGGAAGGAATATTACAAATTCATGGGTGTGCATTTCTACTACTTTATGTTGATACTGTGTCATAATGTCACTAAGTGGGAGTACCAAGGAAATATGTTTTGTTAATTTTCACCATTTTAATGCAGGCTATGGTAATTTTTCTTACACCTATGTATAATATGCACTCCCAATTATGACTGAAGACCCAGTTATGTGGGACATGTGACATCCCCTGAATGACACCGCGAGAGACTGAGATTTGTCAGATGACATTTTGGTGGCTACACTGCAAAATCAGATTATTTAGCAATCAAACTCCAATTTTTCTCTGCTTTCAATATGAGGCAAACATGATACCTTCTCCAACCTGGCACTTTAATATTTCTCTACTGAAAGATCCAGAGTTCAATATATTTAGTTTAATTGGAGATAAAAATGTACAACTCACAGAGGAATACGCAATGAATCTGACAAACCTACCGAGGAACCAACTTTACAATGTTAAACAACTTGATTGCATATTATCAAAAAGAGTGGAGATCCTGCTACAACAGCTAAAATACAAAAAAATTGAGCACAATAATAAATCACGAAAATCTCTCACAGACCAACTCTAACATGACACCATAATTTCTTAAGTATAATGCATCCTGAAGTATAATGCGTACCTCCAAAGTTGACCTAAAAAATCCGGAAAACTCTTCAATGTACAATGTGCTCCACCAATCTGCTGCTACCCACATGCTCAAAATATTAGGAAGTGTCTGTATTTCTATTTTGCTAGGTTTGTACTTTTAGCGTTTGGAGTTATATTGTTTTTGAAAAAATTGTCTATTCATCAATCATTAATAATATTCTTTGTGCATGTGCTGATGTAGTGGTATTAATATATATCTTGGGACAGGCCACAGGACACGCTTGTCCTTGTCCCTGTAATTGTCAGAACAGAATCCCTCAACCAACTAAAATAAATAATCAATGATCGCATAACATTTTATTAATACTTTGATTACACATATTACAGTCTTAAATAAATATTTATTTACGTAGGTATTTATATCTTGGGCAAACCTACAGAGTTAAATCATTTAAATCACATACCTGTAAAGGAAAAAAAAGTGATAATTTAAAATATTGGAACAGCCTACCTGTCTCACTTTTAGGACATATAGCCACAGTAAAAACGAAAATGTTGCCACAAATTAGTTATTTTCAATGATCCCATTCAAACCCACGTTAAAAAAATTAAATGCTTCCAAACGCTGGAAAAATTTGCTGTAAAATTTAAATAACACTGTAACTAGTGAAGCTACCCCAACCCTAACCCTTAACCCAAAAATGCGGAGTTGACAAACATAACTTCAAGCATTATTACTTAGCTAGTCCATCCCTATTTTTATTTACACTTCTGTACAAATTGGAGATTGATTAGTGTCTCAAATTGTCTTCTGGTGCTTCATTTAGCTTGCACTATAAATCGGTTTTGTGAAGTCGTTTGCTTAGCGTCAACCAATGAAATGAACAATTAGCCATTTCATCTGATTGCATAATTACATTTCCACTGTCCAAGGTGCTGAATTATTTGTTATCCATGCTTAAAGTTTTGTACGATAATAAACGTTCAAGACGCCAACACACAAAGCTAATAAGTGAGCAGTTTTCATTGTTCATTGTTGTTTTTAAGTGTACAGTCCTTCCAGCCCACATTCGGAAGCATTGTTCAGGAAGAGTCCTCCTATTAGCTGAAGCTAAATTGTCTGATCCAACTCCGCTGAAATGTACACTACACACAGTCACCATGGTGTAGCATCTGTAAGATGGGATCTGTCTGCGTGTGGGAGTAGGATGGGTGTGGGTATAAAAAAGATAATATTTGCACTTTTCTGTAGATTTGCTCAACACCTCGTGTATTGTATTTACGTTAAGTTTTCAACATCCAGAGGTTTTTTTTTTCCACTCTTGTACAGAAACAGTTTTGTCCCTTTCATCTATGACTTGAAAACAAGCCTGCTCTCAGCACCTTTTATCGTGACATATGCCATTGAGAAGATGTGAAAAGAGAGCGAGAGAACACAACAACACAAAAGACAAAAGCAGAGCGCACAACTGATGATGCCAGATGGCTGTCCTTGGATATTGTCTGTACTGTTGCGGCCACAGTCAGCACTCAGCCTGAGACAGAGAGACGGTCCAGACCCGAGATCCAGATCACTGAGGTTTGGGTTGTTTCACATTTTTCAATTGCTTGATCCACAAATAATGTAAACATGTCTAAAAGTGCCAAAGGAAACTATATTCAAGTTCATGCGCACACATCATAGAAGCGCATCATAGAAACTAGAAGTTGCACCCTGACAAGAAAGCAAATCTGTTTTTCAGATTTGAATATAAAAATGTCATGACAACTCTCTGTGGTTAAGTACAAAGTGTGCGTACTCTCTTACTTTATCTTTAAAGCGCAACCTCAATATTAAAAATTTTCACCATCTGGCCCATTACAAAATATTTCATGAAACAACAAAGCAAAGTCAGTCTGATTTACATGGGGCATATTTTGCTTAAGAAAATATCTAATTTTCGGGGTGTGTGTGTGTGTGTGGGGGGGTGGGGTTGGGTTAGATAATGATAATAAACGATAATGATAATAAAGATAATTTGGTCATTTATATTGTAGCAATTAAATACTACCTCAGCTGTTTTTATATCCAAATTCTCTGACCGCAAATCAGTTGTCTTCACAGCTTTTCTTCTTGTATTTTCTCATAGTACAATGTGCAAATGGACAAGTGTAACGTCCATTAGTGTGAAATGGGATTAAACAAATGAAAACACATCACATTTCCTTCTTTAAAAATATACCCGTAGGATACCTAAAGTGTCAACACTTGGTTGTTCCTTGAAGATTGCTACCCTCTCCGTGGGGCTTATTGTCAAGTTGATCTGAAAAACGATGCCACGTGACTGTGCCAGCCAGCACAGCCATACCTGGAGATTGCTTTCCTCTATTTTTCTGCAAAATTGCAAGCAGGTGTCAGTTCCAGCTTTGTCTCCACTTGCTTTACCCCTTGAACTCGCCGACCTTCTCGAGAGTGCCAGAGTAACATTTGCTCACAATATCCCAGAAATAAAAGCACTGAGCTGTACACAAGCTGGAAGTCACATTAGGAACACTTTCACATAAGTCAGCATTTCATTTCCAATAGCCACAAGTGCACGCTTGCTGTAATATTATTACTTCAATCAGCAAAGGAGAGGAAAGCAAGCATTACTAAACTAACATGGAATTTGGGAGGTGCCAGGGTTGGGATCCAGGAGTGATTTGTCATTTTTATGAACTGGGAAAGCAGATATGTGAGTGAATAAGACACATTATCCTTAGGCATTGATTGAATGCAGCCATTTAAAGTGAACGTGTCTCCAACAAGTGCGATATTCTGTCCGATTCACACGATATTGAACCATGACACAAAAAGATTGATGTAATTATCGAATGCTTTTGATTGGCATCCATGCATTTTTTTTAATACATCTTTTTCTCATAAGGGTCTAAAGTGGATACTATCCCATCTAACGTTTGGTGAGAGTCGGGGTGCACCATTGACTGATCACCAGCCAATCGCAGACTTTTACTCTCAGATTAGAGAAATAGGATCGGAGATGTAAATGTTTAGAAAGTCTGTCCTTCATTTCCAGTTTTTGTTTTTTAAAAGTCTAACTGTGAGCGTGAAGTAGCACAGCAGATCAGATCTGCTGTACTTCCTGCTCTTGTCGACCCCTTTCAAAACTTTCAACAGGCACGTTTACTTAAAAGGATTTGTCATTTGTGCACCCCTTCACTCTTCTTTATGTTCACTAGCCTGTCACCAAGGTAACCTGAGGCCGACGTCATACTTGCCTAATAGTTTTCACTGTGAGGTTTTGACAAATGACTCCAGAGTAGGATTAGGCTAAAAAATACAAACACTGCTACTCTGTATTTGACGAGGATTAATTTGTTTCGATGCGTGATTATAACTGTATGAATGCGTAGAGAGAGGTGTGCGTACAGCCATTTCAACAGATTTACAGTCATCCATTCGGTATCACGTTGTTATGTGATTCTCATACCTTCTGCTTGGTTGCTGAGCCAAACTGTCCTGACCTGACCCTTACTTGCGACCACTTGTAACTCACACTTCTGCATATGTAAAAAATAAAATGGCCAGGGGTGATTATTTACTGAACTGATTAATACTGGTATTATAATGCTTGGCTGATGCTGAAATGATCAATGAACCATTGGTATTTATTTGTTACAATGGAAAGGAAATGTGCTACTATCACACATCAGGCAGCTTCTTTTCACATATCCTTTGCTTCTTGGAAAAGAAAAAAATGTGTTCTGTTTTTCGCAAATGTATTAGGAAAAAAAGGAAATCAGTTATTCACAGCCGTTGTGTCATACTTTTAATCGATCAAATTTCTTTATCCAGTAATTAAATCCTTACGTCTTGTTGAAGATGGTTTCACAAGCTTTGCTCATCAGCTGTGTTTTTGGGCAGTTTTGTCTGTTTCTCTTAACAAAGCCTCTAAATCAACGTCAGGTTTGATGAGGAGCACTGGAGTGAAGCCATTTTCAGGTCTTTCCTGAGATGTTTGTATGCATTCGAGTCTGGGTCGCTCAAAAACACGTCAAGCATTGTCCTCAAGCCACTCTTTTAATGTCTTTGCTGTGTGCTGTTTTAGGGACATTGTCCTGCTGAAAGATGAATCTTTGACCCAGTCTGACTGATAAAAGTGCTCTGGAGCAGGTTTTTACCAGGGATTTCTCTTTGCGTTGCTGCATTCTTATGTTCCTCGAGCCATACTCTTTTCCTATTTTTGTTGCTTCAAAACATCCCCACAACATGATGGATGCTGCCACCCCAGAAGCGTCACTGTACAAGTGATGGGTAGTAGCTACCTTCCTCCAAATACTGTATCTTGGATTCTTGTCAAAGAGTTCAAACATTGTCTTGTCGGGTGAGAGAATTTAGTCTCTCATGGCCTTAGAGTCCTTCAGATGCCTTGAGTTAAATTGTAGACATTCTGCCATGTACCTTTTTCTCAAGAGTGACTACTGTCTAGCTACTCAGTCATACACACCTGAGTGGCAGAGGTCTGCAGAGACGATTTTCCTTCCTTCTTTAGTGTAAACGCAGTAGTGCTGGCAGAGTCACTGTCGGTTTTTTGGATACCTCGCTAACTAAGACCCTTCTCCTCTAATCACACAGTTTAGATGGAGGGCTCTTCTTCTTCTTCTTCTTCTTTTCCTTTCGGCTTATCCCGTTAGGGGTCGCCACAGCGTGTCATCTTTTGCCATCTTAGCCTATCTCCTGCATCTTCCTCTCTAACCCCAACTGCCCTCATGTCTTCCCTCACCACATCCATAAACCTTCTCTTTGGTCTTCCTCTCGCTCTTTTGCCTGGGAGCTCCATCCTCAGCATCCTTCTACCAATATACTCACTCTCTCGCCTCTGAACATGTCCAAACCATCGAAGTCTGCTCTCTCGAATCTTGTCTCCAAAACATCCAGCTTTGGCTGTCCCTCTAATGAGCTCATTTCTAATCCTATCCAACCTGGTCACTCCGAGCGAGAACCTCAACATCTTCATTTCTGCCACCTCCAGTTCAGATTCCTGTTGTTTCTTCAGTGCCACTGTCTCTAATCCGTACATCATGGCCGGCCTCACCACTGTTTTGTAAACTTTGCCCTTCATCCGAGCAGACACTCTTCTGTCACATAACACACCAGACACCTTTCGCCAGCTGTTCCAACCTGCTTGGACCCGTTTCTTCACTTCCTGACCACACTCTCCATTGCTCTGTATTGTTGACCCCAAGTATTTGAAGTCGTCGACCCTCACTATCTCTTCTCCCTGTAGCCTCACTCTTCCCCCTCCACTTTTCTCATTCACGCACATATATTCTGTTTTACTTCGGCTAATCTTCATTCCTCTCCTTTCCAGTGCATGTCTCCATCTTTCCAATTGTTCCTCTGCATGCTCCCTGCTTTCACTGCATATGACAATATCATCTGCGAACATCATGGTCCAAGGGGATTCCAGTCTAACCTCATCTGTCAGCCTATCCATTACCACTGCAAACAGGAAGGGGCTCAGAGCTGATCCCTGATGCAGTCCCACCTCCACCTTAAATTCCTCTGTCACACCTAAGGCACACCTCACGATTGTTCTGCTGCCATCATACATGTCCTGTACTATTTTAACATACTTCTCTGCCACACCAGACTTACGCATGCAGTACCACAGTTCCTCTCTTGGTACTCTGTCATAGGCTTTCTCTAGATCCACAAAGACGCAATGTAGCTCCTTCTGACCTTCTCTGTACTTTTCCACGAGCATCCTCAAGGCAAATAATGCATCTGTGGTACTCTTTCTAGGCATGAAACCATACTGTTGCTCGCAGATACTTACTTCTGTCCTGAGTCAAGCCTCCACTACTCTTTCCCATAACTTCATTGTGTGGATCATCAACTTTATTCCTCTATAGTTCCCACAGCTCTGAACATCCCCTTTGTAGTTTAGATGGAGGGCTCAATTCTAAAAAAAAAGGATATAGTGATTTTGAAGTTTCTGCATTTTTTTATGATAGGTGTTCATCAGGACATTAAAAGTAACATATTTTTATGAATACTACCCGGTGCTTTGACACAAACAATAACATTGATGTCATGCCTTATTCTCTGATATGCACTGCCAATTTTTTGGCATTATATTAAGTAAACAGATTGCTCATGTCTGATCTTCTGAATTCACCAATGGTGGAGTCCTCTTGAGCTGGAGAATTTCAGGGATGATCAGCACAAACAGCTCAATTTTGAGCCTCATGGCAAATGATGCGAATAAAAACACGTTGTCCAAAATCTAAAATATAAACTATTTTGCATTGTGATTATAAGCCACAAAAACATGGTTACACTGTGAAGACATTGTGTTTGTGGAAGAAGAAAAAAAATTGCTGAATGAAAAGAATGTTTTTTCCTACTACAAGAACAAAGTTCACGATTGTGTTTTTGGGCAAATTAATGAAGACCCAAGGCTCATCTCTGGAAAAAGAACCATTTCATTCACTTTTAGAAATACCATATTCAAACAGACGAAGGCATTCAGGCAAAGATGCACCTCATAACAGTGACTTATTACAGTGACTTCAACAAGGAGCAGGGCTGATTCTTTTCTAGAACCAACCACTTTTCATGGAGGTCCTGTTGACAAACCACTTCATTTAAAACGACTTTGTACTCCGCCACAAAATTAAACATCTACCCCTTCTTTCACCCTCTCTATTTGTAGTCCATCTTTGAACTATTTTTGTTTTTTTAATGTCTCGTTGACCCCTCAAAAGGAAATCAATTAGTCTCCGGCCTTAGAAAAGCTCGCTAAGAGCTGCAGTCAAATAACAGGGATATGGAGAAGATTCTCGTTGTCTTCTCCCCACGCAGGTTAAGATTAATGAACCTCATAAGTGGTCTTGTTCTCTCCGCTATTAAACACATCCATCAACCTTCTCTATAATTAAGTTAAGTTGAAAAACATGGAAATTTTGAGTGTAGAATTGCCTAGTTACTGTTTCGTCTTTAAGTGATTAAATGGCGTTTAAGAAATGCCGACGTGTTATTATTTCACAACCATTGGTTTTTTTTTTGGTGTCTCAACATCAAGCCCAAAGAGTCATTGAGCTCAACTGTGCAGCTCTAACTCTTGATAAATTGGTGTGCAAATTCAGCCTGCAAGAGAAAAATGCACTCTGCTGTCCGGCTCATTTCCTTTGAGTTAAATCGTCCTATTGAAGTACGCCTCTGTGCCTTTGAGATGGGTGAGTTCTGTTTTAATAGGATGCTGAACTCTGGACATGGCTGATACAGCTACACAGTATGGGTAATAACTTTGCAATAACTCAGAATCACAAATATTCTTCGATACTAAACACCGCCACAAGTGTACTAAAATTCAAATGATCACGGCTTTGCTTGCACCCTGAGCTTGTTGTTCACTACCATTGCTACACATTTTTGGTTGCTAAACTCACAATTAAAAATACAGTCATATCTTGTAAAAACTGTCTCAATTAAAATCTTTTGTTGCATCGTGATTACTACAGTGGACAGATGTTTTGTCTACTGTGTATTCATGAGGCTTGATGTCAAAGTGACAACTAATGTCCACTATATGCTTTGAAATACAAGAAATGTACTGTTAGACATTTCGTAGGGTTTTACAGTAACTTACGGCAGCAGTTTCCATTAAATGACTTCAAAAAAAAAAATCTTACAAAATCGGGTAGGGATCATCCATCACTCCATACATTGTAATTCTCAATGCTCAACCACAAATCATTTCTAAGTAGTATTTGGTGAGGTGGTGGCATTCTGAAGCAAACGGGCTCCTGTCTCTTCCACCTATAGAAACATACTGTGACAACCACATATACTATGCAAGCAAATACAAAAATACTCTG
The DNA here is from genome assembly GCF_019802595.1 of Syngnathoides biaculeatus. Lineage (NCBI taxonomy): Eukaryota > Metazoa > Chordata > Actinopteri > Syngnathiformes > Syngnathidae > Syngnathoides > Syngnathoides biaculeatus. The sequence continues at coordinate 24,321,571 of NC_084644.1, read as the reverse complement.
CAAAAGTGCAGCATTGTTGTGTGTAAACATTTAAATACAATAGATCTTCATTAGCATTCTCTCTCTTGTACAATCATACTTTTTTTTTTAATGTGAAGAGTTCAGACACAAAAGCAGGTATATCCATTTTTGTTGTTTCTATAAATTTTAAATAAAAATAAAAACAAAACTATAGAAACAACAAAAATTTACATATCTTCTTTTGCGTCTGAACTCTTCATATGTCTATATCCTGGAGGCCTGCACTTTTTCTTATTTACATTCAAATTCTAAAACATTGTTGAACACGAATGTCACAATGCATGTTGGGAATTATCGGCATATCGTAGATTATATTTAGACATTTCTGTAAATATGACTGTTTATTGATCACATGCCATACAGCAAAATACTTTGTGATTATACAGTAGTTACATATAGTTTCCATGGTAGGATGTGATTTTGGGTGACTTCACACACTATAAACAGAGAATTTCTCTCGTTTGACTTAAATATAAATGTAATGTCACACATTTAACAAAGGATAGGTAAGCTAAATGTAAACGTGAACCTGAACACACGATTCATCCATCCAACTGAACCCACACTGCCCACACCAAAGTCAAGAAGTGTAACACTAAACCATCACTGAGCACACATTCATGTTACATTTAATCCTTATCCTTCATGATCATTAAGGAAAAAATGTCTTTACTATGGATACTGTTCAACATTGCATGGCGCAATGCATGCTAGGAACTGCGTGGCTTCGCAATTCTGCTGCTTTCAAAACTCACTAAGCATTTGGAGCACCTGCAAATTTATTGTGATCACGTAAAATTGTGTAATGCAGTACTTTATCATCAAATAACACACTAAAATGAAGATTTCACAATAACACTCTTGATATCCTTGGGTTGCAATCACGTGATAATTGCCCCCATTTCTACAGACAAGCTAGGCGTTGCAGACGACATCACCATGGCAACGTCCGCCGACCCATGTGTCAGCAGCGAGCAGCGGATTTTTTCTGCCTACTTGAATTCACTCGATGATGTCGCCAAAGCTATATATGTACAGAAGATCAAACTCTGTGAAGATATCGATCCGTATACTCTCCACAATGACGTACTTTCAAAGGATCTGAAAGACTTCCCTGAAATGGAATATCCAGACACTAGAAATACACATGCTTACCACTTACAAAATGATCTGAACAGACTTTCAAATAACCATTTTCCTTGTGTACTCAAGCTTTGTTCAGATCTGCACGTCGTGTATTTGCAAGACACTTTTGTCGCTGTTTTATTCAATAACTCCATTGTATCTTCTCCTTCATGCAATCTAATCTTTGGAACATGAAAAAAAAAAATCGCTTCCCAATATCTCTGTTTCCGCGATTTCCACATCCATAGATGCAACAAAAATCTGTCATGATGACAATGGACAGCTGACTGCTTGTTTCCAACAATGGCGGTCAGGTACCTGGATGAACAAACTGTCACGAACGAGACTCAAAGGCGGACCCAAATGCACGACTCAGGTGACAGGCAAGCAGTAAGGAGAAAGTCTTTATTTTTTCCAGAGTTGGTAACCGGGGAGTCAGTCCACACAAGCAGCAGGATCAGTAGCGACAGGCTTACAGGGTAGGTCGGGAGACAGGCGTTGGTCGGTACACGGGAGGCTGGAGTCAAGAATTCGGAAGTGCGGGAACGAGGCATGTGAGGCGACGATCTGGCGAAGACCAGTCGTCCCCTGGGTCCTATAAGTACCAGGGTTAATCAGCGGAGATGAGGCGCACACCTGCCTCGTAATCATCGTCGGTCTGCTGGTACACTCCCAGCCGGGGCTGGAACGGCAGGACCATGACACAAGCGTGACGTCACGTGTGACCCAGCCACAGTATTTTAGTGAATTTGTCTAGTCTGGATTAAATCCTGCTTGAACGAAATTTGAAATGGATATTTTTATGTCAAAGATCTCTGTATTATTCCTGTGACATCAACCAATGCAACATGACACAGTGGAAACTACAATAAATTGCTGTATAATTACTTGAAAGTACTTCACTGTATGGAATGTGTTCAATGGTAGAATTTACAGAATGTCGAGCAATGTCCAGAGCAGCAAAGGAGTATCTAACCTGTTCTTGAAATCTGAAAAAAAAAAAAAAAAAAAAAAAAAAAAAAAAAAATTGCTGGTACCTTAAAAGAAACATGGGAAAATCAATTACTAAAGAGCAATACAATTAATGAAATTACAAGTATTGATTGGTCTTGGGAAGAAATTTTAAGTAATCATTTGCCCACTAGAATGGAATTGGAACAATATTTCATTTGTAGTAAATTTTTTGGGATGTGAAGCAACTAATTTACGCATGTATGAAAGCATTTTCCAAGCTGCTTATCCTCACAAGGGTCGCGGAGGTGTTGAAGTCTACCTCAGCTAACTTTGGGTAAAAGGAAAACTACACCCTGAACTGGACAACACGGCACATACAGTAACGACACCACCACTGAGTGGGAATCGATCCCACGCTGCCCACACCAAAGTCAGGCGTGTGTAACACTACACCATCAAGTAATTTTTGTTATCACATTTTGGGTCATGTAGCAATATTCTGTGCAAATGTTTTCATCACGAGTAACAATTGATGTCTCTATTTTGTCGAGGTCAAATGCAGGGTTCTCTGAGCCCTTTGGGTCAAGTGAGAATGAATCTTAGCATTGACTAAACTAAAGTGTAAGAGTAAAATGTGAGCAATTGTTGCAGTGGAAGTGAGACTGCCAATATGCTATTGAACACCATGCCAGTTGAGAAAATACTGAGGCACATTCACATGGTTGATAATTTTTCAGATTCCAGTCATTCAATGTTGATGAGCTCTCGAAAATCATCCCAGTAGAAGATGCACTCGAGAAACTTCCTTCAGCAGATGAGCATGAAGAATTTAAATTGATTCATGAACAGCCTTTTCATGATTATTATTTTTAGCCCATTACAAAAATCGCTGTAAAATCCTTCCAACTGATTTGTCATGACACTTGTACTCTGCCAAAGCTTGCTTTCATCGCTTGTATTCACTATTTTAGGACACGTGTTTAGGGGCAGCGAAGTTGTCGACCGTGTCCAGTTAGTGTGTCCCGAAAAGCTCTGTTTGATGGTGGGGGCAGATGAAACGACTTGGATGAAAATCAACACCTCCAAATCTGAGGCCATGGGGTCTCAAATATCGTTCCGTAGAAAAGTCTGCTTCAAATGAGTGCTTCACTAGAGTAGTATTATGCAACTTCATTCTCATTGTAAACAGTATGGGTCCTGAGATACTGAAATGTAGTAATTTGTTCAATGTGAACGTGAGCATGAGAAAAAAAAAGAAAAAAACTTGTACTGGAAATAATGTACTAATGAGACCAGTCCCCACATTTCCATGCACTCAGCAGTCTCATGCGCAACAAATTCTGAGTCTCGGCTGTACACCCAGAAAATTCAAAGAGACATGTTCTTCACAAGCTCTGCCATCAGTAATTGTTTTAGCAGCATTTTTAAATGTGATGTGAAACTTGGTGCAGCTTTTTTGGTGACTTGCCTAGTGCCGTACAATGATGCTCTGATTTAAAAAAAAATAAATTCCATTTGTGACTCCACTCTGACTGTTTTGCCATCTCTTTGAGTTTCAACATGTTTTTTGTCAAGAAATGAATTATGAACTTGTTTAATAGGCGTGGTACACTCACTTTTGTTGCAGGCCACATTGTAATCATGGTCTCAATCACAGGGTTGTTGTTTGTGAAACCATATCTATAATATGTTATCTTCTCCCCATATAGATGACAAATTGATGCACGACTACTTCTGAAATAAGAAGTTGAGAACAAGGGGATAAAATGTTGGTTAATACTTTATAAAATGGGCTTTACTAACAAAAAACACTTGCAATATGTTGTTTGTCAAGACTGAAGATAATTTACAATTTTGGTGAGGTTTTCTTTTGGTGGCATGGTGAACAACTGGTTAGCACATCTGTCTCAAATTTTCGAAGTTTGGGGTTCAAAAATTGAGTCCCTGTGTGAATTTGGCATGTTCTCCCCATGCCTGGTGAGTTTTTTCTGGGTAGTTTGTTTTCCTCCCGCCTTGCAAAAATGTGAATAGTAGGTTTATGAAAGACGATGGCAACCAACTCAGGGTGCGTACTCCACCGCTCGCCCTAAGTCAGCTGAGACAGGTACCCGCAGACCTCGTGACCAAAGAAGGGATAAATGGGTTGGAATGTGGATTTTAGCTAAAACATGAAGTAGACTGGCGGCACGGGGGCACAGCTGGAAAGCATTGGCCTCACAGTTCTGAGGACCTGGGTTCAATTCCAGCCCTCCCTGTGTGGAGTTTGCATGTTCTCCCTGTGCCTGCGTGGGTTTTCTTCCGGGCACTCCAGTTTCCTCCCACATCCCAAAAACATGCAACATTAATTGGAGACTCTAAATTTCCCTTAGGTGTGATTGTGAGTGCGGCTGTTTGTCTTTATGTGCCCTGCGATTGGCAGGCAACCAGTTCAGGGTGTACCCCAATTCCTGCCCGTTGACAACTGGGATAGGCTCTAGCAGTTCCGTGAAAATTTTGATGATAAGCTAAAAAAATGTATGGATGGATGGATGATGGATGGATGGATGGATGGATGGATGGATGGATGGATGGATGGATGGAGTAGACTCTACTGATTGGAAAGACTAGTAGACCAATCGACTTTGCTACGTTGTCAACGTTTTGAACTTAAAGTTGACAATGCGAATCATATGTTTTGGCATTTTGTCTAGGGTTAGGTTAGGGGGGTAACCCTTCTACAGAAAGTGCCCAAACAAAGGAATTTTGACCTGGTTGTCACTTGCAAGAAGTAGTCTGGGCCTATAGCACTCTGTGGAAGTAAAACGCGTGGCCAAAAAGGCCACACAGTCTTCATATGTTTTTGCAGGTCCAAAACTACTAAAAAGAAGGTTGTTGTGGATGTCATAACATTTAGATCAGGTTGTCCAATTGCTACTGGACTTAAAAGACTCATATAATTCAAAAAAATAAAACTCTCAACCCAGCAGCAGTGGGATCATGGGACCGGTGGCAAGAAACAAGGATGGGGTGCCAAGTGAATGTTACCATATGTCTAAAGGGCACACAAGTGTGTGCTCATAAGAACTTCATTCATTATTATCAGAACGCTATTGAGAAAAAGTAATGTCGTCGACAGCACTTTTGTCACGATTGCGTCAAATATACAGTATATATAAAAAAATCATTAGTTGCATAATGCCTAGTAGACAGACTTGATTTGCTTTAATGGGCCACATAAAATGATGCGGTGGGCCGGATCTGGGCCCTGGTCCTTGACTTGACAGCCAAGTTAGAAAACAGATTGGACCAGTTGGTCCACTCCTTTTCTGGTGCACAAAGATATTCCTCACGGAGGGTATAATTTGTACATTAGTGTTTAATGATGACTAATAGGAGGGAGTGAGGGTGGAGTGAGGCAATGAGAATGCAAGATCCAAGGAAGGCACGACAATAAAATATATGCAGAAGTTTGTACCAGCACAATCAAAACTCTCACGATTTTTAATATCATGTGCAGTCTCAGAATTACTTTGTGGTATTTGTGTCATCGTGGATTTCAGACGAAGCTAATATTAAGATGTATGACAAGGCAGCTTGAACAAAATAATTATCACAAGAGTCTCATTGGAGATGATTGTTTTTTTCTGGTGCAAAGCATTCTTTGGAGATCAAACACTGGACATCAAAAGGTATTAAACAAGAGTTAAACCAAATGGCTGGCATCCACACTCAGATAAATGTGAAAATGATTCATTGCTTAAATGATTCAATTTGTGCCTTCAAATAGCACAAATGCGAAACTGACTTGCTTCCAAAATTGTAACAACAAATATCATTGCAAGTGTCCTACGACACAGGCAGATAAAGCAAAAATTCCTCACAGCATAAACTCAACTATCGACCATCGGGATCACACTGGGGAGAGAGGATTCCATGAATAAACATGTTATAACACAGTGTGAGGTAATCGGACTCTTCAAGGAGTACACTTCATACTGCTGGTTTTGATGAGATCGTTGATCATTACTGTATTATGACAACTGTGTATAATACATTTCCGTTTTGCAGAAAACAAGAGCAAGAAAACAAAAGAAGCAAAAGTATTTCTTAAAAAAACCCACAAATGATGGCTATCCTGAGTATTTCAGGGTCCACGTGATGGTGATAATTACAGTACACCTTTATTGTCAAAGACTGTCTGTCACGAACGAGGCTCGAGGGTGGACCCAAATGCACGACTCCAGAGGCAAGCAGGTAGTGCACAGAAAGCCTTTATTCGGTCTGTGGTCAATGATCAGCGAGTCAGTCAGGAAAAGCAGCAGTATCAGAAGAGGCAGGCTTACTAGGATGGTCAGGGAACAGGCGAGGCTCGGTACACGGTAGGCCAGGTATAGGGGAGTGCGGGAACGAGGCATGGGAATCAACGATCTGGCGGAGGACTAGTTGTACTTATCCTATAAGTACCGGGTGTAATCAGCCGAAAAGGGGTGCAGGTGTGTGCCGACGAATTGGCTGACCACACCCAGCCTGGGGAGGATGCCAGGGGCATGAAACTGGCTGTATAAACATATGCATATGCAAGAGTGCTTTTCACAGAGCTTTTCACAGTGCCGCTTCTGTGTGCTTTCTTCTCGGGAATGTATGCACGTGATGTGTACTTTTTGGCAGCCGATGTCCAGACTCAAAATCCACGTGTACTTTATAGACAACAAGGGGAAGAATTATACATAAAAACGTTGAAGCCACTCATTGAAAAAAGGGGTTGTCACATAACAGCAACAGCATGATGGTGCTTTAATATAATTATAATTTTACCAACTGAAGTCCGACATCACATTTTTCTGTCTAAGAATTAACATCAGATTGTTTTTGAAGTTTTGTAAAATTCAATATTTTAATGCAACATAATGTAAGATGGTCCATTATACTTTATGTTTTGGTTTCCCAGATGGAATTCAAATTAACCATGGGTATGGTGTGGGGAATTATATTGCATAGAGAGGCTTTCCAAAATATGTGAATACCATGGAAAACTTGATTTATTTCCATAATTACATTCAAAAAGTTAAACTGTCATAAATTGTGGACTCAGGGAACACTTACAACAATTTCAAATATTCAATTGTTTATTTTGACATAATTATTGTTTATTTATTATTACTTTGACATAATTTTCATAACTCTATTGTAACCCGGTTAAAAATTTGCTACAGTTAAAAGCTCAAATAAATAGAGGAGCAATTAGGTTACAGGTTTTCGTTATGCAAGGTGGGGGAATATTTGTTAAAGTGTGTGCTGAATTTAATTTCCTCTTGGAGGAATTTGTATTTAAATATGTTTTAATAATTCGTGAAAAAAATACTTTTGTTTGTCATTTTATTATTATAACCTATGTTTAAGAAGGACAGGAAGTTCTGTGTTGAGGAGGTGAGAGAGGAAATGAGAGGGAGATATGGGAAGGAGTGCCAAGGATTGTGGGTGGTTTGAATAAAAGGAACATTAATGGCGGACATTTATCAAAATTGATCGTGTTCGACAAGGACAGTTGAAAGTTCAATTGTGATAGTGTGTCGTTTAATTGGATTTCTCAGATGGAGTTAGCTATGAATACAGAGGCTAATTGGATCCATGGAACTTTGCTAGGATGCTAGCGACAAGGAAGAAGATGACAATGAAGATGAAAGCTTCGCAACGGATCGAAGGTGAGGACTTGGATGAGGCTGGACAAGTGGAAACAACCCTCGACTTTCTTCACTCCTGCCATTTGAAACACTGCAGGGACATTTGTGGTATGAATTTCTTTTGGTTGCCGGGTATGTTCACATTTGTTTGGGCCCTTAGCTTAGCTCATATGTGCATTGTGTTGACTTTTTGTGTTGACTTTATTTATTTAAATGGGTGTTTGTTTTGTAAACAGTTTTGGATTTTCAATCTTTATTTTATTATTAAATGTTCACTTTGTTTTGTATAACCAGATCTATTATTTCATTGTCTGAAATTCAGTTAAAAATGTGGGGAGTTTATATGGTTGCTTGGTTGTTCCTAATTTGGATTGAGGAAAGAACTCAGGTTAGCCACCTCTCGTCAAAGTATTATACACTAGATAGGTGCTACAGTATGAAATCAGGAATTAAAAATGTAAAGAAATCACCTTTTTTTTTCTCAGTTTTACAGAAAAAACATCAATCAAAATACATTAGTTTCAACACAATATGGTCATCTTCAATACTTTTCCTTTGCTTTCATCACTGCCTCGATGAAGTGTGTCATTGAGCCTGTCAGCCTGTGGCATTGCCTGGGAATTAAGGAAGACCAGATTTCCTTGATACTTGCTGTCGTTTCTTCTTTGTTGTTGGGTCTGGTGCCCCTAATTTTCCTCTTGATAATACCCCATTCATTCTCACTCAAAGGGTTTGATCCACCAAGTTGACTTGCCAATCAAGCTGTGATGGCATGGGCACCAAAGCAGGTTTTGGAGCTTCTGGCTGTATGTGCAGAGGCCAGGTCATGCTGGAAGATGAAATCTGGATCTCTATATAGACCCTCAGCAGAAGGATTAAAGAGGAGAACCTCACTCCATAAAATTCTAAGTTAATGATTCTTTGCTAAAAACAATAGTTTATGAGTTAGCACATGAAATAGCCTGTAGAGCAAAGCTCCAGGGAGAAGAGATAGCGAGGGTGGATGACTTCAAATACTTGGGGTCAACAATACAGAGCAAAGGTGAGTGTGGCAAGGAAGTGAAGAAACGGGTACAAGGGGGATGGAACAGTTGGCGGAAGCTGTCTGGTGTGCTTTGTGACAGTCTCTGCTAGGATGAAGGGCAAAGTTTCTAAAATAGTGGTGAGGCCGGCCATGATGTATGGATTAGTTAAGGCGGCAGAAATGAAGACGCTGAGGTTCTCGCTTGGAGTGAGCAGGTTGGATAGGATTAGAAATGAGCTCATTAGAGGGACAGTCAAAGTTGGATGTTTTAGAGACAAGGTTAGAGAGAGCAGACTTAAATGATTTGGACATGTTCAGAGGCGAGAGAGTGAGTACAGAGGTACCTCGGTTTTCGAACGTCTTGGTTTTCGTACAAATCGTTTTTCGAATGAAAATTTCTAGATGTTTTTGCTCTGGTTTTCGAATGGAAATTGGTATTCAAACACCCCGACCAGCAGACCCATGACTATTTGTTATTGTGCTTTCGAACGCACCCTTGTAAAAAACAAAAAAAACAATCAGTTGACTCACACACTCCTCTGCTCGCAGACGTTTCCCAGTACTGTAGTGATTTATTTTCTTCAACTTGAGCAACATTAACCCCCCGATCATGGCTTCAAAGAAGGCAAGTGGAACCACTGGTGCTGAAAGTAGAAAAGTAGTGTGTAAAACTGTCGACTTCAAGAAGGATTTGACAGCCAAGCATGACATTGGTGTACGTGTTTCTGAGCTATCGATGAACTATGGCATGGCGAAATCGACGATCAACACCATCCTGAAACACAAGGATGCCCTCAAAGCAAGTGATTTTGCCAAAGGAGCAACTGTGTTGACCAAGCACAGGCCAAAGATCTTGGAGGAAGTCGAAAAGTTGCTTCTTATTTTCGTGAACGAGCAGCAGTTAGCAAGGGATTGTGTTGACGAGGAAGGGAGGAGATGTCGTCTGATAAGGCTGAAGGCAGGAAGGATGTCTAAAGTGCAGACATTAAAGCTTTCTGCGCTAAATGGAACGACATCCATAATTTTGTAGAACTTCCTCACCTGAATAAACCGGAATGTTGCAGAGCACTGCAAAATTTTAATTATGTTGTTATGAGCCACATCAGAAAAGTGCATAAAAGACAGCAGAAACAAACAGTAGATTCGTTCTTTGTGAAAAAGGGCCGAGTCACCCCCACCAAAGACATCTGAAACTGTTGTTTTGCATTGCTTTTTTCTTTTGTTCCATTAACCCTGCCTCTAGCTGCAAGTTATTTTTTTTACGTGACATACTTTCTGTGCAAATAAAAAAAAAATGTTTTCTTCCCCCTCATTATTGCTTGTTTAAAGTTATTCTGCACTTTTGTTAATAAAAAGGGGTTTACGAGGCTGGGGGCCGAGTCGCAAAAGAAATGGCAATGCACTCCCAGCCTAGCATACTCTACTAGGCTAAAGCATACATTTTAAGCAAAAAATAAACATATTTCTTAAATTATTTAATTATAGAAAGTATTTAAACTATACATGTATCTCTACTATGCAGTTTATTATCAGGAAACATGGAACCCATTATTTCATTTTCTATTCATTGTAGTGGGAAAATGTGCTTTCTTTTATGAACGTTTTGGCTTTCAACCAGTCTTCTGCAACGGATTGTGTTCAAGAATCAAGGCACCACTGTATATTGATAGAAGGTGCTGAGGATGGAGATGCCGGGTATAAGAGTGAGAGGAAAACCAAAAAAAAGATTGATGGATCTTGCGAGGGAGGACATGAGGACAGTGGTTGTTAGAGAGGAGGATGCACGTGGTAGGCTTAGATGGAAAAAGATGACATGCTGTGGCAACCCCTAACGGGACAAGCCGAAAGAAGAAGAAGTGCAGTATTCCATTTGTATTTGTTAAAGACAACATCCCGACTTGATCGGAAGTAGGTTTTGTAAATACCACGAAAAAAAAGATGCAATTCTGAACTTTTGTCTCATATTGAAGAAAAACAAAGGAATTGACCTTGTCCCTCCAATACAGAACTTTTGGAGGGGACTGTCTATTGTCAAGCAGCATGACTGTCGACTGGTTAGAGTGTTGGCCTCAAAGTTCTGAGGACCTGAGTTCAAAACCACCCCTCCCCTTGTGTGGACTTTGCATGTTAACCCCAAATCTGCGTGGCTTTTCTCCGGTAACTCCGGTATCTCCACGCATCCCCAAAAATGCATTCATTGGAGACTCTAAATTGCCGTAGGTGTGAATGTAAGTTCGAATGGCTCTTTGTTACTATGTGTGAATGCCTGGCGACCAGTTCAACATGTAGCCCGCCTCATGCCCGATGATAGCTGGGGTAGCCCCCAGCACTACCGTGAGCTTGTGAGGATAAGCAACTCATAAAATGGATGGATGGACATATATTTATGTATTTAGTACAACTTGGGACAGCCGGCTGAATCTTGATTCATGCCGATACCCAGAACAGAACTTTACTAAAAGCTCATATGGTTTTATATTATGTGGCAAATTTCTTTGGCCACTACGTCCCTAACACTAGGATGCTGTTCACCTTCTATTCTAATTTGTATTTGCAGATAAACTCGTGGTCTAGTTTCAGAACCCCAAGCACTGTGCATCATATTATTCTCTTTCGCCCAATTTGCTTGGTGTGCGGCAGGCATTAAACGCTGCTGCCACTCCAGAAAGGCATTCCAGAATTCCTTCGTTTACATGGTTTTATGTGTAGGATTCGTTACACTCCTATGGGGATTTTTTTCCCCAATTGAATATTGTTTTTTTAATTTTTCTCCAGTAAATTGTGGCACCTTCCTGAAAATTCTCCTTTGTTTGAACTTTGTTTCTGTTCTACTCTCTTTATTCGTCTTTTCTTTTATCATTTTGCAGTAGCTCTTTATGCTAACTAGTCTTTTATTGCTGTATGTTTTTACACTCATTAGTAGTGCTTTACCAGTTTTTAGATTTTGTACTTTACATTAACATCGTCAATGGCATTTTTGTTTGTTTGTTTTGTTTGGTGTTTATTGTGACAAAAAATAGTTTTTTTTTTAAACATATTCCTTTTATTATGAGTCTATGTCTGCTTTGAGTGCAACTGGTGGCAAATTATTCCAGAGTATCTGTTCCTGCAAGACTTCCAAACATTCCACATTGGGATGAAATCATCCGGGGGTTTACTCTTCACTCATAATTGGATTTGAAGCATTTCTCCTGATTCTATTTTGCTCTCATCTAATATGTTTGTATTGAATAATGTGACTTTGACGTGCTCCGCTGTCTGCACGTAATACTAGAACGCTGAATCTGAAAAATTTCTCCCTGGATGACGCTTGCAATTGTAATTTATCTAAGGTGAGTCCAGCATTATGTACATGTTTTGTTTCAAGGGACATTTGATGGTTATGTTCAAAAGATTCTGTTAAAAAAATGTTTATAAATAAAACAAACTCCAACTTGTTTCGTATATCTGCCTCCAATCAGGGATACTAAACACATTTTATTTCCAAGCATGAAAGATAAACTTCATTTTGCTCTGGGAGGTCAGCCAGAATCTACGAATAACATCCCAAACTTGGTTCTGTGGCCGCTGAGTGGTATTGTGTGCTGCCAGTGGCTTCTCTTTGAATTTACTAAATACGTGATAAAGACTGAATGCAACGTAATTTATCGCCCAAACTTAACAGAAGAACAAAACAAAACTTTACAAAAATTTAAAGTACTGAATTTCCGCTGGCGCCACGGTGGGAGACTGATTAGCACATCTACCTCACAGTTCTGAGGGCATGTTCAAATCCAGCTTCGACAGTCTGGAGTTTGTAAAGTCTCTCCGTGTTTTTTACGGCTAATCCTCTTTCCTCCCACATCCCAAAAACATCCATTCTATGTTGATTCAAGACTCTAAAGTTCCCATACGTGTGAATGTGATTGTGAATGGCTGTTTGTCGATGGGGGCCCTGTGATTGGCTGATGACCAATTGAGGGTGAAACCCAATCTTTCACCCTAAGTCATATAAGTAGCTGCCAGTGAGTCTGCAAACCTAGTGAGGATAAGCAATGTGGGAAATGGATATATGAATAAGTAACATATCTTCTTTTATGTTGATATTTGATTCCAAAGGGGCACGGTGGAACAGCTGGTAAAGCGTTGGCCTCACAGTTCTGAGGACCCGGGTTCGATCCCGGCCCCACCTGTGTGGAGTTTGCATGTTCTCCCCGTGCCCACGTGGATTTTCTCCAAGCACTCCGGTTTCCTCCCACATCCCAAAAACATGCAACATTAATTGGTCACTCTAAATTGCCCCTAGGTAAGATTGTGAGTACGACTGCTGTCTGTCTTGGTGTACCCTGCGAATGGCTGGCTACCAGTTCAGGGTGTACCCCGCCTCCTGCTCGTTGACACCTAGGATAGGCTCCAGCACTCGCCGCGACCCACATGAGGATAAGCGGCAATGAAAATGGATGGATGGATGATTCCAAAGGTACAGTATATTTTCATAAAACAAATATAATGTTCCAAAAGGGGTTGATGGCTTAATTCCGTCGATTGCCCACAATCCGCAGATTTGGAGCCAATTTGTTCCATGAAGTTTTCATAACCTCTTGTCCCCGATTCTTTTTTCGCTACGAAGTCTTCGTTTACGACCTGGACGATGCAGTGTTGGTTGCTGATGCCAGGCTGAGTTTTTATTCCTTCCAAAGGATGGATTGTGTGGAAAATACTGATCCAAATGCTATTTCCTGTAAATATTATAATCTTTAAAAAAAAGGGCCAAAGCAAACTGTCAAACCTATTACTCAACACTATTTAACTATTTCCTGTGGACCGCTGTGGTGTTGTGTGGTGAGGGTTTTACAAGATTTTGGAGTTTAACAAAGCAAATCAAATTTTATTTATAGAGCGCATTTCATAAACACGGTAACTCAGTGTGCTTTACATGATTAAAATAATTTAAAAACAAACTAAGAAAAGACTGCTCAAACAATTTTGAAACAAAGAAAAACATAAACATAAATTATTGATTATCTCTGGATATTTATTTAAAAAAAATTTGTATTTGTGTGTGTGAGACGAGTGTGGGTAGGGGGTCCTGAAAATAATTTCATCTAAAGGGAGCATTGCAAAAATAGTTTTGGGAACCACTGCTTTTGACATTGTGATCCATTATTTCACCCAAGTCTGTTGATCTCAGAATCCTGCTGAGTTTATATTCCATTAGCATTCTTCTTTGTATTTACGACCTTAGTCATTTAGTGATTTATAGACCAGTAGCAAAACTTCAGAATATATTCTAAATGCGACTAGGAGCCAGTAAAAAGACTTGAGAATTTGAGTTGTATGTTTTGACCTCTTTGCTCTGGTTGGAACTTGAGCTGCAGAATCTAAATGAGCTGAAGCTTTTTAATGGTCTTTTTGATGAATCTAGTCAGAAGACCATTATAATAGTCAAGTCTACTTGAGCTAAAAGCATGGATGAGCTTCTCCTGATATGCTTTACACATGCAAGCCTTCACTCTAGATATGTTCTCCAGATGCTTAAAGACAGTCAAGTAAATTGATTTGATAAGACTGTTGAAAGTCAGGCCAGAATCTATGAGAACACCAAGGTCTGGTTTTTAAAGATAGTGAGTACAGGTATTGAAGCCAATGACGCAACATCTGAATTGGACTACAGTCTTGGCTATGAAAGGAAGATTTGAGATGGGCCTATTTCTTTCTAATCTGGAAGTGTCCAGTGTTCTATTTTTCAGAAGAGGCTTAATGGCTGAGAGTTTAAGGGTTTTAGGAAACATTTGCCTGACTGAAGCGAGCAATTGACTATTTGCTGAAAATCTGCCAGCACAGACCTCACAATAACTATTAAAAAAATCAGATGGTAGAGACAAGACAGCTCATTAATGGTTTCCGCTGCTAAATAATTTTCTATACAGTTTTTTGGTCAAATACATCACCTACTTTCATGGGAATTGAGTTTCTTCTGGGTGGCTTCAGTTGTAGTGTAATTTTATCCTTTTGCTGGCCTGGTACTGGTCCGCAATCCGGTGGTTGGGAACTGCTGCTCTGGGCTATCATCAGTTAGGTGTGTGTGTGACTTGGTGGAAAAGAACAGAATACTTAAACTGGTACATAAATAGTTTGAACTCTCAACTATGTTATAGGATATTAAATATTTGAATAAGGTAATGGGAAAAAATGTTTGGCTACCACTATCTTTATTATTTTGATGACATATTTTTATAATCCTTTTGACAAATTTAAACTTTAAACAGTTGGACCTATGCAGTTACAAAGATGATGAAAAACTAAAAAGTATCTCTACTGAGGGATGGCGAATAGTGCCAAGGAAGAACACAAGAGATTCTCACTGGGAATCTGGATAAAGGTTCGGGTAAAGGCATTATTTTCACTCTTTCAGTCTCTCAGGCTAGTAGCAGAGGGGGGTAGAAGTCCTTGTTTTGGATGTTACAAGTCAGTCTCAAGTTTTTGCCCTCGAGTCCCAAGTCCCAAGTCGAGACAACCGAGTCCCGAATCAAGTCATCAGTCCTCCACTTCGAGTTTCGAGTCCTTTCGAGTAATTTTACCAGCAAAATAAAATAATTTTAATGCACTGTATATACTACTTAAATTTACAGTATCTCATATGTATATAGTATATATTTTATATGCAGTATTTTAAAGTCCACCTTAATTTATCAAAACAAATTTGATAAATAAGTGCATTGAGCCTTTATTAAAAAAAAAAGTAAAGGTAAAGAATTCGGCACCTTCAGCGTTGATCAGTAGTATGTTTTCAGTTACATACATTGAAGAAAATAAGTGTATGAACACCCTGCTATATTGCAAGTTCTCCCACTTAGAAATCATGGAGGGGTCTGAAATTTACATCATAGGTGCATGTCCACTGGGAGAGAGATAATTTAAAAAGAAAAATCCATAAATCACAATGTATGATTTTTTAACGGTTTATTTGTGTGGTACAGCTGCAAATAAGTATTTGAACACCTGTTCAACAGCTAGAATTCTGACCTTGAAAGACGTGTTAGTGCACCTTTTAAAGTCTACCTCCACTTAATGTAATATCCTGAATCAGAGGTACCTGTGTGAGGTCGTTAGCTGCATAAAGACACCTGTCCACACCAAACAATCAGTAAAACTCAAACTTCCAACATGGCCAAGACCAAAGAGCTGTCCAAAGACACCAGAGACAAAATTGTACAACTCCACACAGCTGGAAAGGGCGACCTAGAAATTGCCAAGCAGCTTGGTGAAAAAAGGTCCACTGTTGGAGCAATCATTAGAAAATGGAAGAAGCTAAACATGACGGTCAATCTCAATCGGAGTGGAGACCCATGCAAGATATCACCTCGCGGGATCTCACTGATCCTTAGAATGGAGAGGAATCAGCCCAGGACTACACGACAGGACTTGCTCAATGACCTGAAAAGAGCTGGGACCACTGTTTCCAAGGTGACTGTTGGTAATACACTAAGACGTCATGGTTTGAAATCATGCATGGCATGGAAGGTTCCCCTGCTTAAACCAGCACGTCAAGGCCCGTCTTAAGTTTTCCAATGACACTAACACTAACCGTGGTTGGAGGAAGACGAAAAATGAGTTCCACCCCAAGAACACCATTCCTACTGTGAAGCATGGGGCTGGTAGCATCATGCTTTGGGGTGTTTTTCCTCACATGGGACAGAATGACTACACTGCTTCAAGGAGAGGATGACCGGAGCCATGTATTGTGAAATTTTGGGGAACAGCCTCTTTCCCTCAGTCAGAGCATTGAAGATGGGTCATGGCTGGGTCTTTCAACATGACAATGACCCGAAGCACACAGCCAGGAAAACCAAGGAGTGGCTCCGCAAGAAGCATATCAAGGTTCTGGCGTGACCTAGCCAGTCTCCAGACCTGAACCCAATAGAAAATCTTTGGAGGGACCTGGAACTGGGTGTTTCTCAGCGCCAGCCCAGAAACCTGTCTGATGTAGAGAAGATCTGTGTGGAGGAGTGGGGCAAAATCCCTCCTGCAGTGTGTGCAAACCTGGTTAACCACTACAGGAAATGTTTGATCGCTGTAATTGCAAACAAAGGCTACTATACCAAATATTAACATTGGTTTTCTCAGCCATTCAAGTACTTATTTGCAGGGGTATCACACACATAAATCATTAAAAAATCATACATTGACATTTCTGGCATTTTCTTTTTAGATTATCTCTCTCACTGTGGACATACACCTATGATGAAAATTTCAGACCCCTCCATGATTTCTAAGTGGAAGAACTTGCAATATAGCAGGGTCTTCAAATACTTGTTTTCTTCACCGTATTCTAAAAAAATGCTCTGTTATGACTTACTTTTTCTCACTTGAATCTTTTTTTTTTTTGGCAGTACGGTGGAGCAGCTGAAGGGCATTAGCATCACAGTTCTGAAGACCGGGGTTCAAATCCAGGCTCTGCCTGTGTGGACTTGGGGGGGGGGGTTCTCCGGCCACTCCGGTTTCCTCCCACATCCCAAAGACATGCACATGGAGACTCTAAATTGCCCCGAGCTGTCACTGTGACTGTGACTGTTGGCTGTGTCCATGTGCCCTGAGATTGGCTGGCAACAAGTTCAGGGTGTACCCCGCCACCTGCCCCTTGACAGCCGGGTTAGGCTCCAGCACTCCCTGCTACCCTTGTGAGGATAAGCGGCTAAGCAAATGGATGGATGGATAGATTTTTTTTTCTTTTAGTGTGCGACATGGGAGTTTGAAATACTCCCATTTCTTATTTTTTTAATTATTGTGATGTTTATTGAAAATGCAGCTGGAAAGAAAAGGGCTTTTGGGGACAGACAGATGGACGGAACGAACAAGACGAATAGGGGGGTGAACCACATTACAGCAATACTTAGTGTAGGTGTTTAACCACAAATAACGTCACAACAGACAGATCGTGTTCTCATTTGTGGCTGGCGGTCTGGGGTTGTGAGAGGGGGCACTCAGTGAGGACATGCAACAACTAACTTACTTTATTTCTGAATTGACGTCAGACAGAACTGTCAAATAAAAATTTGCATCCGGTACTGCAGCAATTAATAATTGAATATTCTACAGACAATCCTTTTATAAAAATCAAGGATAAAATAGATTTTTGCCTGGTTAAAACTGGTTGAACCCCAGTTCTCAGCACTGTGAGGCAGATGTGCTAACAAGTCGCCCACGGTGCCGTGCCAATGAACGATATGCTCCCAAAAAAAAGTCATCACCCATCTGTTCATCATCTAGACCAGGAAGTAGGCTGCCAACTAGCAAATAGACAAAGGAACACAAATGCAATGCCCCAGAATTTATTCTTCAACTGGAGATTACAGTTCAGCCTTGACATAGGTCTGTATTGTATGGCGTAATATACTAGTTTAATTTGTTCATTCATGAATTGCAAGAAAAAAATAACGGCACCTCAGACTTTAACTAGAATGACCACATGAATATGATGTTGAAATAAAGATGCATATTATATCAACCTATGTCTAATTTCATCATAAAATTCTTGGATATTGTCTAAATAAATTGGACTAAACTGATCTGTCATGGCACCATGTGTTATGAAAGAGCAGCAAGGAGAATGCTGAGTAAAGTTCAGCAGATGAACATTATCAATCCGAGGGATAAACACAAAGTCAAGTTTAAATCCAGTTGGACGGACTCCTCCATCAATCAGTTTACTGATAAGTGAGATGGGAGGTGAGGCGCTTATTATCATCAACCACTCTCAAATTAACTCCCTATTCAAACAGACACATCGGGATGGGAATTTGGATCGTCATGCTTTGATAATGAGGCACGCAGTGAGTTTTGCAACACTGCTCCGACGTCGACACTCTTACTGCATAACATTTACTGTATGTATTTTACATTCTGTGTTTCATGCAGCAAAACATTTAGTTACTTCCCCATTCGACTGTCAGCACACTGTGTATTGCTTGCTATTGAAATATACCAAGTGACAGATATTTATTTATACCATCTGTAGAAGCACAGATGACAGAACATTCCCTTTCCTAGCCAAACCAGGATGCTCTGGCAGGTTATCTCCATTTCCATCAGGTTAACCATCCGTGGAGTCTGATAAATCTTCCCTACAGCCCACACTGGCGGAGGAGTGCAGGAGGCATGTCTGGATGTGGGGCTCCACTAACCAAGAGATGGCAGTTTCTTTGGAAGCCTGCCATCTCAAAAACAACATACGACCACAAAAAGCGCCTCGAAAGCAAGCTAAAATACAACAGCATTGATTGAACATATTCTACGAGATGATTGAGGACAATGCAACGGTCAACCTTTTTGAGGAAATATTTATTTGTGTTTTAATTTGTGTATGTAAGTGTCTATGGATTTGTGGGTGGGTTTATCTTTCTAGCATTTTTCCTGCCACCCATTCACACCGGAGCATACACGCATATACACACAGACGCCACCTCCCCCCCCTCCACACACACACACACAGACACACACACACACACGAACACACACATGATGCTGCAAGAGTGAAACCATTTCTGAAATTCTTCTCAATGCATTTGTGTGTGTGTATGTCTGTGTGTTTTTATGTCTGTGTGTGGTATTTGACTACGGAGAGATAAATGATAAGTTAAGGAAAATTGTATAATTTTTTGAGAGAACACATTTCTCATGGATTGTGTACAAATAATTGAGTCTCTCACGTAAGAGACTGCCTGTCCACCCATTCATTCACTTTATCCTCATTAAGGTAGCAGGTATGAATGTGTTTGGAATGTGGGAGGAAACTGGAGTGCCCGGAGAAAACCCACACAGGCACGGGGAGAACATGCAAACGCCACACAGGTGGGGCAGGTATTTGAACCCCGGAACTCAGAACTGTGTTCCTGTTACTGTGCCAATGATCTAACCAGATACTCCACCGTGGCACCAGAACATGAATATGTGACAAAAGTTTTACTAGCAGTTAGGAATGCACCCAAAATGGCCCCATGGCCCACTTTTGTTTTGGTCCTGACCCAGCACATGAGAATTAATGAAGAGAATCAGTTATGAGTTTTTCCACCCTTGATTTTGCAACTAGGCTGGTCAAAGATCCGCCATTTCCAAGCAGAAGGCCCCATGGCAAAAAGTATCATCGCATTTGGAAGTGTAATTTGGTGGCTGGATAATAAATTTCCACCTCCATGTCTTAAAATAGAGTCATCGTGATTTTGATGGGAATTGTTTTTTCTTTGAAAGTATTAACTCTGATTCTGGGTTGGAAAGGGTGCTACACAAAGAGGACCAGGACCTCTAAATCCATTGAATTCAACAGGGCTGGTTTAAAAGAGTGTGCTGGAACTCTTATATTTTGGGGAGTTTTGACCAAAGCACACATATGAGAACCATTTTAATTTATGGAGAAATTGCATAATGTTTCTCTTTTGAAGATTAAATAGTCTGTGTGAGAATCTGCTTAGTGAAAGACATGACTTTTATTGTTTTTTTTTTAATCGTTTTACAGTTTGCACTCTTGGAAAAAGTAATTTTTTCGTTTCGGTCTTCCTCTCCCTCTTCAAACCACCAACAAAAGATGAACCCAAAACAGATGTTGTAGCTTTTTTGACAAGTTAAACAACTCAAGCCAGTGCCTAAAACATCGTGTTATCTGGCATTAGTATTTTGGCCAATACCATATCTCAGAGATTCCCAAACTTACCTGCGCCACAGCTTCCTCCAAGCAGTGTGCAATATTAAATGTGTGATGGCGGTCTGGTGTACAGTAATCTCAACACTTTGTTGTTTTGTTTTAAATTAATACATTTTTGTTTTTCATGAAAAAAGACCACAATAATAACTCGAACAATCAAGTTTCCCAAAATGCACTCGAGCAAATGCCGGGGAGTCTTTAGAAGAAGTGGATAAGGATGTGAACGATATAGCCTTGAGTGGGTCTCACTGACATCCAGGTGCCATATTTATGTCCAGAAGCAAGCATGAAGACAAGTCTCAACTGCAGAAGCTCTTTCCATAGCTCTCTAAATCTTCCTCCAGAGTTGTCAAACTGAAAAATGTTACTATTCTCTGACCAATTTGTGTTTCCGGGACAAGATTAAAACGTGTGCCAAGTGTGGTCTTTGGGATGATTCGTAAGTCTGAGCTGGACAGAAAGAGGATGCCGCCATCTGAATCCAATGAGCTGCTCCCAAAAGTCTATTTGTTAACGGGTCTCCCTGATGGAAAAACACAAAATTATTTCACTCTTCCTCTCTCCTTTGTCCTTTGCTTTTTGGTCGTCCTCCTGCTGTTTTTCGTTTCAGTGATGGTCTACATAATGGGGACAATATGGTTTTACTCAGACAGTTACACAGTCTTTCTTGGCTTGACACTTCAAAACACTTCACATGTATTCTGAATTGCCATAAAGAACACCGTCTTAACTTATTAGTGTTAATGCAATATTCATTTGTGGCTACAGCCACAGTTGTGTTGCCTCATCTAAACAGATTTTCAAGAGTCCGATTTGGAGTCACACGTTCATCTGGAGCCTAAAATCAAAAATCAGAAACTTGGTACACTATAAAAAGTACTTAATTTGATCATGTACATCAGTTTCAAAAAATAGGAATGTGATAAATAGATGACAAAAATCATATATATATCGTATATGTCCATTTTAATTATGTAAAATCAATCTACATGTTCAAATTAAGTCGATTGAAACGTTATTTTTCAGTGTACGGTAACTACACAACTCTAATACCGTATTCATTTCTATCATGTGGAGGAGTTACTGTAAACTGTAAAAAATCAAAAAGACTTCCCAAGGCTCAATTTGTACATGAATTCAACAAATAAAAAGAGCCTACCCCCTGCATTGTACGAGTATTTGGTAGCGTGGTAAGCCATTGAAAAATATCTCCTCATTTAATCAAAATCAGGTTGATTGATTGCCAAGAATGTGTGCAAAATAAATAACTGTATAGAGATTGACATTGGAGCATCATTGCAGAACTTTAACCTGGCAAGACGTTTCAGTCTCCGAATGCAGCTTGGGGCTACTTTGAAAAGCTTTATGACTCTCACATGCTTCAACGCATAATACAATTTACATGTATTTCTCCAAACAGGAAATGTTCTTGATAAACCACACAGCAGAAGATCTGTCAAACGCCTAGAGTGGGCTCAGGACTGTGAGGCAGAACAATAATTTGCCTTGTTGCTCGATAGTACAACCATAATTCCACAGTGGTGAAGTAAACGAGGCTCTTTTTTTTTTTTTTGAATGTATTATACTCATTATATTCCCCTAAGGGGGAAATTGAACTCACATTGTTGAGTATTTTGTCTTGCACAGCACACTAACAACCAACTCACACGCATGCAAGGCATGGCAGAGTAAAAGGGCAAGCAAGGAATCCTGCACATCTTGAACTGGGAGTGTGAGGATGCTGTCTTCCTCGACAGCTCGACAGTAGCCAGGAGGCAGACTGGCACCTACTAAAACAACTTGCTGCCATTTTGATTTGTCCAAAGCGCCTCTTTAGTTGCAAGCCTCCGGCAACAATGGCCAGGTCCTTTTAAATGAGCTACTGCTGTCCCACCCTACATGTGGGGAACAAAACATTTTGGGTTCTTTCTTTTTGACTTGGCCGTTTATTACAAGTACTACAAAAAAAAAAAAAACATTCGATTGGAACAGATGCGATTTTTTTCCCCGCTCAATCCCATTTCTGTTTTTGTACAGAACTGTCATATTTCTGTAATCCCATCAATAGTTTACACTTCTCCCTTCAGTCTTTAGGTAGTGTTTCTCCTTTGTTCCTAAAAACAAAGCTGCATTGAGTGCAGCCAAAACAACACATGAGAAACTCGGAAAGAAAATACACTTGTTATCCCTTTTGCGGCTGCTGTGAGCGCAGATAATTGCTGGGGACAACATGATTCACTCTTTTGTCATGAAGTTGCCTTCATGTTTGGCTGGAAAGAGCGGTTTTCTGCTTTTCACTGTGCATGTTTCTTTCACGGCGGGTTCATGGTTAGGTTGACTACAAGTTGAATCAGTTATTTTATGGAAGGCATCTTCAAACAATTAATTCTCTGTTTCATTGTTTTTTTAAAAATCTCTCCAAACAAGCAGCCCGTGTTTAAATGCATAGCGTGTTTTGTCATCACCTCATCCACGACTGCGAAATCCTGTCTTAATTTAGGGGCGAAAAAAAAAAATCTGCAAAGACCAGTAAATTATGGTGAAAGAGAAGGAAATAAATATATTTCCTTTCAAACAAGAAAAGCTGTAACACAAAGGACACTACAGTCCAGATTCTCAGAGTAATATATCATCTATAATGCCTCATTCAGCTCTGAATTTGTTTTCTCTTCCCTTCCTTCCATTTGTTTCTGAGGGAAAAGACTCACAAAAGAAAAGTGATTTACAGTGATGTTGTCGAATGCTGGATGTAAGTTTGTGTTGTGTTTGGCATCCAGACTCACACTGACAGAGGTGCATTGTTAATGTTTGGCCGTAAATCGTGGGTGACGGTGGCGAGATGGGCGTGCGTAAGTGTGCGTGTGTTTAGGAAGGAAAAGGGAGATATGTGAATGCTCAGTCAATGTGAAAGCTTTTCACCTTCATGTGCCATGGCCAGAACTCGTGGCTGAACCCAACTGCATGACTATAACTGTAACATTTTGGGAAGAGTCTTTATTCGATCCAATGTCCAAACAGCGGTAAGCAGTCCGTGAAGGCAGCAGTGCTAGATTCGGCAGGCTTAAGATGAAGGTCAATAATGGGTCAGGATTCGGTACACAGGACAGCAAGAGCACAAACAAGGAGTTGCGGGAACGTGACATGGGATCAACGGTCTGGCAAAGACCAGACCGCACGCGTGGCCATATATACAGTACGTGGGACGTAATTACGTAGCTGAGACACTGGTGCACACATCTGCTGATAGGAGCAGGTGCGCGCCACATCGGGGACAATCACAGCCATGACAGTAGCCCCACTCCTAACGGCCGGCCATAGAGGGCCCAGGAGCATCAGGATGCGCTGCACAAAAGTCCTTGATGAGGGAGGAGTCGACCACGAACCGAGAAAGAATCCAAGAGTGCTCCTCGGGGACATAGCCTTTCCACTCCACCAGATACTGGACCCCCCTCCCCCGACGGTGCGATGACAGGAGCCGGCGCACAGTGTAGACAGTGCCCCCATCAACCATGCGGAGGGGACGAGGGGGTTCGGAAGGTGGGACCAACGGAGACACACAAGCCTGCTTTAGCCAGCTGACGTGGATAGCTGGGTGAACCCTCATTGATCTAGAAAGTTTCCCCTTCATGGTGACTGGGTTTATCACTTCCGTGCTCAGGAACGGACCGACGAACCTGTGAGCAAGCTTCTGTGATTCCACCCTGAGTGGAGGCCCTTCGCTGACAGCCAGACGCATTGGCCCACTCTGTAGTCTGGTGCCTTCCCCCTCTTCCGGTCCACTGGGGCCTTATAGGAGTGTCCCTTGTGCAGCAGCATCCTACAAGTTCGCTCTCAGATCTTTCTACAGCATCTCACCACAGTCAAAACTGATGGAACTGATGAGCTGGAGTCTATAGAAGGAAATAGAGAGGGTGGATAGCCATGGGAGCACAGGGAAGAGAAATATGTGAATACTTGACCCAACTTAACTGTTAGCTCCATAAGTTCGGATCGCGAGAAGACAGGCATCGGAGCCCAATCTCCAGGTCCTGGTTTACCCGTTTGGTCTAGCCATTGGATGATGGGCTGAGGAAAGGCTCACAGTGAAATTCTCTCCAGAATCGAGAGACAAATTGTGGGCCCCAGTCAGACACCACGTTGGAGGGGAGGCCATGCAATCTGAACACGTTGGACATCATGAGTTCAGCCATCTGCTTTGGGGAGGAAAGTTTTGGTAGCGCGATGAAGTGAGCCATCTTGGAAAACTGGTCTACTACTGTGAGGGCTGCGGTGTGCCATTGTGACGCCGGTAGTCCTGTCACGAAGTCTAGAGAGATGTGGGACCACGGGAGTCGTGGGATGAATAATAGGTGTAACTTCTCGGTAGGACGCTGTCGGGAGGCCTTGTGTGCAGTGCACGTTGATCAGGCATTCATGAACTCTCTAACGCCCTTCTTGTTATACGGCCACCAGAAGCGTTGTTCTATTACAGTTTGAGTCTTGGCTATGCCCAGGTGACAAAATGTGGTTGGTGTGAGCCCAGTTTATTACGTGGGACTGTAATGGAGGAATGACGAACAGCTTGCCGTTGGGGCATCCATCCGGGGTTTGAGCATCCCTAAGTGCGTCCTTTACTGTTGTTTCTATCTACAAACTAAATGACGATATGAAACACGCATCGGGGAGGATGGACGCTAGTTCAGTTTCTATTTTTTCACTATCGTGAACCCACGACAGCCCATCGGGTTTGGCGTTCTTTGGACCCGGCCGATAGGAAACCACAAAATGGAACCGCATGAAAAAGAGGCCCCACCTGGCTTGCTGGGCATTGAGTCTTTCAGCAGATTTTCCAGATTTTTGTGGTCGGTATAAACCACGAAAGGAAGCTGAGCCCCCTCCAGCCAGTGTCTGCAATCGGTCAATTCTGTTTTAACTGCTAAAAGCTATAGGTCTCAAATATCATAATTCCGTTCCGTGGCTGTCCATTTTTTTGATAGATGGCACAGGCGTGTATCCTCCCGTTGTTCTGACCTCTCTGTGATAAAACAGCCCCTATCCCTGAATTTGACGCATCCACCTCTACAATGAATGCGTGTAATTGTGCCGCTACCTTGCTAAAATTCTGAATGAATTTCCTATAAAAAATTTGCAAATCCAATAAACCTCTGAAACTCTTTACGTAAGTTAGGCATGGGCCAGCGGAGGATGGCCTCTTCCTTGCGGGGATCCATGCGGCTCTCGCCTTAACCCAGAATTAATACCCAAAACGACACAGAGGTTTGATGGAACTCACATTTTTGAGCTTTTACATACAGTCCATGACGCAGCAACTGCTGCAACACTACTCGGACGTGTTTCACATGAGTCACTTCGTTGGGTGAGAAGATCAGAATGTTGTCCAAATATACAAAGACAGCGTTTGAGTATATCGCGAAGCACGTCGTTGACGAAGTTCTGTAAAATGACTGGCACGTTGGTGAGCCCACTGGGCATCACCAAATATTCGTAATGCCCAGTGGGTGTGTTGAAGGTGGTCTTCCACTTGTCCCCCTCCCTTATGCGCACCAGCTAATCCAATTTGGTAAAGATTTTGGCCCCCTTCAGGAGCTTGAAGGCTGTGGAAATGAGGGGAAGAGGGTATCTGTTTTTGACAGTGACACTGTTCAGTCCTTGTTAATCAATTCAATGTCTTAGGGACTTGTCCTTTTTCTTCACAAAGAAGAAGCCGGCTCCTGTCGTGAGAATGAGGGTCGAATAAGTCCCGCCCCCATTGATTCCTCCACAGACTGTATTCCATCATGGTCTGCTCTTCTGGACCTTAAAGAGAATAGAGTCTACCTCGAAGGGGTCAGGTGCCGGGCAACAACTCTATCCCGCAATCATATGGCCTGTGTGGCGGAAGAGACATTGCCTTAACTTTGGAAAACACCTCCTTGAGGTCTATATAACTGGACTAGGGATAGATCCGCTCCCTGCTGCAGGGTCCACAAGTTGTCTGAAGTTACAGTCATGCTCTCCCTCCCCGAGGGTGAGAGACAAGAGATGTGGCATACCGGCCCCCACGACTTAATTTGTGCAGTCGGCCAGTCGATTTGTGGGTTATGCCGTCTTAACCATGGACTTCCAAGGATAATGTCACTGCTCTGGATATCGAACCCGTGAAAGTTTATGTGTTCTGTATGCTAATCTGGAAATGTCATGTGGAGTGTCTAGGTGTGGTGAGTTATTTTGCATCGGAATGTGCCATTAGCCGCATACGTGTTCTGGAGGCATTGCGTTTTGAAGGTCACTAGACCCATACTGCTGATGAACCGGAGATTTAGGAGATACGTCTGACCTGGAATCGAACCCTGGAGCCGTCCGAAACCATCTGCCTCAACCTAATGTCACAGTAATGAGGGCTCGAGCCAAACCATTCGAGGTGACATTCTGAGTGTGGGTCCCACTGTCTTGGTGGGGTAGTACGCTACGAGGTGGCCCATCCGTTAACGATAGAAACAAAGACCCTCCCACCGGTGTCGCTCCCATTCCTCAGGTGACAGATGAATGTCTTCCACAAGCATTGGCTCTTCCACGTCTAAAGGAGCCTGTTCTTGATTTGCAAGCCTCTGATAGATTTTCAGGGCAAGCGCGATGAGGGCGTCCTAGTCCGTTGGCAGGTCCACCGGGATTAATTGATCCTTGATCGCGAGCGACAACCCCTGCAAAAAGGTGTCTAGGAGCGCCCTCTCATTCCACTGGCTCTCGGGCGCCAGAATGCAGAAGTTGATTGCGTAATACGAAACTCTGTGTCACCCCTCCCGGAGCGGGATCAGCGATGTAGCCGTCGTGCGTTCAGGGGATGCATACTGGAACACTTGTGCCATGGCTGTGACAAAGGACGCCCACGTTCGGCACATATCTGTGCCATGGCTCCATTCCGCAGTAGCCCAGGCTTCCGCTCTTCCCGTCATGAACGCAATCCTAGAGCGGTCAATGGCAAAGGCGGCGGACTGCAACTCGAAGTGCAACTCACGCTGGGTGATGAAGGGCTTCATATTGCCCAAGTCTCCAGAAAACCACTCCAGGAGAGAGAGCCGTGAGTACCCCGCTCTCTGAGCCTTAGCGATCTCCGTGGGAGTGGACTTGGGAGTACGTAGACCTGCCATGGCAGTGGCTGTGCGCTGACTCCACTGGAAAAGGACGCGGACCAGGAGTCATCACCTCCTGCAGCTGGGGACCAATCATTTGGAGGGCTCCGTCATGGTCGGTAAGGCATCCACTTTGAATGTGAAGGGCGTTGCAAACCGGATCCGAGACGGCTGGGTTCACTTTTTGGCCAGAACATTCTGTCATGGCCAGAACTTGCAGCTGAATCCAAATGCACGACTCACAAGTTTGGGAAGATTTTTTATTGAATCCAAAGTCCAAATACCAGTAAACAGTCCGCGAAGACAGCAGCAGTAGATTCGGCAGGCGTCAATAACAAAATAATAATGACAAAAAAGGTCAATAACGTGTCGGGGTTCGGTACACGGGATAGCAAGAGGAGAAGCAAGCAGTTACGGGGCCGTGACATGGGATCAACGATCTGGCAAAGACCAGACCGCACGCATGGCCATAAATATGTGGGACGTAATTACGTAGATGAGACACCGGTGCACACATCTGCTGATAGGAGAAGGTGAGCGCCACATCGGGGACTGGCACAGCCATAACAAGATTGGCACAGCCATGACATCATGTGCACATTGATTAATAACAATATTTCCCCTTTGATTCTGTTCTCATCCCTGTATCAAACCTTCCACTGGAACATGCATGATGTTTTTACCACCTTCTGGCTGCACCTTCATCTTACCTCCACTCACTGACCGCGTCGGTCTGTGCGTGCAGGCCTCAGCAGCCTTGTTGAGACCTCATCTGTCCGTCTGTCAGTGTCTGGTAATTGGAGCTGTGAGGAGGCCATCCGACCAGGTGGGCGGGCAGGCAGGCAGAATGTGTCCGGGTTTTAGTCGCTGTGTGTGCGCTGGACAGGAATGTGTGTCAGAGAAGGAATCACTGGTTCCCACGGCGGTGCCACCCTTGAGTGACACAAATACTTCAGCCACAAATGATTTCAAGCATCTTACAGGTGCAGTGGAAAATGTATTAATTGAAACGTAATGGAAGAGATCATATATTTGTTTTCGTTTAAAAAAAAAAAAACTACAAAATGTCAGTTTAATAACTAAGTAGTTTGGGCAGAAAAATAGTGGCACACCAGGAACCACAGAGAATAAAATTAATTCCAATAAATTGCAAATAACATTGTAGAATCCACCCATCCATTTCCTGAGCCGCTTATCCTCACAAGAGTTGCAGGAATGCTGGAGCCTATCCTAAGTATCATCAGGCAGGAGACGGGGTACACCCTGAACTGGTTGCCAGATAATCGCATGCAAACTCCACACAGGTGGGGGCGGGATTTGAACCCCGATCCTCAGAACTGTGAGGCCAACACTCCAACATGTTGCTCCTAACTATTTTAAATATGTACCAGCAGATCAAAAGACAGTCAAATCTGGTTGAAAATCAAAAACCTTCAAAATCGTAGATGTAAGCTTTTCAATGGACAGAGATGATGTGGTTTGTACAGAAAGTCTCATATAATTATTTTTTTTTTTTTTGGGGTCATGTTGTACTATGAAAGACAAAAGCTAAAACAGAAATATCTCAAATGCTGTCATTGTACCCGCTCACTTCAAACCAAACATAATGTTTCACAGTGTGTTACACATTTCAGGCTTATCATGAAGGAAATTGCACCATAATAATCATTCCGTATATTGACATTAAATCAGTGCGTGAGCTGCCTTTGCTTGTTGTTGGAAAAGCTGAGTTGCATTTCAGTCACAGATGGAAAAGCCTGATATCGGCCCCTTGCACATGTTGTTTAGACAAAGTCCTTCACAGAGATCGCATGCCTCAGCTCAACATAATTATATTGATTGGGTACAAACACCAAAAAGGCATGCACCAACAAAGTAAACAACAACAGACTGCAGCCTCCTCATCCCACAAAAAAAACACCCCAAAAAATTGAGCAATTGCTTTCCATAGTCTCGAGGAAGATCAATGCAACGGGCCAATCATTGCTCGGAAGTTAAAAAAAAACAGCTAACCGATATGATAACGGAGGAAGCAATGTGTCCATTTACATGACTTGCTAATTTAATGTGTATACTTGTGTATTCTGTGACTTGTTAGTTAATTGTATAAACTTGTGTACTGTATACTGTATTCATCCATCGATGCATCCATTTTATGTACCCGTGATCCTCAATAGGCTTACTATATTGACCGTGAGGTATTTACAGTGCTGCATCACAAGACATGTGACGAGGGTAAAAAACTTACTTTTGTATTCATATGTG
Source organism: Syngnathoides biaculeatus (assembly GCF_019802595.1). Taxonomy (NCBI): domain Eukaryota; kingdom Metazoa; phylum Chordata; class Actinopteri; order Syngnathiformes; family Syngnathidae; genus Syngnathoides; species Syngnathoides biaculeatus. Next base: position 24,291,736 of record NC_084644.1, on the reverse strand, counting down.
ACGGCAACACTGAGTTAAATGTCTTGTGCGGCGCTGCTCACTGACGTCAGCCGATCATCTTAAAATGCTAAATATCACCTGATTACATCGGCGTAAAGTCTATATTCTCTGTCTACATGTTTTGACTCAAACATTTGGGTGTGATCCTTCATTTAGAGGATAAAAGCATAGATCCCAACTCTTGTAAGTTTTAAGCAAGCCAACCCTTTCTTTAGAAAGCTGTGGGCCTAATTCAAATCGACAAGGTGTTGTTCCCCTTTTCTGTCTCGTTTGACAGTAAACTGATTTTTAGATTTTTATGATTAATTGACCACTATTTCCAGACAAGGTGCCACAGTGAATCAGCTGGTAAAGCGTTGGCCTCACAGTTTTGAGGACCTGGGTTTGATCCCGGCCCTGGTTCTTTGCATGTTTGCATGTTCTCCCCCTGCCTGTGTGGGTTTTCTTCGGGTACTTTGGTTTCCTCCCACATCCCAAAACCATGCAACATTAATTGGATACTCTAAATTGCCCCTAGGTGTGATTTTGAGTGCAGCTGTTTGTCTTCATGTGCCCTGCGATTGGCTGGCAACCAGTTAGGGTGTCCCCCGCCTCCTGCCCCTTGACAGCTGGGATAGGCTCCAACACTCCCGCAACCCTCGTGAGGATAAGTGGCAAAGAAAATGGATGGATGGATGGATGGATATTTCAAGAATGCTGATTATTGTGCCTAAGGTGTGTTGAGTCATGGAGGGTAAAGACGAACTCAGTGAAGGACTCGCAGTATTTAGTTTAAATAATATTTACAATCAGAAAAGTGAGGAGTTTCAACTTAGTCTGTGAGCTGGTTGAATGCGCTGCACGGCTGATGTGTGTGTGTATGTGTGTGTGAGGTAGTCCTGTGAAGTACCTTGTTAACAGTAACCAAATCCGTGTGCATGTGTCTCAGCCAGAAAAGATCATTGATGGCTGCCTGTCAGGTTCACTGACCCTGGCCGTCAAATTCTTTGCTGTGCACCCACCATGGAGACTGAAGGTCAATGATGAAGGCAGGGGGGAAATGGTATTGTGGACTCATTGTACTTTCATGGGAATAGCACTCTGATATGCTTTTTGAGCACAGAAATTCAAGGAAGACAACAAATAATATAATTTATGTATGTAAGGCTAAGTGATTTCTTGATTTAATCGATATTTTTTTTTTCCCTAAGGGGCTTCTGCAGCCTGGAGAGGCATTTTGCTTACACTGACACATGGCAGTGAGCTATCTTCCTACTTTACGTAAGAGGCATCATTTTGTAAATGATTTAGAATTTCTTCGTATTTGCAGTGTCAGACAATGAACAACAAAGTTTATTAAAACTGTCAGTATAGACTTAACTGTAGTACATTAGTCAGTGTGAAATCTGATCAGTGAAAAAAAAAATCATAAATCTCTGGCAGCATCTTATAAGCCTACCTTGAATTGCATTTTTTAAAAACCACATCGCACGAGGGGAAACAACCAATCAATCAGTTTTCTGCCGTGCGCTTGTTGGCACACCTCTGCATTTTCACACTGACTTGTTTTCTTGGGCTTGAGAAGGTTTGCTGAAACTACAGCTGACTATCCACCTATGGTTAGCAACATAATTTAAAAAGAAGGAACTGAACACATTCCAAAAGAATGAATTGGACGGATCTCCAAAATGGGTGAACATAGAAGCTACATTTCAGAGGTGGGGTGGCGTTGGGGGGGGGGGGGGGGTGTCATAGTCATCTGAACGGTTTCAGCACTGATGTGAATAAGCAATATTTCTGCATTTCTGGTAGGCTTAATTTTGTCACCTCATTTTGATTTTTAATTGATTGTACATTCTAATAAATAAAACTTCAAACTGATAACATTTGGGGCTTTATTTTCGTGACTTGCACAAGTGCACTGCTATGCTTGGCATAACTCTGTGAAGAGGTGGGTCAGACTATTTTGCAGGTGAGAGCAGCTGGTGGATTGAACAAAAGGGTCTGCCTGCACCGGTGGCTGTGAACACGGCCGACTTTACTTGCTTTCAATCAAAGCGGCTTTTTTCATTAAATGAAGCATAATGGGGGTCGCACATGCATGGAGAGTGCGATCCGTGTGTGACTGGAGCACTGTGACTGTGGCTGGTGTGGCAAAAGACAACATGAATAAGTGTCCCCAGACTTCGTACCTATCCCCACCCATATGCAATTATTTGTGTGGCTCCAACAAGTCTTTCTTTTTCAATTTTGTTCAAATTTCACATTTCAATTTCGCAATACATATTTTCTCTCTTGCTCATTTCTTATTGGTTCCCATTTAGCTCTTTAACCACACCACTTTGTATTTGGGTTTTAAACATTTACTACATAGCAGGGGTGCAAGGTAGATTTGTCATCATAATTGACTTTTCATTGAAGCTGCTTTTAACGCCCATTCAGTTTAGCACTAGCATTGAATGGAATTCAGTATGTACCTAGAGTATAGTATGAGATTTTTACAAAGCTGGGCTTCAGTCACTTTGAGTGAAAATTTATCCCACACCAACTTCACAAAACCAGTGGTTGATTTCAAGCTTGCTTTACCATACTGATCATTATTAAGGAACTTTTTTTTAATGGACTACTGTACTATAAAAGTGACATTTTCATTAAAATCATCACTCTTACAGTCATAAATGACTGATAAAATCGGCATGGACAGAATAGATGATTGGTATAATTTGTTGCAGTCATTCATGAAAGTTTAAGAGTCAAATGTCAATGAATAACTGCCTAACGCCTGCACATCATGTAAAACACTCTGGCACATCCACATGTTGGAACAGTCAAAAATACTTTGTTTTCTATGTCAGACTTTAATCACCACTTTGTCTTTTGGCTTTTGGTTGAATGGAATTGTGAGTTTTACTATCCAGTTTTTCATGGAGGAAGGAAAGAATTGTTGAGAAGAAAACTCATGAGCATCACTCTGCACTTTCATGAATATAAACAATAAAGCCTGTCGAAGTCCATTTACAGGAGGTTCCACATAAATAGGAAAAGGTTTATGTGATTAATGGGTAGATTTTGTCTGTGAGCATCTGCCTGACAGTCTGTACAACAGTGATCCCACTCTAGCAACAAATTGTGGACAGTACGTCACTCTAATGATCTCTATAAAACAAAATATTTGCTCTTCCCCTTCTTATTTTAGGTGACACCTGCTTGAATGTGTGTGTTTTATAGGACTTCTATTTTTGGTGTAAAACTGTAGTTTCGTCTGGCACTTCAAGGCTGCCAACTTTGTTTCTTGCAGACACACTGCTGTGGAGGATATTGTACTGTGTGGCCTGATGTTGTGTGTTAACCATATTTGAAGATGAATCATTTAAGACAGCAACTTTTGTGTTGAGATCACTGCAGGGATGAGAGAGCTTTGAAAGTCATGCAACATGAACTTGGTTGCAAGACTAGGACTTTGAGCACTGGGCTTGTAGTCTTCATCTCATGTGATGTGCTTGAATGCATCCTTTGTAATACACACAAAACACACACACACACTAGGTGCACTGGCTACATGTGATTTTTCTAGAACACAATAAGACCACACTTGCATCCTGGGCCCTGAGCCCATCATTCTACTCAACTAAAGAACAGGTATATCATGGCCTCGGCTAGACCAGATCATCTATTCTACTGCTATCGAGATACACAGGTAGAGCAAAGGGAAATAAATACCATCTTTCCGTAGCTATATAGAATCATTTGATTTTGTCATGGGTGTTGTCATCCCCCTGCATCGTACAGACCTGCTCTTGAGAGCAGCCTCCCTACCAGTGCCTTGTCTGCTCTAATTTAAACCTCATGTGTCATTCTGTCTGGTTGCCAGTTTGTTGTACCTTGTTGTCACATTCCAGCATTCCTTGTTTTCACGTCACTGACTCGTAGTAAGCCTAGACCTTGTTTTGATTATTGACCTTGCTTTTTGCCTCACGTTTTTGGATACTTTTGCCTTTTTGGACTTCCTGCCTGTGTACCGACCTCTGACTGTGATTAAAAGGAGAGAATGAGACTTGGTGGTGGAACCTCACATTAAAGGAAATCATACAAAGTATGAGTTGAGCTGAGAAGTGGGACACTGAGTGGACCAAGGAGAGGCAAAAGAAATTCGTTATACACTACATTATAATACTTTGGAGAAAGACAGAGTTGGCAAAGGCAAAAAAGAGGCATATGATGACATGTAGACCAGTATGGACAGTCAAGAAGGACAAAATGATCTATACAGGTTGGGTAGACAGAGAGATAGAGATGCGAAAGATGTGCAGCAATGAGAGATGAAATGTGTTGTCTTGTGACAGTTGTGTGCTTGACAGATGGAAAGAATACTTTGAGGAGTTGATGAATGAGGAAAATGAGACAGAATGAAGAGTAGAAGAGGCAAGTGTGAAGGACCAGGAAGTGGCAATGATTAGTAAGGGGGAAGTCAGAAAGGCACTAAACAGGATGAAAAATGGAAAGACAGTTGGTTCTGATGACATACCTGTGGTGGTATGGAAGCAATTTGGAGAGGTGGCTGTGGAGTTTTTGACCAACTTACTTAAGGCTCCGTCACACCATGACGTTCTGGTCAACGTCCTCTGAACATTTCAATTGTTCTATTTTTCAGCGTTCTCAAACGCGGATGACACATGTGGTGTGTGATTAACGTGTCTCTAACGCATGACTCAAAGTGTGTCTAACGCACGAAAAGCATGTCTAATGCACGAAAAGCGTGTAACAGCAACCAAATAAGATACCCCTAAAAACCATTAGCGTGTGCAAACGCGTCATTGGGGCGCAACGAGGGATTTGTCAACGTAAGACGAGTGTGTTGAGCGTGTGACCAATGGGTGAATAACGACAGAAGAGCGTTCTGCTGATGTGGAAATTTTATTGTGGAACCGGCACTAAAATGTTGGAAAGTTAATAGTCACTTCAGCTGTTGTCGTGAGTTAGAACAGTGAGCATCATGCCGCCGAGAAGAAAAAAAGTTAGCGCTGCTAGTAAGAAAGCTAAGCCTCTTTCATCACGAGCAATGTGTTTGGAGGAAAAACAACAGCAGGAGGAAGAGCACGTCCGCGAAGTCACGCGCCATGTGACACTCTGTGGGGACCCTAAACACCTTGCAAACCCCAGTGAGGACTGTCCAACAAAGAGACAAAGAGACAAAAGAAGCAGAGAAAGGATTGCAGGATCCTGGACCGGGCTGTTGAGGATAGTCTGGTGGAGTTTTTTTCGCGAAAACGAACTGCTGGTTTCTGGATCTTCCATAGTAGGTGCTCTCTACTGCAGCTTTATATTAAATGGACCTTGCTTTTCCAAAGCATCGGTTTATATACCCATATGCATAGAAGTTCGGGAAACGCTCGAATGACGCTGAATGGACACCAAACGACATTCGTTTCACTTCGGTTACACGCTGTGTGCACTAGGGGATTGTTCACTGACAGGTTGCCAGTGAGTCGTTCATTGCAAAGCAAACGATTAAGTAACAACCAAGTAAAGCTAGAGTTATGACTGACTAACGATAGGCAAACGCGTGCAACGCTTGGCGAACCTTTGTAAAACGTTTCATGAATGTTCTTGAACGTTCTGCAGTGTTTAAAATTAAACGTTGATGAACACTGGTCTCGGTGAGAACTTTTGTGCATGTTCAAAACTTTTTTTCCGGACCGGCGTTCTCCGCCGATTCCCAGCGATCATTGACGTTCACTGGCATGGAAACAACGCTACTCTGGGGTTATCCCGGCGACCATGGGCGACTACCAACGTTTCCTCAAACACTATAGGATGCTGGCCAGAACGTTGTGGTGTGACGGGGCCATTACCAAGAGAATACTAGCAGGCGAGAAGATGCCTGAAGAAAGGAGGAAAAGTGTGCTAGTTCCCATTTTTAAGAATAAAGGCAATTTGCAGTGCTGTGGGAACTAAAGAGGACTAAAGTTGATGAGCCACACAATGAACTTATTGGAAAAGTAGTGGATGCTAGACTCAGGACATAAGTAAGTATCTGCGAGGAACAGTATAGTTTCATGCCAAGAAAGAGTACCACAGATTCATTATTTGCCTTGAGGATGTGAGTGGAAAAGTACAGAGAAGGTCAGAAGGAGCTACATTGTGTCTTTGTAGACCTAAAGAAAGCCCATGACGGAGTACCAAGAGAGGAATTATGGTACTGCATGCATAAGTCTGGTGTGGCGGAGAAATATGTTAGAATAGTACAGGACATGTATGACGGAATGCAGCACAGTGGTGAGGTGTGCCATAGGTGAGACAGAAGAATTTAAGGTGGAGGTGGGACTGCATCACGGATCAGTTCTCAGCCCCTTCCTGTATGCTGTGGTAATGGATAGACTGACAGATGAGGTTAAACTGGAATCCCCTTGGACCATGATGTTCACAGATGACAATGTGATCCGCAGTGAAAGCAGGGAGGAGGTAACAATTAGAAAGATGGAGGGATGCACTGGAAAGGAGAAGAGTGAAGATTAGCTGAAGTAAGACAGAATAGAGGTAATTCGGGAAAAATGTTTATTGTTCCACAGTCGGGGATTGTGCAGGCGGTCAGGTGCAGCAGCGGTAGTCAGGATGTTGGGCGTGGAGAGCAGGTTAGCAGGCAGGCAGGAGTCGGTACACGGGAGATCGATCAAAGCAGGCAGGAGTATCAAAGGAGTCAATCTTACGGGGTTGGTCGGAGGACAGGCGGAAGTCGATACACACGGGAATACGATCAGAGATACGGGAGTGCTGGAACGGGGCAGGAACGGCAACTATCTGGCGCCGGACCAGTCGTCCCCATGGTCCTGTGTACACTGGGGCCAATCAGCCAGGATGAGGCGCAGGTGTGCGCCTCCCAATGAGCACAGCTGCGCGGGCACCCGCACAGCCAGTGCTGGACAGGCAGATCCATGACATGAACACATCCAGAGGAGACAGAGTGGATGATGAGAATTGAGCTGCCAGGCCGAAGAGCTCAAGGAAGAACAAAGATAAGTTTTATGGATGTAATGTTGGAAGACGTGAGGGCAGTTGGTTTTAGAGTGGAGAATGCAAGAGATAGGCTTAGAAGGAAATCGATGACAAACTATGGTGACCCCTAATGGGACAAACTGAAAGAAATAGTTGTATGGGTAAAAGGTGGGGATACTTGCTGCACTCCAAATCAATCAAAACACAACCACATAGCCAACTGCTGCTCATTTACTTGTGAATTCCAGTTTACAGTAGTTTTACGATCGTTATAGCGTGTTTAACAGATATGAAATTCCTTGCACAAAGGTTGCTTCCATTCACATCCATGTGATTCATCAGCTGTTACTCTGAGGCCAACATGTTTATCGGGTCATTTTAAACATTACAATGCAAGATGGGAATACAAATGGCTGGAGTATGATTCTCAAAGGGCCTGGAGACCAGATTTATCAATTGACCCCTCCGTACAGGGCACTTAACCACGCCTCCTGAAGTGATGTCACGCCACGTGCGTTAACGTCAGACAAACAATTAGCAAAAAGGGCGGCGCAGCAAGAAAAGAATAGAGCGAAACTGTCCGATTTACCGGCTGATTTCTCACTCGCATTCTTAGCTAACAGTGAAATATCGTTGAAAAGCAGACAGCAGGGCTTCAAGTATTTCAGCGAGGGGTATTTCAATGGTATTTACATCCATATCGACGGAGAAACCATTGATATTAGCGCGAGATCTTTCCGGAGTCAGAGGAAGACCGAGAACCCAATAACCCAAAGACGAATTCGTCATTGACAGTTTCCTATTTTTCTGTTACCTATCACATTTGTGTGCAGAATCTGTATGTGTATCTGTATAGCCGTTTGTGAACCGGCGTATGAAGGAAAAGAAGAAGGCGAGGATTGATTTACGAGTTGTTTCTCTCGTTTTCTTTGTGTAACGTCACGCCCTCTCCTCAATAATTATTCTTGAATTAGTGCCGAACCTACGTAAGTCCCGACCGAGTACGACAATCACTACTTTAGTGTCCTCAAAGATCCTTCCTTCAGTCTTGGTGTCTCGGTGCACGTCGAAGGCTTTTAGGACTGCTAGTCCGGTTTAGCTTAGCTCGATAGCCGCCATCAGAGACACGTTTGTGCAGTCAGATCATCGCAAAATATCACTCAACACGGATGAAGTGTGTCAATCATTCACACGTAGCTATGTTATGCAAGCGAAAAACTGCTAATTCATTTATATGAGACATGTATAGAAAATCAAATATAGGGCATACCTTCGTGCAAACATAGTCCGGTTTACTGTAGCTCTGTAGCCACCGAACAGACACGTTTGTGCAGTCAGATCATCGCAAAATATCGCTCAACACAGATCAAGTGTGTCAATCATTCACCCGTAGCTATGTTATGCAAGCGAAGAACTGCTAATTCATTTATATGAGACATGTATTGAAAATCAAATAAGGGGTTACCTTCGTGCAAACATATCTGTTCCGGTTGATGGATTCAGGGTCATGTGGTCTTCCACAAAGTTTGATCCATCAAAGACATTTTTCGTACTCGGTCTTCTGTTCCGGTTGATTTTAGATGGATTCAGTTGATCATGCCGTCTTCCACAAAGTTTGATCCATCGAAGACATTTTTCTGGGTCTTCGGTTTTGGAAAGGTTAGGAATTGAACTCCACCAACTAGCCTTTCAGGATACCTGTCGTCACTATTACAAAGTCTGTGACTACACCTCTTAACCATATCTATTGTTAAAGAAACCAAATACGCGATAAAACGCTAACAAAAGCTATACTGGACCATGCAACGTTGTCTGAGGGAACGCCGGGTCCAAAAAAATGGGTGTGGTTTATGCAGATCTATGGCCTCTGATTGGTCAGCGACGCGGATGACCCAATTTCTACAGAGGGGTCAATTCTTCAACAGAGCTCCCGAGTTTAATCACATTTCCCATCGACTAATATGGTAATTGCTTCCCCCTGAAAAATTGTCAGTTCTTTTCATTTACGTATGTATGTACTGTATGTATTTGTTTATGTAATGTCTACATTAATCAATATCTCTAACCTGGTCTTGAATAGTGAGGGAAATCACGGATTCCAATATTGTCATGAAGAGGTGGGCAGAGTTGACAAATGTTTTGACTATATAAAGGATCAATTAAAAAAAAACAAGGTTCCTATGTATGTCCCTTTATTATTCAATTAAACACACACAAATGTGCCATAAAACCAATGATCAATGTAATCAGTCAAAATGTTTGTTGAGCATAGTATTCATAGTGTGGTGTTGTTCGCAAAAATTGTGCCTTCTCTCATAGTGCACAGTTTCCATTTCAAATAAGCAAGTGGACACTTGTTTTCACTACCATGCAAAAGAAAATACGTGCACTAATTTTGTATCCATCCATCTTTTTTCTGCACTATCTTCAGGTGAGAAGCCAGGTACACCATGAACTGGTCACCAGCCATTGCAGGGCACAGAAGCATCAAAACATGCAAATATTCACACTCACATTCACACCTATGGGCAATTTAGAATCTTCAGTCAACTTACCATACATTTTTGGGGGATCTTTGAGGAAACTGGAGGAACAGGGAGAACATGCATACTCCTCATGGGCAGGTCTGGGATTTTAACCCTAGTTCTCAGAACTGTGATGCAAAGCTGCAAACTATTCATCCACCGTGCTCCCCAGTGATCTGTATATTGTCGAAAATATATCACAATACTTATACAAATGAGTAGATCTTGAGCTGTCACTTTGTCGTAGTGGAGGGGTTTCTGTGTCCCGATGAGCCTAGGAGCTAAGTTGTCTGGGGCTTCATGCCGCTGGTAGGGTAACCCATGGCAAAAAGGTCCCAGGTGACAAAGTACGACTCCAAAATCCTATGACCAATACAAAAATTGGTTCTTGGTTTCACTTGCCCAGACACAGGTCACTGGGGCCCCCTTCTGGAGCCAGGCCTGGAGTTGGGGCTCGAAGGTGAGCGCCTGGTGGCTGGGCCTGAACCCATGGGGCTCCGCCAGGCACACCCCGAAAGGGTAATTGGGTACCCCTTCCCATGGGCTCACCACCTGTGAGAGGGGTCATAGGGGTCGGGTGCAATGTGAGCTGGGCGGTGACCAAAGGCAGGGACATTGGCGATCCGATTCCCAGCTACAGAAATTAACTCTAGGGAGATGGAATGTCTCCTCTTCGGCAGGGAAGGAGCCAGAATTGGTGCGTGAGGTTTAGAAGTTCCGACTAGTTATAGTCAGACTCGCCTCTATGTACTGCTTGGGCTCTGGTATCACTACTCTTGAGAGGGCTTGGACTCTGTTCCACCCTGGAGTTGCCCACGGTGAGAGACGCCGAGCAGGTGTGGGTATACTCATTGCCCCCGACTCGGACCATGTACGTTGGGGTTTACCCCGGTTGATGAGAAGGTAGCCTCGCTCCACCTTCAGTTAGGGGGACGGGTCCTGACTGTTGTTTGTGCTTATCCACCAAACATCAATTGAGAGTACCCACCCTTTATGGTATCCTTAGAGGGAGTGCTGGAGTGCGCTCCCTCTGGGGACTCCATCATTTTGCGGGGAGACTTCAATGCTCTCGTGGGCAATGACAGTTCATTTATGTATTGTAATTCTAGCTTTACTATTCTGCTAGTTCAGGTTTGTAACAGATTGTTGAGACCTATGGAGAGACTTGAGTTTCATCACCACTTCCATGATGCAGTGTTTGCCTTTGTTTAATGAGTGCGCAGGCCAAATCAAACAGCAAATCCTTGACAGACAAGAGGAAAAGTCAAATTTCCTCCAAAGGTTCAGAGGGACGGATCCCAATACATCAGTGCTCTAATTAAAGAAGCATTTTATGTCTCAGTGGGTTTCCCCATAATATTTATACTCATTGCTGCAGTTGAAGCAATTCACCATCCGCACTTCTAGTGTGTTATATAGCGAGAGTAGAATTCAAATAAACATACAGTCAGGCATAACTGCTTTAAGATGTCATAGACAGTCATCCATCTTTTGGTTGAGATCTCTGTCACCTGCCCTGCAAGTTAAAAGGAGAACTTTTTATTTGTGTGCTTTGTGCATATATGCACATTCTGGTTTGTCATGTGAGATTTGACTTAAATCAGGGAATCTGGCATCCCCCAGCAAGATCAGACGTGGAACGAATTAAGCCAACAGTAAATAAAGAAGAGATTGAACAATAAACAGTTAGCAGTGCTGAGACAGATGAAGGAGTACACCACCTCCTTTGAAGTTAGATTTTACAAACGGTGAGTCGGCCTACATGCAAGATGATACAGAGACTACAAGCTGAAGATGCACTGTAGCTACTGTAATGTATGTAGCGCAAAGAGCTCATACCATCATTGAATCGTGGCACAACAGCCAAGTCGGTTGGGTATATTTTCCTGAACTGCACAACTGTGTCGTAACAGTAAAACTGGTGCATCTCGAGGAGTGCAAGCCTCGCTGTGTGTGTTTGCCAAATTAGCAGACTGGTCTGTGCCAAAATGGACATACTGGGTCAGCGAGGGTGTATCCCCTGACATTCCGGCCAGCACATTGGCAGTTGGGTGGCAGAATACACAAGATACGCCGACGTCTGATGGAAGACAGTCGTACAGGTATTTCATTACGAAGTATGGGAACAGCAGCCACAAAACCGTTTAAATCATTGTAAAAATGAATTCATTGAATATATTATTATTATTATTCCCATCATCATCATCATTTATTCATTTCATTTTCTGTCCCGCTTATCCTCACAATGGCCGTAGCACGTGCTCAAGCTTTTTCTGAGCTACCTTTGGGTGAGACGTAGGGCACACCCTGAACTGGTCGCCAGCCAATCGCAGGGCACATATAACAACCTTTCATATTCACACCTATGAGCACTTCAGTCTATACTTTTAATTCATCCCACATACTGGCCGGTATGCACCTATTTAAGGTAGCATATGAAAAAGCATAGGTGGTGTTAGATACTGTAGATGAAGTCCGCAGACATATTTAAGTCCCCACCATTATTTCAGCAGCTCATTCTGTATGTAAGAGAACATGCTACTGGTCATTGGTCCTGTAATATTTTAGAGCACCACTATATATGTTATATATTCATTTACATGGCTTGTTCGAGTAGCGCAAGTACAGATTGCACAGAAAGTCTTTGCCATGTTTGTTGGTTAGTCATATTGGCAAAAGTAAGGACAACAGCACTGAAAAGTACTTGGCATGCTTGCTGACCACGTTCCTTCCCTTGTTGATTGACTTTCCCTATCTGCTGTTCATGTATTCCTTTGACACTTGGAAAGTCCAAGAAAATCTTGCCGCTGCCTGAACTATTTGTACAAGTAAATGCCACACAATAAAACATTGGGGCAACAAACACTGTACACAAGGATGACAACAACAGCTGGGAACAAAAGCAAATGGCACCAAAGGAACAGGTCTCTTGACTCATGTTAGATCACAGCGCCGGATAGAGCTGAAGATCGGAAGGCCCTGGATCCAAAAAGCAGAAGGTGCATTCTAAATTATACTTATTGATTTCAATGCTGTACTATGGAAGCGTATTACTGCCACACCAAAAAAAAAAAAGGCCGCGTTTAGCATAATTCTGTGAAACGTTTCACATAATTATGTGTAAATATCACATAATTATGTGTAATGTTTCACAGAATTAAGTGAATCATTTCATAATTATGTGTAACGTTTAACGTAATTATGTGAAACGATTCACATAATTTTTTTGTTTTTTCTTTTTTTTCTTTTTCTTTCTTTTTTTTTGGTGTGGCAGTAATACGCTTCCATACTGTACATCTGCTACATAATCCCTTAAAAATGGCAGATGTGGTTTTGCAAAGGTGTTGTAGAATTATCAATAACATTTTTAAGATCTCCGCTTTAAGACCTGCTTTGATTAGCTGTGAATGCTGTCGGCTGAAGGCAGCCTACAATGGTGGAAACCGTCCTTTTATTAAATACACCAGCTGTATGGATCAGCCAAATTATAAAAACCTGGATTTTGAAGAAAGATGTATGTAGACAAAGCTTTTTGTTTTCTTCCTCCAGAATTCTGTAACAAAGTTATACTAAATTAATGATGTGAAATTATACGCACCTGGATGTGGATATAAATATTCACATACAGTAACTGAGGTGTTTAAGGTCAGGGATACACAGTTCCTCCTTGTGTGTTTTGTATAGTGTGATTTCTTTTTGGACTCTACATCCACATCATATGGGGTTAATCGCATTTAAACACGGAATCTCCCTCACCACCCCAATTATTGAATCTGTCCTGTAGGTAAACCACCCTCAGCATCGACAGATCGATGTGATTCACAGATGTAACAGTGTGCCACGATGGCATGATCCTGTTCAACCTGCCACTCTAAGAGCTCTAATGGGTCTTGCGCAAAAACATACACGCGCACACTCTCAAAAGTCTTCTGTGCTGACCAGGGATTCTAGTAATAATAGCAAACACATGTTCCTGGGTCTGCTTTACTGTAAACACACACACACACAGCAAAGCATAATAAAGCAAAGCAAATGTATTTGTATAGCATATTTCATTCACAAGGTAACTCAATGTACTTTGCATGATTGAATACATTTAAAAACAAAGAAAAAAAATAAATTAAAACAGCATACTATGCAACAAATATTTAAAGATGGAAATACTCAAACATCATTTAACCTGGATTTAAAAGCATTGACTTCACTTCTGTTGCCAACTTATTTCATTTGCGTGCAGAGTACTAGCTAAGTGCTGCTTCACCATGTTCCGCTTAAACTCAAGAAATTGCTGAGTCCACCAAAATGTTCTAGGTCACCTCAAGAGTCTTAGTCATAGTTTTAACAGGAGCGATGTCATTCATGACATTTGAGATTTTCCAGGTGAAATTGTCCAAAACTTAATCAACGGTCTCAGCGTTCATCGGTTTTGGTACAGCTTGAATCTCCATAAACTTAATGGCAGTACTCTCCTTCATGTACATTTTCTTAATAAACATAGTGGTTGTCTGAACATTTGGACAAATCTGTAATCTGAACAATATACAAAAATGGTGTTCTTTATAATAATACACACACATAGTGAGCACATGCAGAGGAGCATCAGACCTAAATCAACACATGTACGTTTTAGAACGATATCTAGGGAAATCAAATGTTCACTTGTGTGCTCATTTATGAAAAATAATTCCTATATGGGCTCTATTTTGGAGGAACGATAAAGACAAAGATGTACCAGTATATCAAAATCTTCTGGCATGCTTGCAAATGTCTTTTTTCTTACGTATTGGTTGGCTAAATGAGAATTTCAACCAATCTTTTCCCTTAGAGCATTCAGCATTTCCTGGACACTTGTAATAAATTATGATTAAAATCACCTGTCGATATTGTCTGTTTCTAATCATTTTTCAACAATATCATCTCATTACAAACTTGCCTAACCCCAGCTGTGTTGCAGGCTCCAAAATAATACATTTGAAAACTATATATTGTCCACATAAGACATGTTTATACCATTCAGGTGTTTAAAACAGCTATTGTTGCAAAACATTTACTATAGTCTGTTAAACATGATGAGAGATTATAGCTTGGACCTTCAACAATATACATCATGGAATGTGCTAACTTTCTTCCACATGATGTACCGATGAAGTCCATTCACACCGTGGACACTTCAGCAAGCACCAGGAGAACCTGCAAACTTCTCAACTGTGAACTAAACACATTAACTTTTCTTTCAATGTTCTGAACTGAAACTGAAATATTATGCCTTAAAATGGCTACCCGGCCACGCACCTGTCTTCAAGCAACACCGTTTAGTCCTGCATTTAAGCCCATCAAATCCTCCAACAAGCCTTTGCCTGAGTATTGATGCTTATTTTCTGACTCACCGGCTGACTCTTGCACTCTGAGATTTTTGCCATACAATTGTATTATCCTGGAACACGCATCTGTACTCCCCCAATTGTGTTTCTCCCCGTCTCCAATGCTTCTTCCGTACATTTCCCGCCTTGGAGTCTGCTCTCGCCACACTGCCAAGCCTCATCAGCTGCTCAAGTTCCCTTTTCCTGCTCAGTCTTTTTCCCGAGGGTCCACCACCTCACCTACGATATTCTTACCTTAAGCCAATTCACAGTAAACCATTCAAAATGTGCTCCCTCCTCCCCAGTCTGCTTTTGTGTCCAATTTAACTCACATACGACGGCAAATCGTGACAGAGCACACTCGAAAAATGTATGTATGTATTTTTAATAAAGATGAAATGAATGAAAATAATGTTCCCGTCATCATTTCATTCTTCATGCTATAGTTTTACAGTATGAGCCTGAAACTTATTTGCAGTTAGTACACTCGTACACAAAAGTGTACTTAATACAAAGCGATACAATACAAAGGAGGTAATTACTTTTTTTATGTAGTCATTCAACAAATTATGTGTTTAGGGAATAGAAATAATATGTTATGATCTTAGAATTAAGAATAAGACCCATCATACTAATTCATAATATAGTAAAAAAAATTTTTAAAAATTCACAAATTAATATAATGACAAGGAGTCATCAGAAACAGAGGCTTTTGTAAGTTAGAGTTGTTATATCTTGAGAGGTCTAAAAAAGGCAAACACAAAGCAAGGCTCTGTCTGTGGAGGCATTACTCTATGAAATAATTCCGAAACAAAATTTTAAAAACTGTAACACACTCGCTGTTTGAAAACGGATTTTAAATTAGCACTGAAAAAATCTATATCTGAGAAACTGCATAAATGTCATAATGTCTTGATGTGTTAGCTTGAGTGTAATGAAAATATGTTTGTGTAAATGTGTATGTTGGAGTACAATGTTTAAATGATAGAGGGCATATTTTCCTGTCCTCTTTTCATTTGCTATACTGTACATCACAGTATATGAATAATCTCTTGAGTATTAACATGATATAAGTCCAAATTTTTAGACCAGGGTTTAGGACTAGATACACTTTTTACTTCATCTTATTACATTCAAACTGCTCAACAAAGACATCTATTGATGTTCTTTCCTTTTAAATTAATTTTTTTGTTATTGTTTCGTTAATTTTTGTCACGACCCATCGGAACGAGAGTAGGACCCAAATGCAGGACTCGGACGATGCAAGGTAGTTCAAGGAGAAACGTTTATTATATGCCGAGGTCGGGGATCGAGCAGGCAGTCCGGTGCAGCAGCGGGAGTTGGGACGTCGGGCGAAGAGAGCAGGCAGGAGTCGGTACACAGGGGAACAATCAAAGCAGGCAGAAGTATCGAAGGAGTCAGGCTTACAAGGTTGGTCGGAGAACGGACAAAGGTCGGTACACACAGGTTGACGATCAGGGACACCGGAGCACTCGAATGGGACATGAAGCTCAACGAACTGGCGCCCACCAGTCGTCATCGGGGTGATATAAATACACGGACTAATCAGCCCGCATGATACGCAGGTGTGCGCCTCAATCAGCGCACCTGCGCGGGCACCCACGCGGGCACCCGCACAGCTCGTGCGGGAGCGACAGGATCATGACGATTTTTCTATGTATTTTTTTTATTTTTTTTTTGTATTTTTTGTGTGTACAAGAACCATCCAATTACATATATGCAGCTGCAGTGGTGTTCACAAACACTTGTTAGACAATGTTAAATGCTGGGTGATTATAGTCCCGTTTTGAACAATTACACAACAAAAATATGTAAAAACTGAATAATTAAACAAGGAGGATAGAAATAAATAAGCTGTTTTACTTTTTAATTTACTTTTATTATTATGAATCACTACTAAGTATTTATATATTCAATACAACCAAACAATCAATCAATCAATCAATCAGTCTGTATGACTTACTCTGCTAGCTCCCATTTCTTTGGACTTTTATCATCACATTTAGAAGATTTCTAATACTACAATAACGTGAACTCAATAGGATGTAAAAAGTAACAGCATTAGGTTGACGGTAACCTAAAACACACTGGAGTATTGCTGTCGCTTCAGCGAGTGAGTGTTGAATCAATTTTAGATGACGACAAGTAACGAACTAAATGCCCCATCAAGGAGTCCACATACAGTAGATAGATGCAACTGTATGCACGTTTGGTTGAGTGGAGTGTGTGTGTCTGTGTGTGTGTGTGTGTGTGTGTGTGTGTGTGTGTGTGTGTGTGTGTGTGTGTGCGTGCGTGTGTAGTCGTGTGCACGTGTGTGTCCGTGTAAACATATGCGTTTACTTGTGTGCTTGAGGAAGAAAGGTACGAATCAATAATTTCCATCAATCATCCACTTCCTGCCTCAGTCAGCAGCTGGTATGCAGGAAAGCTGTGAGAATCATTAATTGCACACGTACACTCGCAAGCTCACGCACTACATCATTACTGTCAACAGCTGCTGAACAGGCCATGCGAGTACCCAAATAACATCATTATCGCAAGTATTCTTCAACAATGTGCCCCCTTTCAGTCCCGCTGGCCTCTCCCCTCGACAAGGAGCCGGTATGAGTGCACTCCTTGGCCTGATCTCACCACTCGCGCCACAGGCCCCGCAACGATAACCCCCCCACCACCTCCACTCCTCACACTACTGAGGTGGCCTTTGACCTTAAGGGACGTGTCAGGGAGAAGTCTGAGGGAGTGCCTGTCAGTGGACGGTGGCGCAGGGGGTAAAAGAGACCTGAGTAATGAGTCAGAAGTGTGTGCGTTAACGTGTGTTTTTGTAGGCAAAACGAGTGTTTGTGTGATTTTTGTTTTCTCATTTGTCCCACTGCCCACTGTTGTCTGGTGTTTAGTAGGAGTGTGCTTTTGTGTATGCATATGCTGCATGTAAATGTACAAGTGTAGGTATTTGTGTTTGTGGGAGAGATTCTGCTCATTTAGAGGTGAAAGTGTGTGACCCACTCGTTAATCACTGGTGACAAAGTGTAAGAATCAGTTAGAGATAGAATTTGCTCTCAGCTCATAAATCACAACATGGACACACACACGCACGCACACACTCGCCCGTGTACACACACACACACACACACACACACAAACTACTCTAAAAGTCTCTTGGTCCTGGCATGTCATTTTTTGATTCATTTTTTTCCCCAGTAAATATATTAAACACTTTTATGTGACAACACCATATTTCATTATTTTCTTTTGCTAAATGAAAGTGCTGAATGTAACTATTACACCATTAATTACTTTACATTACATTTACACTTGCCTTTTCATAGAATCATCTATCCATTTCCTGTTATGCTGATCGTCACCTGGGTTATCGGTGAGGAGAAGGGTCCATATAAATATTCAATCAGTAAATATAAATATAATTGTAAATATTCAATCGGATTCACTTCTATGCGAGATTTCCGGTCTTCATTGAAATCTAACACATGTAGGTTTTTAGAACTTGGGAGGAAGCCAGAGTACCCGGAGAAAAGTACAAGGAGGGCATAGGAGTTCTGTACAGGAAGGCTGGGGCCGAGATTCGAACCCTGAAACTCAGAACCATGAAGCTGACATACTAAACACTGTGCTGCCCTTTTCGGAAACACTAATCTCAAGTGAAAATTCTGTTGAAGACTTTTTATGCCTGATCCTAAAAAAAAAAAAGATAAAAAGAATAATGCACATTAACTTGAATGCAGGAAATAGTTTTAACCTGATATCCGGTCTGGAAATAGTTACACATTACTCTTTACACAAAAATCAATTAAGTATTTATGACTACTAGCTAGTTATTAAGTAACATATTACTGGTATTAATGCTAGATTCCTCCAAAACTTCCCAGTTTCAGAGAACCTCCATTCTGACACTTTTTGATGAATTCTATTGAAAGAGTCCTGTCACTGGTGCCCAGAGATGAGTAGTAATGCACTAATGCACCATACTTTTTTTTACTATTACTTGTATGTTTATGGTAAGAAGAATTGATAATTTTACTCTAATGACAATAATCGACATGCCACCCTACTATTATTTATTGACTTTTATATGCATTAGCTAAAGCATTTTTTTGTCTTCATCTTTGCTTTCTGCATAGTGCACCGTTGTGCCAGTCCATCGTGATCACTAGTGTCATTTGACCCGAATTCACCAATCGACAGACAGTTACATTAGAATCAAAATCAAAATCAGAATCATCTTTATTTTTAAGAAAAACATAAAAACACACCACCGAGAGTCACAGAGCTATGAAAGGTTACCAATAACGTGGTAATATCTCAATCCAATTTTTTGGGCGTAGGTGGGGGTTACGAAAGTGATGTAGGGCAAGTTGAAATGACTAAAAGAGCACAATCAGTATAGAGTAACGCAAATGGTGCACACTCGAGAAATGTTAGCAGTTTAAAAGGCTACTGACACGACAGCATGATTTTTAATGTGTTTTTAATGAAAAAAAAAGGCAGCCAGAATGGACCCATCCGTTTTTTCACCACACATCATGATGTTGCCGTACTGTAGATGGATTTTTGCATCTCCCACCATGAAAATCCTCTCGAGGCATTTGTGTTGGAGAAGAACCAGGAAGTGACGTTTTTTGCAGTAGCGGTGTCGAGTGTTTATATTGGTTTGTACCTATTGTACTGGCGAAAAATTACTTGTTTTTTTTCATCGTGTTAGCCAAAATGCCGGCTCGTCGTATTGCTGGATTTTGCTTGGACACTCGGGAGGATGGATTTACTCTTCACACTTTACCAAAAGAATCGGTTCATCATGAAAAATGGATTGCACAGCTTTATGGGTTCTAAATGACAGGTAGGTGTGTCGAGAGCTATTAAAAAAAAATAGTTGGGGGGGGGTGGCGTCACCGTGGCTCACCTTAAAAGCATTGGCCTCACAGTTCTGAGGTTTAATCCCGGACCCACCTGTGTGGAGTTTGTGTGTTCTCCCCGTGCCTGTGTGGGTTTTCTCCGGCCACTCCGGTTACCTCTCACATCCGAAAAACATCCAACATTAATTGGACACTCTAAATTGCCCCCTAAGTATGATTGTGAGTTTGAGTTTTCATAACAATATCTATTTTTAAAATGTATATGTGGACGTCAGTAGCCATTTAAAGTGACTTGAAGTGCAATTATCCAGAACAGTGATAATTGTGCAAATGGTGCACATGGGTGGTCAGTATTGGTCAACAACAGATATGCATATGCAGTGTTCCCTCACTCCATTGGCAGATAGCAGCCAAGATGCTGAGCTGAAAAAACCTGGAGGAGAGAAATTCGGGGATGATGGTGTTGAATGTAGAGCTGAAGTCCATGAACGAGTTGCTCATGTAGGTCCTGTACTGTTAAATTGATGAAGTGTGGTCCCATGTTGTCTGTGTCATCCACAGACCTGTTCGCTTGGTATGCAAACTCCAGGGGGTCCAGCAGAGGACCTGTGACTCATTTGTGGGGGACCAGCACAAGGCGTTCAAAAGACATTATGACCATAGATTTTAGGGTGACAGGCCTGTCGTCATTCAGATGCAAGATTGTAGGTTTCTTGATGACTGGAATGATGGTGGAGCTTTTGGAACAGGATGGTACTTCACACAGTTCCAGAGATCTACTGAAGAGCTATGCGAAGACCGTAGAGAGCTGGACCACAAAAAAAAACCCTTAACAGGTAAACTGAACTGACTCATTTGGGGGGGGGGGGAAATACAGAGCCACGAGAGTCGACTTTCAAAACCCTGAAAAACAACAGTTTTCGGATGCAGTGTAGTCTTGCCACTGCCCAAACATGGATGTCTCAACACACTTCTGACTTGAGTAAACACTTACTGGTAAGTTGCAGACATTTCTATTCTTGTTTTCTTTTGTTTTTTGGAAGTGGCAACATTATTGTCATAAGTAACTAAAAAAACCCTAAGATCTCTCTCTTTACTCTCTGTTTCTCTCACCCTCTCCTCTTCTCTGTCTCTCTTACTCTCTGTACCTCTCATTCTATTACACATGGTCTTGTCAGCAAATGACATCTATATTTAGTGCTTTAAGTAAATAAAGTAAATAATGTTTCTGTTGGGCCCAATGCATGTGTTTTGGACAATTAAAAAATAAAATGGTGGTAGGTGTGTGGACTCCAATATACTGTATGGTTTATTTTAATTTTATGATTTTTTTTTCCATTTTTTCAGTACTTTCTTACTCTTAAGTAAATATTTGGCAGACTATATTTTACTTTTACTTGAGTCATAGTATTCTAAAGCGGCAGTACTCTAACTCAAGTACAATATTTGACTACTTTCCCCACCTCTGCTTATGACATCCTCAGCATACCTCTTAAAAAGTCAGTTCTCCAAGCAACAACAACAAAATATTAACTGCTTGATATGTTTACTTGTTCTTTGTGTATTTGGGAGACCAACATTTCAAAAAGAGGACCATCTTCAACAAGGGAGGTTGAAAAGCCGGACATGATGATACAAGAAGAATAGTACCGTATGGAGTACCTTACATAAATCGGCAAATATGCAATTTACTCCAATTTCTCAAAATGTCTTCTCAATCATCAATATACTCATTCAAACCACTCACCTTTCTGGGGCATTTCTCTCTTAAGTAACTGCTGAGTACAGATTTTGTTTCTGTGATAACTGAGGTAGAGCCACTGCATGTGGGCAAGCGCATGGTTGTCCAGAGTTGCAAATGACTTTATTGAGGGACATTTTTGAGATATCGCTTTTTTTTTCTCAAAAAAGAAATGAGTGACAAATGCAGCGACTTTTTGAGGTGTGTATAGAGACTATGGGAGACTCTGAGATTCACCCCTCCATGTCCAGACTGCAAAACACCGATGTTTGCACAGGCCGCCACTGGCTAATTATAGATTTTTAAGAGTGTCCAAAAGACAACTCACATGGTCTTTTGAAACAACAGAGACCCATAGCAGCACCAAAACACACACAGAGATGCACACACAAACACAAAGGGTAGCAGTGCTCCTACTTAAGCTGCCGGAAGTCTGTTGAGGATGTGACAGGTCAAAAAGATTAGCTTCCAAATGGTGAAGTGTCAGAGTCATGAGCTGAGAAAAGAAAATGAGACAGCACAATCAGTGTAAAACACAAGACATTATTTAAACGATATTCATGAAGAAGGTAGTGTACGGCGGTAGCTTTGGCATGAACATATACTGCATTACACAGAACACATTTTCATGCAAAAGTGAAATGATCTTTCAGATGTGCCCATCTTAACATGACTCGAGTTCATCCTCTCAGTAGTTCTGTGTTGTTGCTGACTGGTGGGAGCTCGCCTAGCTGTCAGCCAAAGAAACTGGTGCTCCAGGAGAGTCACAACGGGTCAAGAGTGCCAGTCTGATAAAGCCACACTAACTTGTCTACACCTCACACAACAGTTTTCCACTTTACATCTGTCCATCTCTTACTCTTGGCTGTGATACAATATCAATAATATTTTGGAACCATACACAAAACGGTATGTCTAAAACTTGAGGGGACACGTATCAGCAAATGGAAAAATATAGTGGAGTTGGAACTTGTAGTGTCGTTGTATTTATTATTGTTATTAGCAATCCATCCATTTTCTGAGCCGCTTATCCTCATGAGAATCGGCAGAGTTCTGCAGTCTATCCTAGCTGTCAATGGGCTGGAGGCAGGGTACACCCTGACCTGGTTGCCAGCCAATCGCAAAGCACATGGAGACAGACAACAGTCACACACACAATCACACCTATGGGCAATTTAAAGTCTCCAATTAATGCATTTTTGTGGGATGTGGGAGCAAACTATGGTGCCCGGAGAAAACCCACGGAGGCACAGGGAGAACTTGAACCCCGTTCCTCTGAACTTTGAGGCAAACGCTCTACAGCTGCACCACCATGCCGATATATTTGTTATTATTTAAATTTAATTTTTTTCCAGAAGATCATTTGTTGTCAGGAGAGAGTCCGGCCTCTGTTGTAGTTTATAGATCTTGCTGGACCATGCCAAAACAATCAAGTAAATGGCTTTTGCCAAACTGTTGCGCAAACAAACCATTGTCCAAAACATCTCAAGTGTTGAAGAATTAAAATTCCGAACCAAGAGGTGTCTCCAGTTCAAAATGATAAATTCATTCATGAGTGTGTTGCATCACATTTTTAGCCCTTTTCCAGCACTTTGTTGTTTTTGACGCTCTGTTTTTTCCTACCGTCACCACACTGTCAGAAAAGTGATGCTTATGTTCCACTGAGGTTACTTTGGGTTATGACCAAGTTGGTACCCTCAAAAGGAATTACAAACTTCTTAACTCCTATAGTTTGAGAGCACACTCAAAAGCCTTAGAGTTTTAGTAAAAAGCTATGTGGTTTTTATGCAGTGAGTGTAGAATGAACTGCAACACAGTGGAACAGAAATATTTGGGCCAATAGAAATATTTTAGATCTTAAATGCACACGGTGAAGTAACAAATTGGTGGCAGAAAGTCAGTCTAGACCAGGGGTGCTCAATGCGTTGATCGCGATCGAGACAGTTTTGGTCGATCGCGTGAAGGTGTGCCAAAAAAAAAAAAAAAAGACATCACCCTATCATCCATCTCATCACTTGATTTAGGTATGGCAGGTACGTCGATCGCATGCACATAAAAGCGCGCACTAGCAAGGTGGCTTCCTATTTACGGTCTCTCTTTTCCTTTCTCCATGGCATTTGCGGTGACGTGTGAACCCAACCCATGTCGGTAGCTCGCGAGAGGCTGGCTGCTTGAAAAGTAGATCTTTGGGTAAAAAAGTCTGGGCATCCCTGGTCTAGGCATATTATTGCTGAGACATCTAAGTTCAGTGCAATAGGTTGACGACTGGTCTAACCTGATTTGGGTGAATTTCATTGGGACACAGACAGACACATGCTAAGGTCTGTGGACATGTATGGTGAATATCAGCTATATTCTATTTTTCAATGCTGTTTACTAACAGTGGACATCAAACCCTCTGCATGGTGAAAATGAAAAGTAAAAATCTATTCATTCAATGTATTTATTTATTTTAAATCATCTCCCTGCCCGGTTCACAGCTAGGGAGCACAAGAACAATTGGTTGTGTGGATGGCTACCAGCCCTTATCAGCAGCTCCTTGTGTGTTTAATAAGGGTATCCGCTCACATTGTTTGTTGCCACTCTGGCCAAGATAGGCGATAATGAGACACTGTTGTTGTGCCACATTTAAACGGAATGAGAGAAGTGTCTTTGCTTGGATATGATTGAATTTGGCTGGGTTCAGGCCCAGAGTGGCATAGACCTCTATCATTCGTATACATCTCCCTGCACTTGTTTTCAAAATGACCAAAGCCACGTTTAAACTGCCTCCACGCATGTTAACACCGCCCACTGCACTATATTTGTAACACTCGTGAAAATAGAGGTAATAGTTTTAATACCTCACTGACAGTGTCAATAAACACAGAGTTTTACTATCTTTGTAATGAGAGAATATTAATATACAGTATGTAATAAATCTCCCTATTTTATGCAAGTGGTCTAATTGTTGTTGCTGGTTGGTATTCTGTAAGTCACTGAGACCGAGAGCTTAACAAAATAGACATAGCAGCAGACAAATGCAGTTGCTGGACATGTTTGTTGAGTGAGTAAGTGCAATAGTATAGCAGGGTGTTCAAATAGTTATTTTCTTCATTGTAGGTGATAACAAAATCAGACTATATTCAAGATCCAAGAGGCGCGTTCTTAGTCACATGACGTCACATACTAAGACAGCTTAACTGGATTGGCTGGGTGTTCGGTTCTGACTTGATGTAACCCTGCCTAGTGGCACAGACGCTGAATTTCAGACAGCAAATTGTAGCCGGTTGAGTTTCAGACAGCGAATTGTAGCCAGTTGAATTGTGAATATTGAAAAGTTACACTGAAATACAACTAAATTCAAATCCTATTGGCACATATTTACTTCCATATTCTTCCTTCTTGCGATTTAATTCTTGCATAGCTAACATATAATTCCATTGCACCATGCTGCCAATTTTCTTGCTCGAGTTTATTGTCATATCCTGGTGGGCCGATTAGTATTATATAAAATGACTAGTCACTTTAAATTATATGCAGTCCTTGAAGTCTTGACACCCTTTGCACAATTGTCATTGCACCGAACTATCAGTCTAATGTCCATTCTAACTGCTCTGAATGCTTTAAAATTGCATCCTTTACACAACATTGGACGACTATAAGTTAAACACAAAAAGTTCCCTGTCAATTAACTGCTGTTTTTAGTCGTCAACATGTGTGTTGTACTGGGGCGGCTCCAACTCCCGGAGACAAATTTCTTGTGTGTTGTTTCCATACTTGGTCAACAAAGCTCATTCTGATCTTTGGCGAAACAAATGTTAGGATCACCATGGCAACATCCAACTGGTTCACATCAGCTGATTTTTGATTGTTTCTCTGAATGAATGACCATGTTGCAATTTTCATGCTGTGGCAAATACATAAATCAGAGTCACATTTTTGTTGTTGTTTCTTTTAAGATCGATCTCCAATTTTTAAGCTTTTAAATGATAGTTTGATGGTGTTTGGTTTGTAGTATGGTACCAAAAAAAGTCCATTCTAGGCTTGTCATCCAAAGCGCACTCACAAGCCAATTAAAGTTCCCCCAATGTTTGTTTTATTTTGAAGGAGTCATAAAAAAGGGAAACGCAAAGCACTCAGCCATAACAGTGAAGTATCCCCCTGAAATCCTAGACGGCCATTAAGCTAATGGGGCCAGGCGGTGGGATAACTCAGTTCACAAGCAACAGAGCACCATGTTCGAGTGTGTTGATGTAAACACGGCACAATGAGTTGGCTTCGCAGAGCATTAACTTAATTTGAATGGGCAACTGTCATGTAAATACAGACTAATTAAACAAAGGTGTCAGTTGGTGTCATGTGGTATTGCTTAAATCAATTTCCACATTATTATCGCCATACGGCTTGAAAGTCACACTGGTAAAATCACTTTAACTTAAAATTCCACATTGTGCGTATCATTTTCAAAATCAATACAATTATTTTTTTAGACCCCTCTTGACTTAGTTGGTCTTGAGAGTTGTGTTCAAGAAACGACAAAAAAGACGAGAAAAGACAAACTTCCAATTTATAGCTGTGGCAAAATTAAGAAAATGTCAAACCACGTGTAAATTACAATAATCACACTAATATAAGTTTAATAGTGTTTACAGTGTTTCCTATGCATATTTCAATTCACCTGTTGCAGATTCATCGGTCTGTGGATTTCTCTTTAAATTCATTCATCCATCCATTTTCTTCCATTATCCTTATTCTCACAAGGGTCGCAGGAGTGCCGAAGCCAATGCCATCTTATATCAGGGAGGAGGCACAGGTAGGAGGTTTATCCTGAACTGTTTGCCAGCCAATTGCAGGGCACGTAGAGACAAACACTCACACTCACGATCACACCTACAGGCAATTTAGAGTCTTCATTTAATGCATGTTTTTTGGATGTGGGGGAAAAACCCACGCAAGCACGGAGAGAACATTCAAACTTTACACAGCCAAGGCTGGGATTTGAAACCTGGTCCTCAGAACTCCGAGGCCAATCCTCTAACCAGTTGTGTCACCATGCCGCCAAGTAAAACACATTCTACGTAGTTTACAGTACGACAAAGAGTTTAAAACGGTATTAAGAGTTATAGAAAGTTTTTAAAATGAAGTAAAGTATGGTAGATGTGTTTGGGGGGGGCAATGGTGGGTGTGGGAAGATCGATAAGTGTCTGGGGCTGTTGGTACAGTTTTAGAATATGTGTAAATAATTAAAATTACATATTTGGTGGCCACATTACGGATTTCACCTCTTGCCGGTGTGGTTCTGGATCTAACCCTTGCGATAAACAAGGGGTTATGATTAATATACAACAAAATTTAACAAGCAACCATAAATAAAGACAAAATAGTTACACATGCAATTCTTATATTTCCGTAAAAGCAGAATTGACATTTTGGTATTCACATTCATTAATCAAAAATGGCAGAGGTTTTTAAAAGTTTTAGGTAGGTTAGGTTTGCAGGCTGTATCTTCAGAAGCTAAACTAGCTTCTTGTGGTTGAAATTTTTTTTTTTTTTTAAATTTTGTTTGTTCGTTTATTTGTTTTATTTTTAATGTTTCACAGGAACCCATGGTTTTCCAAGTCGGATATTTCCTGCTTTCCAGTCTCAAATGCAGCCCGAGTTTCCGTGTCTTGAATTCAGAGGTTGCTTGCGCTCTCCGCGTGAGAAAGTGCAGATTAGCTGGAGCTTTTTACAGTCCAAACTATTTACTGTGTTTATTCATAGTGAGCAGGCCACACAAAAGTACACACATACACGCACACACACAGACCTCAGGTGGTACGAGATCGTTTACTCCCGCTCTCATTCCGTCTGTTTGTTTGAACAGGAGGAGGTGGGCGGGTGGTCGTAAGGACGGCGATCCCATCCTCAATTATTGTGGAAGAGCTTTTTTATGAGCCTCTCTGGCCATACATGCAGAGACACAATGTGAGTGTGAACTAATGAATTTGGAAGAGTCTTTACTGACTCATTTACAATAGACTCCCCACGTGGACGAGGTGAAGGAGAGCAAATGATGGGGCTATTTGAAATTTGACTGCACCAGCATTAAGGCTATTATAAGTGTTAAGTGGCCTGTTAAGTTGAAGTAAATATCCAATGTTGGGGAGCCTTCACCTCTATGGTAACATTTATGAAAAGTACTTCAGCTGCATTCAATCAGCTGAAGGCGTAGAGAGGTGGGAAACGGAAATTGCAGTACACAGTTGGAATATCCATTCATCAATTTTCTATAGTGCTTATCCGGTCGAGGGATGTGGGTGAGATGGAGTCTAGTTATGAACTCAAATGAAAATTCTTGACCGGAAAAGAAAAACAAAACTGGGGGCCCACCAACAACAATAAAAATAAACTAAAAAAAAAAAAAACACTGAAAGAAATTATCAGTCAAACTACTTTTGTTTTCAATTCTTTTGATGGAGCACAATCACTTTACAGTAATGAAAATATAAACATAACTCAAATCTGCCATTTATTAATTGTAAAGCTATGCCAATTATTAGTAAAATTACATTTATGTCGATGAGTACAAAGCTGGACATAACAGTATTTTCCTCTATAAACATACTAATTTGCCTGCTATTTTACTCTTCAAAGCTATCTAATCAATGCTATAACTCTGTTTAAGACAGACCAATTTGACAAGTGTACTATACCCCTTATTTTGGTGTTTGGTGACCTCATGTGATTACTTCGTGATTAGCATGGTGTTTCCATCTGTCTCGTTTTTTCCTCCACCTATCTTTCGAGAATCCTAATAACATTGATACTTATGTAGTGTCGTTTATTCGCTGTCATGGAGGTGATGATTAGTGACTTATGGTGCGTTGACAATGGACAAAATGCACATGTTCGCGTCCACGGCTCGGCATCATATTCAGCTGCGTTAGGTGTGGCCCGTAGGTAGCTGGCAATGAGGTTAGGATGCTCTATGTGGCCTAGTAGCCGCTTTCATGAAGGTGGTAAAGCCAGATGATTTGCAATAATCATCGCAACCTTCAAATCTCCAGCCTTGGACCTGGGAGGTGGATATGCTAAACACTACTCACCATCTTGCCACAACTGGGCTATAATACAGATATTTTTTAACAATTTTGTTTTTAATAAAATGTTGATGTCTTGCTGTCCAGACCTTTCAGAACCCTGAGATGCTTAATGTAATCACTTAAGTCACTTCCAAAATCACTTCTCCTCTCTGTGTGTTCCAACTCTCTTCTCCCTCCTTTGGTATCTGCCCCCACTCTCCCCACCACCCAACACTTCCCCTCTTCCTCAACAGTGCTGGAGTGGAGGAGTGTGTATTCCATCTGTTTTCAGACCCTCGGTGTAAATTCCAGTCTAGCCCCAGGTTCCAAAGAAAGCATAGACTGAGGTTCCACCTTAGGAGGTCTGGTCGTTAATCAAGACTGTGTGGTAGGGGCATTTAATCCCCATATCATTTTATTCATGCATTTAGGGTACACCTGGCTGAAAATAATCTTTATGTGCATTCACACAGACCTCCAAAAACCTTAGCTTGTGTCCTATTATTGAAAGGTGAAGAATCAGCCCAGGACTACACAACAGGACTTGGTCAATGACCTGAAAAGAGCTGGGACCACCTTTTCCAAGGTGACCGTTGGTAATACACTAAGATGTCATGGTTTGAAATTATGCACGGTAACAAAGGAGCCCCTGCTTAAACCAGCACATGTCAAGGTCCGTCTTAAGTTTGCCAATGACCATTTGGATGATACAGAGGAGTCACCCAACCCAAACCCGAGCCAGTCTCCAGACCTAAACCCAATAAAAAATATTTGGAGGGAGCTGAAACTCCATGTTTCTCAGCGAAAGCCCAGAAACCTGTCTTATCTGGAGAAGATCTGTGTGGAGGAGTGGGCCAAAAATCCCTCCTGCAGTGTGTGCAAACCTGGTGAACAACTACAGGAAACGTTTGACCTCTGTAATTGCATACAAAGGCTTCTGTACCAAATATTAACTTTGGTTTTCTCAGGTGTTCAAATACTTATTTGCAGCTGTATCACACATGTATATCGTTAAAAAACAATACATTGTGATTTCTGGATTTTTCTTTTTAGATTATTTCTCTCACAGTGGACATGCACCTTCGATGAAAATTTCAGACCTCTCCATGATTTCTAAGTGGGAGAACTTGCAATATTGTGGTGTTCAAATACTTATTTTCTTCACTGTATCATGGGGGAAAAGTCTTACCAAGAATTCATAACTCAGTTGCCAGCAAATATGTAAGAAGAGAGGAATAAAATCAGCAGGTTGGGGTTCACTTTTCTCAAGGAAATACTTCACGTAGAAGAACTGCTACATCTGCGGTCCATTGAAGTAAATGAGGTCTACGGAGTCATCCTTCTGTATGGTAGCCCAAAACGAACAGGATGAAGGTAAATTTACACGCCGAAGTCGTGGCTGCGCGGTTATGACCACGACACACACTCATTTGTCCCACACAGTTGGGAGGCCTTGGCTCCAAACTGCACTGCTTTCATGTTTTCGTCCATGAACTTGCCATGTGATGAAATCAAATCTCCTATGTATAAACACGGTTGATCATAAGTGAGCTGCTTTTCATGGAGTCAAGCTACTGAAAAGCAGTGTTGCAAAAAGTCTGCTGTGCTACAAGGTGAAGATTAGAATTTGATGCTTACCGATAGACGTGTTCACACATGCGTGCATGTGTGTGTGTGTGGTGTGTGTGTGTGTGTGTGTGTGTGGTGTGTGTGTGTGTGTGTGTGTGTGTGTGCATGGATATGCCATTACAAGCCTTGGAGCAGTTTGTCCTCAATTATTGGTCTTGACGTTGAACGCCTAATTTTTACACTTTGTAGGTGCCCTGGAAGAACTTTCTGTTCTTGACCTAAAACATGTTACATACATAGCGATTTTTTTCTCAACTTAACCAATATTTTTTAAATGCAAGAGTTCCCACACATAATGAGGAAAAATTGCCATGTGGTGGCTTCTCTTATACATCGCAGTTGTATCCTCTTCTTGTTATTTTTAATGTGGTGAATGACTTCAGACGTGTAATACGAACCACTTCCTCCTCTAAACGTCTCCAGCAACATTGCAAGCATCACGTATCTTCCTAATCATTGCTGTTTCATGTCAACGAGTCTATGGTGCATACAATGTTGACCAGACATATGCTAGAGCTTGAAAATAGTGGACCAAGGGGTGTCACTATTTTTTCCCGATGGTTTTATTTCTTCCTTTTATTCTACTCCAGGTGTGCCACTATTTTTGATCACAACTTTAAAAGTTTGCAAGCAGAAATTTTGAATAGTTTTAAACCCACAGATATGTATTGGTATATTAAGCTCTGTGCCAAAAGCAAAGCTAACCAAGGAAAGTCAAAGTCATTCACGCAATGTGCCTTAATTGTAAGATAACCAAAAGATCAAGGATGCTGATTCACTGTGCTGCATTTGGTTGCGTAAAATGCACGAGTACGACAAGGGAAATGGGAGTTCCTTTCATTTACAATATTTTTAGAATATCGTGTAATGTTTTTTTCTTTTTGCTCTTTTTTCAAAATGTTGTGTATTGATACACACTTTGGCAGTGACAAAAAACTAGCCCTCATGAAAATAGATTGAGCAATAAGCAAGTTACAACTTCATTTCAGTGTCTATGCTTTCTAACGGAACAGGACCTCTCCACTATGGGTGCTGGCATGTCTGCTACCCAAGCCGCTACATTGTGCTGGTGTAGCTTTGTATTGTAAATTCCCATGATTGTTTGGACATAACAAACTTCATTTGTTTTACATCAGGCACATTGGTGAGGAGCTAAGGAATCCTCAGGATCAAGTGCTGATTTCATCCTCAGCTTTAGTGTACATATTTAAAAACAAGCAAAGAAAAATCCTTGAAGAGACATGTTGGATTTGCGGCAATTATTTTTTCATTTGCACAGTAATTATTGCAGGATTATTTTCTGCTATGAAAATGCTAAACAATACAGTATGTTTGGATAGCTTTTTAAAAACAGCAGACAAAGGACAGCGCTCCAAGGACTGCAAGTTAAAATGCAAACTTCATCATACCTCATTTCTCCATAATTTTCAGTGCGGCACTAAGTGACCTGGAACAAGAATGAACAGAGTAGTCACAAAATATAAAAGATCTTCTATCCATCCATCCATTTTCTGTACCCTTTATCTACACTAGGGTTGTGTGCATGCTGGAGCCTATTCCAGCTATCTTTGGGTGAGAGGAAATGGTCGCCAGCCAATCACAGGACACAAAAAAAAACAACCCTTCACACTCACATTCACACCGACGAGGAATTTAGAGACTTCACGCAACCCACCGCACATGTTTTTGGGATGTGAGAGGAAATTGGAGTACCACGAGAACACCCACACAGGCACGGTGAGAACATGTAAACTCAACTTATGTGAGACCAGGATTTGAACCCCAGTCCTCACAACAGTGGGGGAATTGTGCTAACCAGTCATCCACTGTGCTGCCACTATAAAAGATCAACAACTGGAAAATAAAATGTGAGAAAAACTTTTTCTTTTTCAACAAATTATAGTAACATCCTCTAGCGTTAACATTGGAGCTTCCCTCTGTTGGAAACTTATTCCATTTGTGTACAGCATAATAGCTCAATGCTACTTGACCATGTTTGCTGTAGCGTATACTGTGCATGCTGACACTAACACAAATTAAAACACTCCCAAAGAGCATTAACAGCATAACAGTATGTGACACCCTTCATTTTTTTTTTCTATTGAATCATTGCTCTGTATTTAATGTCAAACACACAGTATCATACAGTAATAAAACAGGCACCATCTGCTGGATCAGCTAGTGCTGGAAAGGACATTATGTTTCAATATGTTTTCGTTAGGTTCTTTTACACTGAGCTTATAAGCACTTCCACATTAGTATGTTAGTCTTGGGGTATGTCGACCTCTCTTCATTATTTAGCCGCCACATAACAATTCAGTTTTATTTGTGAAATAGTGGAAAAATAGATTCTTGGGCCCAGCAGACATTCCACCTCCACCCACTCGACCTCCCACTGAAAAAGAAAATGTAAAAATGTGCATGGACATACACCATCCCATACCATGATCTGATTTCTTATTTTGTCATTCTTTGTTTCCATTGCATTTGCTTGCTGCTTTTTAACACAGTCGCTTACCTTATGCATGATGGATTGCCTGTCTAAATTATGAAAAAAATATAACACAAAGAAATATTATGGACAGCTGGAGCAAATGTGAACACATTTTTCCACTTTTTTATTCCAAAGAGGCACGATGGTAGAGGCAGCTATTCAATTGGGAGAGTAGACTTTGGTGCTGCTGGTATGGGTTTTGACTTGCGAAAATATTACAAACTAAATGTTAACTGTAACACCCTTAAAAAGCCAAATTGAAAAGCACATTACTAATTTTGAATGCTTTACAGTGAAAGCTATTTGAGGTCTTTGTTGTCGAAATTGTACATTGCATCAGCAAAACCTATTATTTATGTATTGTCTTAAACCTTACAGAAAATCCTTCAGTGAGTGGTTATGAGACAGTCATGTAATCCGTTGCGTGTTGTAACAATAACACATTCTAGTTGACTGCCGTGCTATGAGGATGTGTTGAAATGAGAAGTTATGAAAATCAACAATGATTCATATCAATGGCTCAGTGAAGAGCCCATGCAATATTGAAATGCCATTTTACGGTCCAAGAATTCCTGTATTTCATGGCCAACTTAGACAATTGTATTCTTTGGACAAAGCATCTACCTTTCCTTAGTTTCTGTGATATCTCGGTTTCTTGGAAATATCACTGATACACTGCCAAATTAATATTTTCCCTAAATCCAGGCTTTCCAATTGGGTCTAGAAGAGATTAGATATTGGGCATGCATTATAAAAGGTACCCTTCTCTTTCTGCCTTTCTTCTTCAGTTTAGTGACAGTTTATTATATAAGGTTGTTTATAAAATAAATGCAATCTGTTTGACTTAGTTAATAGGTACATATATATATATATATCTCGTACTCGGTCTTCTGTTCCGGTTGATTTTAGATGGATTCAGTTGATCATGCCGTCTTCCACAAAGTTTGATCCATCGAAGACATTTTTCGTATTGGGTCTTCGGTTTTGGAAAGGGTACGAATTGAACTCCACCAACTAGCATTTCAGGATACCTGTCATCACTATTACAAAGTCCGTGACTACACCTCTTAACCATATCTATTGTTAAAGAACCCAAATACGCGATAAAATGCTAACAAAAGCTATCCTGGACCATGCGACTCTCACGGATCCATGAGGGGGAGCGCATTGAGTCAGTGGAAGCTCCTATCCTGCCAGAGGCATGCTTTGTGTCCACCTTCACCTCGGCGGTCGAGTCGCGGGTGAAGGAGGCCCTGGGAGAGACGCCGCCACCCACAGATTGTCCGTCTGATCGCCTGTTCGTCGTTCCATCACTTCAGGGAGATGTCGTCAACTGGGCCCATTCGAACAAGACGGTCTGCCACCCGGGTATGGCAAAAACTTGTTTTGTGGTCCAACAGAGATTCTGGTGGCCCCACCTCAGCAAAGACGTGAAGGAATTCGTCAATGCCTGCCCGGTGTGTGCGGCCAATAAGACGTCCCGTTTAGGACCAATGGGTGAGTTGCGGCCTCTGTCCATCCCTTTCCGCCCGTGGTCACACATCGCGTTGGACTTCTTCACCGGCCTACCGCCCTCTCAGGGAAACACAGTTGTGCTGTCTGTAGTGGACCGATTCTCCAAGATAGTTCACTTTGTGCCACTTCCGAAGATCCCGTCAGCCAAGCAGACAGCCCAGCTAGTGTTGGATGAGGTCGTCCGCTACCACGGGTTCCCCCGGGACATCGTCTCGGACAGAGGTCCCCAATTCAGCGCCCGCTTCTGGAAGGAATTCTGCACCCTCATCGGCGCTTCGGCTACTCTAACTTCGGGTGATCATCCGGAGTCTAACGGCCAAACAGAGAGGGTAAATCAGGAATTAGAGACAGGACTTCGATGCTTAGCTTCTAGGGACCAGAGCACGTGGAGCCAGCACCTCAAATGGGTTGAGTACACCATTCTTGCCATTCTTGGAACCTGGGCGGAAGGACAGAGTGAAGCGGAAGCGGGTGAAGAAGAGGGCCCACCTGGTTGGCGTTCATCCGCTTCGCGGTCCTCAGGTACTCTAGATTTTTGTGGTCGGTGAGGACCACGAACGGTACTTTTGAGCCCTGCAGCCAGTGCCGCAACTCCTCCATAGCTGTCTTGACCGCCAGCAGTTCACGATCCCCCACATCATAGTTT
Source organism: Syngnathoides biaculeatus (assembly GCF_019802595.1). Taxonomy (NCBI): domain Eukaryota; kingdom Metazoa; phylum Chordata; class Actinopteri; order Syngnathiformes; family Syngnathidae; genus Syngnathoides; species Syngnathoides biaculeatus. Next base: position 24,256,919 of record NC_084644.1, on the reverse strand, counting down.
CTCTCTGCCGAGGTTAGCTTCCTAGACAGGAACGCGTACGGGTGGATCCTTCCGTCCACCATGAACTGGCGATCAGGATCCGGGATAATGAGGATGGGTGCGGTGGTGAAAATTGCCTTAAGTTTATTGAAGGCCTGCTGGCAGATCCGGGACCATTCGAAAACGTTGTGCGGGGAGGTGAGAGCGTGCGGAGGGGTGGCCACGGCGCTGAAGTTTCGAATGAACTTTCTGTAGAAATTTGCGAAGCCAATGAACCTCTGCACGTCCCTCCTGCTGGCGGGGGTGGGCCACCGAAGCACCGCGTCGATCTTCCCAGGATCCATCCGTATTTCCCCTTCTGCCAGGATGAAGCCCAGAAAGGCCACGGATGCTCGGTGGAACTCGCACTTTTTCCCATTTCACGAACAGTTGGTGCTGCAAGAGAAGCTGGAGCACCTCTCTGACCTGTCGGATATGGGAGGTCAAGTCTGCTGAGAAGATGAGAATGTTGTCAAGGTATACAAATACGTTTTTGTTCAAGAACTCCCAAAGCACGCCATAAATAAAGTTTTGGAAGACGGCCGTGGCATTGGTCAGTCCGAAGGGCATCACCAGATACTCGTAATACCCCGTGGGAGTGTTGAAGGCCGTCTTCCATTCGTCGCCCTCCCGGATCCGCACCAGATGATATGCGCTGCGCAAGTCCAGTTTGGTGAAGATCCGGGCACCTTGAAGGAGTTCAAATGCCGGCGCGATCAGGGGCAAGGGGTACCTGTTCTTGACCGTGATGTCATTCAGTCCTCGGTAGTTGATGCAGGGTCGCAAAGTGGAATCCTTCTTCTTAATGAAAAAAAACCCTGCACCAGCTGGTGAGGGCGACTGGCGAATGGGTCCGGTTGCCAGAGACTCCTTAACGTAATCCCTCATTGCCTGGTGCTCCGGTACTGTCAAAGAGAACAGTCTCCCTCTGGGAGGTGAGGTGCCTGGGAGGAGTTCGATAGCACAGTCATAAGGCCGATGCGGCGGCAGAGATTTTGCCTTGGACTCAGAAAAAAAACTCCTGTAAATCATGGTCACAAGAGGGCACTGTGGCTAATTCAGAGGTGGTACTCAGTTCAGCAACTTGAATCCCTCCGTCCTCAGCAGCGAGACACTGGTTGTGACAGTCCTCACCCCATGCCATTACCCGACCTGTGACCCAGTCAATGTGGGGGGTTGTGTCTCTTGAGCCACAGGCTCCCCAGGATTATATCACTGCTGCTAGAGTTAAAAACGTGGAAACTAATGCACTCTGTGTGCGTGTCCGGAAAGTCCATACGTAAGGTTTGTGTGCGGTGTGTAACCCGGGAGAGGAACTTGCCGTTGGCGGCGTAAGCAATACGAAGACGCTGTGTGGGGAACGTTGCCGCATGCAACGCTTCGACCACACGGGGATTAATAAGGTTAGCGTCTGAACCGGAGTCAATGAACGCGGTCACTAAGCACGAGTGAGAGTCCGTTCCTACGGTGAGGTGCAAAAGCGACCGCCCTGACTCAGCGACAGTATACCGCACACTCACCGGCGAGATATCTTAAGGTCGGAGTGCTTCGGTCGAACCTGGCAGCGGGAGATTAAGTACCCAAGGCGATCACAGTAGAAACAACGCCCTTCTTGTCGGCGGCGTAAGCGCTTCTCCGCTGAGCTGCCAAGCCCCTCCACTTGCATGGTTTCCAACGTAGGAAGCAGCGTGGGCGGCTTTGAAGTGACCGGGCTGAGCCTCTCCCTCTCCTCCTCGGTCATGCCGTCCATCCGCTCCTGCACGGCCAAGCGCTGATCCACCTTGAGGGCCAGTGCGATGAGAGCGTCCAGCGAAGGCGGAAGATCCACGGCAATGAGGTGGCCACAGATCCGTGGGGAAAGTCCCTGGTAGAAGGCGTCATGGAGAGCCTCCTCGTTCCACCGGCTCTCGGCGGCCCGGATCCGAAATTTGATAGCGTAGTCTGACACGTGGCGACGGCCTTGGCGAATTGTCAGGAGTGAGACCGCCGCCTTGCATTCCGGAGCCGCGTACTGGAATACTTGGCTGAGCGAGCAAACGAACGTCGTCCATGAACGGCAGATCTCCGAGTCGCGACTCCACTCTGCAGTGGCCCACGCCTCCGCCCTCCCCGTCATGTGGGAAATGACGAAGGCGATCCGGGAGCGGTCCGTGGAGAAAGCGGACGCCTGCAGTTCGAAATGGAGGTCACACTGCGCAAGGAAGGGTTTGACGTCGCCTGAGTCGCCTGAGTCACCTGAGAAACGTTCCGGTCGGGAGAGCGGAGTTATGCTGGCATGGGAGGGTTCCGTAACAGGCGGAACGGGTGGACTCGGAGCGACAGGGGGAGTGACCATCGTCGGCGTAGCAGCCGCGATAGCTTGAGGTGCTAGCCACGGCTCCAGCCGGGCACAGATCTCTTGGAGACGTTGATTCGTTACTTGGAGACCAGCCTCCTGCTCAGCCAGGCGTCTGCTCTGGAACTGTAACGATCGACAGATAACTTCGGAGTCGGCTGAGTCCATGTTGTGGCCAGATTGTTCTGTCACGAACGAGGCTCGAGGGCGGACCTAAATGGACGACTCCAGAGGCAAGCAGGTCGTGTACAGAAAGCCTTTATTCGCTCCGTGGTCAATGATCAGCGAGTCAGTCAGGAAAAGCAGCAATATCAGAAGAGGCAGGCTTACTAGGATGGTCAGGGAACAGGCGAGGGTCGGTACACGGTAGGTCAGGTACACGGGAGTGTGGGAACAAGGCATGGGAATCAATGATCTGGCGGAGGACTAGTTGTCCCCCGTCTCCTATAAGTACTGGGTGTAATCAGCCGAAATAGGGTGCAGGTGTGTGTCGACTAATTGGCTGACCACACCCATCCTGGACAAGGACAGGATTCGGTGAGACCTGACGAAGTTGACGTAGAACTTCACAGCCAAAACACAGACTGGTAGGTGCCTCAACACATTTACGTACACCTTGTTGACAAAATAATGTAATTCAAACACATTTAAACGTCTCATGCTGCTTGCACACAACATTGAGTCAATTGTTCTTGTTGTTGTACTAGCAACTGAGGAGGCGTAAAACAAAAATTTAAACCTTCGCTATCATTCTGCATTTAAAAATCACGTTTATAGCCCATTCTTTGCGTTATTTACATGCATTTAGCCCATATTTTAAATCATGAATGCACCTAACACTTGAGAGGACATACTGCCATAGTAGAATTTCAGGAAGACCTCAGCGTCAACAGTACACTGACTTTAAACAGTGTCCAAATTTCGACATCTCCTAAAAATCATGGATACGGATATTAGCTATATATATATATATAAACCTAACCCTATATATATATATATATATATATATATATATATTGTACTTACATTTAAAATGCCACCAAGGCCAAGTGAACGCTGTTCCGGGTTTTCAAAGCTGTCCTCCGTGAAATGCTTGGAACATATTACTGTCAACTATGATTTGTAAATCCGATGCGCCCACTTTGTCTTCACAAACCTCGTCCATCACCTGCCTCTCTGTTCATCTTTCGGGCATTCATGTAAGCTGACTCCATCAGCATTTGACGCAGAACAGGCATATGCAACACACTTCCTCACCATCTTTGCTTGCTTTTTCATTCTCTGGCTAGATGTTGTCTTGACGTGACGTCACATTCCGAGGAGTTATGGAACTTGCCGAATGTAAGTGACTTTTCGAACAAGATCTTGAGACTGATTTTGACGCTAATTTATTTCTTTTCTGTTGCGTTGAGAATTTATAGTTTTCTTTTTAATGAAATTTTAGCTACATTTGTATGATAGACAAATAAAATACATTTCCTCTGGATTAGACCTTTAAATGCCCGTAGGTGTGAATGTGAGTGCAAAATGTTCTTTTTTTTTGTATGTATTTTTGTGTGTATGTATGTGCCCTACGTTTGGCTAGCAACCAATTCAGGGTGTACCCCGACTCTCACCAAAAGATACCTGGCATAGCCTCCACCACACCTGCAACCACAGTGTGGATAAGCAGTAAAGAAAATTAACGGATGGATGGACTATGACACAGTCATTAATTCTTCAGTCCCTTTGCTCAGTAATTAGAAGCACCTCTTTGAGCAAATACAGCCATGAGCCTTTTTGGGAATGATGCAACAAGTTTTTCACACTTGAATTTAGGGATCCTCTGCCATTCCTCCTTGCAGATCCTCTCCAGGTCTGTCAGGTTTGATGGTGAATGTTGGTGGGCAGCCATTTTAAGGTCTTTCCAGAGATGCTCTATGGGGGGTTTAAGTCAGGGCTCTGGCTTGGCCATTAAAGCAAAGTCACAGAGTTGTTCTGAACCCACTCCTTCCTTTTTTTAGCTGTGTGCTTCGGGTCATTTTCATGTAGGAATGTGAAGCTTCGGCCCACTTTGTGGTCCTAAACTCTCTCGAGAAGGTTTTCATCTGGAATAGCCTCATACTTGACATTCATCTTTCTCCCATTGCAACCTGTTGTCCTGTCCCCGCAGCTGAAAAACATCCCCACAGCATGATCCTGCCACCACCATGATTCCATGTTGGTTTTGTATTTGACGGGTGATGAGCAGTCACTGGTTTTCTCCACACATGCCACTTAGAATGATTTTTTTTTAAGCAAATGGCTGCAATATAACAAAGAGTGAAATTTTTAAGGGAGTCTGAACACTTTCTGTAGCTGAGTAATAAAAGTTACATCAAAAGATGTAGAGCAAAGGAATGTAAGAGGAGGCTGCAGCTGGCAAAGAGCCTTTGAAAGGCGAAGCCATAAGCTCCCTCTTCTCTGTGACCATACAAGGCACTGATGACAAGGCCAAGATGACATCTGCTGATAGTGGTTGCTCATCAGCACCTTTATTTCAAGGGACACAGGTTTGGGAGGAGGTGGGGTGGTGGGTCAATGCAATGAGTGGACAAGTGTGAGAAGTAAGACAAATACGCAGGGAATGAAGGCATTATGACATAGGCAGGTTTTACAGTCCAATGTTCAAGTGACACAATCGAAACCTTTTTTGCCCATGTGTGGCGCATGACAGTTGATGTAGATGTCAGTTTTCTTACTGCTCCCATGTGCATCCGTTGCACCGTCTGCCTGGCAGTCTTAACATACCTTTCGAGTCCCAACATCTGCCACATCAAATGCTGTGGCATCTTTTCATTCAGCTGCAGCATGAGATGGCAACTGCTGCCAGGTTCCAACAGCGGTGACCTCAGTCCATTTAGTCTCTTGTTTGTTTTCCCATGAGTCATTATTAAACAGAGCTAAGGTATACTAACCTCTGACATTCAGAAATACACCCAACCCCTGACAAAAAATTGGCTTGCCTCAAGTGTAGATCAGTTTCTTTCCAAATGCTGACATAGCATACAGAGGGTACAAAAAAGTAGGGGTGGTGGAGGGTCAAATGGAGCGGTGCATCACATGCTTGAGGTTCTGATGGCTTTGTTGTGATTCCCGCAGTGTGACATACTGCTCTAACTCTTGACAATTCACACAAAAATGCCTCTGTTTTGACCAATCCTGGTGGTGACTACTGTCATCCTCTATGGCAAGCAGATGTTTATTTACATCAAAACAGCAGAACACTACCGCTTACATGTGCAAGTAGTGGGAATGATCCTTGCAAGAGGATTTCTCTAATACAACAATAGTAATTCTGCTTCTGGAACAACATCTACTATATGTGCCAAACAAAATTCCTGTGTACATGTGTGTGTGTGTTTTTTGTAGATGTAGTCTAGAGTTGATGAAATGCACCCGTACCGTCTTTGTTTCTCGCCTGCTTCTCAATCCACCACTTTCTCTCACTCTTTTTCCCTAAAAACAGTTTTTTAAACAAGCAGTTCTCTCACACGGCCAACATCAACATCTAATAAAGCCCAAAGATAAACATGGACCTCTGTCTACGGCAGAGTTGATTTCATCCCCAAGCAGCACCAGCCAACTCCCGTCCATCTGCCTAAACACAAACCTGCTGTTTTTCACGGTGAAGAAACATCAGCGCTGCACTGCCAAATCACTTTTACTTTAGTTCCTTAGGAAAATGATTATGGAGGAGTCTGTAAATATCAAACCTCACAACTGCTTCTCAGTGTTAAGAGTAATTAAGATTCGATACTGCTACTCCCTTGACATCTCTTCACAGCCAAAAAGAGTAGAAAGAAAATATTTTTTCTTTTTTTTTTAAAGGAAAGGAGGTGGTCTAAGCAATATAACTATCACCATCTCAATTTCAGTGTCCTTGACATCATAATAGTGAGAAAAAGGCTTTTTTTTTTTTTTTTTTAAAGGATTGGAGCATGGTGCATGAACTACAGGTGGCCCATGTCTTCCCAAGCGGTGTAAAGCTGTTTCAGTTATAGTCATCCAATGTTCACAACATAAAAGTTAATCGTTTTAAGGAAATCATGAGGTGGTGCTTCATAACGTCTGAGAACTACTGGAACCGTTAAACTGCAGACATCTGGGTCCTCCTTTTTTTTTTTTTTAAACATAGGGATTTTTTTTTTTTTTGTTCTTCCTAGACCCAACCATCACTGGGTTCTCCACCATCCGTCTCCTGTCCAAAAAAGAACGTATATGTTAAGTGATTGCGAATGGTTATCTGGTGAGTGATTAGCCCATAGTGTACAGTCCTTTCATTTTGTGGCTTACTTCAAGTTGTTATAATTATTGCACAGTGCCAGTTGTCGTAATATAATAACCACTGGTGGAAGGAATGGTTGCATTAATTGCAGGAAAGATTCATGTGCAGGATCTACCTCACTTTGCCTAGCAAAACCTTCGAGTACCCTGCATGAGAATAATATGGACAAGTGACATTAATCAAATTGTCTGGATTTATTTGGTCATGCGTGCTTGAGTCTGATAAGGATGAAGTACAGTATATCAGGGGTATTCCATACTATCGTTGACCCTCAAACTTTTCCGGCCCTTTCCTATATCAGATGAGATCGGGCCCTCCCAAAGTAGACGTACACCTGGTAGCTATAAGCCATACCTCACTTTGCACGGCGCAGTGAAAATTCAACCACTCCCATTCTTTCAAGCTAGTAGTACACGATGCGGGTGCCTGCCATGTAACAGACTCACACAGATTAAAGAATGTTTTGTGTCAATCTGTTTTTCTCGTGTAGGACTTGTCTTGATGCCAGTGATACACAGACAGTCAACACAACTGCAACCAAAATCATCCATTGCTAGGAAATTTTTATTCTTTATCATTTAAGTGCCTTTCTTTTTCTTTTTCTTTTTATTTGTTATCCGGACAGTCCAGTGCAAGTGGCTTGTGCATGGCACCTAATGGCATGGTGACACTTTTTCGGATTATAAATTTCATTCTCCTGAGTGCATCAACTACTAACAACAACGATTAACTGTGTAGTGACACAAGTAAGTTTAAGATTGTCAACATTAACCACCACTTGCTGCATCAGAATGCGTTATTAAAGTGCTTTACATGATGTCAATTAATTATGGTTACAATGTGCCGCTAAGTGAGCCACTTCCACTCCCGGAAAAAACACACACACGGACTTTCACCCCCCCCCCCACACACACACACACACACATTCCTACACACGCACACATACCGACTTGCACTCGCATGCGCACACACAATAAATGATGCACTCTCAGAAAGTGAAGCAAAATACAAAGATTTTTCTTTTCTTGACGTTCTTTGTCTCCATAATTTTCCATCCATACATCCATCCATTTTCTTTGCCGCTTATCCCCGCAAGAGTCATGGGAGTGCTGGAGCCCATCCCAGCCGTCAATGGGCATGAGGCAGGGTACACCCTGAACTGGTTGCCAGCCAATCGCAGGGCATAAAGAGACAGACAACATTCGCACTCACAATCACACCTATGGGCATTTTAGAGTGTCCAATCAATGCATGTTTTTGGGATGTGGGAGGAAACCGGAGTCCCCAGAAAAACCCACGCAGGCATGTGGAGAATATGCAAACTCCACACAGGCGGGGCCGGAATTTGAAATCTGTCTTCAGAACTGTGAGACCAACGCTCTACAGCTGTGCCATCATGCCACCCCAAATACAGTATATGAAATACAAAACGTTAATTAATCTGGTTTCTAATGTAGTTAATTTTCTCCACTTATTAAACTACTGTGTAGCTACAAAATCCCAGTTCCCATGTTCCTTTGACACAACTCTATCTGCCTGCCTTCACTATATGAAAGGTGGCGATGATGCTCATTTCTCCCGGTTTAGTGGAGGCCAGTCACCAAATACGACTGGTTTGGTCCTTTGTGGTACTTTTTAAAATTTTAATATTTGCATAAAAGACTGTGCTTATCAATTTTTAACATGCATTCTAAAAGTCAGGTTTCAATGGCTCTTTAGTACACGTAAAACATACTGACGGAAAATAATTCAGCTACCTTGTAAGTATAAACATCAACTACAATGACATTTGTATGTTTCGTAAAATGTAAATAAAAACAGGATACAATGATTTACCAATCATTGTAAACCCATATTCAACAGGACACACCACAAAGACAAGATATACAGTATATTGCTCAAAATGAAGAATATTATTGTTCAAACGCTAAGTTCAAAAGCGAGCAACATCTCTGATGGTATGGGGGTTGTGTTCGTGCCCTTGTCTGAAGTAAGTAGCACATCTGTTAGGCACCATTTACTGGTTTTGAATTGAGGTACTGAATGGTGCCCACCCAAAAATATCTTCTTCAGGGATATCTTTGGATATCTTTCCTTATTTCAGCAAGAGAATGCCAAGCCGCATTCTGCATGTGTAGTAGCAGTGTGGCTTCGTAATAAAAGATTGCGAGTACTAAACTGGCCTGCCTGCAATCCAGGCCTGTCTGCCATTGAACATCTGACACATTATGAAGTAAAAAATAGGACAGCAGAGACCGCCAGACTGATGTGAAACTGAAGTTGTCCATCAAACAAGAATGAGAAAGAATTCCACCTACAAAGTTTCAACAATTAGTGTCCGTAGTTTCCAAATTTTTATTGATTGTTGTTAAAATGAACGGTGAGGCAGGGGTGAAGGCGTGGGGGGTCGGTGGGGGGTTTAACAAGAAATAAAAATACAGTTCATCAGTTTGAACATTAAATATCTGTTTTTGTAATGTATGCAATTAAATAAAGGTTGAAAATGATTCCATTCTATTCTGCTTTTATTTACATTTTATATAATGCTCCCCAACTTCATTGAAATTGGAATATGTAGTTTGAAACACGAGTGAAAATAATGCTTCATATGTGTATATGAACATCTTGATGGGTGAAGAATGCACACAAATCAAACAAAAGTGCAGCACAGAAAAAAAAAAATCATTTTACTTTTATGACTAATACAAAGAACCTAAAAAAGCTCCATAAACTGATATTGGCTAATTGGAAGAACTAATCAGCCTGAAGCTACCTACATGTGCTGGCAATGATACTTTAAAACAACACTTTTCTTATAATCTCAACTCATTGAAATAAACATGCTGCTTTCCCAAAGAAAAATGAAAGTTAAATGGAGGAAGTTCACAGAAATACTTTCATATCATTATAATCACAACTGAAGACCTGCTTGGGTGTCTTGTTCCTTCTTTATTTTAAATAAGTCCTGATCAAAAGGAATAACAATCACGACCATCCAGAATGAACAACAATGAAAAATTTGTGAGACATCCTACACCTGCCAAACACAAATCAGTAATCTTAATGACTATCTGGTACAATCTGTACTCCTTAAGTAGAATCAGATGAATGGCGGCATACAGCAGACATTACATGGTGGCAGATTGTTTTTGTTTCCCTTATTTTTGCTCTTGGTCTCAAGAGTTACTTAACGGTCATTTTGCTTTGGCCCACCATGAAAGGACAACTTCTTCCTCCAATGTACAGGACCCTCTGTCCTAAAGCTTATGATCTTCTGTTATTCATTTTTGCTCAAGTAAAGTGACACTGGTGCTAACTAACATCAGGAAACAGCTTGTGAAACCTGGCTTGCAATTTATATCAAACGATTAACATGAATTTTTTTGCTTTTCTTGACATTTGGGGCCTTGCAAATGAGTGTAAGGGGGGCTTCACCTCTCATCCAAAATCAGTGGGGATTGGCTCCAGTTACCCACAATACTAGTGGCTAGACATGCAGTATAGAAGCATAGATGAAAGGACATTTAGTTCTATTTATGCAGTATTTATTTAAAGGAAGGTCTTGGCTCAACAATTGTTGAGAGAATCTGAAGAGTGGACTAATACGAACAATGAGAATTTATGTGGCGTAATCAGACTTGAATCCGTGTGTACTTTTTTTCTTACACCTGTGTGACAATTAAAAGTACTTTAAAGCTCTACCGACACCTATGGGATGATTTTTAGTATGTTTTTAATTAAAAAAAATGGCGGCCGGAATGGACCCATCCGTTTTTTCACCACACGTCATGTTGTTGTCATATATGGATTTTTGTATCTCCCACCATGAAAATCTTTTCGAGGCATTTGTTTTGGAGAAGAAGCAGGAAGCGAGGTTTTTTTGCAGAAGCCCACACTGGCGGTTTCGTGTTTTTACCTATTTTACCTGCAGGAAAGTATGTTTTTTCCTGAGCGTTAGCCAAAATGCCATCTGATTGTATTGTTGGATATTGCTCCAACACTCGGGAGGATGGATTCACTCTCCACACTTTTCCAAAACACCCGGTTCGTTGTGAAATATGGATTTCCCAGGTGCAAAGGACGAGAGCTATTAAAAAAAATAATAGTTGGGGGGGATGACGTAATCCTCTCAGAAGTAACAAAAGTTCCGTGTCACAATAACTTAATAAAGTATGTAAGTCACTGGTGCTAAATATGTCATTGCACACAGCTGCAGGCAGCATTGTCGTCACTCGCGGCTGTGGGTGGCGTTGTTCGGCACCGCCGCGAGGTGGATCGGGCGCGGAAGGTGGTTTGGCCGTGTGCAGTTTGGCTGTGTGCGGGAGGAGAAAGGAGCTCCCCCCCCCCACTGGCCACCGGTGTTTCGCCCGGCATGGGTCCTCCTGAGTACGCTACAAACTGTCATACATTCTGTCGGGGAGTCTGTTTTTAGTGAGAAGTGATCCACATATCATCTAAATATGGCTCGAAACGATAGGATAATATTGCCTCGGTCACTTCACTCGATTGTGAGATGTTCTCTTCTTCGAAAAGAGCTTCCATGTCAGAAGGGGCGTCAGAAAAATCCGAAAATCTCTGTTGTTCATCTCCAATAGCAGGTGGCACAGCGTCTTCTCAATGGTGACTGTCCCAGTGTGACAGCTGTAAATGACTTAGCAGGCAATATGGCTACCACTTGGATGTCAAGTGAGACTTCCGCAACTTTGAATGTGAATGACACACTCTCCGCTCATATTTAATTTTTTGTATAGACATTGACATGAATAATATCATATGCAATTAATATTATATGTAATTTTTATAGCAATATATATTTTTACAATGTATACAGGCATGTCAGTAGACCTTTAAGTATGAGTATGACTGAGTTTTCATTTTGTTTACATTTTGAGGAAAAGTGGTATATAGAAAATGACTTTTAATCCGCCACCACTTGTTTAATTAAAGGAAGGGTCGGCCTAATAACAATGCTTTACATCAAGCTGAATTTTTAATCTTTTTTAAAAGCTCACATTAGTAGCTTCAATTAATGTTAATACAGTCTATATGCATTTGGAATCGGAGCTCATAATTATCTGTCTCCCATCTTTTGATTTTTGTTCCTGCTGCATGGCATGAACTGTGCATTTTGTTTATCCTATTTTTAGTGATTTGTTTTTTTTTCCAACTCATGTATTGGTTTGTCTAAAGAATAATGCATGCTTTATAAATCAAAGCTTAAAATTTCAGAGTTACAGAGAAGATTTTGCAACCTTAGTGGTTCCACCATGACGTTGACTTCCCTGTTTGAGGATATTTAACCCCGACGTCTCAGTGGCATGAGTAGGAGTCATAGTTCTGGAGAAGAAAAGCCATACAGAGCCGTAGTGATACCAAGAGTGAAGTATGTCATCCTCACATTCTCAATCCCTTTACCATCCTCTCCACTTTCTCATTGCCCCTCTCAGTGTGAAGCACATAGTTGTTCTGAGGACAAGCAGCACCTAGGGAGCAACCAGCTCTTGTTGTAAAACCCCCATGTCTAATTTTAATCCTGCAGCTCCTTCCACTATTGGCCTCTATCTAATTAAATCTGCACTCAGTGGGTCCTGGCCTATGGAAACGGCATTGTGGGGTCTCTGGATGAGCAAAACAAATGGAGACCCCAGCATGTGGAGATTAGAAGCAGACCCTCCATGTGGCTTTTTTGTGTGTGGAAGAAAAACGAAAGGGAGGGAGAAAATGTGGAGGACTGATGGACCTATAGCAGGTGGGGGGAAGAAAAAAACGTGTAGAATGTAGACCACGAGCCAAGAGATGAGAAAAGTCGGCAGGAAAAACAGATTATCAGCCCGCTGCTAACATAAGCATTATGATCCTACAGCAAAAAAAATTCTGCTCATCAGTTCACATCCAGCTGTGTAAACATGCAGATGTGTTAACTGAACCACAAGTCGAGTGCCCGGATGAGGGCATCTTCCAGGCAAACAAATAAACACACACACTAACCTTATTAACCTGCTGGTGTGTTACAGCACACATACAGACCGTGTGAACAACTACCAGCAGCTAGACACGCGCACACACACACACACACACACACACCACACACACACACACACACAGAGTGTTATGCAAGCGTAACTAGATCAGGCGTGACAGTGATTTCTGTGGTCGTGTTTCTTTTAGACCATTACCTGCTAAAACAACAGTACTTTGTCAAGAATTAGATGCATGGAGATATATGTAAAAATTGTTTACATAGTCAAAAACGTCAACCAATGTATTCCTTTTAAACATCCATCCATCTATTAATTTTCTTAGCCACTTATCCTCACAAAGGTCACAGGAGTGCTGGAACCTGTCCCAGCTATCAATGGGTAGGAGGCAGTGTACACCCTGAACTGGTTGCCACCCAATCATAAGTAACTTAAAAACAATCAACCAGTCGCACTCACAATCACCCCTAGGGGCAATTTAGAGTGTCCAATTAATGTTGCATGTTTTTGGGATGTGGGAGGAAACCGGAGTGCGCGAAGAAAACCCACGTAGCCAAGGGGAGAACATGCAAAATCCACACAGGCGGGTCAGGGATTTGAACCCCAATCCTCGGAACAGCGAGGCAGAGGTGCCAACCAGTTGCCCACCATTCCACCTGAATAATAATAATGCTTTCTGTCTGTCATTATTATATTATATAATGTCTCATATTAGCCTGCAGTTAGTACAAACCTTGATCATATTACCTCGATACTGGCCAACTTACACTGGCTCTCAGCCCACCTGAGATGTGATTTTAAGGTTTTGTTACTTCCTCATAAAATATTACCTGGCTTACCACTTTCCTGTATTGCTGACTTAGTGGTACTGTATTTTTGGTCTCAAAACCTACATTTGCAACATGCAGGTCTTTTGGTGAGCCGAAGAACTAAAGAGAAGTCGACAAGTTCATCATTCTCTTTTTAGACTGGAGTACTCTTAATGTTTAAATCTCAATTTATAAGACACTCTGGCATTTAGTTAAATGACATGTGGTACGGTATGTTACCTCATGCTCTGCCTTACCACCGACATCTTTATTTTGGCCTGTATGACTGCTGCTTCACCTCTTGTCTCCCCCCTCCTCCTCTGCTTGCTACTTGGAGAAGAGGCTCAAAGGCATGGATTAAATCTGTGGTTGTTTCTGTGTGAATTCTGGAGAGATTGGGACAAGATCTGAATTGCCCCCCTTCCTGCAGAACTTCATCTCACTCACTGTTATGCTGTTTTAGCTAACATTGCACAGCACCATATTGTGTGATAAATGTGGCCCAATCAGCATCCACTGATGTCTGTTCATCCTTCTCAGTTTCTCCTTCCTGGTGTTTATCCTTGCCCGGATGGGGGTGTTTAGATCAGAGAATGTTGCCAGTCTTTGAAGAGCCTTTTAGACACTTTGTAATAAAGAACTACAGTATACAAATAAATAGATAATAAATAAATACATTGATACATAGATAATAATATGTCCTTTTTCTGTACCACTTATCCTCACTTAGCCAATCTATCTTTGGGCAAGAGGCAGTCACCAGTCAATGACAGGGTACATATACACAAACAGCCATTCACACTAACATTCCCACCTATGGACAATTAGTGTCTTCAATGAACCTACCATGCATGTTTTGGAATGTGGGAGGAAATCAGGGTGCAGGCACAGAGAGAACATGCAGACTCCACATGGGCAGGGCCGGGATTTGAACCCTAGTCCTCAGAACTGTGAGGCGGACGTGCTAACCAGTCGTACACCATGCTGCCGCAAAGAATCCCTGAAGGCCTATTCAATAATGAGAGACAGTATTTTTTGTTTCAGCCTCCGCCTGTGTAAACAATCAAAGGAGAAATATGCAACTGGGCCCCTCTTGTAATTCTTACAAATGTGCACTGCATTACACTGTGTTATGATTACATGTTGTCAAAATCAAACTACCACAGTGCCTCACATCTTATGTTCATTTGATTTTGAAATAAATATCTAAATTCTGATTTGAATGCACTTTAAGTAGAGACCGCCATTGTGTGAGCTCATGGGAACATCTTTGAACAAAGCCATGTGAGTGACCTGCATCTGTCCAGGCTAACATACAAATGCAATGCAAAAATGAACAAGGAACAATCTCGAAACACTCTTATGCAATAATTATGTGATGTTGCATTATTTTAGTTCCATTAGGAAATTTGGCAGTTTGTAAAGTCTATTTTTCATTTTGTTTTTGGTCCTCTCAGTTAAAGTTATCCGAAAGCCCATGTGAAATTGGTATTTTATCACCCCCATAAATCTAATTAACAAGTGAATAATAAACAAACGTATCTAAGGATAAAGGATCGTGTTTTAGT
Organism: Syngnathoides biaculeatus; assembly: GCF_019802595.1. Lineage (NCBI taxonomy): Eukaryota > Metazoa > Chordata > Actinopteri > Syngnathiformes > Syngnathidae > Syngnathoides > Syngnathoides biaculeatus. Next base: position 24,241,905 of record NC_084644.1, on the reverse strand, counting down.
GGCAAGCACAGTGTTCCTGAAGTAGATTGTATGACTAACGTTGTTGCGCTCTCGCCAAAACGTCCACAGAGTAAAACCTTCCAAAAGACAAAAGGGGAGAAAGAAAAGCAGTAAAAACATATGTGCTGGGGTTCTTGTTTTGATAAATTTCTTCGGTGAGCCACAGTGCCAAGTCTGGTTAGTTTCACCCAGCTGGTCAGGCTTCTGCCAATTAATCTACTTTTTTTTTTTTTTTCTTTGAGAGTCTTGCATCTAAATGTATAAAGATCCATAACTCAGGCTGTGATACAACCACTTCCCTCCCAAAGTGAAGCTCACACAGATGAATGGTGACGGTTTTAACTGCAATTATGAATTCCTTTGGCCTTGAATGCAACGGCGGGTCATGCGTGTGTCATGATTTACCGCCATCTCCCCCTGTCTTGATCTGCAGTTACAAGACACATTCCGACATCATTTGTTAAAGTTGCTTTGTTCAACAAATATATGTCTTCCCTGAAAGCAACTCATCCAGCCCCCCTGAAACAACAGAGATAGTGCATGTGATTTGTGTATTTTGAGGGGATTTTCACGTTTGTCATCACTCAGCAGCAAGACTACTCAGCACTGCCCTCTACTGGTGAAGTCCAGCAGACTGTCACAAAATGGAAACTTGTTTCCTTCGGTTCAAAATTGAAACTATATGATTAAAAGTTGTCTCGGGATCCTTAATGGCGAATATATATAATACCCGCCATTCGTCACATGTTCTCTTGCCTAACGAGTCTGTCATCTATCGTACTGTGTGGACACACACACACAGTATAGAAGTTCAATCCCCCTTCAATCCCCTTCTGCCCAATTAGGAGTGACAGAAGGATTAAGTAAACCTCTCTCCCAGGTCACGTGAATTCCGTTCATACAGTTCCTCTCTGGAGAGTGAAGGCACGCACCCTACTGATAACATTGCATATGCATTGTAGTGTAATGGGCCATTTGGAAGTGTCAGACTAAGCCTAATAAAATGTACCTCCGGTAAATAACCTTTGCTATAAACAATCTTAAAGGGACTCTAAGCAGATATCCGATTTTTTTCTCTAAACACATGTGATATTTTTTTAAAATAAGTGCAGGGGCACGCTGGAAAATGGTCAGCACATCTGCCTCACAGTTCTAAGGACCCGGATTCAAATTCGGACTCCCACGTGTGGGGTTTACATGTCCTTTTCGTGCCTGTGTGGGTTTTCTCCGGATACATCGATTTCCTCCCATATCCCGAAAACATCCATGCTCGGTTGATTGACGACTTTAAATTTCCCATTGATGTGAATGTGAGTACAAATGGTTGTTTGTTTCTATGTGACCTGGGTTTGGCTGCCAGCCAGCTCAGGATCCTGAATGGCAAAAATGAAAAATAAATACCCGCCTTTCGGCACATGTTCTCTTGTCCAACCAGTCTGTCAACTAACTCTCCTGTATGACTCCTCTCGCCTGAAGATAACACCGATAGGCTCCAGCATGCCCGTGACCCTCGTGAGGATAAGCAGTACAGAAAATGGACGGACGGATGGATGAACTTTCCAGATTCTGTAGGCAGTGCTAAAATACAACCCAGTGACATCATGGGCATGGGGCCCAAACTTTCTAGCAGGTTTTACCCCCAATATATAAGGACAAAGCGATGTCATAATGTTTGGCTGCTGAGTTGTGAGTTATCTGTGGCGAGCTTCATTTACCACTCCAGCATGCAGTTCACAACCTAACATGAGCAACACTCCTAAAATTGCGTCTTCGCCAGGTGCCTCAATTCAATGAACGGCTCAGTGATGGTTTTTACGCAGAAAAAAAAGAGGATTCAAAAAAATGACAGATTGACTTTTTAAGAAATATGCAGATGGCGAGCTGAATACAAACGCAGTTGTAGTGCGCATTTTACGATGGTTAGTTTTGTAAACATTCAGCAGACTCAACAAGGCTTTGTGGGTAACTTGATATTTGTTAACAGGCAGTGCCAAGTGTCTAACTACCTGGACGTCCTCCTGCCATGCTGCTGACATTTTGAGGGTAAATTGACTTGTATGCTTATTTTTCTTACGATAGTCCACAATAACCATAAAATTTTGAAGTTGAGGCTTCTTCTATGATTTTACATCATATAAGCTATCACCCCCTCAGTATGTTTGTTTTCTTTTTGTGCATCCATTCATTACAATGCCTGAGAGCTGAGAGATGGCACTTATTGTTCAAGTTTGGAAAAATGATTTTATATACTTGGTGATTTTATTTTGAATTCAGAGAAATTTGGCATGGTTGTTAACATTACTCTTCTCTGTGTTGTGACAAATTTCATGCTATTTTTTGGGCCTGCTTTGTGCCACTTTAACATACAGTAAAATCTCCATTTACAAGTAGACGTATTGAATTGCAATTTAACACATTAACCCATTATTGAAATTTTATAATGTTATGGTGCCATTTTGCAGATCCTATTGACCATAAGTGAAACTAAACACTTTACTAGACATCTTGCTCCACGGTGGTTTCGGAAATTTGAATGCCCACTCCTTATCAATATCAGTAATGAAATGTCATTAAACTACAGCAGTACCCTTTTCACATTCACAAAATATCCTCCGTGGTCATTGCTATACTGGTCAGGCATTCAATGTTTGAAGTTTTACTCTGCATATTAACGTATTTCAAAAGTGTGCATATGGTCATTGGTCCAGTCCGACACTCAACTATTTTGTTGGGGGGGGGGGAATGTGTCTAGTTATATTAATAATAAAAATAACAGCAAGAAGAAGATGGATGGAAGCAATAGGAGACAACACATGATTAGTGTAGTTGTTTATTATCATCTTTCGTGTTAGACTGTATGACAAATTTAGGTGAAAGAGCAACCAGGCATTACAATTCTTATCACTCATTTTCAGTTATTATTAACTTTTTTTAGAGTTCCAAGACTGTAGACAAAGCAGTTACATGTGTTTTTTATTTATTGATGGTGGTGATTTTTTTATTCTGTCTTTTATTTTGACTTGTTGTTTTATTGAAAGGATCGGTGCTGGTCGGCCGCTCAGGAGACAAAGATGACACTCAACAAAAGACCAACGTTTCCAAATGCTATTTAGCCTAATAACTGGCATATTTATTTCGACCAAATGCAAGTTCTCAAAACACAGTTGACATTGCGTGAAATCAATCATATGAGCCCCTTACCTATGCCGAGAAGGTGGAGAGCCAGTCACCCCGGTAGAGATCCGCTTTGTCAACCAGCTGGGTGTCCGTACGAAACCCCCAGCAGACTCTACCTGTTTGTACTCTGCATCTCTCTATTATACTTTCCAGTTGCGTGCGAGAGAAAGGGCGGGTGGCCTACCCGTCCCACCTGGCGCCGCAACATTTGTAGCCAATTTACTATTGATACCTGTGTCCTTCAGGCTCTGAGAAACATAACAGTCAAGATATCCCATGCGAAAAACAAGTGAGATATGCATGTGAACGAGATAAAACAAGTGAGAGTGAAACGGTCAAGACGTCTTGACCAGAAAAACAAGTCAGATATAAAAACAGGTGAGTGAAAAACAATTTATTTAACCATGGTTGCACAATACATTCGGGCATTCGACGGTTATGGGAAGCATCACTAATTAACACTCCTTTCACTTGTGATATTTTGATTTCCCACTGGTACTGTTTACTACTAATAGTACTAATAATTTACTACTAATAATGTATTTTTTTAACTTCCAAAAATAAAAAATTAAAAATTACCAATAGTAACTAAAAAGAATATAACATAAACTAAAGTTGATAGAATTGAGAATCAGTGCAATGATCAAATTTTAGACATGTATAAGATATACAGTTAATTTCTGATTAATAAGTCAGCCACTCAGTGGCCATATTTGGAATGACCAACAATTACAATACAATGGACAACACTTGTTGAGTTTTTCTAAAATGTCACCGGCATCAAAAGTCGTATTGCAGTGTCATCAAATATGAAGAAAGCAACACCCCCCCGACCTGACTGCTTGGTAATGAGGGTATTGATTACAGCAACACATGCTGATGAAGGCTAAATGCACAATGACATCTGGTAGCAATGCTGCATGCGTAAACATGTGGGAACTCAATCTCGCACATTGGAGGAAACTCCTACAGAAGGCAGCTTCGCTTACTCCTTCTAGAACAGCTAGATAATACACAGAACATTCATTGAGAGAAAAAAAAATCATTTGGATCAGGAAAATGTTATTCTGTCATATTAATAATGTAAATGATTGAATATATATACACTGCCTTGCAAAAGCATTCTGCCCCCTTGAACTTTTCAACCTTGTGCCACATTTCAGGGTTCAAACATAAAGATATAAAATTACTTTTTTTTTTTGTCAAGAATCAACAATGAGTGGGGCACAATCGTGAAGTGGAACGAAATTTATTGGATATTTTATATTTTTTTAACAAATAAAAAACTGAAAAGTGGTGCGTGCAATATTATTCGGCCCCTTTACTTTCAGTGCAGCAAATTCACTCCAAAGTTCAGTGAGGATGTCTGAATGATCCAATGTTGACTTCTTCTTCTTCTTTTTCTTTCGGCTTGTCCCGTTAGGGGTCGCCGCAGCGTGTCATCTTTTTCCATCTAAGCCTATTTCGTGGATCTTCTTAACACCCACTGTCCTCATGTCCTCCCTCACAACATCCATCAACCTTTTCTTTGGTCTTCCTCTCATTCTTTTGCCTGGCAGCTCCATCCTCAGCACCTGTCTACCAATGTATTCACTATCTCACCTCTGAACATGTCCAATCCATCGAAGACTGCGCTCGCTAAACTTGTCTCCAAAACATCCAACTTTGGCTATCCCTCTAATGAGCTCATTTCTAAACTTATCCAACCTACTCACTCCGAGCGAAAACATTTCTGCCACCTCTGCTTCCTGTTGTTTCTTCAGAGCCACCGTCTCTAATCCGTACATCGTGGCCGGCCTCACAACTGTTTTATAAACTTTGGCCTTCATCCTAGCGGAGACTCTTCTGTCACATACAACACCAGACACCTTCCACCAACTGTTCCACCCGGCTTGGATCCGTTTCTTCACTTCTTTACCCCACTCTCCATTGCTCTCTATTGTTGACCCCAAGTATTTGAAGTCGTCCACCCGTGCTATCTCTTCTCCCTCGAGCTTCACTCTTCCTCCTCTGCCCCTCTCATTCACGCACATATACTCTGTTTTACTTTGGCTAATCTTCATTCCTCTCCTTTCCAGTGGGTGCCTACATCTTTCTAATTGTTCCTCCACCTGCTGCCTGCTTTCACTGGAGATCACAATATCATCTGTGAACATCATGATCCAAGGGGATTCCAGTCTAACCGCATCTGTCAGCCTATCCATTACTACCGCAAACAGGAAGGGAGGATCCCTGATGCAGTCCACCTTAAATTCTTCTGACACACCTACAGCACATCTCACCACTGTTCTGCTGCCTTCATACATGTCCTGTACTATTCTAACATATTTCTCTAACACCAGATTTGCGCATGGAGTACCACTGTTCCTCTCTTGGTACTCTGTTATGGGTTTTCTCTAGGTCTACAAAAACACAATGCAGCTCCTTCTGACCTTCTCTGTACCTTTCCACGAGCATCCTCAAGGGATATTTTGCATCTTTGGTACACTTTTTAGGCATGAAACTATATTGTTGCTTGCAGATACTTACTTCTGTCCTGAGTCTAGCCTCCACTACTCTTTCCCATAACTTCACTGTGTGGCTCATCATCTTTATTCCTCTGTAGTTTCCACAGTTCTGAACATCTCCTTTGTTCTTAAAAATGGGGACTAGCACACTTTTCCTCCATTCTTATGGCATCTTCTAACCCGCTAGTATTTGATTGACTAAGTTGGTCAAAAACCCCACAGCAACCTCACCAAATTGCTTCCATACCTCCACTGGTATGTCATCGGGACCAACTGTCTTTCCATTTTTCATTCTGTTCAGTGCCTTTCTAACTTCCCCCTTACTAATGATTGACACTTCCTGGTCATTCACGCTTGCCTCTTCTACCCTGCCGTCACTCTCATTTTCTTCATTCATCAACTTCTCATAGTACTTTTTCCATCTACTTAGCACACTACTGCCACCAGTCAACATATTTCCATCGCTATCTTTAATCAACTTTACCTGCTGGACATCATTCCCATCTCTATCCCTCTGTCCGGCCAACTTGTAAAGATGCTTTTTTCCTTCTTTCGTATCTAACCTGGTGTACATGTCGTCATATGCCTCTTGTTTAACCTTCGCCACCTCTATCTTTGCCCTACGATGCATCTCAATATATTTCTTTCACTTCTCCTCAGTCCTCTCCATGTTCCACTTCTTCTTCGCTACTGATGGTGATCCAATGTTGACTGATGAAGATAAATAGAATCCACCTGTGTGTAATCAAGTCTTCGTATAAAATGCACCTGCTCTGTGATAATCTCCGGGTTCTGTTTAAAGCGCAGAGAGCATCATGAAGACCAAGAAACACACCAGCCACATCCGAGATACTGTTGTGGAGAAGTTTAAAGCTGGATTTGGATACAAAAATATTTCCCAAGCTTTCAACATCTCAAGGAGTACTGTGCAAGCAATCATATTGAAATGGAAGCATTATCAAACCTCTGCAAATCTACCAAGACCCGTCTGTCCCTCTAAACTTTCCACTCGAACAAGGAGAAGACTGATCAGAGATGCAGCCAAGAGGCCCATGATCACTCTGTATGAACTGTAGAGATCTACAGCTGAGGTGGGAGAGTCTGTCCATAGGACAGCAATCAGTCGTACACTGCACAAATCCGGCCTATATGAAAGAGTGCCAAGAAGGAAGACAAACACAAGATATGCATAAAGTCTTGTTTAAAGTTTGCCAGAAACCACCTAGGAGATCACCAAAAGTGTGGAAGAAGATGCTCTGGTATGATGAAACCAAAATCGAACTTTTTGGCCACAAAGCAAAATGATATGTTTGGAGTAAAAGCAACACAGCTCATCACCCTGAACACACCATCCTCACTTCCAACATGATGGTGGCAACCGCATGGTTTGGGCCTGCTCTTCTTCAGTAGGGACAGGGAAGATGGTTAAAATTGATAGGAAGATGAATGGAGCCAAATACAGGACCATTCTGGAAAAAAATCCTGTTGGATTCTGCAAATGACCTGAGACTGGGACGGAGATTTCACGACAATGATCCAAAACATAAAGCCAACTGTACAATGGAATGGTTCACAAATAAACGTATCCAGGTGTTAGAATGGCCAAGTCAAAGTCAAGACCTGAATCCAATCGAGAATCTCTGGGCAGAGCTGAAGACTGCTGTCCACAAACTCTCTCCATCCAACCTCACTGTGCTTAAGTTGTTTTGCAAGGAAGAATGTGCAAGATTTTCAGTTTGTCGATGTGCAAAACTGATAGAGACATACCCCGAGCGACATGCAGCTGTAATTGCTACAAAGTATAACTGCAAGGGGGGCCGAATGATTTTGCACGCCCCACTTTTCCGGTTTTTATTTGCTAAAAAAGTTTAAAATATCCAATAAATTTCGTTCCACTTCACGATTGTGTCCTTTTTATGTTTGAAGTCTGAAATATGGCGAAAGTTTGAAAAGTTCAAGGGGGGCAAATACTTTCACAAGGCACTGTACACATATAAAAAGGATAAGATAAATGTAAATACGAATACAATTAAGCTAATAAGAATTAATGTTGTGCAATTATTTTTTCTGCTAGATATTAATAACGGCTACAACAAATGTTAATAATTTTATCAATCACATGACTTTCTGTTTTTTTTATCTTTACTTATAATCTGATAATATAAAGAAATGTTTATAATTAAAATTTGTCAAAATTGTTTGATTACTACTCAGTTATTTTGATTTTGGATCTTGACACATTTATTCTTTAAAGCCTTTATTTAACGATCATCAACAACAATAAACCTGTCCTTCTCATGCGGACAGAAGATAAGATTTTTTTTTTTTTAATAGATTCACTCAATTGAAAAAAAAATTATTCAGGGTGCGCAGCACGGTGGGTCAGCTGGTAAAGCGTTGGCCACACAGTTCTGAGGACCCGGTTTAATCCTGGCCCCGCCTGTGTGGTGTTTGCATGTTCTCCCTGTGCCTGCGTAGGTTTTCTCCGGGCACTCCGGTTTCATCCCACATCCTAAAAACATGCAACATTAGCTGGACACTCTAAATTGCCCCTAGGTGTATGTAAGTAAATATGTGCCACCAGGATTTGAATTAAAAATGCCACTGAAAATTTTATGTTGTAAAATTCACATTGTTATTTCAAAGTGATCACATTTCCAATAGCTGTATTTCAGTTTAAATTTTCAATGTTAACAAATTCGCCATGTAAAAAAATACAATCTTTAAAATTCAAACGCAATATTTTCAGTCTCCTGAGATTCAAGTGGCTACAATTCACTGTCTGAAATTCACCGTCTAAATTCAGTGTTAAAGGGCCAATGTCATGAAATGCATGATTTTTAGTATGTTATTAATAAAAAAAAACGGCAGCCGACATGGACACATGCGTTTTTTCACAACAAAATATGATTTTGAGGTATACAGCTTTTTGTAACTCCCACTATGAAAATCTTCTTTTAGGATTTCTTTTCAAGAAGAAGCAGGAAGTGACGTATATGGCAGGACCGCCCTCAAGTGGACTCGTTTGTTTCCATTAGTTTTACCTCTGGGAAGGTAGTTCGTTTCTTCATATTAGCAAAAATGCCGGCTCGTTGCATTGCTGGACATTGCTTGAACACTCGGGAAGATGGATTTACCCTTCATAAGTTTGTAAGAGACCAGGTTCGTTGTGAAAAATGGATTGCACGGGTGCAATGGACGAGAGCTTTGTGGGTTCCAAATGACAGGTAGGTCTGTATACAGCTACGAAAAAAAACAATAATAGTTTGGGTCGGACCACGTAATCAGTCTCTCATAATGTAACAAAAGATCCACGTATGTATGACAGGCGTGCTAAATGTGTCGATATGCGCGTCGGACGGCGTAGGGCCCGATGGCGAGGCGATGATGGAAGGCTCCCGACAATGGCGCACTCAGCCGCGTGCAACAACAACGTCGTAAATCAGCCTAAATGAGCCACACCGGCCGAGGCACCACGTCCGCAGGTCATGGCCTCGGCGAAAGCTGTGCGTTGGGCTAGCGGATGGTGGCGGCTCTGAACAACATTGCCGACAATGCCGCACTCAGCCGCGTGCGATGACAACGCCGTAAAGCACCCCCGGCTTGGCGGTGTTGTTCATCGTGGATGGCGGCTATGAACAACGGCGTCATGATAACCGACCTTGGCGCCGAAAAATGAGCCACCCTGGCCATCTGCGACAAGCAACCCCGGCCTCCGGCCTTGTCGCCCCCCGGGGTGGCTCGTCTTAGCAGGCCGCCAGCCTTGTTTGCCGGGGTGGCTCGTCCCGGTGCCAGGCCGCGATGGTTCATCTCTGCCGCGGAAGTGGATGGGAAGGGTAGGCGTCTGGCCGTGATCGCATACCATCTAAATATGGCTCGAAACAATAGGGTAATATTACCCCGGTAAATTCACTTGGTTGTGTGATGTTCCCTTCTTCGAAAAGAGCTTCCGTGTCAGAAGGGGTGTGTTCATTTCCCATAGTAGGGTCCACCGCGTGTTTTCAATGGCGAATGTCCGAAGTGACGTCATTGACAGGTGATGCAGCCAATATGGCGACCACCTGGATGTCATCGAATGACACTTCCGCAATTTTGCGCATGGATGACACGCTCACCCCTCATATTTATTTTTTTGTATAGACATTGAAATGAATAATGTATATGTATTTTTCATTACAATATTTATTTTAGAATGCTTATAGGGATGACACTTGACCTTTAAGGAGGCAAGGTTACTTCAGGTCAGAACCCAACACCCAGCCAATCCAGTTACGCTTTCTTAGTCACGTGACATCACATACTAAGAAAGCATCACTGGATTAGTGTGTGACGTCACGTGGCTAAGAAAGCGTAATCGGATTGGCTGGTTGTTAAATTTTCAGCTGCATTTTTAATTCAAATCCTGGTGGCACATATTTACTTTCATATACCGTAGGTGTGATTGTCAGTGCAACTGTTGTCTGTCTCCGTGTGCCTGCAATTGGCTGGCAACCAGTTCAAGGTGTACCCTGCCTCCTATCTGCACTCCCATGACCCTCGCAAGGATAAGCAGCTAAGAAATTGGATGGATTAATAAATGTATACATCCTTACAGATAATATTGCCAAAAAAGATCATTTGAGATAATTACAATGGTGGACAGAGTCCTCCAATGTCCTGTGGACACCTCCACACACAGAAAATCAGCGGTCACACAATTTCTTGACCTTATTACTGGATGTGCCAGATGTACTGAATGTCAAATTGAGCTTCAAAAACAGCTTAGGAAAAGATGTGTAGATTTACTTGCACTTGCACACTTTCCACATTTCGACACGTCGCAAGTGTCAAGAGAATGTCTGAACCTCGTCCAAGAACATTTGCCAAACTGCTAATGATTTCAATGGAAAGAAAGGAAAAAAAACAAACAGCGTTCCTGTTGTGCCTGCATGATAGCCATTTGGGTGCAATTTCAGGCTATTAATACTTAATTTTCATAATTATGGGTTCATCTTGGGGTTTGCAGATATTTGGCCAGCAGCTGCTCCAGAGCACAGTTCGGTCTGGCAGGAGCGATAACAATCTGGTTGGAGAGAAGTACTGTGAAATAAAAGGTCATTCATTTGGCACTTGTATTCTCAAAGTATACAATGAAGACTGACAGCTAAGATGGGACTGACCGGAGGGCAAGAGATGATGTCACAGAATGCACTTCAACTAAACTCGCTGTAGATTAGAACGCTTAACTTGACAGATTGAAAGAAAGGATCAAAAGAAGGAATTTACAATTATGAATGCCCATCACGATGCAAAGAAATCATGATATGTTGTACTTTATGTATCCAGGAACTGTTTTCTAAATACAAATTTGATCATCTGTCATAAAAATGAGAGCCCACCCAGGGTCATGAAGCAGCCTCTTCCATTTTTAGTGAGGTCTCCACGGTTCATATTTAGACCAGAACTGAGGAATTTCAAACAGAATGCACTTTTTTTTCCATTATGGCTGAGCTTTTTTTGTTTCTTCTCGATGTAGCTCGTAGGGCCGTACCGTGGAGCCGCATGTATGGCGAACAGGCCAGAATTAGAAGACCCCAGATCCAAGAAGATTCGAAAGTGGTTACTTACTGTATGTCATGATGCGTGTTTTTTGTTGGCTTTGTTTGCATTATATTTAATTTTCATCTGTTTTAGTCAGCACTGTTCCTTGGGTGGACTGGGGCTACGAGCGGTGATTCGAGTCTGCCTAAAAAAAAAAACAAGGAAGTTTGGGAGATTCCGCCTGCTCCCCATCTTGCTTCTCCTGCTTCCAATCTTTTGGGTTTGTCATGTATTTTCTATTGACTATATTTCTAGCCAATCAGTTCCGCGATCTACCATCGTCTCTCAACCTTTGCCTGCTTCAATCAGCTTTTTACCTTGGTTTTGTATAATTTTCATTCGTTATTGTTTTTTATCGTAGCTTCATTAGTCCTTTGAATATATTGTGTTATATACTGAAGTACCAGTCAGTAGTCAATGTGAATGTCATTGTCATTATATTGTATGGGAGGTTTTTTGTATATTGCTTTAGAAAAAATGTGCATTAACTTGGTTTTAGTGTAGTGCACAACTAAACATCATTTGCAGCGATGTTTTACATCTTTATAATCCACCAGAAAAGGTACAATATGTAGAGACATGTAAAAGACGCAGAATTTTTCAGACTACTATTAGTCTTGAACCACATACAACTCAACATTGTCGGGGGCCTGGGTGTTGTATGTTCAATCAACCATCAAACATGACCAAGACAGAAAGAGCACAAAGCCACCATTGCCACACTGAAGTTCTGTACGGACGTATAAACGCCAGTGTGGATTTTGCAGAAGGCCCCAGATCAAGTGTGGTGAACTGACACCGCCATGTTCTCATTTGTACAAGTCAGCACCTTTCTGCTCCATCTCAACTGTCTCCGCTTTCCGGGCAAAAGTACAGTATGCAATTTTCGTCAAATTGAATTGTTGGAAAATTAGATGGTGAGACTTGATGTTAGAAGGGTTTGAATCTGTCATGAAATGGGGGAGAAGGTACATGTGTACAATAACTCAAACAGGAATAGTTTGAATCGGTAAAATATACAAAATGGAAACTCCGCACTTCAGAAAATGGAAATGATGTTTCCACCAGAGGTTTGCTGTTAATTGCATACATAATTCAGACGATAGAGAATTAAAAAATACCACGAGTTGTACTTGTGGGGGTTAAATTCCTCTGTGCCCAGCAATCAGTTGGAAAGTATATTTCTTTAGGGGCCTTGTGTCTGCGAAATCACCTTATTTTACCCAATTCATTATGCATGTCATAAACGGTATTATTGAATATACAAACACAAATTCTTTGCTGTCAGAAATGGAATAAATTGGTTTAAAAGTCTGACGCCATCATCCTGTCAGTGTTCACATCAAAAGGCACATGGCTATGCATACCAATTGTAGTAGAGGCAAATGTGGTTAGGGCAAAAGTGCCTTTAAACTTGACGACCCCCAGTGTAAATAACAAAGCAATTTGAGCCAAAGTCAAATTTATAGTCCACTACGTCCAATATCAGGATGATGTATTCATAGCCCCTAATGGCCCCATCACACCATGACGTTCTTGCCAGCGTCCTATAGCGTTTGAGGAAACGTTGGTAGTCGCCCATGGTTGCGGGGATAGCCCCAGAGTAGCGGTGTTTCCACGCCAGTGAACGTCAAAGATCGCTGGGAATCGGCGGAGAACGCCGGTCCAGAAAAAAAGTTTTGAACATGCACAAAAATTCTCACCGAGACCAGCGTTCATCAACGTTTAATTTTAAATGCTGCAGAACGTTCAAGAACATCCGTGGAACGTTTTACTAAGGTTCGCCGAGCGTTGCACGTGTTTGGCTATTGTTCGTCAGTCGTAACTTTAGCTTTACTTGCTTGTTACTTACTCGTTTGTTTTGCAGTAAATGACTCACTGGACACCTGTCAACGCCTACTGAACAATCCCCCTAGCGCACACAGCGTATAACCAAAGTGAAACGAAGGTCGTTTGGTGTCCATTGAGCGTCATTCGAGCGTTTCCTGAACTTCCATGCATATGGGTATATAAACCGATGCTTTGTAAAAGCAAGGTCCATTTAATATTAAGCTACAGTAGCGAGCACCTACTATAAAAAGATCCAGAAAGCAGCAGTTCGTTTTCGCGGAAAAACTCCACCAGACTATCCTCAACAGCCCAGTCCAGGATCCTGCAATCCTTTCTCTGCTTCTTTTGTCTCTTTGTCGGACCGTCCTCACTGGGGTTTGCAAGGTGGTTAGGGTCTCCAGGGGGTGTCATATGGTGTGTGACTTCGCGGACGTGCTCTTCCTTCTGCTGTTGTTTTTCCTCCAAAGACATTGCTCGTGATGAAAGAGGCTTAGCTTTCTTACTCGCAGCGCTAGTTGCTGAAGTCCGCGCCCTAACTTTTTTTCTTCTCGGCGGCATGATGCTCACTGTTCTAACTCACGACAACAACTGAAGTGACTATGAACTTTCCAACGTTTTAGTGCATGTTACACTGTAAAAATTCCACGCCACCAAAACGCTTTTCTGTCGTTATTCACCCATTGGTCACACTCTCAACACACTCGTCTTTTACGTTGACAAATCGCTCGTCGCGCCCCAATGACGCGTTTGCACACGCTAATGGTTTTTAGGGGTATCTTATTTGGTCGCTGTTACATGCTTTTCGTGCGTGAGACACGCTTTTTGTGCGTGAGGCACGCTTTTCGTGCGTTTGAGACGCTTTTCATGCGTTAGACACACAATCACACGCCACATGTGTCATCCACGTTTGAGAACACTGAAAAATAGAATGATTGAAATGTTCAGAGGACGTTGACCAGAACGTCATGGTGTGACAGAGCCTTTAGACGGATGTACAAGTACAGTACAAGAATGCTCAAAGGTCTTATTTTGTTCAACTAGTACTGCTTTACCTCCCGAAAAGCTTTGGCATCGACATCAAGTCTGCTGTGTGTACTTTCACAGTTTCTTGGCTGCTTGTGCATTTCATATATATCTCAGATTAAGTCGGTTTTCATTCTTATTTTGAGCGGACGCGTGAGTGAGTGAGTGAGTGAGTGAGTGAGTGAGTGAGTGAGTGAGTGAGTGAGTGAGTGAGTGAGTGAGTGAGTGAGTGAGTGAGTGAGTGAGTGAGTGAGTGAGTGAGTGAGTGAGAACCACAGGATATGGCAAGTTCCAGTAAAACAGATGTTAAAGACATACAGTATGAGCAAAACCCACATGCACCACATAAGAAGCTGAAATAATGTGTCTACTCTCCCCTTCAGCCATAATAAAATCATTTTCAGAAAACCCCAAGTACTTTCTCTCATCTCACTGAGGGTCATTCAGTTTCTGCCAAAAAAAATCCCAAGATATTTTCCAAGCACCTGTTTATTACTACGATTAGCCACCTATCACATGATGCTGTGGGTGTACTGCATCTGGCATGGCTTACTATAGCTTCCACTATACAGTACTGTGATGACAAGTAACCTTAAACTCACACAAATAATGGTTATATTATTATTATATAACTGATTAAGGACTTCAAACACCCTTGATTACAGAAGCAGTCTTCTGTTTTGGTTGAGGCGAAACTAGTAAGACGCCTATAAACAGTTCTGGTTAGGATTGTTGTGGGCTGACTCCAGTTCTACAGTATTAATGTGGTCAATTTAGTCACTGGGATTATATTGTATCTTGAAACGACTATGCGGTTTAAGTGTGTTTCCGGGGGTAAAAAATGCTGTTGATGTGCTGTCGAAAAGATTTAATGACTCAATCTTTACAGAGGAAATGGGTTTGTTAGAACCATAGAGTGCTGGGCTGTTTCGCAGCAAGATTAAATAGTTAGTGCATATTATATAGCAGGGGGGTCATGCTCATGTTTCTCGTGGGCCACATTGTAGATGTTTGAATAGGATTTAAGGCACTTTATTTTTGAAAATATCTTAAAACATATTTTTAAAATAATAGAAACACATTTAAACATATAAGATGGACAAAATCTTATCTGATCTGCAATACAGTAGCTATTATTGTCATTATAATAATAATAATAATAATGCATTCATTGGATGAATTTCTACTCCGATATTAGAATAAGGGCTAACATCCACCACACAGCCACAGAGCTCACATATTTTCTGCATGTGGCCTAATCAATTTCACTCAGATCGCGTTCGACCGGCAGTCTACCTCCTGCGCCACTACTTTGATGTGGTCTGAGGAGGCTTAAGTTCAGACGGACTTTCTGCCACCAAATTGTGACTTTGCCAGGCGCATGTCAAAGGACACACACCCCGGATGCGCCTGAAGGCCCAGCTTGGTGCAGACTGTCTGGCTTTTGTCAAAACACTCCAAGAATAATGATGTATTTTTACAGCTGAATTATTGTCACAGTGAAATCTGTTTCATGCAGCGAGCAGGGCGTTATCCCACTTCACCTCCTTGTGGAAAGCAAAGCCTGACTAACGTAGGCAGGAGTTCCGCTTTGTATGTAGTTCACAGACATTGCTAAAGACAGAAACTTCACGCTCCGCCACCACATTGACGTCACTGAGCTTACTTGCCTACTTTGTCGAAGTGTCTCCCATCTTATTTCATCGTATCCTGCCCGCACACACTCAAATACATACAGTAGATTCTATCAGATCTACAATCATTTTATCACCAGCCCACCAAATTCAACATTTGTCAATTTTGGGTTGAGGTAGGTGTTGCACTCGAATCATCAAATACAAAAACCGCTTACTTCCAAGTCATCAATTCATCCAAACATTATCGTAGCACACTTAACTTCATTTCTTTCATAACATGTCCTATTTAAATTACCAGCACGGTTCTATTGCGTCAGCCAGTAGAAAACATGAGGTACTCAATGTGGAACATGTGCAAAGCATTTGCAAAAATTAGAAATATATTATTAAATAATTGCAGCTGTCTGGTGCTCTGCCAGGATTTTGAGTCCTGTTTAATGGCACATGGCTTCATGGTTTAAATTAGTTTACCCCGAGCTTGAAGTGAGACAAACTAGCCCCGGGGAGAGAAATAATCTTAATAATTTGTAACTTCATAAAAAGTACACATTGGTGGTTTTTCTGTTGTGTGTTAGTTGTCCTTAAAGCGGGTCCATATTTGGTGCGAATATGATGTACAGTACGTACTAGCGATAGATACCAAGATCCCTGTAACACATTAAGTATTACTCTTGCGGAAGCACAAGGAAACTATGAAATTTGTAATATCCAACATGGTCATGTTTTCCTGTTACAGCACATTAGATGCACACCATTTTCTATAAATTCAATATTCATTAGCCATACGAAATCATTATGTGAACAGAAAACTTGCTTTTCCATGTCATCTATTTCAAGACTTCTGTTAATTAGGAATTTGTGTTGTAAGAATAAGCAATGATTAAAATAAAGCAGTGAAAATTAAAACCCGTTTGTGATTTTTTTTTTAATAACAAAGCATGATCAAATGCATTTTACAACTGTCATCATTAATTAGAGAAAAAATGATAGCTTGTGGCCAAAGACATACTTAGTAGCATTTTTTTTAATCGTAATTGTTCAGGAAAAACAAAATCTCCAACAATGTTAGTGAATTATTAGTAGTAAAAGTGAATTCCTTACATTTTGAAGTCACATTGCTTAGATGTTTTTGGCTTCTCTACAGGACAAACATTTGTTATTGAATTGTCAATAGTAAAGAAAGAGAATAAAAAAAAAGTACTTCATCCACAACTGTTAACGTTTCAGGCAAAACAACTACTGTGGAGGGCGTGGCCCTTAAAGGCTGCCGCCATGCACCTGGCCTTCCTTCTCCTCTGCTTCTAATGAAGCCCATTTATTCACTACAGATGGTATCACATACCGTAACCCCGATGAAAGCTTCTGGAATTGTTAAAAAAAAACAAAAACGTTCAGTTGCAAAAGGAGCAGCTTGGCAGCAGCTGCTATTGCCATTATATATATATATATATATATATATATATAAGATAAATCAAATGTAGTACCCCGTCAGCGATTACGGAATAAATAACGAAGCGACTGTGATACCAAAATTGACATAACATTTCCAAAACAAAGCCAAAGATTTCCATGTTGTTCTTTGGCTCTGGTTTGAGCACAATTCGACATTCACATTGTTGAAGATTAAGATTTTCAAATCATGTAGTTGATAAGTGCTATGTTTGATAGTTGTCAAGTCATTTACTGCTTGGCCACAGCACAGTTTTTCCACTTTCTGCTGTGCAGCGGTGGATCAAAGGCTCTTCATACACCATTAGGTAGGAAAGGTTGCCATAACAACGAGAGGCTGTTGCCAATTTTAACACCCTTGCTGAAATCTACGGCCTATTTGTGTTGCTGATAAAGCTGATAAAATCATTTACCCTAAGTATAAATGTAGCCGAACATTTTCTGGTACCTACATGAAGCCTTTTCATAAAGGATCATAAAGTATAGTGAAACCTTTTTTTTTTTTTTGTAGTTGTTAAAACTATCAAATCAAATGTGGATATTTACTGTAACCCAATTATAATGGTAACTAGAAAAATTCCATGGGCCTGCTGACCAAACCCAGCATTTTTGAAGGATTTATGTAGTGCTGGGCTTAGAGGCCCAGTAGCTCAGTGGCTAGAGCACTGGTTTGGTAAGGAAGGGGTTGTGGGTTCCTATCCCACTGGGGCCTCCACTCCCTGAGAAGGGTTGTGTCAGGAAGGGCATCCGGTGTAAAAGTTGTTCCAAACATATATATGTGTTCATCTGTGGTGACCCTGAAAGGATCAAGCTGAAAGAAAGACACACACACATGTAGTGCTGGGCTTGCCCTTTAGCACTATTTCAACCTATTTTTATCCTTATTAGATCATAATCAAACGATTTTCATGGAAAACACACGATCGATACTCGTCTATCAAGTACCTTCCGCTGTTGTTCTCAAACAAAAACGATCACCCACGGCTCGTCCTTTCCAGTCTTTGCACAATGCATGCAGTGTAGCTCAGGGCTGATTATTGACGTTCCAGTCAGATTTCCCTGTAAAACTCAAAGCACTACATAAATAATTACCCTGATTTTATATAAAAATACAAGACACACACCGTTTTGCAATTTTCCATCTTATCCTGATGTCAATAGAAAAGTGTATTGATAGGGTTCCAACCTTATCGTGGTGGAGATATTTGTCCTCAGAGCTAAGTGTTATACGGCACATAAGAGGATTGCTGTCTCCCCAGCCTCCAGGTAGGGGTCCTGACTCTTGATCCTCCTTATGCACCCAACAACACTTAATAACAATTTTAGGATTGCGCTTTCCCCAAGATTGTGCATACTTGACGCCTTAAGCACAATCGACTTGTTCGATAATTATGCAGAATCATGTCTTTGAAAATTGTATTAAACTTGAAAACAGGCTAAAGAATTAGTGACTAAATAGAATGAAAAAAAAGAAGTAAAATGAAAAATGAACAATTACATACAGTATATACATAGATAGCTGGTCACCTTTCATCAACATGATAAATCTGGACTCTTGATTCATTTGGCTGGGTAGGTCTTCTCACAATAACAAGAACATTTTCCTACATTTGAAAATAAACTTTTAACTTCCGTGTTCCTTGTTGACAAGGTTATTTTTGTTGTTTTATTGTTATTGTATTTATTTGTTTATCTTTCCCGACACATTTTACATCACTTTGCATGCCGTAACAGCTGAACAGGACAACAACAAAAAAGATAAAAAAGAGCAAAACACACATATATATTTATTTGTCATATGATTTATGATTTAATTTTAATAATTTTTATTTTGAAAAGTGAAACATTTTGGTAATCAGTCAAGAAATGAGAAAATTGGAGGTCCATATGTAAACATTTTCATTTCATTTTGGTCTTTAATTTTGGAAAATATGAAATGTGAGAAATAATAACAATGGAAAGTTTGATAATTGGTTTGAATTGGTCAAGAAAAGTTACATAAGGGTGGCACGATTAGCAACAGCATAACAATCTTATTTAAAAGAATTCAGAGACTCACATAAAAAGCGCAAATACACAAGTATTTAAGTTTTTAAAAAATTGTACGACTCTTGTAGAATTACATTTTAAAATATTTGGCATTTATGGCTCTCTCAGCCTAAAAGGTTCCCAACCCCTGGTTTAGGGGAACGCCATTAACTTGTGATTCTTCACATCTCTCTCTCTCTCACTCTCTCTCTCTCTCTCTCTCTTTCACAATCTACAATATCCTGCACTTGACTGACCTAGCTGATTTTTGAGCTGAAATGGTTTCCATCCACTGATTTGGTGCTTCTAGATGTCAATGGGTGTAAGGTCACTTTGAGGTCATATCGCACATATGCATGCAGTCATCCATGCGCGCACACACACACACACACACACACACACACACACTTGAGAGGGAGATTCATTAAATGAAGACAAGTACCGTGTCAACTCAAATCAAGTCTTCCCAAGTGACGAATCACACTTGCACGTTGTTCACTTTATGGCATATAAAGACATATGAAAGGTGTGTTTCAAGATTTCCCTACAGAACATTGCAGAAAGAAAATGTAAATGATGCATAATACAAGCATGAAACAATGTTGCAGCTAACTGAATGATGATCTCTCTTATTTTCCCCATTGTGCACTCGGCCTGCAGGTTAATCTTGAAATTTAGAGAAGGCATCTGTTGAATATCGGACTGCAACCTGCTGCGAAAGACCTCCAGAGTTGATAAGTAAGAAACATAAAACAGGTGCATTCAACACACACTATTGCACCCACACGCATGCACGCACACACATACATGCGCATGCGCGCATACAGAGGAAATTAACCCCAGATTTTGACAGTATGAAAAAGGTGATTTCTCGAAGTACTTCTAAGTATCAATGCATCTCTTTTGAAATGCTAACACACATGTGCAAAGGTGTACAATGAGCATCATCTGAACCATTTATTATCTGCTTGAGGTAAAGTGGAAAAAAAAATAGAGAACAGACTAAGCATTTTGTTGTTGTTGTTGCTGCTCACAAGTACTTGCAAAATAATCTAGGTTTTTGTAATGTAATTTGACCATTTTTGCTTTACATGTCTCTTCTCAGACTTGTGCCACAAGTTTAGTAATGATTCAAATCTCATGTTTCACTAACTTTCTTTCACACTGCATCGCTATTGCTGTAATGAGGAAGTTTTTTCTTTTTCTAATTCCCCCCAAAATGTATTTTACTCACTGTGCGTCTTGACTATCTTCAAGATTTACTTTGGATTATTGATTTAGTCATCTTCAGTACTGCTAATCCTCAAAAGGATAGCAGGCATGCTGGAGGCTATCCCAGCTATCTTTGGGTGAGAGGAGGGGTACACCAGGAAATGGTCGGATGCCAATCACAAGGAGCCTTTCACCCTGACATATGCAACTACAGACAAGTGCATGTTTTGGTGATGTGGAAGGAAAAAGGAGTTATGATTAGAAAATAGCTCATTAGAGGGACTGCAAAAGTAAGGTTTTGTCGAGAAAGTTAGACAGAGACGACTTTGATGGTTTGGACACATCCAGAGGCGAGAGAGTGAGTATATTGGTAGAAGGGTGGTGAGGATGGAGCTGCCAGGCAAAAGAGCAAAAGGAAGACCAAAGAGAAGGTTGATGAATGTTGTGAAGGAAGACATGAGGGCCCTTGGTGTTACAGAGGAACATGCAGGAGATAGGCTTAGATGGAAAAAGATGAGAAGCTGTGGTGACCTCGAAGGGGACAAGCTGAAAGGAAAAGAAAAAGAATACAGCGATAATTGAAGTACCCGGATAAAACCCACACAGGCACGGGGAGAACATACAAACACCACACAGGCGAGGCTCCATTCAAACCCGGGTCCTCAGAACTGTGAGGCAGATGTACTAACCAGTTGTCCACCCCTCCATCTAGTTTGTATTATATTCCACTTTTTTTTATAAACCAATAAATATGCATGGACATGCCTGCATGGGTTTTCTCCTGGTGTTTCGGTTTCTTCCCACATCCCCAAAACATGCACGGTCAGTTAATTGAACTCATAAATTTCCCATAGGTGTGAATGTGAGTGCAAATGGTTGTTTGTTTCTATGTGCCCTGCAATTGGTCGAATCGCCCGAAAGTAACCGGAATAGGCTGCGGTACTGTTAGGGGCATAGCCAAGCCACTGCCCCGGGTGGAGCTGCCTCTGGCAGCAGCCCCACGCATGCATTGTAGGTTTAATTACACCAGGGATATAAGCCTTGAGTTTGTCACTTCGTGCCATTTCGTTTGTTTGTGACACTTCGTCGTCGTGTGTGAGTACGCTTGTAGGGTATCCCCCTCGTTGCAGCGTTCCTGTGCCACTATAGTCAAAGTCTTGTTTTTTTTACATGTTTCACATTTAGCCTCGTAGTTATTGGACCTCGTTTCTGGATTTTTAAACATTGCCTTTTGCCACGTGTTTTTTTGTACTTATGCCCTTTTGGATTGCTTCCAGTGTATGATCTCTGCTTTAATTAAACTTCACTCGCAAATCACGTCCCAGCCTCGGAGTCCTGCATTTGGGTCCTATGCCTTGCTGTGTGCTCATGACAGAAAGAACTGCCCAGAAAAGAACCCAGCAGGTAAAACACGGCATCGCCGGTCTCGCCGTCGGGCTGCCTCCCAGCACACTCAGCCGGTTGACCAAGCATCCCCTGTACAAGTGGGCTCTGTCTTTTTGTCCTCTCCTACCTTGCCATCTGCACCATCCATGTGCTATGATATGATTATCCCCATCCCCAACCCGTTCACCAGCATATGTTTTGCTGGACTCAGATTTTTCTGATTTTGAAGAGGACCTGGACTTACATGACCGCCTGCCCGATTCCGACTCGGAGACTAATTTTACTTTTTCCGTCCCTGTTTTTAGTCAATTTGTTTCGCCTCACCCCGGTTCCAGCCACCGTGTGCCTAAGCCCAAGTCGTCGTCCTCCAACCTTTTCTGGGGCACCCGTTTGGCCATCTATCTGGAGCCCCCACATGGTCGCCAGAGGAGGTGCCCAACTACAATACAACTTTATGCCTCCCGCTACACTCCAACCGATCCACAGCCGTCTCTCGCCCATGCCTCGGCAGCACCCGATCCATGGCCGCCTCTTGCCACACCTCGGCGGCACCCGATCCACGGCTGCCTCTCTTCCACGCCTTGGCGGCCCCCGATCCACGGCGATCCTCGGAGTCTTGCATTTGGGTCCTATCCCTTGCCGTGTGCTCGTGACAGGTACGCCCCCAACCCAAGTAAGGATAAGCGGTATGGAAAATGGATGGCTAGATGGATTGCTTTTTCTTTTTCCAGTGTGGCCGATATAGAGACATACACATACCCATCTTAAGCAATAAATGTTTGCACACTTCTTTTTGCCACTGCTGTGTTTCAGCTGCTTGCCTTGGAACGTCTGACATGAAAGTTGCATGTGCTGACAGTTTGGGAGATTTTTTGCTCTTTTACATTCAGCACCAAACAGATGGATTTTGGTTGGCATAGCAAGCGAGGTAGTAGACATGTTTTGAACAAGTAACTTCAAAAGAAGAGAGAAAAGTTGAAGGAAAAACTGGAGAGAAAAAAATAAGCAATCATTTGCAGTGGGAGAAAAAACTGTATGATTTTGGGCACCATCTAAACTAAACTAAGCATCTCAGAAAGAAATGGCAACAGTTCTTTTTCCTCAGGTGAACCATGTCTGAACAAGAATAAATCTTCCTTAACTACCAGTCTAGAACAACACAGCTGCAATAGCAAAAGGCAGACAGTCCATTCCTGGTGCGTCCAGGTCCGGGGGTGTCAAGAGAGCTGACCCCTCACACAAAGCAAATAAACTTGATTTAGTGCTGCTTCGTCGCTTGCACGACACTTTATAAAACTGTCCCGGGCAGAGTTATGACACAAGGTAATGCGTCCATAGACACACATTCACACAATAAACACAGATGCATTCATGGACACACACAGACATGCAAAGATGTGGCATACAGGCATACAGATACAAACAGGTCCAATGATAGATGCAGAGTCTCAGTAGGAGGACGATTGTCTCTGAAAATATTTTTATATGATGTGCACAGAATCTCTCCTTCTAAGGCAAAGAAAATGATCCTCATGAAATGATACTCATCATGGCATTCCACGAGCTACAATGTACTGAGGTCTCATTTTAATGTTAACAACTTTTCTGTAGATGTCACCTGATTTAGTGCAATGTGTTTCACAAGTTTGCTCTTTTCTTTTTCTGAAACCACAGAAGGGTACAGGCTACAAATTTCAAGTTTTTAAGTTCCAAGCTTGGGATGGTAAATAGAATAAATATGATAATAACCAGGGCGGTACGGTGGAACAGCTGGAAATGCTGGGCTCACAGCTCTGTGGGCCTAGGTTCAATCCCGCACCCGCCTATGTGGAGTTTGCATGTTCTCCCCACGCCTCTGTGGGTTTTCTCCAGGCACTCCGATTCCATCCCACATCCCAAAAACATGCAACATTAATTGGACACTCCAAATTTCCCGTAGGTGTGATTGTGAGTGCAGCTGTTTGTCTCCATGTGACCTGCGATTGGCCGGCAACCAGTTCAGGGTGTTCCTAGCCTCCCGTCCAATGACTGCAGGGACAGGCTCCAACACGCCCCGCTACCCTTGTGAGGATAAGCGGCCAGGAAAATTGATGGATGGATGACTATGACCATTAAGCCAAAATGTAAGTTAGAATAGGGTTTGTTATGGCTGCTCAAAACAATACTGCATGGTTAAAGGGAGAAGAAGTCAACAAGTATATATGTCAGGTTCACCAATCAGACATTCATTAAACAGGACAAAAAATGAAGCAAAGACACCAGTTCAAGTCTCGCAAGGAGAGAGGAGAGGAACTGTCTCGTACAATTCACCACTGCACTCTCTGATTATCCTCTCCTTAGCACCTCTATTTATTTTGTTTTAAGACGCCCCTTATTTACATGGATGTTACAAAAAGGAGACGACACGCAAAAGACTTTGAAACAAGGTATACATGTTTGTTCATGTGCGTGTGCATGTGTGGAAGATTGCTGAATACATGTGTGGTCTTCATTTCTTTAACAGGCAGCAGTTCTAACAGTTCTGATGATTAGATGTTTTTGTTCTTGCTATCTCCTGCTAGGAGGCTGCCACGTTATCTAGAGCAGAGCAAAGCATTTCATTATTGGAAGCAGATGTATGATAATTATGATCACAATTATTCCTACATTTCCCCCCTGTTTATCCTACATTTGCTACCACGTTTTCTAGAGCAGAGCAAAGCATTCTTCATTGCAGGCAGAGACAGTAACTGAATTGGAGCAGAATAAAGCATTTCTTCATTGCAGGCAGTAACAGTAACTGAATTGGAGCAGAACAAGGCATTTCTTCATTGCAGGCAGAGCAGTAACTGAATTGGAGCAGAGCAAATCATTTCTTCATTGCAGTCAGAAGCAGTTACTTAATACTATTTACAATTATTTCTACACTATCTTCCTGTTTATCCTACATTTGCTCAAATCCTTAAATGATCTAATAGATCACCCTTTCGCTTACACTCGGAGGAAAATATAGCACTAATCACTTGTAATCATCTGGATCAGAGAACAGGTCTGGAAGACAAGTGGTGTTAGGAGTTGTTTTAGTCATTACCTCCAGGGTACATTGTGTTGGGATTTCTGTTGGAGTGACACACATTAGTGGCCCAGGCCCATGCATGTGATGTAACTATAGTTTACCTTGTTAGCTGCATTCTACATTAATCACAACCAGTTTTGTTTCCTATTTGTAAAAAAGATAATCATCATAATGAAAAAATGTTCCTCAGGTTTTTCAGTTAAAATACTCCTTCCATAGTATACGTACTCTTTTGTATGGCACTCGGGTCCAAGGTTGCATTAAATTGGCAAATGGTGAGAAGAAAGTGGTGGTTTTATTTAGCATTAGCCCAAAGATGGAATCCCCAACAATTAGACTCTGCCAAGGAATTGAATAAGTGCTGAACTGATTCACTGGGAGGCACACATGGAGTACATGGAGTCCTCCTCTCATGCCTCGGTGACTCCCGCATAGTTGTTTACCAATGTTATTTGAAATGAGGTTGCACCTCTTTATCTTATGTGTGGTAGGCATAGATGACTGAGTATAATTATTGGTTCTGTTGTTATGTATTTTTGTCAGCTTTACAGGTGTCCAAAAGTAGCATATGAACAAAAATATCATTACGGCTGTCAATGTTGCAGCCCAACATGCTATCATATTATTTAGCCATTTTGAAGTCATGTCGACCAAGTCACTCCTAAATGAGTCAAGTGTCTCTTAAATCTTCACCAGCTTTCAGGTATTTTCAGATACTATAAATCTGCACCCACCGTATGCTGGTCTTTGCTCACCATTCCCCTTGGGTGACTCAGCTGAGATGACCTTTTACAGTGTGTAAGGTGTATCCACGTGTTTCTTTCTGCTATTTTGTCCATGTCATTCAGCTCTTGCTCAGTCTACGCCAGTGTTCGGGTAAAACTGCATGTACAGTAGATGTTAATTCATAAACAGACATAGGATAAATAGACAAATGGCAGTAATAAGGTTATTAAAGCACAGTAACTAGTTACATTTTTTTTTTTCTGATGGTGTAGTGCAGGGATGTCAAACTCATTTCTCTTGCGGGCCACGTTGTAGTTCGGGTTTCCCTCAGAGGGACATTTCAAGTGAAGGCAGCGTGGGATCGATTCCCGCTCAGTGATGGTGTCGACATCTGCACTGCAACAGGCTGGCGACCAGTTCGGGGTGTAGTATGCCGCTGCCCGAAGTTAGCTGGGATTGGCTGCAGCTCTCTCTCCGAATAAATACAGAAGGGTTGCGTCAGGAAAGGCATCCGGCGTAAAAAAATAAAAAAGACAGTTACTGTCGCACCACCATGACAGTGGCACAAAAATGCTGATAAAATTCCCAATTTGTTTCTAGTCCTATCAAATTGGTGCATGTGAAATTTCCTAGTGACACACCATTAGAAAACAATGTTTTTTTAGTTTTTTAAACGAAGTTAATGGATACACAGAATCCCCCAACTTTTTTTTTTTTTTTGCATTCGTTATCAATTAATAGCATTGTTATTATCTCTGAATCTGTGCAAACAATACAATTTTTTGGACACATTTTTTTTGTATGTAGTTATCCAATTTGTTTTGATTTTATTTTATTTTGGGTTTTTTTTTTGGTGGGACCTTGAGTGGTTCCCCCAGGTACCACTCGAATAGAAAAATGAAAATAACGGGTAGCGTTTTCATCCAACACCCAACAGCAAAATTTAACTGTTTAGTCACCATTATGAGAGCAGTCTCACTCCCATGTGTAACCGGACTACAGCGACCTTGGCAGTGGGAATTAAAACAGCTATCTTACAAGTGGCCAATAAAAACAAATTAGTTTTATTTGTGTTAAGAATGGTTTCAAAAGCAATAACTTTCCTACAATCAACAAATGAACTCAAGTACCCCTTTTTGCAATTTTTTTAAGCTGTTTGGGGTCCTCAATAACTCCTGAAAGGGACCCACTTGTGTTTTTTTTTCCCCCTTCATCATTCGTCTATCTCTCTTGTGTGGAAATTATTGGTAATTTGTATGGTCTCCCAAACAGTGTTTTGAATGGAATGAAACCCTTACGTGCTTGTAATGTATGTATAGTTCGACTAAATCTATCATTGTGTCCAAATTGCCCCCACGTGTGATTGTGAGTGCGGCTGTTTGTCTCCATGTGACCTGCAATTGGCTGGCAACCAGGACAGGGTGTACCCCGCCTCCTGCCCATTGACAGCTGGGATAGGCTCCAGCCCCCCCCCCCGACCCTTGTGAGGATAAGCAGCTAAGAAAATGGATGGCGGGATGAACGGATGTGTAGCTTGGGGAAACTGACCACGTTTTGGATGCACATTCCCTTGTAGATTATGTCGCACACAGATCAAACAAGCCCAACATACAATACATACAAGTTAAATCCATGGATCATGTAGTGCCTTTGTACCAGGGCTACCATTCCCCCTGTTGAGACCTGTGACTTCCCATGGCTCAAGATTGCCGCCCACTTAAAAAATGTTTTTGGTAGAATTTTTTTTTTTTAATCTGTCCTGACATAATTCCCATTTTGTAATGTAGTACCTTATTTTTTTTCACATTTTTAGTTCTACTGGTAAGCTTTGTTGTTGCATTTTGTTTAACACATCATCTCAAAGTATGTCTTCATTAGTTACATGGTCATCTAATCCCACCCCAAGGTTTTGGCTGCTGCTTCTTTTGCTGTTTTATCTGTACATCCATTCCCAATGATTGTTTGTCTGTATTTGATGTGTGTACTGCACACTTACATATGGCTATTTCTTTTGGTACTAGAACTGCTACGAGCTCTGCATGTGTCACTGTGTTCCCTGTAGTTGTCGCTATTCCTCTATTTTTCCAGTATTGTCTGTGTAGATTGTGATACCACCATGAATACAGCAGTATCTGGTCTCAGATTGTTTAAGACTGTCCAATAATATATTGTCTGTACAGTTCAGTTGTCCCAATCCAAATCTGGTTCTTTTTCTGTCCAATCAGGAACATTTCGGACTACCAAAACAAATTGTCCCTAACTCTTCCACTCCTGTTGTAATGACATGTGTGGTGGTGTCCATTCCTTGTGTAGTGCATTTAGTTTGTCAGTCAGTCTTGTTCCTGCCAACACGACTGATGTACCATCTGAGTACAGTTTATCAATCATGATTTTGTCTGGTGTGGGCTGTTATAAGTTTACAGTATCTTACACTACATAGTTACATGCAATAAGTCACTTCCTACATCATTTTGTGGTTGTTCAATCATGTCTCGAGCTGTTTGCAGCAAGAAATCTCCTGTTCTTGTGGGAGGTTTGTTTGGAATATCTAAGGTGTAATATTAGAGTGCTGGATTCCTATTTTCAGTAATTCCTTTTTTATTTTTACTTCTATATTTCCTGTCAGAGAGGGAATTAAGCACAGTCCTAGTTTCAGCAAGCCATCTCTTCCCAACAAACGTATGGGACAAATTAAAAAGTTGCATTTTGGGAGCATTAGTTGTGACATTTTTGATGGGGAGATGGCTGCTCTCTTCCTCATCTGCGGCCACAATTATTAAATGTTTCGCATAAAGCTCCATAAATTTCTCCTTTCTCTGTCAGAAAGGTGTCAATTTTCTTAACTTATTGTTGCAGGCTGCCAGTCGGTTTGTCAACCTAATATTTTTCAATCCATTGTTTTGTATGATTATTTGAATTTGCATGAAGAGCATTTTTTAATTGCTCTTGATACCCACTCCCTGGAGTGTGATCTTCAGGAATGCCACTGTTTACTTTAAAACATGTAGTCATTCCAATTCTATATTCTTCAAATGGTTCATTATTTTATTTTGCTCTTCCAATGGCAGAACAATTTGCTTTTTTTCTACATCTAGCAGATGTGCGCGATATTAACCATCGAACTCCCTGCTGCTGTGAGAAAGTACTTTGCTGTCATACAAATTTATTGTACTTCCACACCATTTAAGTGGTAAGATTTTCTCAAGTCTTGTGTTCCCTGGAAGAATTATGTCAACTTTATGAGATGTGATACCTTTTATGGCCGTTTTCACATCATCTTTAGTCCAGCTTTTTTTTTGTTTGTTTGTTTGTTTTGTGTGTGTGTGTGTTTCTCTTATTTTATCCTGCAGGTTAACTATTTATATTTTTTGTGTGTATGTTGAGCTGGCCAGCAAAGTCATATTGTGTTATCCACAAATTTAGATGTTTTATTTTAGTAGGACATTTGCTTTCTACAAACTTCTAGTCCTTACACATCATCATTATTAATATTTTTTTCAGATGTTGTGTTTCAACTATTTTGCTATTTTTCAACTATTTTGCTCTTTGTTTTTCCCCTGTTGGAGTCAGTGGTTCACCTAGGGTGAGTATACTGACTTCCCCCTGAACAGCGTGACAATTACGTTCTGTTTGAGGTAATTCTCAAGCTTCTACCACAAGTGACGGAGAATTCTTACCTCTGCATCCTCAAACAGTTGTCACTCAATTTCCTGTTCAAATGAGGTAGCGAACCTCCACTAACACTTTTACACATGCACACGTTTCACAGAGCTCACGTACAGGACACACCTTGCCCTTTTCTCAGTTTTATAGACTAAGTAGTCTACTCGATAGTGACTAGTATTCTCGAGGTTTGGTTCTGCCGCAGTCACCCAGACGCGCATTCACTCATTCCTCATGAGTGTGGGAGTTTCCTACTCACCAGAGATGTCTTCACTTCCTTCGGCTTCTCGTCAACCCTCAGCCTCCAGACGCAGAGTCGAGGCCGAGTCCCGGAAAAGGTCTCAAGTGCCGTGGCCACGGTCTTTGCCTGGACATCAACTCAGCCCCTGGAAACCTCAGGTATCTTGACATCCGGCTCGAAGGCCCACGTAAATGTCAGGTTCACCAATCAGACATTCATTAAACAGGACAAAAAAGGAAGCAAAGACACCAGTTCAAGTCTTGCGAGGAGAGAGGAGAGGAACTGTGTCGTACAATTCACCACTGCACTCTCTGATTATCCTCTCCTCACCACCTCTGTTTATTTAGTTTTAAGACGCCCCTTATTTACATGGATGTTACAAAAAGGAGACGACAAGCAAAATACTTTGAAACAAGGTGTACATGTTTGTTCATGTGCGTGTGCATGTGTGGAAGATTGCTGAATACATGTGTGGTCATCGTTTCTTTAACAGGCAGCAGTTCTAACAGTTCTGATGATTAGATGTTTTTGTTCTTGCTATCTCCTGCTAGGAGGCTGCCACGTTATCTAGAGCAGATCAAAGCATTTCATTATTGGGAGCAGATGTATGACAATTATGATCGCAATTATTCCTACACTATATAAAAAAAAAAATTCACCTGTAACGAGTTATGTGGAGACACACCTACAAAGCACAGATAATATGTGGTGGCTACATAATTCATTATTTTTAAATTTTCACTCGTGTCAGCACTGTGGATGACTGGTTAGCACATCTCCTTCACCAGAACCCAGACCAAGGTTGGTTTCAGACGGACAAAAAATGCTCCAAAAGTATGTCAACTAAAATAGGGCCAACTGGCTTTACAACTAATAAAGGTTCTATTATGGCACCAATTAAAATACCAAAAATTATTGGATAACAAAAGAAATATAGAGACAGCGATCTCATTTGATGTGTGTCCTCCAACACACAAAAATTAGCAGGGAAGCACGAAGCGTTTTCATCTACTTATGAGACGCGTGGTTTAATAACCACTGCACATACGTGTATGTTTGTTGATGAAGAGTTTCCACACGCAGCGGATCAAAAGTGTTCTAAGTCTGCTAATCAAACAGTGGCAGAGTAGGGAGGGTTCTCATTTCATAAAAACAATGGACACGAGTTTTTTGTGGGCTTGATACATTTTTTTCATTGTTGTGGTAAAATCCCATCGCTCAGTTTATGACGCAGCAAGCCACTAGCAGAGTAGCATTTGCTCCATAGATGCACGCAATTGGGAAATTTTAGGAAAAGCTCATTGTTTGTTATGTTCGCTAGCCTACGAGCTAACTAGCAAGTGAGCTAAGGTCCGGGGTGGAGCTAAAAGGTCACAGGACTGCAACAACTTCATGAGAACATCACAGCTCCGAGTTGTGTGTTTCCCAAAAAATACACACACAGAGACACACACATGGGAAGATGAACTGTTTATAAATCGCACCCACAGTGGCACATTTTACATTGTTCAAGCCGTAGTGGACTTCAGCAAATGTATTTTAAGGGTCATTTGATTGATGATTATTGAGCTCAAACGCAGGCCGTATTTTACACTTGAGTCATACTTTACTCAACCAAATATTGGGAAATAAAATATATTTTTCAAAAGCCAAGGGGCTACAGAAAATAAACAGGCACCAGAAATTTGACAGTACATAACACGACAAAATCCCTACAATAAAATAAAAATATCTATTTATTATATATTTATTATATATATATATATATATATATATATATATATATAATATATATATATATATATATATATATTTGAGTACATTGTGTTTTCTTTTTCATTCATTCAAATTTGGCAGGCTTCAAGGCACTTTTGGGGGGACTCTTTAATGCATCAATTTCCAACCTTTGTGAAGCCAAAGCACATGTTTTACATTGGAAAAATCTCACAGCACACCAACAATCCAAAATGTCACAAAAAGTGAATACATTGATTACTGTATGTACAGTACTTCCTGCCATCTACAGTCATAGAGGGTTACGTTTGTCTGTCACTATACCTCATTGGAATAAATAGATGAACAAAGATACATTATTTCTTGTAAATAGATAACTTTCTGAGCAAGTACGAAAAATTTTAGAATTTCCCACAGCACACCTGAAGAGGTGTTCACAGCACACTAATGTGGCTGGCCCATTGCTTGTGAATCATTGCTTTAGAGGATTAATGACTCTACGCCAAAATTGTTGTATTTAAGTGCAACATTTTCAAATGGAGTCTATGTCTGATTTACAGTAAAAGAGAGTATGAGCAATGCACTACACAAACATATTTACAAATGATATTTCAGTTCCCTATACCCATTTTTTTGTAGCCGAGGATCAGATCGACAAGGTCCCTGCCTTCGGCTACCACTCAGCCCACATTGCACCCGACCCCTAGGGCCCCTCCCACAGGTGGTGAGCCCATGGAAAAGGGGACAAGCAAGGCTCAGCCACCAGGCACTCGCCCACGAGCCCCACCTCCAGGCCTTGCTGCAGTAGGGCGCCCCGGTGATCCCCATTCGGCCATCGAAACCTAAATCCCTTGTTGTTGTTTTTTTTCATCATAAGGGTTTATGGAGCCGTACTTTGTATGGTCTCTCACCAAGGACCTGTTTGGGCGACACTACCAGTGGCGTGAAGGCCCAGACAACTTAGCTCCTAGGATCATTGGGACACAGAAACCCCTCCACCACGATAAGGTGACGGCTCAAGGAGGGGGTGTGAGTTTTCATCTAGTTGTTTGACATACAGTTTGTCATTATGTCTCATCTCAATATGCATATGACAATGGCTGAGGTTAACAATTTAAAAAAATAAGCTAGTAAACCTGCGAACACTGGGAATTTTTTTAAATTTAGATTATCAATTGGTTGCAAAAGAACAAGTCGCCTTAAATGTCTCAACTTGTTGCAAATGCTAAGACTGGGGTGCTGTAAGGTGAGAAAGTGAAAATAATTCAAAGGGTCCACAGTCCAAGTAATGTTGAACTGATTATTTTTCTTCACCATTGACATGTAGTGAACAAAGTGAGATTTTTTTTTCAAATTAGTTTTTTGTTGTTATTTACAACAAAGTACAAAATCTATAGTAAAAAAAAAAAAAATCCTTGCTATGCTACCAGGTTGATGTGGTGTGTGTTTTTATGACAAAATAACATTGACCACCACCAAAATGACAGCCTAACGTATTGTGCGTAGTGTATGAAGTCTGTGAGGTGGTTGCACTGCAGTGCATTGAAATGTGTATTTTGTTAGGTGGATGCCTTTCCGTAAGAGGCTAAGCAGAACCTTCCTTTAAATCACCGACCCCACCCCCTGGCACATATTCCCCTCATCTCCCCAAGCCTTTGCTGTGTTTGATTGCTGACGCTGAGCAGATGTGTTTTGTTTTATCTTGTCATGACAGAGCTACTGAAGGAACCCCTTAGGACTAAGAGGCTTAGCCTGAATGGCATTACTGCTGGATATATAGCTATTGGCAGAACTACATGGAATGGGAACTTTATATAAGACATAAGATTTAAGATTTTGATAACTTTAAACTTGTGTAAATTTGATCTTGCGAAAGTAGGTCTTGTATTTCAAATTTCAATAAAGTAAATTTTGTAAATTACATTGGAATGTGCGAGTAAGCCCACACCACAGGTAAATTCCACTCAGCAAGGTCTGTGCTTGGATTCAAATTCAAAAGTCTAGATTGGAAGAGATGGGGAGACATGCTAGCCACCTGATCCACTGATCTGCTCCATGAAATAATTCAATCAAAAACAGAATTTCCCTGACTTCGGTGCAAGCAGTGTGAGGTCAGTTTAGTCTGACTTTTGACTGAAGTCAGCTAGGATAGGCTCCAGGTCCCTGTGACCCTGATTAAGAATTAAGCGGCATAGAAGATGGACGGATGGATGTTGCACTAACCCAATGCTCACCAATACTTGCCAGACTCTAGTTACAGCGTAAACACTGCATATACAGTATTGGAAATTATTAAAGCAACACATAATAATTTTTAAAGGGGGTCTGAACAGATATCTGTTTTTTGTTTATAAATACATTAAATATGCTTGAAGTGCTGAAAACATACCTTAAGACCTATAACAGTAAACTGCTGAATTGTTGAGATATAGCTTTAGAATTTTCCTGACTTTGTGGGTGGTGGGTGGGCTAAAACACAGCCGTGTGACATTACAGGGCTGGTGTGTATACTTTATAGCACAAGTTCCCTCCGCCACTATATAAGGACAAAGTGACATCTTGTCATTTGACTAATCTGTTGAGAGTTAGCTGTGCTTAGCTTCCCTAAGAAGGCCCATTGACCACTGCAGCATATCGTTAGCATGCTAACAATCACGACACAACAAAAACTCCGTCCGCTGGATGCCTCAATTTACAGAAAAGCTTGGTAACATTTTTTAAGATCGCAAAAAATGAGGAACTAAAAAAGTCATGGATTGCGCATTTTGTGATGGAGAGTTTTGTAAACTTTTCTCTGAGACAATATGCTTTGTAGGTAAATTGATACGAGTGAACAGGACAGTTTCGATTGTCTAACAACCTGCGCTGACACCTACCGCACTGCTGTCATCAGGTCCCACGTGCAATCAATGCAAGTAAGTTGACTTGCATGTTTATTTTCAAGTATATAGCCCACAATAACCAAATTTGAAAT
This sequence comes from Syngnathoides biaculeatus, assembly GCF_019802595.1. Lineage (NCBI taxonomy): Eukaryota > Metazoa > Chordata > Actinopteri > Syngnathiformes > Syngnathidae > Syngnathoides > Syngnathoides biaculeatus. The sequence goes on along the minus strand of NC_084644.1, from coordinate 24,207,683 downwards.
TGAGCCTCCGAATATGATTTTACAATATATAGGCAATCACCTCGGCGGCACGGTGGCTCAGCTGGTAAAGCGTTGGCCTCACAATTTTAAGTTCCCCACTTCAATCCCGGACCCGCCTGTGTAGAGTTTGCATGCTCTCCCCATGTGTGGGTTTCCTCTGGGCACTCTGGTTTCCTCCCACATTCCAAAATCATGTAACATTAATTGGACACTCTAAATTGGCACTGGGTGTGTTTGTGAGTGTGGTTGTTTGTCTCCATGTGCCCTGCGATTGGCTGACAACCAGTTCAGGGTGTACCCCGCCTCCTGCCTGTTGACAGCTGGGATAGGCTCCAGCACTCCCAGCTACCCTCGTGAGGATAAGCGGTGAAGAAAATGGATGGATGGAAGCAATACCTCAACAACACCTCAGTATGTTTTGGCGCATCCATTTGACACAGCGCATCCACACCATCAGAGAGCTTAGGTGGCCCTTACTATTCAAGTTTTAAAATCTGATTTTCCATTTTCTGTTCAAATTTAGGAGGCCTGTGAACATTATTCCTCTGTGGTGTGTCAAATGTAATTGCGATTTTTGGGCCTGCTTAGTGCCACTATAAAGATAGAAAGAAAAAAATGAGAATCATGACATCTAGAAAGGAGAGAAAATTAGCAAGACAGAGAAGTAGGAGGTGGTGGTGGTGGCGATGCCCAGTAGGCCACAGATCATTTCTCTCTACTCATCATTTCTGTCTGATTCCTGGCCATTTTTGCATTTTTCCAGTGGCCTCATCTTGAGTGGTGTCATGGCTACTACTGTATTTGCAGCCCACAGAAGTTGCTCAAGCAGTGCATCTCATCCAGGATGGACATTACTGATAATGCGTTGTCACAAAAGTAATCCTGCTGAGTAAGCAGGTTCTGACATTCAGTTTGGCCTTGTTCTGTGAGCATGGCAGAGACAGGCCAGTACACCAAAAAATGTGGAGGGTCAGTAGAAGGGGAGGAACTCAGCAGGACCACTCTCTTCTCTTTTGTGCAATAAGTAGGAGGAACACTGCCAGATTCTTACATATTGTCACGGATGAGACTCGGGGGTGGACCCAAATGCACGACTCAGGTGAGAGGTAAGCAGTGCGGAATAAGCCTTTATTCGTTCCAATGTCGGTTACCAGGGAGTCAGTCCAAACAAGCAGCAAGATCAGTAACGGCAGGCTTACGGGGTAGGTCGGGAGACAGGCGTTGGTCGGTACATGGGAGGTAGACGTCAGGAGTACGATAGTGCGGGAACGAGGCATGAGAGGCAACGATCTAGCAGAGTCTCTGTCGTCCCCCGGGTCCTATATGTACTGGGTCTAATCGTAGGTCATGAGGCGCAGGTGTGACCCTTCCGATTAGACGGCCACGCCCAGCCCCGGCTGGAATCCAGGATCATGACAGTACCCCCCCCTCAACGGCCGGCTCTGGACGGCCCAGGCGCATCAGGGTGAGCCGCGTGAAAGTCCGTGATGAGGGAGCGGTCCACGACGAAGCGGGAGGGGATCCAAGAGCGCTCCTCCGGGCCATATCCCTCCCAGTCCACCAGGTACTGGACCCCCCTCCCTCTGCGGCGGGAAGACAGCAACCGGCGCACGGTGTACACCAACCCACCGTCGACCATGCAGGGGGGCGGGGGGGACTTGAGTGGAGGAGCCAGCGACGACGTGTGATTCGGGCGAAGTCTGCTGACGTGGAACGTAGGGTGCACCCTCATCGACCTGGGCAGTTTCAACGAGACGGCGACCGGGTTAATAACCTTGGAAACAGGGAACGGGCCAACGAACCTGGGAGCAAGTTTGCGGGATTCCGTCCGCAGCGGGAGATCTTTGGTGGAGAGCCACACTCGCTGTCCCACTCTGTGCTCTGGTGCGGCCCTCCTCTTGCGGTCTGCTGCAGCCTTGTAGGCGCTGCTCATGCGCAGCAGTGTCCTCCGAGCTGCTTCCCAGGTCCGTTTGCAGCGTCGCACCACGGCCAGGGCCGACGGAACTGTGGATTCTGTGACCAGTGGAGGAAACAGGGACGGAGGATACCCATGCACGACATGGAGTGGAGCCATACCTGTTGAAGCGGAGGGTAGGGAATTGTGGGCATACTCCACCCACTTGATGTGCTGGCTCCACATGCTCTGGTCCCTGGATACCAGACATCGAAGACCGGTCTCTAATTCCTGGTTAATCCTCTCAGTCTGGCCATTAGACTCTGGGTGATGACCCGATGTCCGACTTGCTGAAGCGCCGATGAGGTTGCAGAACTCCTTCCAGAAACGGGCGCTGAATTGCGGACCCCTGTCCGAAACGATGTCCTGGGGTTGACCGTGGTATCGGACGACCTCGTCTAATACCAACTGGGCTGTCTGCTTGGCCGACGGGATCTTCGGGAGCGGCACGAAGTGGACCATCTTGGAGAAACGGTCCACTATGGACAGCACCACTGTGTTCCCTTGTGAAGGCGGCAGGCCAGTAACGAAGTCCATCGCGATGTGTGACCACGGACGAAAGGGGATGGACAGGGGTTGCAACTCACCAACGGGCCGTAGGCGGGAAGTTTTATTGGCAGCACACACCGGGCAGGCGTTGACGAACTCCCTTACATCCTTGCTGAGGTTAGGCCACCAGAACCTCTGTTCGACCACTGACCGTGTCTTCGCCATACCCGGGTGGCAGACCGTCTTGTTGGTATGGGCCCAGTTGATGACGTCTCCCCGCAGAGATGGGATGACGAAAAGACGGCCCGACGGACAATCCGCGGGTGGCGGTGTCTCTTCCAGGGCCTCCTTCACCCGCGACTCGATCGACCAGGTGAACCCGGACACGAAGCACCCCGCTGGCAGGATAGTAGCGGCGTCTGAATCAGTGCGCCCTCCCTCATGGATCCGCGAGAGTGCATCCGGCTTGCCGTTTTTGGAGCCTGGGCGGTAAAACACCTTAAAGTGGAAGCGGGTGAAAAATAGAGCCCACCTGGCCTGATGGGCGTTCAACCTCTTCGCGGACTTCAGGTATTCAAGGTTCTTATGGTCCGTGAAGACAACGAACGGTACTTGCGAGCCCTCCAGCCAGTGCCGCCACTCCTCCAACGCGCTCTTGACCGCCAGCAGTTCCTTATCTCCCACGTCGTAGTTCCTCTCTGCCGGGGTCAACTTTCTAGACAGGAACGCGCACGGGTGAATCCTTCCATCCCTGGGACTCCTCTGCGACAAGACTGCTCCGATTCCTGAATTCGATGCATCCACCTCCACCACAAACTGGTTATCGGGATCCGGAATAATGAGAACGGGCGCAGTAGTGAAACTTGCCTTGAGCCTGCCGGAGGCCTCCTGGCAGGTCCCGGACCAGTCGAAGGTGGTATTTGGCGAAGTGAGCGAATGCAGAGGAGCGGCCACGGAACTGAAGTTCCTTATGAATTTCCGATAGAAATTGGCAAATCCCAAGAACCTCTGCACGTCCCTCCTGTTGGTGGGGGTAGGCCACCGCAGCACCGCGTCGACCTTCCCGGGATCCATCCGTATCTCTCCCTCAGCCAGGACGAAGCCCAGGAAGAACACGGATGCCTGATGGAACTCACACTTATCCATATTCACGTATAATTGGTGCTGCTGCAGACGCCGGAGCACCTCTCGGACTTGTTGAATGTGAGAGGCTAGGTCTGCTGAAAAGATGAGAATGTCATCCAGGTAAACAAAGACAGATCTGTTCAGGAACTCCCAGAGCACGTCGTTAATGAAGTTCTGAAAGACGGCCGGAGCGTTTGTCAGTCCAAAGGGCATCACAAGATTCTCATAGTGCCCTGTGGGGGTGTTGAACGCCGTCTTCCGCTCATCCCCTTCCCGAATCCGCACCAGATGGTAAGCGCTGGGCAAGTCGAGCTTGGTGAAGATCCGGGCTCCCTGGAGGAGTTCGAATGCTGTAGAGATAAGCGGCAAAGGGTATCTGTTCTTGACTGTGATGTCGTTCAGTCCTCGGTAGTCGATGCAGGGTCGCAGCGTGGAGTCCTTCTTCTTGACAAAAAAAAAACCCGCACCGGCTGGTGAAGATGAGGGGCGAATGAGTCCGGCTGCCAGCGAGTCCTCGATGTAGTCCCTCATGGCTTGATGCTCTGGTCCTGTTAAAGAGAACAGTTTCCCTCTGGTAGGAAAGGTGCCTGGCAGGAGTTCAATCGCGCAGTCGTATGACCGATGTGGCGGTAGAGACTTTGCCTTAGATTCAGAGAAGACCTCCCGTAGGTCATGATAGCAGGAGGGCACTGCGGTCAGGTCCAGGGCGGTACCAGGTTCTGTTAGCCGAACCGGCGCGACTTGAATAGCCCTGTCTCTCCGGACAGCGAAACAACGACTGAGACAGTCCTCAGCCCAAGTCTTGATCTGACCCGTGGTCCAATCTATGTGCGGATTATGTTCTTTGAGCCACGGACTGCCCAAGATGATGTCGCTACTACGTGCGTCGAAGACATGAAAGCTAATTCGCTCCGAGTGAGCGTCCGGAAAGCTCATACGTAGCGTCTGAGTACGATGTGTAACCCGACAAAGGAACTTGCCGTTGGCGGCATAGGCGTGACGAAACCGTTGCGTGGGGAAGGTTGCCGCCCCCAGCTCCTCGACCACGCGGGGATTTATCAGGTTTGCTTCCGACCCAGAATCTATGAAAGCCATCACAGAGCATGAACGGGAGTCCGTTCCCAAGGTGAGGTGAAGAAGGGACCTCCCTGACCCTGTCGCGGTGTACCGCACACTCACCGGAGTACCGATCCTGATGTCAGAATGCCCTGGTCGAGTCGGGCAACGGGCGATCAAGTGTCCCAAACGCCCGCAGTAAAAACAGCGTCCCTCTCGTCGCCGACGTAAGCGCTCCTCCGCTGAGCTGCCAAGCCCCTCCACTTGCATGGCTTCCGGTGAAGCTGACAACACGGGTGGCCGGGAAGCGGAAACAACCAGACTGCGACTCTCCCTCTCCTCCTCCCTCAGGCCCTCCATCTGTCTCTGCACGGTGAGGCGCTGGTCCACCTTGAGGGCCAATGCGATGAGGGAGTTAAGCGAAGGCGGAAGATCCATGGCCACGAGGTGACCACGGATCTGTGGGGACAGTCCCTCGTAAAACGCATCATGGAGGGCTTCCTCATTCCAACGGCTCTCGGCAGCCTGAATCCGGAACTCGATGGCGTAGTCGGACACGCGGCGACGCCCCTGGCGAATTGTCATGAGTGACGACGCCGCCTGGCGTTCCGGAGCCGCATACTGGAACACCTGGGTGAGCGCGCAGACGAAGCTCGCCCATGAGCGGCAGGTCTCCGAGTTACGGCTCCACTCGGCGGTGGCCCATGCCTCCGCCCTCCCTGTCATGTGGGAAATGACGAAGGCGATCCGGGAGCGGTCCGTGGGAAAAGCGGAAGCTTGCAGCTCAAAGTGGAGATCGCACTGCGCCAGGAAGGGCTTGACGTTACCGGAGTCGCCTGAGAACCGCTCTGGTCGAGAGAGCGGAGTGATGGTGGCACGGGGAGGCACAGGAGCGGCCGCGCTAGCTTGGGAGGCTAGCCACGGTTGCAGCTGGGTGCAGAGCTCCTGGATCTGGTGAGTCATACCCTGGAGAGCAGCCTCTTGCTCACCCAGGTGTTTGCCCTGCACTTGGAGCGCACGGCGAATGGCTTCAGAGTCGGCTGGGTCCATGTTCTTGGCTAGATCGTTCTGTCACGGACGAGACTCGGGGGTGGACCCAAATGCACGACTCAGGTGAGAGGTAAGCAGTGCGGAATAAGCCTTTATTCGTTCCAATGTCGGTTACCAGGGGGTCAGTCCAAACAAGCAGCAAGATCAGTAACGGCAGGCTTACGGGGTAGGTCGGGAGACGGGCGTTGGTCGGTACACGGGAGGTAGACGTCAGGAGTACGGTAGTGCGGGAACGAGGCATGAGAGGCAACGATCTAGCAGAGTCTCTGTCGTCCCCCGGGTCCTATATGTACTGGGTCTAATCGGAGGTCATGAGGCGCAGGTGTGACCCTTCCGATTAGACGGCCACGCCCAGCCCCGGCTGGAATCCAGGATCATGACACATATTGCCAGTAAGCCACCAGAAAAATTGGTGGAAAACAACTTCATGAGCGTGGAAAACAGAAATAGACATTGCCACTCTGTTCTCTTCAGAGATGAAAGCAGGTTCACAACAAAACATGCGAGAATCCAGAATCCAATCAAGCATTGATGTAACATCATGTATGGTTGCTTTCATCACCTCCATTTATGACCACAGACTGCCAAGGAGCTGATTTGATGTCCACTCAAGGTCTGGAAAAAGACCCTCTGTTATATCATCAGGGGCATACATTAGCATTGTAGGGAGTGCATACAGACATGTAAAGTTCATACTGAGCCGCACCACAAGTAGAAATCAAAATTGGAACCGGCGTCTCTGTGTTTATGGTCATCCAGGGTCTGTTTGAAATGCAGCCATTTGCATACACAAATCAAACTTTTCTGACAGTGCACTAGCTGGTAGCTGCACTTTTACCGAGAATTAAAAAGCATTAATGGAATTAGGTCCAAAGCCGCAATACCACTCCGATGATGTCGGAACGTCGTGGATTAAATGCAGACGAAGACGGGCATCCCGCAAACACCGACAAGCTGGAATGTTGTATATGTATGTAACTTAAAACCTCAAAATGACAAAATCCCTTTTAAACACAACCATCCCACCCAATTTCTTTAGCTGGGAACAGAAAAAAAAATTGTGGGAGATTTTCCCTTTCCCATCAGCTTTCAATTATGGAACCCTTTGCCCAACAATGCAAATCCAAAAAAAAATGACTGCGTATGTGGTGCACATTTGCTGACAGTCTTGCATTACTTATTGTTGTAAGAGAAGTCGCCATTGAACATGTTGAGCCTGCAGACTTTTGAAAAGTAGCATCAAAAGCGAGTGCTTTGATCTACTTATCATGTCGTTATTAGTTTTACTACTTGGGATTTTTTTCTGAAACAATTGGAAACTTGATTGGCACTTAATTGCCTGTTAAGGAATTAATGACTGTTACCTCTGGGCCAAATGATTAATATTTGTATAAATGGAATTTTTGAGAACAGAGCGTGAAATAATATCCAAGATATTTTATTTATTGTTCTATATTACAATGTCAATGTTCAATTTACTGAGAGAATAGAAGAAGCAGAATTAAAAGTGAATTCTTGGGATGTGCTGCATTATTATGCTCTAATAATTATATCAGTGACAAAAGCACAATACAATCATGATGTGCAACATTGTAATGAATAAATATTTTTAATTGGAACATTTAATTCAAGTTATGAGATGTGTGATTGAAGTATTGCCTTCTGTTCGAGGTCGAATAGTTGTTTATAGTGAAGCAAATCACTTTTAACTTTTGTTATGCAATCAAGTCTTTGACAGACTTTTGCCATCCTGAAAATGGATGGCAAAAGCTTTCAAATGTGTATTTTCCTTCTATGTCTATCTTACCTGACCGTCAGCCTCTAGATGAAGATCAAGGAATAAAGACACTACCATTTGCCGTTGCCGTGGCCCGTAAACATTCCACAGCACATCCGCTTCCCAAGCGCTCTTCACATGTTACGAGTTGAGCATAGCCAGAGCGTTATACGACATTTTATCCAGTCCTGTTCAATCCCACGAATGCCAAGATTAAGCGAATGGTCTGCGTGTTATCTTGTCATGCAACAGTGGTAGCAAAGTCAAACCGTTCTTGGTTGCCTACTGCCCTCTCATGTGGTCCGTGACGGCTCTAACAGTCGTGTGATTACCAGCAGCTGTGTGGGCAATGGAAACCTTGCATGTCATGCTGTTGGAATCACAAGAATACAGGTATGTAATCACACAAAGTCATCTAGCCGGCACTCCAAAAAAAAAAAAAACATTACCTGGCCACTCGGGGAGCCAACAAAAAGTAGCATGAAAACTGCAAATTTCAATGTCGGCCTATTAAAAAACAAAACAAAAATTGTCAAGGAATATGACTTTGGATTTCATTGATGGAATTAAAATTCTAACTCTTTACTGATTGAGGCAAGAGAATCAATCAATCACTCTTTCTGCCCAACTATTTGTTAGTCTGATTGACGTGTGATAAAACGCAACCAAATTTTCAACAGGGCCAAATAGGTGTTTACCAGACACACCTGTCCTCCTCCAAGCAGTTTCTCTTGGCTTGTGCAGCCAGATTTGTGTAACTAAGTCTTGGTCACGTCAGATTGGACGAACCGGACGAACAGAAAGTAATAGCCGTACATAAGATCCCTGTAGTATAGTAACATGTAATATTAATCATAATTCTTCATGAAACATTGTTAGTTTGGTTTACAATAGACCAGGAAATATTCAAATACACATCACACAGCTGCTAAAGTACATTTATCATAAGCCAGTGCTTCAGTGCATATGGTTACTGTGGAATTTTGGCTGTTATTTCCTCTTCTTTTATTTGCCTATGAAACCTTATGCCTGTCCGTCACTTTAGTCAGTCGGTTTTTTTGGCATCTGAAAATGTCTTCTTTAGCGTATAGAAAATCCACACCACCCTAAGTAAGACCTCTGGTCTTTTTTTTTGGGGGGGGGGGCTCACACATGACAAAAGTCCATTTTGCAGCTTGATGTAATTGTTTCATTTTTTCTTTCTTTTCTTACCTCAGAATCTTGACAAAATGTCTGTTTAAAAATCTAACGCTTTGTCGCCATTATGACAATTTTAAACGTTCATAATCGGACTCCAGGCATGTAAAGCTCACTGGTATTTAACTGGTTGGAGTACAACATTCTTCTACGAATTGGCAGGTCCCATTGTCAACTTTTCTTTTCACAGCAAACTTGGAAGTTGATATGCCATTTTTCTCCAATCTAGGCTCTTACAATAGGCAAATTCTCCTTGAAAGTACAAACTTTCACTTGCAACAGCAAACCCAGTTACCCAGCAATAGGCTCTCTGTGTGTCATTGGAATGGAAGACAAGTTCTGGTAGACACATGCTGACCCAACCAAAACACATATTGTAGGACATTTTTCGATTCAGCCACTCCTGCCACATGGCAGGCGCCGCCACATGCGGCACCAGCCTCAAATAATAATGGGCTGGTTGACGGTGCACTGCGGTGTGCGACGTTATGTCCATGCTACTACTCGGAGAACAACCAATCTCATTTGAACTCGGAAAGGGCCGTAACAATTCATATAACACAAATGGGCCATTGTTCTAGAATCAACATTTCACTCATTCATTACTAAAAACATAGACCATATACTGCTTGACAAAAGATTTATGATGGACTTCGGTGTGCTTGTAAACCATACCCACCACCCCATAAAGTGGTTTACGTCGTTTGAACATCATCGGTCTGAGAATGAACAAAAGATGACAGTCGAGATCTCAGAAACCTCAAAACTGACCACAGCCATGACAGATTAGGGGAGGGACTACTGAAATTGGTAAATTCTTTTCAAAATTTTTCTCCCCTGAGAATTTTGGTGTAACTAAAAAGCACCTCGGCAGTAAACGCTTTCCTGCATCTTGGATGCCAGAGGTTAAGGTATGTTCGGATGCTTGTCAAACAATTGTCTATGAGAACAACAAACTAAAATTAAATCAATAAACAGAAACATATTGCTATGAAATGAAGAAAATCTACCTGATAATATGGATAAGTTTGTGTTGTTCACTGTAGGTGAGGTTTACTTTATGCATGTTTTTATAAAGTTTAAAACATTCTCCTTGGTGTTGTGCAATACAGTATACTGATGCATTCCTGTCAGTTTCTCTATGATTGCATTCATTAGCAGTTACTACTTTTGTCTTTATCAATTTGATATTGAGTAACAACAGTTCTGTTATCCTCACTTTCATTCTTCTTGTCTGTACTCGCCAACTTTTATTAGTCTACCACTGTGCGACAAAGTCCAGCCATACTTTATCAGTTGGACCAAAGGGAGGCTCTTGGGTTGATCCCGCCCTGTGTCCCCCCAGCAATGAGGGGTGATCCCAGGATTAGACCTCTGTTGGTTCAGGCAGGTCACTGGCCTGAGTCTAAGGGCGCTGCAGTAAAAGAGACATTAAACCTGAAGGATGGGTCGTGGGGGGGGGGGGTGGCGCTAAAGATTGGTTATAATACAGAATGTAATGTGATGGGAATGAGAGGGGGGGAGTGCTGTCCTTGGCTGGTGGAGACACTACAACAGCAACCTGGTAAAAGCTGCAAAAAGGGACTTGTTGCCATTATCATCAAAGGTTCATTGTTAAAAAGATAGAAACTTGTCAATTGATTAGGATGGAACATGACAAGTACGTCAAAAATACATCTTTGTTTCTGTGTTCCCTCCTCCTGATTCTGGTTTTCGATTGCTGGTTTGCACACGGCGGATACCTTCGCAGTGACTTCATGATGACTATGTAGCGCAAAGGAGAGGAGCGGAAGTACAAAGCAGACTTGCGAATGGAAACCATCAGGGCAGACATTTCTGGCACAAATTCACCCACTTACAAGGTGGATGGAGATGGAATGCAAGTCTCAAGAGTCATAAAAATCAAGAAACACTTTTAACACAAAGAAAGTTTATCGTGTCCTTCACCGGGGTTATGATTAAATTAATGCAAAAGATAGAAAAACACTAGCGACTGTAGGCTTTACGTGTAACAATTGACAGCCGATAACTAATGCATCTGGTATTCAGACAACAGTAGCAATATAATCAATGAAAAATAAGACTGAAAACAACTCTCGGTACTGTAATGACATATGAAAGTACTAGTCTTAATGGCAAATCGTTCTGTTTTTATTGAAACTGTCAGAGAGGTACTAATTTAACAATGGGTATATAATAAGGTTACCGTTTTCACTAAATAGCTTGCTTGCGAGAGCTCCTGTCGTGGATGTTATCTGACGTGCTGGCGTACCTAATGTTGTGGCCAGAAGTATCCTGTTTGCCGTAAACAGATTAAGATTCAGATGAATTAAAAACCCAACAATTACTGTCAGATGGAATCAACTCACAATATGGATCTATTGTAAATATTGAATAAAAACGAGATAGATAGATAGATAGATAGATAGATAGATAGATAGATAGATAGATAGATAGATAGAGATAGATAGATAGATAGATAGATAGATAGATAGATAGATAGATAGATAGATAGATAGATAGATAGATAGATAGATAGATAGATAGATAGATAGATAGAGCTTCTTTATCAAGGAGGTTCATACAATAGGCTATAAATGTATTTACAACTGAACATTTCCAGCCAAAAGCCATCATTCGAAGGTCTTTGATGTGCACCGTAGCTTGCAATTGAGCCCTGGTGATATCTGGCGTGATAATGAGTGTAAAAGATGAATCCAACTAACCGATTCCTTCTTTCCCCAGGTGCAGAAACTGTTGTTTCAGACGGACGTCATTGTCACCCCCCTGTTGAGGAACAAAGTGATGACATGCCCAGAGGACCGAAGCCTTTAGCTGCTCTTTGCTTTGACAATAGCATGACTTAACCTGGCTAAACAGTGAGTTTGTGCTTGGAGAGGAGGTGCTAGGTGTCCACAAAGACAAAGACAAATAAGCACATATGCACACATGCGCATGCACACACACTCACACACACATAAATCTCTTCTCTCCTGCTTTGACCTTATGGTGTCCTCCACCAGTATCTGGTTCACCTGTCCACAAGGGATGTCCGCATTTTCATCACCTCCTAGTGTCCACTTATTTTATTGCTGGAGACAGTAGCAGTTTTGGAGTCATAGCAGTTCTGAAGTGAGCTAGTGTTTTTGGCAATCACCACTCAACAAATTGATAGATTTATTCATCTAATATGCATGTATAACCAGATGAAAGGGATGAACACTGTAGTCCAAATACAAATATGTGTACATATACGTATTTGCCCCTATATATAAATGTAAGTGTGTACAGTATTTTGTTTTAAACGACTCTGAAGTATAGAGGTGGAGTGTGCCTAATGAGAAACAGCCCGTTTGCTCTCTCCGGTGGGCAGAGCAGTCACATATGACCTGCAGTTAACCTATCCATGATCAGAATTCACGAGATGAGCTGAGCTGTTGTTTGCTCAGTATTGTTTGTTTTGTACCTTGAGTAGTTGCAGCACTTTTTAATACATTTTCAAAGAAAGTGTGCTGCTATATTTTGTCTGCAGAGACAAAACAATATATGCAGCAAAACATAGCAACACATATTTATCAAACAATCAGGCCAAACAATTTCAGTGGAGCAACTCCACTTTAAACCTGCAGTGGTTGTGAGTGAGAGTTTATACAAGAAACTGTAATTTTGCAGAGGTGCGTAAGATTTATGTCCAAGAGAACAACATGCAGCATGGACTTGATAGTGTTGTCTAATGTCTGATGATGACAGTTCCATTCTGTTCTGCACCTTTACGTGACACCCATCCATCCAACAGAGCGCAATGGCCACGGTGTGTGCATACTGTATGTGTGCGTTACCGTTTGTGGATGTGCATGTGTATGACGGAGACATCCGTGGTTTGGACTACTGAGCCTGTCCTCTCATCAAAGCTCACAGGTGAGAGCAGCATTGTGGGTAGTGACTTCTCATATTTCCCTTTCAACTTTGGGACGGGGAGGGGGGGAGAAGGGGGTGGGCACATCAAAGAGGACACGCACACACACATATACAGAAACGGCACACAAAGAGTAGATTTCCTCCTCACAGAGTCAAATAAACACCATCAAGTGGAGAAGAACATGACAATACACTTGTGGGAAATAAAAAAATGAAAGAAAATAATGAGTTGGTTCCCACTTTTCGTTCATGACGATTGCGTAGTGTGTCACAATCTCTGTTCTAGCGATGGGGTAGAAATTAGGTCACTCATATTGTTGCCACTAACTTCCAGCCAGCTTTACAATGGATTTTAAGGTTGGTCTATAAATCACTAAATGGGTTAGGTCTTGAATAGATGAAAAAAAAAAATGGAATACGTGGGCAACAGAGAAGACGTCAGACCCAAGTGTGAATGTTTTTAAATCCAGGTTGAAAATGTTTTCCATTATTTCCATTTTTAAATGCTATTTCTTTCACTGTACACTGTTTCAATTGTACTGTTTTATTCCCTCTGCCTTAACTGTTTATAAGCTGTTTTTACCCTTTTTAAAATTATTTTAGTCATGTAAAGCACATAGTACCTTATGTATGAAATGTGCTATATACTGTAAATAAATTTGCTTTGCTCCCACACCAAACATATCAAGCTGTACCTATGTGGACCTTGCATTACTCCTGATATATCAAAAGAGCACCTTCCCCCAAAAATATTTCCCAACATGTTTAAATTGTCACAACCAAACCCTTGATTGATGAATATATAGATACAGTGAAATAATAGGTGAGACATAAACTTAAGCGTAACTCGAGTGCATCTTTTCTTTACGTTAAGATGAGCAGACCTCTCAGCTCCCAAAATTTCTTGAAGGAACGTGGTCTTTGTCACTCTGACCTTACCCTGACATAACTGTTCATCTCTCACTATACATCTGTATCTCATAATCCTCCGTGGAATATAGCGTAGACATCTCCTTCCTGACTAAAATATGAATAGAGGCTTATAAATAAGGCTATTCTTGCTTAGGTTTGGCCATTACTCATCCCTCATCTGGATTATGTGGGGATCCTGGGGAGATACTAGTAATGACCTGCCAACTCTTTAGGCCCATCTTTGACTGTTTTCCTGTCCTGGACTTGTATGAAGCGGACCTGTCAAACCTTGTTAGTGAGACTGTGGGGCTAGGCCAGGTGCTTCATTGCAGAAGCCAGAGCAGACTTGAGACACGACTTAAAGGCGCGAGGAAGCATCAAGATCCAAACCTCAGGCTGTGGAGCAAACCACTTTCTCAAGGGCAAGTCAACGCTTTTTTTCTTCTCTTGGAGTACAGTTGGGTTTTTGTGACTTCAAAATCAATGTGTATCTTTGCGTCAAAACCTTGTTGTGAAACCTTCCAAATAACACAGTAATCACAAATGTATTCATGAATCTTCAAGCTCTCTTTTTTTTCCTTTTTGGGTGGACGGGGATAAACATTTCTCCTTGGTGTGCTGTAGTGCAGTGAAGTACCTGTGCTAATGTTTTCCAGTTGTAATGTAAAGCTGCTCATGTCAGATTTTGGCCTGCTGTGCTACTTTGAAGTCTGATCCTTCATCTGATCCAGTGTCTGCTTCAATTTGTCTTTGTTATCTGTGATATGGTCAGATGGGAAATATGTATTCGAAATCCAAGTGTATCGATGTTGAAATATCTCAGATGCACCAGAGTAAGAGAAGACGGTAACAGTATTTACAGTTAAAGTAATAATACCTTCAAAAGTACAGTTCCAAAATCATTTGAATGATCTGGTTTGTTTCTTTTCCATGGTAACCACTGATCTGTTCTAGTGGTCTCTAATACTGGTGGCCCAGCCTTATGTTATGTGATCAACACAATAGGGTTTTGTACGTTTCAGGTTAAAGTTGAAGAACTTCCGGTGAGAATGATTGTTGTATGAGCACTAGAATGCCTGCTTGGAAGTAAACATGAAGAGAAGACATATTGGATGGAGGCTGCTGCTTTGCTTTGGATTTGGACCTCACTTCTCTGAATTTATTTGCTGTGTTGTGGATGTTATGAAGTATGATCCACTATATTTATTGTCACTCTGGACAAAACAATACATTGTTTTAAGTTCTTCAATTTGTCTGCATGCTTTTATTGGTGTTCTCAGATGCAGTTGTTGCACAAACTTGATTTCCTCAATGTTAGTGGATTCAATAAAGATGCATACATGCCATAAGGTAACACAATGATGCGATGATTGACATTATTTTCCTCACTTTTTAAAAGCAGTGTCACAACTTTTTGATTACAAATTGTTGAGGCCACAGACACATTCCAAAAACACTCATGTCAGATTGATTGACGACTCTAAATTATTCAGAGACATGAATGTGAGTGTTAATGGCTCTTTGTCTATATGTGCCCTGCGATTGGCTGACAACGAATTAAGGGTGTACCCAACCTCTCGACTCAAGCTGCTGTGATAGGCTCTGACTCACCAGCTACAGAAAATGGATGAATTAATGTGTTGCCGAATATTGAACCAGTTGGGAACCATCAACAACATAGTAGTTTGCAGAGGTGGGTAGAGGAGCCATATACAGTATTGTGCTCAAGTAGTAAAGTAAAGTAAGATTTGTCCAAGTAATGCTAAGTGTAAGCGCATTTATTTCTAAACGCTAACACACGTGCAAAGGTGTGCAGTGGGCATCATTTGAACCATTGATTAGCCCCTTGAGGTAAAGTTAAGAAAAAAATACAATGGAAAAATTGTTGGTAGAGTTGTAGTTGCTGGTGCTGTCAAGTACTTGCAAAATAATATTTTTTAATATTTCTCACAGTGGCTGAAATGTAGTTTGCCCATTTTGTATCTTCTCTCAGTCTTGTGCCACAAGTTTAGTAGCGATTCAAATATTATGTTTCACTAACTTTACTGCTTCAGTTTTCTTTCACATGGCGTCCCTATTGTTGTAATGAGGAAGTTTTTGTGTGTTGTGTTTTACTAACTGCACTTCTTGGGTATTTTTAAAATGTAGTATGCATTATTCATTCATTCACCTTCTGTACTGGTAATCCTCATTAGGATCGCAGGCATGCTGGAGCCTATCCAGGCTATCTTAGGGCGAGAGGCAGGGTACACCCTGAAATGATCACCAGCCAATCGCAGAACACACATAAAACAAACAACGATTTGCACTAACATTCACACCAACGACCAATTTAGAGTCTTCAATCAACCTACCATAAAAGTTTTGGCAAAGTGGCAAGAAACTGGAGAACCCAGAGAAAAAACACACAGGCATGGGGAGAACATGCAAAGTCGACACAGGGGAGATTGGAGTCGAACCCGTGGTCCTCAGAACTGTGAGACAGAACTGTAACCAGTGCAAAAGAAATGTTCTGTTTCAAATGATCTTTTATGTTGTAAGTAAAGCTTAACTAAAATAAATACAAATAAATCTGGTTGCATGAGGATCCACTCCCTGTTATAAATGGGATGTGACTGTTCAGAAGTACGGTAACATATCACATTCAAACTCCTTTTCGCGGGGAGTTCACGCACCCCTGTCAACATTCAGTTTGAAGTGGGGAAAAAACATGAATAAGGGATTACAGGAACATTGTTTGCTTAATCCACTGAAATGGCTGAATGAAGAAGCAGTTTGTGTGTGTGTGTGTGTGTGTGTGTGTGTGTGTGTGTGTGAGAGAGAGAGAGAGAGAGAGAAACAGAGAGAGATGACAAGATGCATTCTTTTACAGTTACATGTGACCATCAAATAGCACTACTTTTGCCTTATGCAGAGCCAAAAGAACAACATAAATGTCTGCAATTTAGCACAATCTGGGCAGGGAGAAAACTACGCCACTTTTTAATGTTGTTGTTTTTCGTATTGTGCAATGTAAACTCGTTTTTTTTGGCCCGTAAAGTCCAATAAAAGACTTTGAGTCACTTGTGACTTTCTCGTGCCTTTTGATTGGTGAACATAAGTCCAACATCACTGTGGTAATCGCAGTGGATGACACCAAAGTCACCTGATGCAGTAGCAAAATACATAAACCAGGATGTCCAAAAATAGATTGTGCATGCTTTTATTAAATAAATAATAAATGAAAGTAATGAGCGGCATGTAGATTATTGTGACAGTAGAATGTAATTTGTTCTTAACAGAAACTTGTGTAAAAGTAAAAGGTGTGCATCATCAAAACTACTCTGACAAGTACAACTTGTCCAAATGTTACTTGAATAAATGTAACAGAGTAAATGTAATGTAAAGCCAAAGAGGCAAAACACCCGAGAACAGAGATATTGTTGTCTGCCAAATTGAGCCCGAAATGAACAAAGTGTTAGTAGTTATGGATGGATAAACAAGTCAAAATTTTGCATATCTGTTTATGTTTGATGACTAAAGCTCACATTCTTGCAGAGGTGGCCCGTTTGTTGGGTCTCGGCTCAATTGAAAAAGAAATTGAAGAGAAAGAAAACCTGCAACAAATTACATCGTGTGCAACTTTGCCCCAGCAGGACTCCACAGGTTTTGCCTGGATTCATATTTTGTCTGCACTCCACCAGCATACCATACATTCAGTTTACATTGCGCACATGTGGGCAGTATATTTTAGTCTAATAAGCATAACCTCGACCTGTGCACATTCAGTGCCCTCTGCAAAGACAACAAATGAAGGCATTGGCGGACTGCAGTAAATTACGTGAATGATGTCCATCAAACAGAAGAACTCACCCATATTTCATTTCTGGAACGTACAGTATGCTATTCCCTGCTGTGTATCACAAAGGGGTGCACAGCCATGGGCCTACTGTACAGAAGACCGAAGTGATATCGAAGTTGCTGTGGATCGGAATGGATGGGAGTTGACTGAAGACAGTTTATCCACGGTCTGTATTTCTTATTACATTACAAATCACTGGAGTCTATCTTCAGAATCCCTTTTAAGGCAGAAATGATCTGTTTGTAAAACTCAAACATTGCAACGCTGCAGGGAAGACAACTGCTCACCTGTTTAGCATTTTTCAAGGCATCACAGTCCATGTAGGACAATTACACATCTGTTCACACTGACCTAACTGACTGTAAGTCACTTTTATGAGAATGACCCTCGACTTTAAAAGCAACCGCCGATTAGTGTTCTTCCGATTTTGAAAAATCCATCCATTTCCTGAGTCGCTTCTCTTCACAAGGGTCTCAGGAGTGCTGGAGCTTATCCCAGCTATCATTGGGCAGGAGGCGGGGTACACCCTAAACTGGTTGCCAGCCAATCGCAGGCCACATGGAGACAGATTACAGTCGTACTCACATTCACACCTAGAAGGAATTTAGAGTCTTCAATTAACCTACGATGCATGTTTTTGGGATGTGGGAGGAAACCGCAGTGCCCGGAGAAAACCCACACAGCCACGAGGAGTACATGTAAACTCCCCACAGGTGGGGCCGGCTGGGATTTGAACCCTGGTCCTGAGAAGTGTGAGGCAGACAGCCTAATCAGTCAAATCCACGGTGCCTACTTTGAAAATATAGAAAAGATAATAAAAAAAATATAGGGGGATGGTTGAAAATCATTGTGTGAATATACTGTAGATATAGAATACAAAGGACATGCCAGAACAGAAAAAATGTGTCAAGTCCTAAATACAGTATTGGGCCTCCTGGCCACAACAAAATGAACGGCTTCTGCTGTTTTCAGAAGATTCTGAATAAATTTGAGGTCACTGATGTTGGACCTAAAACAAGGTCTGGGTCTCATTCTGTGTTCTCATGCACCCTAAAGGTGTTTGGTTGAGCTTGAGGTCAGGGCTCACCATCATCTCTCTATTACACCCAACTCAACTAAACCTCATCAAAACTGTTTCCTAGATGGGTTAATCTTCTCCAAAAAAATAAAGGTGTATAAAATAGATATCAAGGTGCACAAATGTCTATTCCCAGTCATGCGAGAGGGGCTAGGAAAAATTAAATTGGGTGAAATTGACCCACATGGTCCACAGAAGTGTTTTCATTTACTAAAAGTTATGACCATGCGACATGCCGTCTTTTTAAATTTTCATAATCCGGTAGGATACTAGATTTCTGTCACTCAGGTTCTCAGCAGAGTAGCGAAAGGCCTCCGTCATAAGCTGTATTTATTTGCCCTTGTTTTTTGTTGTAACCTCTTTGGGGCCCCAAGCAAGATTTAGTCGGAGGGCCAATCTCTTTGCTTTGTACAAAGTGACACGCAAAAAATTTTCAATGTACTATTGACATCTAACACCTACGCAGTAAAATCCTCCCTAAAATAGATGCTTTCATATATGTGGTTGGTTTGCCCACAGATGAGAGCTGTGGACAGTATTTTGCAGTGACTACTAATCCGCATGTTAATAGTCACTGCTCACTTTATTTCCACTTCAAAACCTTAAAGTGAGAGACTGCGCAGTTACTGTCTTAATTTAAAGGTCAAGTTTCATCCCTATAAACATGCTAAAATAGATATTGTCATGAAAAAACATCCAACATTATTCACTTCAATGTCTATACAAAAAAATAAATATGAGGGGTGAGCGCGTCATCCATGCGCAAAATTGCGGAAGTGTCATTCGATGACATCCAGGTGGTCGCCATATTGGCTGCATCACCTGTCAATGACGTCACTTCGGACATTCGCCATTGAAAACACGCGGTGGACCCTACTATGGGAAATGAACACACCCCTTCTGACACGAAAGCTCTTTTCGAAGAAGAGAAAATCACACAACAAAGTGAAGTTACCGGGGCAATATTACCCTATTGTTTCGAGCTATATTTAGATGGTAAGCGATCACGGCCAGACGCCTACCCATCCAATCCACTTCCGCAGCAGAGATGAACCATGGCGGCCTGGCACCGGGACGAGCCACCCCGGAAACAAGGCCGGCAGCCTGCTAAGATGAGCCACACTGGGGGGCGACAAGGCCGGCGGCGGGAGTGGCTTGTCGCAGCTGTCCGGGGTGGCTCATTTTCAGCGCCGAGGTGGCTTATCATGGCGGCGAGCCGGGCCGCTTTACAGCATTGTTCATAGCCGCCATCCACGATGAACAACACCGCCAAGCCGGGGTGTGCTTTAGGGCATTGTCGTCCCACGGGGCTGAGTGCACCATTGTAAGGAGCGTTGTTCATAGCCGCTGCCATCCGCCCGACACACAGCCTTCACTGGGAAGGAAACGCAGCAGGCTTCGCCGGCGAGCCCGACGCGCACATCAACACATTTAGCACGCCTGTCATACGTATGCGGATCTTTTGTTACATTATGAGAGACAGATTACGTGGTCCGCCACAAACTATTATTTTTTTTAGTAGCTGTATATACACCTACCTGTCATTTGGAACCCATGAAGCTCTTGTCCATTGCACCCATGCAATCAATTTTTCACGACGAACCGGGTCTCCTGCAAACTTATGAAGGGTAAATCCATCCTTCCGAGTGTTCAAGCAATGTCAAGCAATGCAACGAGCCGGCATTTTGGCTAACACGAAGTAACAACGAGCTAACTTCCCGGAGGTAAAACTAATAGAAACAAACCAGTCCACTTGGGGGCGGTCCTGCCATGCACGTCACTTCCTGCTTCTTCTCAAAAACAATTCCCTTGAGAGGATTTTCATGGCGGGAGTTACAAAAAGCTGTCATAATCATGTTTTGTGTTGAAAAAACGCATATGTCCATGCCAACTGCTGTTTTTATGAATAACATTCTAAAAATCATGCATTTCATGATAATGGCCCTTTAAAAGCCATGTGTCTCTGAAGTGTGATCCTGTTCATACATTATTTGGACAGGCTGTGTGTGAATATTTTAAATTAGTTTATGACATGGTTATCTTTTCAAAGTAAGAGGTTGTGAAATTCAAAGAAAACTCATTATGTTGGGAAGAAAAGAAGTAGATTACTTTCAAAATTCTGGGAGTGAGTCATCATTAGCAATTTGTTTAATTGACCAAAGTTTTACTTCTGCTTGTTTTTGGTTCTGCTCGCAGCCTCATGAAGGAAAAAAGTGCCCAACATCTTCTTTACATCCACGCCTTGAATCAACCCTCATCATATCTCCACCACCAGTGCTAGCAGCTAATCAGAGCTTTGAATAGCATGTCTGTTTTATATCAATCTTAAAAATACCATATTGCACTTTTCACTGCTTAGCTTTCTTTGCGGAAATGATTTTATTTGAATTTTCTTTGCTTCAGGATGATAAATGACTTTTGGAAGCTGATGCAATGTTACACTTCAGGCACATGTATGCACCTTTGATGAGAACTAGAGACACAGATGACAGGTATTTGTTGGTGGGCTTTTCCTTTTTCAAAATAAAGGCTCTCCATACTTTCTTTCAGTGAGTCATTCACATGTAAAAGTGTCATGTTTTTTTTTTTTTTTTTACTGAATGAGAGCAGATCAAAGCTAGAGACATCAGGGTGGAATTTCTTGCCTGACTTCCTCCAATGAACGTGTGCTTTGCATTAACTGTCATTTGTAATTTATTTCCGTGGATCACACCATGATGCTGGTTTATTTCTATATAAGCGCGTCATGAAAGTTCACCAATTTTTGATCACACAGAGGACAAAACAGAATATGTTTGCCATCATCATTAAAAATTGGTATGCCTCCTGAATATTGCAACATTAAAAAAAAGCTTAATTTTTGCTGCAAGATCATTCATTGTGCAGTATTTTTCCAAACTAATGCAGCTTAATTCCACAGTGGTGTGGAGTGACTTGTTAGTGGCTGCCACAAACACCCACCTGGAAACACCTACCAACACCTGCCACTCAGACACACTGTGGCTACAGGTTGGCAAGCCTCCAGTACCCATTTTTACAACTGTCTGGAATACCTCTGATGAGGTGCTAAGCGACTCATAAAAGGTGAGATGAAACTGCTTAAATAAGGACATGAATCCTACCACCTTACGGAACTCTCTTCATCATTTGCCAACAAATGTACCCAGCGTTTTCTAGCACCACACAAAATCCAAAATCCGGTTCAAAATGTGCAAACATTTTGGGGGGAGGTGGGGTGACAACCTTATGTGGGTGCAAAGATACTTTACTTCCTGCAGCTTTCACAACCAATTATACAATTGTCTGTTTAGTAGACTGCTCTTCACTGGCGAATCATAGATACCACATTTTTTGTCATAATTCCAGTCATTTTTGTTTTCAGCAGTTTCTCACATGACCTCAAAACATTAACATAATTTGGAATAATTGAATATATTCTAAATTGCGACCCTCTCCAGAACCTGTCACAATGTGATATGATTACATCAGAACATTTTGTCAAAAATTCGAACCTCTCATTCTGCTCTCCTGGTAGAATCCACCACATCTGTTACAGTTCTAAAAAAAAAAAAAAAACAGCATGCATTTTGAAGTGTGCAGATCACGCCTGCCTAGCTGACAGAACTATAAAAGAAAATTACATAAACGTCAGTTTATATCAGAGCGTACAGTGCAAACACAACTCAGCTTTATTTCATTTAGCACAAATAGAAGTGTACATGGAATAGGTGGCGTTTTTTTCCAAGGTCGTACAGGAACAGGCAGTAGAATGTACTGCCCTGCATTCTCACCAATGCTAAAATGTTCAGGAATAGTTCAAAGAGCCTCATCCATCAATTATGCAAAAAAAAAAAGAAAATGCTTAATTTGTACACTCAGTCACATAAAAGTGAAGAGTCACTTTCTCAAGTACACCAACCAAGCACATTTACAGTATAGTCACATCAGCTTTATATTGATCCATGTACTTTTGTATAATATAATATGTCCATTTATTTATGGTCCAATGTCGTCAACTTCCATTTTCACCACAGTTTTGTGCATAACAGGTCAAAATGAGCCTGTGACATGGTTTGACATAAGTATATTTCTACATCCTTCATTCACAAAAGGGTCAAAAAGGACTTCACAGGCCTACAGTTGGCAATGATTGAGGACATGCCCAAATGTAAACCCCCCAATCAAGAAAGGAAAAAATCAAAACCACATTTGGGAAAAGGAAAATCTTGAGAAAGGACTACAGATGGGGTAATCGCCGTTCCAGAATGAACAGGCTGCAATGGATGTTGGCATCATTTATCATTCTGGTGCTGTACAATGTTCTTTACGGTGACAAGATGCAGCGAATTCATTAAGATGGCATCAGAGTCCATTTAAAGAGAAAAGGCACAACAGAGTAGGAAACCTGTAGATTAGCCAGTAAAATTTACAAAACCCTTGGGTGTTTCTGCCTCAGGACCTGGTCCAGTTGGTGGAAAGAGAATTCGCCACGGCAATGACTCCGGGGCAAGTGGTCCACCTCCATTTTGACCACTGCCAGGACCACGGTACCACTGAGTGGCCTCTTAAAACAAGACATCTTTTGATACTGGAGACATGCAAGATTCACTGCCAACTTTGATCAGCAGAGGCCCACACTGAAGACCTGTGATGCTTCCAACACTTAAGTCGAGGCTGGCCTGTCCTGATTCCAACATGGGACTGTAGGTCAGTGGCGTTTGCATCTAGGTTACTCGCTTCTGCTGGACAATAGTACTCTGTTGGGGAGGATTAGGTTCTGTCGAATGTTTGGGAACCTGAACCTGAACCTGAACAATGGGACACGTACTTGTGTGTACAGGTGCTAAGAGGCTAAGACAATTCAACTGAGTCAAGGTTGAGCACTCAAGCTGGCCTGGAACAATGTCTTTACCAAGCATCTTGAGGGCCTTTGGGCATTGTGAACTTGAAACAACACTGCAGAGGCCTCACTCTGATGGCCCGGCATTGATTGAGATGCGGAAGACCTGCTTCATCCTCTGCTGTGCCCAAGTGCCCTGTGGACCCACAGCTAGGTGAGCTACTGCGGAGACCTCCGTGTTATAGCTCAATATCAGCGCTTTCTCCTAGTGGCACAAGATCTCCATTCAAAGTGCCCCAAAGTGCTGCCTGCCGGGTCCGTTACGACCAAGAATGTCACAGATTTCCTCCGTATTTGGTTATTGGCGTGTACCTGACGGTATCACTATCAGTACTATTAATGGGCCCAGTTCATCTTGACTGACCTTGCAACATTCATGGAAGAGAGAGGGATTAAACATCAGAAGTGCCTTATATCACCCAGACCAATAGAAGTGTGAAGAGATCCAAAGAAACTTGGGTTTCCCGTCTCTTTTGCACTGCAGAGAATTCAAACACGGTCATGCTGGTGAGCTGGCCCTAGGTAGTTCAGAGGAGGCTCACCTGTGCAGATGAATCCACTTCACCCTGCAGTGATACGGATGATAGAATCCACAGGGTACGGGAGGAGAAAACATTTGAACATACAAGATGTCATGCATATACCCTGGCCCCAAAGAAGCAGCGTATGCATACCCTCATGGATAAGACATTCCACTCAGCTAAAGATCCATGATAGCACTCAGCAAGCTGTTCTCAAAAATGGTATATACTCTCACTGGCCAAAACATTAGCTACACCTGCACAATGAGAGATGTAACACAAGATAATATTAGAATGGCAATCCATTTCAGCCTAGAACTGCACCAATTTGGTTCTGCTTTTTTCATCAGAAATGAATTCCCGCAAACAACAATGAAAATCCATATTTAACTCATATTGCCGTGAGATTTATGATATAACCTAGCACTTCACATCAAAAGTTCAGGTTCTATAAACAAAAAACAGAAAGGAATGTGATGTGAGGTGCTTCGATGTAGAGTCTATATGGGAACTTATGTGAAGTCATGATTGATATCGTATGCTGAATAGTGTGGTGTATGGTGTTTTACGTGTATTCTGCATTCTTGGGGAAGGATAATAATAATAATATTAAATGGCCTGGGTGGCACAACTGGTTAGCACATGTGACTCACAGTTCTGAAGACTGGGGTTCAAATCCTGGCCCTGCCAATGTGGCATTTGCATGTTCCCTGTGTGGTTTTAGCCGGTTACTCTCCAAACTACAGACTTTTTTTTTGTGCATGAGTCTGTGGGGAAATTTGTCACAAGTTCCATTGGTTGCCATTTTGCATGTATTTGTGTGTCTGCCTGTCAGGCAATTACAGTACCTACAAGTCATCATAATTTGGCTTCAGGGAAAGGTTTTGGGCGGCACGGCGGAGCACCTAGAAAGTGTTTGCCTCACAGTTTTAAGGACCGGGTTCAATCCCGGCCCTCCCTGTGTGGACTTTGCATGTTCTCCCCGTGCCTGCGTGGGTTTTCTCTGGCCACTCCGGTTTCTTCCCACATCCCAAAAACATGCAACATTAATTGCACACTATAAATTGCCCCTAGGTGTGATTCTGAGTGCGACTTTTTGTCTCGATGTGCCCTGCGATTGGCTGGCAACCCCACCTCATGCCCGTCGACAGCTGGGATAGGCTCCAGTACACCCATGACTCTTGTGAGGATAAGCGGCTAAGAAAATGGATGGATGGATGGATGATGGATGGATGGATGGATGGATGGATGGATGGATGGATGGATGGATGGAAAGATTTAGTCATAAATGGTTAATGGACTGCACTCATTGAATGAAAGACAGCGCCGACCCGACACCAATATAGGCAGAGTGCAATATGCATTAAAATTGATATACAACAATAGCAAACGAGAAACTAAGTGGGAAATAGATTGGTTTATTTAACACCAGTGGATGTAACTTCCGGTGATAAACACTGCAGGAAGGTGCTATATAAATAAAGCTATTATTATTATTATTCTAAGAGTTAAAAATGGCCATTGAGTGCACAGATTGACTGGATGAAAGAAGGAAAAGGAAGTTGGGTGACAGGACGTTCAGTAACCCCTTTCTCTTCCGAGGCTAACAACCTTATTTGCCACTTCCAGGCGAGTGTCTGAAAGCGGATGTTGCGTGTTCGGGGCTGATCTGCACTCCCTCAAGTCCAGCTCTATCACTTCAAAGCATGGCCTCTCAACTGTTTGTTTAAAGCTGCACAGCACTGATTATAAATGGTCTGTAGCCTGGACTACAGTACATACAACTGAGAGTAGGACCCTTACAATCACTGAGAAGCTTTATTTTGCTCAAGTCTGTCATCTAGTGGCACTTGCATTCAGTGCCGCAATAAAGGCCAGGTACTTTTTGTAAAATAAATAAATAAGTAGATTAATAAAATGAAAATGAATGGAAAACGACAGGCTCTAATTGTACGGGCTCTTCCCTAGATGTGTTATTATGTTTCCTTTTCTTTTTTTTTTACTGTGAACATGGTTTGAGTTTCACACAGCTGCGCAAGGTGAGACTGTTTTTCTGATTTGTTGTCCATAATGGTTCAACTTTGAGGGTCATTTACCTCCCAGACATGGATGGTGGTAACAGTTCTCACCTTACCATGATCAGTAAGTGAGGGGGGGCGCACAACTTCCCGAGGGTATTCTGGTGACCTATGTTTAATCAGGAGCAAGGCAGGAAATAGAGAATTCTACAGGTGTCCAAACTCCCCTGGCTATGGACAGGTGCACTGTGCCAGATCCATTACCCTACTCACAAAAAAGTTAGAGATAATTAGTTAGTTATTGGTAGTTAGTTAGACGTCACGAGACTGATACAACTAACAAGTGATGACAAAAGAGTATCTTACCAGGCAAGGATTCAAACAGGATTTTCTCAGAGGTGAAGTGGCCGGCCACTGAACTTACAATGTCACAAAGGGTCATCAAGCAAGTTACAGTCGAGGTGCAAAGACTGGAAGAGTCACAAAAAAGACAAAGAGGTGAACATCCATAGAAATTTATAGGTGGATTAATGGATAAAATGCCTGTGAATGTTGTTCTTCAGCTCCTTGTTAAATAACAGCAAGTTATGCGCAAAGGTTAAAGCACTACAAAGTTCTCCTGGGTTAATGACAATGTATGAATACTATTTATTGTCATTATAGGACTGTACAACTTAACTGGAGAGCCTCTCCGGAGTCAGTGCATACATAAAATCAAATATAATAATAATATAATAAAATCAATATGAAAATAAAAACTTAAAAAATAAATACAAATAAATAAAACTACTTGTAAAACAGACAGAGATCAATTATGACTCCCAGCAGTAGTCCGAACTTGCATGCAAGTCAGAATGCTATAAAGTCATGATTACAGCAACTATGTCTAATAAATCTAAAACTAATTTTAAAAACAAAATGTAGTTCAGAGAAGGCTCACCTGTGCAGAAAATACAAGCGTGAGAGTGGTGGTAGCCAGGAACCACTTCACCCTGCAGTTATACGGATGATAGAATCCACAGGGTACAGGAGGAGAAAACATTTGATCATACAAGATGTCATGCTTACATATACTCTGGCCCCAAAGAAGCGACACGCATGATTTGATAGAACAGTAACTTTGTGCTTTGTGATGCCGCATGACAAAATATTGTTACGCCGCTGCACTGACAAGATCATTATGCGCCTTTGGTAACCTCAAAATGTCAAAATTACAGTTAATATTGTATGAAACACTTGTAAGCTAAAAACACCCTTATAGTGGATAAATACAAAAGTATCAAATGAACAACTCTAAATATCATATGAATGTTAGGACAACCATAAACTGTCGACCCCTGTAGTCTGCAAATGCGTGCGTAATATTTTCGGTTGGGGTCTGACAAAACTGTAAATGTTTACCATAGCTGTCAGTCTGACCTGGGTCAATTGGGGGAGAAGAAAAATAAATACATAAACAAATAATCAACGCGCTCCGGACCCAAAGGAAAACAAAAAAACAAAGAAAGATGGTGTGACTTACAAAAGGCCATTATTTTCTGTGCAATCACTGGGACACTCATCAAGGGCACAACGCTGAAGCATTGCAATGAACTGTTAAGTGTGCCTTCAGGAGCTTTGTTAAAACTACGCTGGAATTTCCACTGTCACAAAATAAAAATTAAAAATGGCAATCCCTCATTTGCCAACAAGTTGGCATTACACCAGCAAACAGAAGCACAGCGAAGAGCCTTCAGGCAGCTGAAAGGATTCAGAACGGATGTGGAATTAGCAACATTACTACTCGATGGATACAATCTCGGCTGTTTTGATGTTTGGGTGATTTGATAGATTCCAAAAAATTAGAGTTCAAAACCAATTACATTTAGTGGTATTGTAAGACTCCATTGCAAATAAGTCACACGACCACTGTAGCAGCTGTACATAACATCAGCTTATCGTGCTAATATTATTAGTAACACTGGTATATTGCTGCAGCTGGATTTGTGTTGTTTTCTCATGACTACGCACTTTCACAATCACACGTTTGAGAATTGCCTTGTGCACGTTTGTCAGAGACTCGAGAAAGGGGCGGCTTAGTGAAGTAAGGCTACATTCAAATTTCGCTTGCAGTTTTAACATTGCAAACCTCCCTTTTATTAAACAAAACGTGTGTCGTCTGGTGGCATCATCTGACTCAGCACTGTCAAGCAGACATTCAGACATACAGATGGGAGTTTAATCAGAGTCACTGTTCCAAAACAGCGGCCTAAAGTCAACAGTGTGTTTTTCTTGGAGAGAGCAAAAGGGGGATAAGGGGTCCAAATTGTGTGTGTGCGGAGAGGGGGGGCTTGAGGGCAGAGGTGAAGTGAGGGAGAAGGTGAACAGGAGGTTGTGTGTACTAGTGGACCTGAGGAAGACATTTGGTTGGGCATTTTATTGGTCTATCTGAGACAGAAACAACTGATGACAGATTTAATGCTTGGGAGGCGAGGCACAAAATCATGTTTGTTATTAAATCCTACGAGATTACTACTTAAATGCACACATTGCGAACATTTCCACAATGTCTGGACGGAATTATGTGCTGAAGAGAGGAACCCCCTCCACCAGATTTACACTTAATTCTAGTCTCTAATTATGGAGGTGTGGCTTTGTCATAATTTTACAGCACTGCAAACAAACACGAACACAGCAAGCTTCAAAGAAAAATCCAAGGAGCTTTTAAACTCAAAACAATGGGTTTTCAAAGTGGAAAAAATAGGAATTGTTTATATTTAACAAGACAAGTGATAATTGTGAGATCTCCAATTGTTTGCCCAAAATGAAGATGTGCAAGAAAAGAACATGGTGGGAACAATAAACAAAGTGCACCACAAATGATGCGAGCCTGGCCTGATGTGAAGGTGCCAAGTGCTCGCTTCCTTTGAAAAAAAGAACAAGGGAGTGTGGTGGTCAGGCTGGTAAACACAGGGTCTGCTGTGTTGCACTCAGAAGATGAATAATGAGTCAGACTGCATGCCAACCGTTGCCAAACAGAAGATGCCAACTAACTGGAGTGTGTGTGTGGGGTGAAGGTGAAGGGAGGACACCGTGCCCTTTTACTGCTCGTCTGCTCTCAGACTCTTAAGTATCACCCGTCAAAACCAGGTAATGTGAGCAGTGACCGAGAAAATCATTTAGCTATCAGAAACGAAAAAGAAATCAATATTTGCTTCGGCGGAATGGTGGAACTTGTTAGAATGCTGGCCTCTCAAAAATATAAATATATTATACCGCCATGGCCATTCAGCAGCAAAAGTTTGCTGTGAGCTCACAGATTTATTAGGAAAGAAATAGTAACAATAAAAATCGACAGAAATGTATTAGATTGGTTACACTCACATACCACAAAAAATACAGCTGCACAATCAATTGATCTTTAAAAACTGTTGAAAAATAACTGCCTTCAACGAAATAAATACAGTCCCGCTGTTTGTGTCATGACTGTCATCGGAATTCATTAACTCTTTAATTTTATGGTCAACTGCTCCGACTACTACTACTGAAAATATTGACCTGACATACTTCCCTGTTAGTCAAATCAAGAATAATTAATTTATTTATTTTTTTACATCTCTTCTTTTGGTTATTTTACAGATCAATTTGATTAATTGGCTGGTGTTTGTATGTGCTTTCTTTTGGAGCCTGCCAAGTCATTATTTGAGCCTGGCTCTGTTTGAATGATTGAGTCCCCATTGGAATGGCTCTCTTTGCTCAGCCTCTTGTTGAGTCCACTGAAGTACTTCTCTCTGAAGGTGTTGTGCCCCTGGTAGGCACTGAAGCGAGGGTCCGATAGATGAGCCAGACCATCCAGTTCCTATGGAATAACAGACAGAGGTTACAGGAGACCACTATTCCCTCTAAGCTGCGCAACTACGCATTTGCGCACTTGTCGCACACTCTCAGCGCAGATAAAAACAGATCCAGCGCAGTGAACTACAGCATGACGTCTTTGTTTTCTTTTTCTTTAATATGGCAGCATACTGCCTCTAACAACGAGCTGCTGCTTGGCCACACCGCGCCACACACTCTACTTCCTAGTTCACCTGACCCCGCCCACCTCCGCTCTGAAAGGGGTACACTCATAATTACAAACACCGCCCACTACCGGTGCTTTAGTTAGCACCACAGTCTGGGCAAAGTAGAGCAAAGAGAGTTCGAGATGCTGCTTACATTTACTCTGGATAATAATGGAGAGCAAAGAGAGTTAGAGATGCTGCTTACATTTACTCTCGATAATAATGGTAAAAGTAAAAAAAAAAAATGTTGTTGCTTTAATGAATGTCGGAGTATGTGACTAATGGAAGAAAATGTGGTGAAACTGGATGAGATTTTCTCTTTTTTGAGTGAGAAAGATCTGGTCTGACGCAAAAGTAGAAACTGCAGGATGAGATGGTGTATAATGTTAAAATTCCACCTTGGCACAGCCTGATCAAGGACGAAAGCATAGATGATACATTGCCCAAAAAGATAATTCTGTATTTTAAATATTGAAAGCAACATAACATTAACCTTTAAACTATTTGGGAGCATCATTCACTTACTTACTATTCAGCTTTCAACATGCATTGCTAAAGATATTCTGCAAGCAATAATTCAGTTTTACACCAAGAAAAACAGACGGGATATCATTGTGGGTTAAAAAAAATGAAACAAAGTTGTAAGCCTTTCAACCTTTCAAATGTATAGTTCATAGTTGGCTTGGTTTGGTTAGCAATGTATTTTTTTGTTTGA
Source organism: Syngnathoides biaculeatus (assembly GCF_019802595.1). Lineage (NCBI taxonomy): Eukaryota > Metazoa > Chordata > Actinopteri > Syngnathiformes > Syngnathidae > Syngnathoides > Syngnathoides biaculeatus. Next base: position 24,177,092 of record NC_084644.1, on the reverse strand, counting down.
TGACATTTTCAGTGTAAGTTTGCAAAAAACAAAATTGTTCTTAAAAATGTTCTGATGGGAAAGTAAATGCTGTAATCTGAATCTCTGAATGAGCCGTGGAACTTTAATGGATGACACTGATCTGACGACACTGCATAAATATAATGTTGCTCACAATAGTCAAAGGGGGCGCTCAAGGCCTTAGTGTGATTGCTCAGACATGTTAAAAATTAGAGGAAACATTGCAGGAGATATGTTGGAATGACTCCTTGAACAAAGTGTCCATCCATCCATTCGCTATACTGCTCATCCTCATTCGGGTTTCAGATGCATTGGAGCCTGTGCCAGATGAATTTCATCAGACAGGGTACACCCTGGAGTGGACAACAGTGGCAGTGTCAAAACAAAACAATTTCCTTTAAAATCTCATTTAAAATCGCCACACTTGAGATTTTGAAAAGAACTTTCATTCCACAGTGGTAATATAATCCAGTGACCCAGACCTGCCTCTGTTATGTGCAGCACATTTTCTTACCTCATGTATGGTGTGCCAACACATTAGAGAGCACTATACAACAATAGCATCTCAATTACAAATCCGTGGATGCAGGATATAAACATGACAAAGGCAACCGGTCAACAATGCCAACACATCATTCGAAATTCTTCTCTCGCGCAGATATTCAACAACAATGAGCCCGGCTGGAAAACTGACAGCCAATCAGCGTTTGCCACGCCTGCAGCGCTTCCTGTTCTGACCCCATTGCTTGTGGAGACGGTTTCACCGAACAGAGAACGTCCACTATCTGGCATTTTGTGGCAGATTTTTGTGAAAAATAATTACAGAAAAACAAAACAAAAAAAATTATATTATTAATAATAATAATAATTAAATTAACCCACGGGAGGTTAAAGAAAGACAAATTTGGGTGCGTTTTCTCATTGTTGTTGCAGTTTTGGGTAGAACACGTCGATATCTTGGTCTAGCTAGAAAGAATGGTCTGGAATGCCAACCACCAGTGATGTCACAGGGCAGGGTCAAGGATGTTTCTTCCGGGTCTGGCCGTGAAAGCTGGCACATATCCAGATATTACGTGGATTTCAAAAATGGTCTTTATTTTCTATTTTTTTTCAATTAATGTCCAAAATATATGTAATAATATTACTTCGGATTGGAGGGTTTATTGTACATTGTACAAAGTCTTCCTTTAAGTTGCATGTGTCTCAGATTTTTAACCACTGGGTTTAAAAGTTCAGTTAAGCAACGCATATTGGGGCTCTCACGTATTAATCAGCAACCCAGCTAGAATGGATGATTATGATAGAACATCAATAAAGGAGGCTGTCCGATAACGACACATTTGACTCTTTGTTGCATGAAAAACAAACAAGATGTAGATACATTTTTTTACTTACGTAATGAAAAAGTAATGAGAACTCTCTTGCTGTCGCTGCCGTACTGTCAAGGTTAGATATATTTTTTAGTTTACAGCTGATGTCAAAGACATCTGACATCAACGGAAATTACCAGGAATTCCCTTTTTCTTGCCACCGCCAAGTAGGTAAAAGTCCGTTATTGATTTTTTTTCACTTTGCAATCATGATGAGGTTCTGATATGGGTAACACAGCAAAATATTTCATTTTTAATTGCAAAATTTGAAGTCAAAAGGTGAGGCATTACATCTTCATCCGTATACCAGAGACCTGTAGTGCCCGAAACGGTGATGGTACACAGCATGGCTCCCTGTTTCCAACCCCTTACTTGTTGAGGAGAAATCTGGCAATTTCAGCGACCCTTTTAAAATCTTTTTCCCTCATGAACTCTTTCCAACTGCGCAAGGCTACCCTAATGTTTTTCCTCTTTAGAATGCTTCTTTGCCAAGTTGCCTATTTTTGGTTTCTTGTTGATGCCTCCTTTGCATATCCGTGGTCCTGCATTGTGCTGCAATAGTAGAGCAGAATTGCAGAGCTCCGGTGTCTCCTTCTAACAGCATAGTTATTCCGTGTCATGTGCTGCTTGTCTCTTTATGGTGGCTGTTTTTTCAAGTGGCCATCATGTCACATCCCTACTGGATCACCACTCTTATGTATGAATAAATATAACACTCTTTGCTAATGAGAATTTATCAGATTATTAGCACAGGTCACAATCCACCAATAACGTACATCTCTTTTTCTTCTTTTCCTTTCGGCTTGTCCTGTTAAGGGTCGCCATAGCGTGTCATCTTTTTCCATCTAAGCCCATCTCCTGCATCTTCCTCTGTAAGGCCAAGTGCCCTCATGTCTTCCCTCACAATATCCATCAAGCTGTCATGCGCAAGGCTGGACCACAGCCAAGAAGGGCGTGGCCTGGCCATTGGTCCAAGCGGTTTCATCTATTACACCTGTCGCCAGTCACAGCTGTTTCACATGAGGCACTGTGACTAGACCATGTATTTAAGTTGGAGTTTTGTCACTGGCATTTGCCAGTTCGTTGAGTGTACTTTCCCACATCCAGGGTTATTCCACCATTGCGGCATTATAGACCAGTCACACTTTTGTTATGCTCTTTAGTTGACACATAGTTATCGAACATTGTTTCTTGTTTTTTGGATCCTGCCACGACTGTGTTGTCGTGCACAACTTTAGTTTATAATAAAACCATTGAACATCATGTCCTTGTCTTGGAATCCTGCGTTTGGGTCCGCCCCCCTATCGTTGGTTCGTGACACAACGTTCTCTTTGGTCTTCTTCTCGCTCCAGGGTTCCCACTTTGTGTTGAAATTATTTTCCAGAACTTTTCCAGGACATTTTCAACTGCTGCAGTGCGAATCAAGTTATCACAACATACACTAGTAACTCCCGCCAAGCTTTGGAGAAGTGTTATTAACTACAATTTAACCAGAGTTCTTCAATGTTTATTACTCTCCTTCTTTATCTCTTGCACTTTCTCCACAAAATATTTTCATATGTTCAATAAATGACCAAAACAATTTCCTTTAGTTAATTTACTGTATTTAGATTACAGTACAGTTTACTTTGTGCATGACGACACGACCAATAAAGCTCTCCGCTACTCTTCTGTCACTCAGAGACAGAGAGAGGGAGAAAAACCTCACAATCGATATACAGTAATAAACAACACTTGAACTGAAAGTTGCTAGTTTTGGTACTTCTTTGGAGATAATAAATCCTTACTTGGTTCTAAAAAGTCGGTAAATCTAGCATGAAAGTCACATGGAAACAGTGGGCAGCAGAACTGCTCTAAGCGAACATGCAATTTGATTGGTTGGTAGCGTCACGTGGGGCCCTGTGTCGGCCAGAAGCAGGGATGAAGAGAAGCGCTACAGCTCAACGTTGCCCATTAAAGGCAGCTTAAAACACACACGTATAAAAAGTTTAATCAGTTTGTGTTCACCCACAAGGCAGAGAGAAGCAGAGGGAAGAAAAATTATTTTCTAGGACACCTCGAGCTTTTCCAGGACATTTTATTTTTTTAGTTATTTTCCATGACTGGAAAATTGGTAAATTATTTTCCAGGTTTTCCGGCATGCATAGGAACCCTGTCGGGTCCTTTGCCTGGCAGTGCCATCCTCAGCACCCTTCCACCAATGTAGTCACTCTCTTGTCTCTGGACATGTCCAAACCATCGAAATCTGCTCTCTCGAACCTCAACTCCAAAACATCCAACTTTGGTTGTCCCTGAAATGAGCTCATTTCTTATTCTATCCAACCTGCTCACTCCTACCAAGAATCTCAACATCTTAATTTCTGCCACCTCCAGTGTAGAAATTGATTTTGGCCAGTCATGGGTTAGCTTATATGTAATGTTACAGTGTCCCTTTAACATGTTTATCAATAATTTTCTTTCTAATGTCCTCAGACAACACACTCCTTCTCTTCCTCTGGTCCATGTTAGTGTAGCACACCATGTCACCCAACATCACAGTGTTTATTTGTCACCATTTAAATATCCTGAACAACTGATTACAAGTTTGATGACAAATAACACTATTTAGAACAGTGGTTGTCATGTGGTGACACCATCCAGGACCTGCATTTTCTCACTGTTGCAAAGTCACAGCTCACATATGTAGAAGTTAACAATAAAGCATTTTTAATAAAAATATAGACTCAGAAAACATATGTAGAGCATGTTGTATTTTTAAATGACACTTCAAATCAATTTGACATACTTCCAAAAGCATATTGCTACTGCTAACCAGAGGCTGAGCTGCAACGTTATGTGTTTAGAATAATCTAGTGACTAGAGCAGGGGTGTCAAACATACGGCCCGCGGCCCGGATCCGGCTCGTCTGGTGGTTTGGTACGGCCCGAGGAAGAAACCTGCATTGTATAAAAAAATATGAATTTTCTTTAAAATTTGTAGTTCTTGTATTATCTGCTAGGGGGCGCAGTGTTTTAGTACGTGCAGACAACATGAAAGCAACACTGCGGCGGAACTAGGACCACCTTGACCTGGTAAAATTGAACGTCTGTACAGCATCTATTGGCGACAATTGCATAATCTACTTTTCCGTTTGCCTCGCACCCTCATCAGCAAAATGTCTTTGTCAAAAAGGAGAAAAGTAGACACAGAGTGTCGGACTTTTCAAGAAAAATGGACATGTTCTTATATGTTCACAGAGGTGAATGGGAAACCCGTGTGCCTGGTGTTTCGGTGCTTAAAGAATACAATATTCTGCGCCATTACGAAACTCAGCATGGTGAAAAATACAACAGTTTGCATGGAGAATTGAGAAAACAGAAGTTAAATGAAATGATGGCGCGTCTGAAGAAACAGCAATCTGTTTTCACCCGGAGCCAGTGATGCTGCGGTGAAAGCCAGCTACCTAATTGCGAGCCAAATAGCAATGGCATCAAAGCCGTACAGTGATGGAGAGTTCATCAAAAACTGCTTGCTGACGGCTGCTGAAATTGTGTGTCCTGAGAAGCGACATGCTTTCGCCAATATAAGCTTGACAAGAAATACCGTGGCAGACAGGATTTCGGAACTCTCTGCAGATTTGGACCACCAACTAAAACGCAAAGTGGGGTCATTTGTGACATTTTCTGTTGCGATTGATGAGAGTACTGATATCACGGACGTCGCTCAACTGGCCATATTCATTTGTGGAGTTGACAAGACTTTGAATGTCACAGAGGAGTTTCTCGAGCTGGTGCCGATGATCGACACCACAACAGCTGAGGACATTCTCAGCTCCGTCGTTGGAGCGCTGGACAGAGTCGGAGCGGACTGGTCACGCGCCGTAAGCCTGGCTACTGATGGTGCGCCGTCAATGATCGGTAAAAAGGCAGGTGTTGTGACAAAGTTCAGAGATAAAGTACAAGCCGCAAATGGGGGAGGTAATTTTTGGACATTTCATTGCATTTTGCATCAGGAGGCATTATGCAGCAAATCGCTAAGAGTGGATCACGTCATGGAGGTGGTTGTCTGAACTGTTAATTTCATCCAAGCCAGAGGTCTCAATCATCGTCAATTTGACAGCTTTCTCAGTGACTGTAACATTATCCATGGTGTGCCTTATCACACGAACGTACGATGGTTAAGCAGAGGCGCTGTGCTAAAGCGCTTCTTTGATTTACGTGATGAAATCGGACAATTTATGGAGAAAAAAGGTAAACCTGTTAAGGAATTACAGTGCCATCTGTGGCTGCAGGACCTTGCGTTTATGGTTGACATCACTGAGCACTTGAATATTCTTAACAAAATGTTGCAGCGACGCAAAAAAATCGTAACACAGTATTATGACAGCATACGTGCATTCAAGTTAAAGCTCGGGTTATGGGAGACGCAGGTGGCAAGGGGTGACCCTGCTCATTTTCCCTGTTTAAAAGATATGTGCGCAGCAAGCGTTAATTCTGACGTGAAACGGTACAAAGAGAAGATTTCAGGGCTGTTGATGTAGTTTGAGAAAAGATTTCAGGTTTTTAGCGAACTCGAAACAGATTTTGCAGTTTTTCGCTCACCATTCACAGTCAAAGCTTCTGATTTGCCCGTTGCCATGCAACTTGAAATCATTGATTTGCAGTGTGTAGAACTGAAGGACAGATTTGCCTCTGTAAGCTTGGACACATTTTACAAGTACCTCCTACCAGGCTATCCCACATTGACAGCACTAGCTGCTAAAACATTGTCCATGTTTGGGACAACCTACCTTTGTGAGCAAGTTTTCTCACTAATGAACATTAATAAAACAAAGCTGCGCTCAAAGCTCACACATAAGCATTTGAATGAGATTCTGAAATTGGCTGCTTCTCAGGACATGATGCCTCATATTGATGCACTTGTGCAGGATAAACAATGTCAAGTTTCAGGGGCAAATTCCAAGCAAGACGAATAATTGCTGTGAAACTTATTCATTTGTTCAAATTGCTTTCCAGATGTTGAAAAACAGTGTTTTTAAGTTCCACAAGGCTGGTACTAAATGTTTTTGGAACATTGTTACTATTTCTGTGATCAGTTTTATGTACAACACACTCAAATATATGTTTAACTGTGTAAAAGTGTTGTTAAAATTGCACATACTTTATGTTCTTATGTTATTCTCTTGTTCATAATATATTGTTCATAATGTAAAAGGAAAATTCTGTTAATAAACATTTTGATAATTTACTCATTCTTTGCACTAATTATTAGTATTAGTGATGATAACAAAGGAAAAAAGTGGGCTTATTGTTAGTTCTATGTAATTTTGCAATGAGTTTACTGGTCCGGCCCGCTTGATCTCAAATTAAGCTGTATTCGGCCCGCAGACCAAAGGGAGTTTGACACCCCTGGACTAGAGAATCCCTGAATTCAAAGACACCATAATGCAAAAGCAATGTCTGATAATCAAGACTTAATTTTCAAAAAATGTTCATTTATTTTTTACTTTTGTCAGATTCAGGTTATTTTGTAACCACTGTAGGCTTTTCTTTCAATAACAGGGGGGTTCCAACAGTTTAGCCGAATCCGTATGTGTGATGATACTGGCCAAGCAAGCCATGCTGGTGAATGACTAAAGATGGGGGTTGAACAGTCTCCTTACAAAGAGAAAACTCTTCAGCAAGAATAGATTAATTTGTATTGTGGGAACTATACATTTGAGTGTTTTTAGTGAAAGGGATATCAGATTGGGAGATGGACTGTTTTCCATTTAAAGTGTGATTAAGCCATTTGGGTTTCCAGTATGAAAAAAATAAGTTGAGCAGTACCAGATGGTGAAGCCTAGAATGACACAGTGGCTTCCACTACACATGCACATGCATGTAAAATATGACACATACTCGTGTGATTACATATTAAAGAAAAGTTGATGTCAAGCTATAAAAGGGGGAAGGATAGTCCGTTAAGACACATGCTCTCATTTTACATGAATTACGTCATGTTTTTGTTGCTGTGTACTCTCAAACATACTGTAGTAAACACACAAGTTGTTACTGTGCAGATGTGTTCCGCTCACTTATAATTAGCAAACCACAAAACATAACCTAGGTCAGCACACGAAAAAGTCCTGACTTTAAATGCAATCCATATTAATTTCCATTATAAGGTGAACTCCAGTCACACCAGGAAACAATATTCTTGAAACTGTCCAGATTTTCTCACAGACAAAAAAATTCAAAAAACATCAGCACATTTAAAGGACAGAGACTCTATGAAGCAATGTTATGCATACAAGAGGTATACAAGAAATGTGTGGAAATATATTTGCGCAAATACACAGATTCTCGAGCGCTTCAATAACAGCACAATGTAAAATTTATAATTGAGTAATGATTCATTAATTTTCAAAAATATATGCACCCACCTCTGGTTCTTTGACCTTCTCCATGGTGATCAGGCGGCGGGACGCGTGGCTTGATAGAATCTGTTCACAGTTGCTAATGAGATTCAGACATGGATGGAGGGGAATCATTTCTTTACAGTATCTGCAAATGAACAAAAGCATTAGTCCCCCATTAGTCAGCCAAGGGGAAAAACTAAAGGTTTCAGAGATTCAATGCCAAAACGAATTAATACGTATTTTGCGTTTTTCCACAGGAAAAGGTTGAGGAGGCTCTGACGCAGCTCCAGGCGGAATAGAGTTTAAGAATTTTATTGAGGCGTAACCACCAACAGAGGGCAGCGATGCATCATTTTAGATTTGACAAAAAGCCCTCGTGTTCACACCAATGGACAATTTAGACTCATCAATAAACCTACCATGCACGTTTATGGAATGAGGGAGGAGCCCAGAAAAGCACAGAGATAAGGCGCACACTACACAAAGCTAGAGTCAAGATTTAAAATGATTGAATAAAAAATAATCTCTCTTGATCATTCCAATCATCCTGTGAGGATTTGTGTACATGATTTTGTGTCACCTGTCAAGCTCATAAACTTACACACACATGAACACACACATCCCTGTGCTGCAGCTGACAGAAGGTAGAAAGACACACGATTGCCATTCTTCCAATCATCCAGTCACGGCTGCAGTTATGTACACAAATTGGGGAGCAACAGAAACCTGATAGCTGCCATGTAGAGCTTCAGATTACACCCAAGAGACAGACAACATTTGGGCTGCCACATAGACATGTTCAAAAGCACACACACAGGGGTTAGCCTGCACACAACACAGACAGACAGTTGACATACATCTGACGTGCCTAGAGTCAGACGTTTATTTTGGCAGGGCTCCGACAGACACGGACGGAGTCGAGCACTGGTAGATGAGTAGGACTGAAAAATGTGTGAACATGACGACACGTGTACGCATGTGGTTGTAAAGGAGGCCACACAACCACTTACACAAAAGGAGGAACCACAAAAAAATATATACACTCCAAAGGTTAGTAGCTTTTGTGTATGTGCTGACAAACCTGCAGTAAAACCAAGAGGATGCAAAATCATCTCATCCGCATCACCCCGCAGGCTGTTTGTCTACAAATGGGTGTCGTTGGCGATTGCTGTGGTTCTTACCTATACCGGTTAACACCTACATATGCAGTCAGCACTATGTCTGCACAGAGGTTTCAACAATAAATACCTTTGTTTCATGTCTTTCAGTATTAGTAGTTATTATTGGTGTCAGTGGGAGCTTCCTGTTATCAGTTGTGGTTTACTGGGACCAAATGGATACCACCTGGATATCACTCATTACTAATACTGCCATATACACAGGTAAGTACGCACATACAGGACAATATTTTCTAGGAGTTGAAACAGAATAGCATTTGAGGATGTTCTGCAAGGCAGTGTGCAATTCTGATGAAAAGTCCTTCGTGGTTCTGGTGAAAAGCACGAACTGAGACAGATGATCAAACTGCTGAAACACAGCAGAATGTCCAAAGTCTCTGTGGGCTTTACTATTCAAATGCAGTGTTGAACTGTTGTGGTGAAAAGGTGCCCCCTGCTGGTAGAAAATTGCAAGGAGTGACTCAGAGTAAATCAGGAATGACTTTCATTCATCATTTATCCAGGGTTCATACTCAGTCTAACCAAAAAAATATAAGGGCTTTTTAGGGGCATTCTTAGGGGCTGACACGAAAAATTTAGGGCTGACACGGAAAAAATTTGGGGGGCCGACACGAAAAATTTAGGGCCATCGTGGGAAATCAAAGAGTATGGAAAAAAGACTCACCCAATGGTGCCAACAACCGTTCTTGCTTCATCAAATATTCCAGTACCTCAGTACCTGTGACAGTGATCGCCTGTCACCCCTTGTCGTAGTTGTCATTGATATGACCATTGTCAATGTCTTCACATAACAGTCTACAGAAAAACAGATTCTAACTACAATTGCAACTTTATACACAAATGTCTTCTACTGATGTCTGTCTCAGCACCCCTACTCTAGCTCCTTGAGCCTACCCAGTGCCTCCTCTATTTGTTGCTGCAGAGGTGCCATAGTGGCTCTCTTGTCCTTTGCTTTGCCTCTGAGTGCATTGGCCTCGGTGATAAACCTCAGCTTCCTCTTTTCTTCTCCCTCCTCACACAGCCTGTCAGCCTTCTCAATAAGCGTAGATATGTCAGTCTCTATTCTGGCTTTTTTGGCTTTGAGGCAGTAGAGATGAAAAGTGGGCAGCGATGCCAAATGTAGCCAGGTACGAAGTCTTCCTTTCCCCACAGTGGTAGTTTTTAGCAATGTCACTGTCTGGGAACATGACTGCAAACACTTTTGAATTATTTTCACAAGATTTGTAACTGTAATGGCTGCAGATCACTTTTAAAGTCCACACGATCTCTGCCTTTAACAAGTCCCGTCTTTGTGTATTGAACTACGTTCATAAAGCCTGACTTCTGGCTGGTTGAAGTCGATGGCTGGACAACTGTAGGTCCGCATGCACTGCTAGTACCACTGCCTGAAGTTGATGCTTCACTATTTTGATATTTTAGAAACAGATTCATACCAACGGAAGATGAGAGAGTCTTCGACAAATTAGCGTGTCTCCTGTTTTTCTGGTGCGACTCCAGCGCTTTGACGCCCATCTTTTCAAGCTGGTAACTCTGCTTGCACAGATGGCAGTAAAACATGTGCCGATCTTTTGGATCTTGACGAACCCAGTTCCCAAACTCCTTACTTTCAACCCAAGCTTCTTGAAAAATGCACTCCCCCGTGATACAAGTTGGATCGATGAAAGAACTACGCTACGTCGTAACGAAGACGAAGTGAAATGCCTACTCACGGAAACAAACAATGGAATATCGACAAGATGGCGACTAGTTGTCAACACGGTGACTTCCGTTGAAAATTTCCGGCTGTTTTGGACGCCAGATGGATCGCTATTTTTTTTAAAATAAAAGATAATTTTTTTTAGGGAGAATTTTGGCGGTAGAGGTCCTCCCTTTGATTTTTTTAAATTTAAGGCCTTTTTAGGGGCTTGACTGGTTTTTGGGGATTTTTAAGCACTTTTAGGAGCCCCTAAAAGCACCTTCGAAAATTTAGGGGTTTTTAGGACTTTTAGGGCCACGTGCGAACCCTGTTTATCACTGCCTGTGGACGTGAAGGGTTCTTTCAATCTCTGAGTTATTACTGGTCCATTATTGTGGCATTTTAAAGGATCCAATATTACACAAAATGGTTATGTAGCTGATAATGGAAGTGCTCCAACCTATAATCTAATGATAGCATTTTTATGTTTACTCACTCTGGCCTGTAAACAGGCAACCAGTAGACCAGCCTCCCTCCCATGACCAGGCGATGTGCAGAGAAGTTTAGCATATCAGCAAATATTTCACTCAGGTGGTAGGACTGGGATACAGCCACATGTGACTCGGCATAGCTAGAATGAGCAAAATATTTAGCATTTACCTGTAATGTGTCCCTTTCCCTTTTTGGTGGGAGAAGAATAAGTAACCTTACACGCTATCTGTAGGTTTTGTTGTTTCTTTTTGAGAGCCTGTTCTTCTTGTGGACTCACGGATACCATATGGAGCTGAACACATACGAAACAAACAAGTGACATTTCTAGAAACACTAGAGGTATATATATTTTTAAGAAAATCATAAAAATTCATTCACAATATTAAATAAATTAAACTCATATACATCTTGAAGTTTTTGTAGGTGGAAAACTGATTCTGTAGCGCTAAATGAAACATGAAATATGACAGATGATACAAAGACAAATTAACATACGATCGGTAATGATGGCATCAAAGAGAGCTGCATCCCTCCAAACGGGCTTGGATGCATCAGACACCATCACATCCACGTATGTCTTTTCTGTTCCGTACTGTCGTAGGTTGGCACGGATGTTCTCATCTGGTCCTCGCCATTTCTGATCTTTGCGGCTTGACCTTCCTGAAAGAATATAAAGAAAATAACATTTAGTGGTACTGCTGAATGGCATTTCAATTTCTGACCTCGTGTTTTAGTGCCAGTTTTGAACTGAGAGAACAGGTCCACATCTTGATTAAAATCAAGGATAGTGCGTGTGCGTGTGTGTGCGTGTGCGTGTGTGTGTGTGTGTGTGTGTGTGTGGGCCGGGGTACCTTTGCCATGAATAGTGTTGTAATCAATATCTGATCCACACACGTATGCTCCAAAATGAGAACAAGCAACCAACAGGCTTCCTTTAACATATCAAAAGAGCACTATTTTATTCAACACTCTGTGATATATCAGTTATATTAAAGTATTTAAATGTCAGTCCATGATTCAAAATTGTAACATTACAATCAAATTAATAATTTTGGTACAACCTGAATGGAAAAGAAGACAGTCAAAATAATACTAATAATCATAAAGGTGCTTCTTTGTGTTTCTGCCATGTGCATGAGAGGAAAAAAGTAGCCCACTAACTCACCAGTGCCGACAAATGGGTCAAAGACAAGATCATCCTTTTTGACCTTGGCATGGTTGGCCATGATGAAGGAGAGGCCGGCATCCATACTGGTGTTTCCAATAAAGTGTCTTTTCTTTACACTGTGAGATCGAATCAGTTCACGCTGACCATCCGCTATCTGTGTAGAGGTTCATCAAAAGGGGTTTTGGCATAAAGATGAAATTAAGATCCACACACTTTAAAGATAATATTCAGTTCCTTTATGGGACCTAGCAATTTGACATACTGGTGTCAATAATTTTGGTTCCCGGACACCACTTACTGGTGTAGAGTGTAACATATTTGTAAACTAGTGTGGTAAAAATGCTTTGATAAATTATACAACTTTGTTCAAGAAAAAGAAAGCAAGCTAACACCTTGTTTTCAATATAACATTGTATAATACTGAAATAAACATTTTCTGGGAAATCATATAAATATGGTTACCATTTGTCATAGCAATTATTTTGTTTTCCTTGTTACACTTTCTGATGTCCGAGATCTCCCTTAGTGTTTTAGAACCTCTATGACTTATATCCACTATCAATTTTCATCACTTCAATAATAATAAATTATGCAGTACAGTGAAAAAAGTATTGTCCCACTTTTCAAATTCTTATATTATTACAGTTTTCACACTTTATTTGAGATAATGGTAATCAAAATAAATGTAAATATCAGACATAAAGCAAGTGAAAACAAAATGATGTTTTTAATTGAACCTCATCCCATCTTTGCTTGTGAATGACTGATCAATTCAGGGAAGCGCCTTTTATACAGTGGAAACCAGACGTTTTTCATACATTGTCCAAAATTGTACATTTCATTTTTTGCCTCACTTTCTGAAGTCAAATCAGACTAAACGAAATTATTTTTCACACAGGGTGAGGTCACTTAGAATATTTTTTTCCTCCCTTAATGAATAAATCAGGGCCCCAAGGTAGCGCAGCTGGAGAGCATCTGACTCACAGTTCTGAGGATCGGGGTTCAAATCCCTGTCCTGCCTGTGTGGACCTTGCATGTTCTCCCCGTGCCTGCGTGGGTTTTTTCCGGGCATTGTGGTTTCCTCCAACATCCCCAAAACATGCGTTAATTGGACACTCTAAATTGCCCCTAGATGTGATTGTGAATGCGACTGTTATCTGTCTCTATGTGTCCTGCGATTGGCTGGCAACCAGTTCAGGGTCTACCCTGCCTCCTGCCCAGTGACAGCTGGGTTCGGCGCCAGCACCACCGTGACCCTGGTGAGGATAAGCGGCTTGGAAAATAGATGGATGAACGAAATCACCATTCAAAGACAGCGTTTTATATTTGTCCGATAGTTATATTTGTTTGATGATCTTAAATAATAAAGTGGGGAAAGTACGCAAAAATGAAAAAAATTGAGAAGGGTGGCAATACTTTTTCACAGCACTGTAGATGTAATTTGCAGTCAAATCTCTCCTGTTTCTCACCCATCGGCCAAAATAGATGTAATATGGATGCTGAGGGATGTTGTTTGGATCGGTCCCATAATCTTCCAGCAAGCAGAAGATGTGTTGAGGGTTCTTTAGATTTACAACTCCCTGAAATGGCAGGTAATCCATTGCCTGTACAGGGAATAAACATGAAATTGTGAATATGCAATCATTTTTATCTTAGGTAGAGCCACACCTCTAATGAGATCCAATAGTGTACAACATCTTAAAAATGAATATAGTTTTGGAGTTGACTTGAACAGAACAGCACCGAATTATAATGAATATAGTTTTGTAGTTGACTTGAATTTAACGGCACCGAATTATAATCACAGCGCATACATTTTTTTAAAATCTTGTGTTGGGTCAGAAAGATTTGTGTAGTTTGGTTAATGGTTGAGTTGATCCAAATGCAAATAATTTCATTCAAATTTACTTTGTCACTTACATCAATTCGTTTGATTCTTTCTGTGAAGTCCAAGGTGTTATTGAAGGTGTAAACATTGATTCTGTATGTTGAGTCTTCGTGCAAGAATGGCAACTGCCAAGGAGAAAGCACAGAAGGCAAGTTTTAGTCGAACCATAAACTCTTTTATACAGCAAAACTGATTACTGACCATGTTTTGTTCTGGGTAGTTCAGTAAGGATGTTCTTAGCTCACTGTGGTTTGGTCCATGGCCCCATAGCTCAAACGCAGACCTTGATGTAAGTTAAAAATAATTAAAAATATTAGGATAAATATTGATTTATTGATTACAAGCATGAAAATTCTTACTTTGCACAAACAGACCGGGCCATGATGTAGGCGATATCATCCTCTGTCAAATCATCCAGACACCAGAAAGGACACTTGGAGAGAGAAAGAACTGTTAATTGCTTAATTTAAAATTGAATATTTTGCTGATTTGCATCATTTACATTTACATCATCTTATTCATGATCACAGGGATTCAGAGCCAATCTCAGCTGATTACAGGGGAAAGGAGACAGCCTGGACTAGTCATTAGTCAATTGCATGACAAATATTATGTAGAGATAACCAGTCAGCTGAGATCGGCTCAAACTCACCCCAAACCCTAATTAGGACAAGTAGTATACAAAGTGGGTGGGTGGGTGTATGGATGGATAGATGGATGGATGGATGGATCCTCCATCCAGCGCAGCCCGCCGCTGGCACCACCTATGCCTCCCACAGGTATTGCTGCTATCTTGGTTTTTTTTTTTTTTCACATTTCTACTTGAGTTATGAATACCTTTTCTTCAAAGTTTAAACCAGGACTGAAAGGTTTTCCTCTGAGAGCAAGAAGAGCCTTGATTTCCTGGAGAAATGAACACATAAATAATTACATTATTATTTATCTAAAATATCTCACATATTTTACAAGTATTCATGCTGGAGCAGTAGTGATGAATGATTATTGGCACTAAAGAAAATCCGTGTAATGAAATAACCGACATTGTTTTCTCATATATAATTCTGGTTGATGAGGACAAAATCACTGTTTTTAAAATATGTGCAAATGTGATTACAATAAATTTGGATCGGGCGCCATTGAGATTTTTAAAAAAAGAATAAATTTATCTTAACGAAAACAAAAGTTTATGTGATTTAACACGGCCTACTGTTTACTTAATTATACAGTAACGCTAAAAACCAAAGCCTTCATTTAGCTTGATTCCTGTGTTACCTTAAAGCTTCCGATTGCATTAGCGGACAACTAACACACCACGGAAGGATGCCGTGTATTGTTCAGCTACTTTCTATGAATACATGTACTGTCTTTCATTTAAAGATCATGATGGGATTGATGACGGTTTATGGACATTTACCGGTAACCTGAACTCCAAGTTATCTTGAGCAAGATGGAATAAATATTGAAGGCATGCTCGTCTACCGGGTGCTGCCATGTTTGTTGTTGATTCAAAATACTCCCGGCTAGAAACAAAGACGAGGAAAAGAACGGCCCAGTGAGTGCGTTTTACAATGTGACGTGTGATTTTGTAAATGTGTACTGTACTAACTATGATAAACAACGGGAACCAATTAGTTTGTATATTCAAACAGGTGTATAATGCAGATTAAATTTAATAACTGACAAACGCGAGGTTTATGATTGCTCCCCCAAGACATGTCATTTGGTCGTTAATACGTTATTAATACATTTTTAAAAAGTAACTAACACTGTCCTCCACTTCTGTGTCACGATCAACTGGTGCATTCTAGGTTGTAATCTGCTTTACCGCAACTGGGCAGGCACCATGTCTGCCCCGCCCCCTCTCCGCTTCGATTGGCTCGATGAGTCAACTGGAAGCGCTCAATGGTTTGAAGTTAAGGTCCATCACAGTGGTTTTGCTTTGGCAACAGAGGAAATTATCTGTCGACTTGCTATTGTCAGCAATGCTACTGCACTGTTTACAAGAGCTGGTTTAATGCCACTGAGTACAGTACTATGCACTTCTGCTCAAGTCAACCTGAATTGTACGCGACGCATACAACTTGAGATGTAAGTTTCATAACATTTGTTTAAAATTTTGCATCCTTCAAGGGGTTGGTTATACTGTACTAAGGTCGTTTGTACATTTAGAACTGGTTGAATGTTCAAATGATATGAGAAAGAATACTGTCTTGTAAACTTGACTTTTAAGTTTTAACTAAAACATTTTTTTCCCTCCATAACCAAGCAATTCCTGGAAACTCACAGACAAACCTCAACATCATGGGTGAAGGTAATTGTCCTCTTCAGTTCACAGATGACAAAGCAGTGCGCATCGTGTCCGTCAAAGGCCTGAAGGACAACTGGCAAAAGTGGTCTGACAATCACCAGGAACACCAGAAACATAACCCCTTCAGTCATGACACCAGGCCTGAGGCGGTGGGCCCTCAGAGGGGTCACAGTGACTATGGGAGGCCCCTGCAGGGGTCAATGACAGCACAACGTGGGGAGGATGCTCACACACACATCAGCAGAGAAGTTCAGGAGTTGTGTAAGGTCATAAAAGACATTGGGGTGCAGGCAAACAAAGATGAGGGTGGGAGTGATATTGCAGTACAATTTGGCAAGCTGTTTGAGCATTACATCTCTATCTCGAACAAATTAGTGGGGATTCTTCTAAGGGCCCGGAAACAGAAGCTGGTTGACTTTGAAGGGGAGATGCTGTGGCAAGGGAAGGATGATCATGTTGTGATTAAGTTATTGTGATGACCAGAAAAAGTCATGTTGTGTGCTGCCAGTTTGTTGTAGTTGCGCAAAATGACTTTGTTTAAAATAAATGCTTTTAGTTTGATTTGACTGAAAGTCATAGTTTAAGATTAGTGTGCAGAACAGCTGGGTGTGTAGTTATGAATTCTTTTTCATGAAAACAAATGTAAGCATACCAACATCGCTGTCAAGCTAAGTAGTACTACTGTATTATATAGTACATGAAAAGATGGTTTATATGTGATAGCGGTCAAAGCCAATTCCCGTTTGCCAGCAGTGTTCTCAATGCTTTATGCATTAAACATACAGTACTATACTTTGGTTCCTGTTCTGTAGATGAGATACCTTTTTAAATGAAGTAAAAAGAACAAATACTTGGTGCTAGCTGCTCATCCTCACAAGAGTCACGGGAGTGCCAGAGCCTATCCCATTCTTCATCAGGCAGGAGGCAGGGCACACCATGTGAACTGGTTGCCAGCTAATCGCAGGGCACACGGAGACAGACAACAGTCGCACTCACAATCACACCAAAGGGAAATTTAGAGTCTCCAATGGACCTTTCCGATGGCGACCTTAATTTCCGCCCCCTTAGCCATGTTCCACAAGCTTTCAAAATGCCATTTGAACAGAACTTTTTGAATTCTATTCTCTATCGCCTATTCCAGATAATATTGGGGTATTTTTTTTGCCAAATCCGTCAGACTTGTCCAAGCGAGTTCTATAGAGAGGCCTCAACTATTTCACGCAAGGACATGTACATGCAATTAAGATTTTGGATGGAGCAGGACGCAATGCCAAAGTCTCAGTGAAACGTTGGCGATCGATGCCAAAACGTTTGACACCTCACAAACTTCACATTGAAATTCAACAGGATAAAATAGTGAAATCGCACTGCGCATGTAAAGCAGGGTAAGTACTTTTTACTTGGAAAGATCACGAGTAATATTCATTTGACTTGGCTCGTAATCAAGCCCAGTGCTCTGACTTAGTCCGATGTGATACAAATAGGCAAATAGACATTTCTCTTGCATGACATGACACTAACCAGACTCTTTGGCATAAAACATTACACACTTCATTCAGCAGGACATATATACACTAACAAAGTGAAAGTTGTTCTCCTGCAATATATAAAGCACTGATAATAATTAAATCAAACTCAAAGAAGATACTCTTCCCTCACTTACCTTTGAAAATACAGCCTTGTATTTTTTGATATTGTCCGCATTATTTGTACGTGGGGTCTTCCGCAAGCCTTAATCCATCATAGACACTTCATCAACTGTGTTTTAGGCTTTGGAAGATGAATCAACCAGGCCCCTTGTAACCTACCTGGATATCATTCATCAGAATTGCACGTTCCCCAAGCGCATCTGAGGACCATTTTCTTCGTAACATTAACTTTTCCAAGCTTGTAGCACGCTACTGACAACTAGTTTTGCTTGTGGGACAATACAGCGAGAGGGATGTGTCAAGCCAGGGGTTAAGACAATGCAGCTATCAGATTAGCTGTTATTGTACGAGTGATTGACAGGTCGGAAAGGTCCATTAATACATGTTTTGGGGATGTGAGAGGATACCGGAGTGCCCAGAGAAAACCCACACAGGCACGGGGAGAACGTGAAAACTCCACACAGACGAGGCCGGGATTTGAACCCCGGTCCTCAGAACTGTGAGGCCAACACTCTAACCAGTTGCACCACTGTGCCGCCTGCTAGAATTTACATTTTTATATTTCACTTTAAGTTTGTACTTCATGCATGCAAACATTTACAACCCAATAACTGATGAATAAAATAGCAAATATTTTTCTTGCCAGGATTCGTAGTGGATTTCTCACGAGTTAGTGGATTAGTGGAGGGTCAATCATTTAATCATGTATGCTTGAAATGTGATCTAAAGTGCAGTTTGTTTTGTGACTGTGAGTGCCAATGTTAAATAACCAGTAGGAAGAGTGCATTTAAATACAGTGTTTAATCACAGTATATTAATGCGTCATTAAGTGCATACATTGATAAAAAAAAAAGAGAGAGTATGATCTCCTGTCTTTACATTCTGTTAACATGCAGTGCTCAGCATAATGTAAATGAGGAGGCTACACCACAACTGAGATGATGGAAAAAGAAATCTTCTCTATGGCATGCTATACTAAAGTGCCACATATTTTGCTCCATTGCTATGCTGTAATAGATTGATTTGCCAATGTGCACACTAAATGTTGATTTTTTTTTTTTAACAAATGTTGGAAAATGAGTACACATGAATCCCTTTTTTAAGATTCCACCACAGATGAGTCTCGAGTTTTTTAATTGTTCATGTTCCCTGCAAACCTGATCAGTTTACTTTTCAAAGGGCGTGTAGCCGTGTCATAATTTATGTTGAGGACTACTGTAACTACTCACAAGAATCACTCAAAATTTATCAATTTACTTTTTAAAGGTCAAGTACCTAATAATTTCCAGTCTTGTGAAAAAAGTATTTGCACCCTTCCAAAATTTTTGTCTGTATGCATTGTTTCCCCACTTCAATATTCAATATCGAACGCATGTAAATATCAAACAACGATAACCCATGATACATAACATGTTTTTAAACTGCGATTTTATTTCTGGAATAAGTCTAATAAATTAGTGAATATTATTTCACAGCACTGTCTGTTGTTGAGCAATGTATAATACAAGCCCACTTCCAATTAAGTTGGGATGTTGTGTTAAAAAAACAGGGTACAATGATTTGCAAATCATGTTCAACCTATTTGTAATTGAAGAAATTACAAAGAGAAACTGATTAACTTTATTGGTTTTAGCAAATCATTAACTTGTAATTTTATGGCAATCTCATTGAAATTGGGTTTGTTCAAGACTCACCATATCACTAACTTGCAGACAGAAAAAATTGTATGACGTCCCACCTGTAAAAGGTTTTGAATATTTACTGCTTGTAAGGGTTATTAGAAAACGGTCTTTAACCTGGCATTAGGATTACTTTCATATTTCCATAAGAAAACGAGTCTCATAAATAGTTTATGTAGATCCTACTCAATGGTCTAACTCGTTTCTAATGTTACAAAATACCCAGCAGTTATGATGTCATATAGTTGAGATACTCATTGTATTTGTTCTCCACTTACTATTTGTCATGCTTATGTCTGATGATCCATAGTTAAATATCACATTAAATCAAGCTTTTTCCCTTCAAATAGCAATTCTGTACTTTCAAACAATGTCATTTGTCATTTCTGTAACACAATATCACCACTATTGATGCAGATATGATGCCTGGTATAAAATCCTGAGTTGCTTTCATTTCAGTTTCAAGCAGTTTATGTTTTTATGTTGGAGAAAAAACAAGCAGAAAAATGTACATCTAATGTCTAACAATGTCTCTTAATCTAAACACTATTAGTAATCGCATGGAAACAAACTCCACAATGGATCCCAAGTACATAATTAGCTGGTTTCTTCCTTAGAGTTGAGAAGCTCTATCAGTTGCTCCACCTGGAAAAGATTCAAATAAAATAATACACAGTTGCTTGCTACTTCTTTCTGATTACAGTGAAGAAAATAAGTATTTGAACACACTGCTATATTGCAAGTTCTCCCACTTAGAAATCATGGTGGTGTCTGAAATGTTCATCGTAGGTGCATCTCCACTGTGAGAGAGATAATCTAAAAAGAAAAATCCAGAAATGAAGATGTACAATTTTTTTAACGATTTGTGTGATACAGCTGCAAATAAGTATTTGAGCACGTGTCTTATCAGCTAGAATTCTGACCCACAAAGACCTGTTAGTCCGCCTTTAAAAGTCCAAGAACTTTTTGGTCATAATTCCACTAACCGTGTTTGGAGGAAGACGAATGATGAGTTCCATCCCAAGAGCAACATCCCTACTGTGAAGCACGGGAGTGGGAGCATCATGCGTTGGGGGTGTTTTTCCTCACATGGGACAGGATGACTACACTGCTTCAAGGAGAGGATGCCCGTGGCCATGTATTGTGAAATTTGGGGGAACAACCTCTTTCCCTCAGTCAGAGCTTGAAGATGTGTCATGGCTGAGTCTTTCAACATGACAATGACCCGAATCACACAGCCAGGAAAACCAAGGAGTGGCTCCGTAAGAAGCATATAAAGGTTCTGGTGTGGCCTAGCCAGTCTCCAGACCTAAACCCAATAGAAAATCTATGGAGGGAGCTGAAACTCTGTGTTTCTCAGCGACAGCCCAGAAACCTGTCTGATCTAGGGAAGCTCTGTGTGGAGGAGGAGGCCAAAATCCCTCCTGCAGTGTGTGCAAACCTGGTGAACAACTACAGGAAACGTTTAACCTCTGTAATTGCAAACAAAGGATACTGAGCCAAATATTATCATTGGTTTTTTTCAGGTGTTCAAATACTTTTTTGCAACTGTAACACACAAATAGATTCTTAAAAAAAATCATACATTGTGACTTCTGGATTTTTCTTTTTAGATTATCTCTCTCACAGCGGACATGCACCTAAGATGAAAATTTCAGACCCCACCATGATTTCTAAGTGGGAGAACTTGCAATATAGCAGGGTGTTCAAATACTTGTTTTCTTCACTGTAACAGTAAAACTCTAGTAGGATATAAAAGAGTATATTAACATACAGTAGGTATCCTGTGAGAGAGAAATAGAAATAGAAAGAAGATAGCATAGTTGCATAAGGATGAGGTTACCGTGATGAACCAGTAAGAATTCAGCCTGTAGAACAAACGAGACATGAAACCCATCTGGCTGGCAGGTGCCAGAACGTGAAGGTGAAGATGTGTGACCGAACAGAATGGGGGCCAGTGGAAGCCAAACCTGTAGAGAAAGAAAATTCGATTTTCAAAACAATTTCATACACTGTTCAATACGTAATACACAAAACAATCATCGTAAATAATGTCATACACCATTTTTAAAAAGCTCGATCCAGTGTTCTCTCATTTAACATGTAACATGTTCCAAAACATACCACCGTGAGGTGAAATTGGTTTAGTAGTTGATTTTTTTTTTCATTTTAACATGATTATTGTTATTTTTTCATTTACATGTTTTTTCATTTATAGAAGTTATTTTGTTTACAGGTTTTTTTTTTTGTTTACAAAATATGGTTATTATAGGTAGCATTATTATAGGTAGTATTATAGGTAGCAAGGCTACCGACAAACCTGACTCAGTTACACCAATTCTGTCAGGAGGAATGGGCCAGGATTCCAGCTGAACACTTTCAGAAATTTTTGGAAGTTTACTCAAAATGTTTGACCCAAGTCACACAGTTCAAAGGAAATGCTTTTCAATACTAAGGAAATGCATGCCATGTAAACTTCTAACCTTGAAGAAAATAATATAAAATTATCTCTAAAATTGTCTCTGTCATTATTGTGGCATTGAACAAAATTATATAATTTGGTGATCCTGACTGACCTGACACGGGAGTGGTTTAGTCTGATTTGACTTCAGACAAGTGGGAGAAAAAAATTGAAATGTGTTTTTGCATTTTTGTATGTATACTTCTGGCTTCAATCCATGAAGACCAAACTCAGGTTGTGTAATGGTGAGTTGTATTAATTTTGTAGTTTCCATCCATCCATTTTCCATTCCGCTTATCCTCACTCAGTTTGTGGGTATGCCAGTGCCAATTTCAGATGACTTCTGGCAGGAGGCCAGCCAGGTATACCCCGAAGTGGACGCCAGCCAATTGCAGAGTACAAATAGACAAACAACCATTCACACATTCATTTACACATACAGACAATTTTGTCTTCAATTAACTTACCATGCGCTGTTTTGGAATGTGAGAGGAAACTTTAGTACCTCAAGAAAACCCACACAGCTACAGGAAAGCAAGTAACCTCCACACAGGCGAGGCCAGATTTGAACCAGAGTACTATGAACCATGAGGCAGATATGGTAACCAGTTGCTAAACGTGCTGTCTCGCAAATTCTTTTTGTGATAAATTTCAAATCACTCTTAAAAAAAGTTTGTAGAGCACTGAATTGTGAGGCATAAAAATTGTGTGCTTGAATAGAGCTCACCTGACATCATTGAGATCAGTCACATCGTTTTTCTGAAGGATTTCCTTTCCTATCTCCACCATGCGTTTTACTGCGTATGACAAGTTTACAAGTACAATTTTTAATCAGAAAACTGACCATCAAAATTCTTTTTTTTTAACAAACATACAATAAACTAGCAAGCTGTTCAATTATCAAGGACAGACACAATAGGCTGATCTTTGTGGGTACAATGGATATAAATCTACAATACTCAAACACCAAGTGTTTGTGATCCATCGATTTTCTTTGCTGCTTATCCTCACAAGGGTCGCGGGGAGTGCTGGAGCCTGTCCCAGCTGTCAACAGCCAGGAAGCGGGGCACACTCTGAACTGGTTGCCAGCCAATCAATGCTTATGATATACATTTTTTTTTTCAACAACTAACTTTACCTCTAGTCTGTATAATTTTTTTTGTTTGTTTTACAAAAGGGAAATAAAAAATAAACCACTGAGATATTGTTTACACACGTATGCATGCGCTCTTATAACAGAATGTGGTTGTGTAAATCATTAAAAATAAAAATAATCAAATTCCAACTTATGTTAAATGGGAGTCAGCACACAGCGGTCACATTTTACAACATAAAATGTAATCCCCAGTGACCTCATTGTTCAAAGGTCTCAGTCAAGAGAAGGTTACACAATAACTTCTACGGCTTTAAATAGATTACAGAACACAGTGAAGACAATCTTCAACTGAAGACAACTTGGCACATCAGTGACATTATCACGTTTTTGACATATCTCCAAAACGAATGAAAAGACAAGAAGAAAACTGGTCAGAGTGGCTGCAAAGAGGCTGGCAGCAACATTGGACAAGCTGTGGGGATTTCTGACGGGTTGTACAGGTACAGGTTGTAATAAAAACCATGACAAACAATCTTGTGTCTTCTTACATTTGTCATGATCCTGCCGCTCCAGGCCGGGCTGCGCGGGTGTCCGCGCGGTTGCGCTGATTGGGAGGTGCACACTTGCGCCTCATGCAGCCTGATTATGCTGTGTATTTATATCACCCGATGACGACTGGGCCCGGCCAGTTCGTTGAGCTTCATGTCCCGTTCGAGTGCTCCGGTATCCCTGATCGTCAACCTATGTGTACCAACCTTCGCCTGTTCTCCGACCAACCTTGTAAGCCTGACTCCTTCGATACTTCTGCCTGCTTTGATTGTTCACCTGTGTACCAACTCCTGCCTCCCCGCTCACCTGTTCTATTCGTCCGACGTCCCAACTCCCGCTGCTGCATCTGACTGACTGCTTGATCCCCGACCTTGGCATATAATAAACGTTTCTCCCTGAACTACCTTGTATCGTCTGAGTCCTGCATTTGGGTCCTACCCCCGTTCTGATGTTTCGTGACAGAACGAACTGGCCCACACAGGACCCAGCAGGAAAGACCCGTCCTCCGCTTCCGTGTCTTACGCTCCGCCAGCGAGGTATGAATACGTCCCGAACACGACCTTTCCGGCTCCTCCTATTCTTCTGGACTCTGACTATGCAAGGTAGTTCAGGGAGAAACGTTTATTATATGCCGAGGTCTGGGATCGAGCAGGCAGTCAGATGCAGGAGCGGTAGTTGGGACGTCGGACGAAGAGAACAGGTGAGCGGGTAGGCAGGAGTTGGTACACAGAGGAACAATCAAAGCAGGCAGAAGTATCAAAGGAGTCAGGCTTACAAGGTTGGTCGGAGAACAGGCGAAGGTCGGTACACACAGGTTGACGATCAGGGATACCGGATCAACGAACTGGCCGGGCCCAGTTGTCATCGGGGTGATATAAATACACAGCATAATCAGGCTGCATGAGGCGCAGGTGTGCACCTCCCAATCAGCGGAACCGCGCGGACACCCGCACAGCCCGGGCTGGAGCGGCAGGATCATGACAACATTTGGGGTATGGGATGGGGGCAGAAGTCTTACTCATTCTGATGAAGAAAAACAGTCAAGCCCCACGACATACTTCAGAAACACACATGACATCTCCCAAATGCATGTCTGAAAATGTTTTATGGTCCGAAAAAGAAAAACAAGGTTAAGCTTTTTGGCCATAATTCCAGAAAGTATGTTTGGAACATACACAACATTGATCATCAAAAACAAAAAATAAATATATACTGTGTAAAATGGTGGCGGCAGCATCACGGTTAGGGGCTGTTTTTCTTGGTGGAGGGCATTATGAACAGCTCCAAATACCGGTCAATGTTCACACAAAACATTTGAGCATCTACTAGAAAGCTGACGATGAAAAGGAACTACATCTTCCAGCATGACGTTGTCCCAAAACGAACATTTAAATAAATGAATTAGTTTCATCAGGGGAAGCTCAAACTTTTGGAACGATCAAGTCAAAGTCCAGACCGGAATCCAATTGAAAATTCGTGGCTTAACCTCAAGATTGCAGTACACAGGCGATGCCTTCACAATCTGATATATTTTGAGCATTTTCGTAACAAAGAGTGTGAAAATTTCTGCCACACTGAGTGACACTGTGGACGCAGTAACGCAGAACTTACGTGTATGGTGTAAGGTGGCATGTTAACTTCAAGTGAGTATGTAAAGGCTCTGTCACACCATGACGTTCTGGTCAACGTTCTCTGAACATTTCAATCGTTCTATTTTTCAGCATTCTCAAACGCGGATGACACATCTGGCGTGTGATTAACGTGTGTCTTAACACATGACTTAACGTGTGTCTAACGCACAAGAAGCGTGTAACAGCGACCAAATAAGATACCCCTAAAAACCATTAGCGTGTGCTAACGTGTCACTGCCGCGCGACGAGCAATTTGTCAACGTTAGACGAGCGTGTTGAGCGACTAAACGGGTGAATAACGACAGAAAAGCGTTTTGATGGCATGTAATTTTTACAGTGAAACAGGAACGAAAACGTTGGAAATTTCATACTCACTTCAGTTGTTCTCGTGAGTTTGACCAGTCAGCATCATGCCGCCTAGGTGTGACGGGGCCATAAACACATTGTGACAACATGAGAAATGTGTTAAAACCCAAAATTGAATTGAGGCTGACAGCAGCCTACTGCAGTGTTTGGTAGTCTTTGCTAATAAAAATGTGATGCTATTTCAACTTTAATAAGTACTAGCACCAAGCTATGCAATGTATGCATTCCACAACCCCAGGCTGTCACATATTTGACAGCTTCTTCTTCTTCTTCTTTTCCTCTCGGCTTGTCCCGTTAGGGGTCGCCACAGCGTGTCATCTTTTGCCATCTTAGCCTATCTCCTGCATCTTCCTCTCTAACGCCAACTGCCCTCATGTCTTCCCTCACCACATCCATCAACCTTATCACCTTGTCACATATTTGACAGCAAAGGTCATTTTTCAGTGAGATGGCATTCCAGTAGCTTATAACATTTTGACAGCAGTCACTGCTATGCCACTGAAAATGCTGAATGCATTACGATTGCTTATGGTCCATTGATTCCAATCCAAAAGGACTGAGTGCAGAAATAAATGCCAAAGGTGCTGCAACAAAGTTTTAGTGTGAGGGTGTGCATATCTATGCAAACATCTCGTGTGAAGTCAAGTGAAGTTTATCATTTAAATTTGTCCTTAGAGTTGAGTCATTTCTACATTACAAAAATCTTACTTTACCTAAAGGCAGGTGTTCCTTGCGGAGTGATTTACAATTTCCAACATGTTTAGTCGGGACAACAAGGTAATGGTGCGGAGCTCCAGGCTTGATGTCTCTGAAACAGGAGAGCTCCTCATCCTGTAGTAGATGCAGCATCAGGCAGAGAGAGAGCTATAAGAACGTCATTACAACTTACATTTGTACCACAAATATACTCGTTACACTACGCTCACTGTATCTCAATAACACGGGGCTAGCATGTCCCTACTCGCGTATTATACCCTTAGATGAGTGTAAAGACAGAATATGAGCCAAACATTGTTTACCATTAACCTTAAAATTAAAAAGTAATGTAGATTACGGTTTACAATTGACGCAATTTAGTGTCCAGTGAGATAACGAGATTATTATTGACATACTCGCTACCAAGTATACCATTAAAATTTTCTCACACGGTGGAGAAGTTCCGTGTCCAACTCATGATTAACAATCCTGCAAAAAATACATTTTTTGTCATATCCTTCAGCTAAAACGTTCGCTTTAGAAATATCCTGCACGGATTGCGTCGTAGCGATTTTGGCTCCCTCCATTGTTGTGTCAGATGAGTAGACAAACACAGTCAATCCCTGATGTCATCGAACTAAGAAAGGGAAGCTCACTAGATTTGCCCTCAACAGGAGGCTGAAACTGATGGGGGGGTGTAATCAAATCATACAATGCCACCGCCAGAGGGCGAGAGGTACACGCTTATAAAATTGAACTGTGTACACGAGAACCGGCTACAGCCATAGCCGAAACAGAAAGTAACAGTCTCATAGATTTCAGGAAAATGATAATTGTTATCATCCTTTACCAGATGTCCGCAAGATGTCATTCTGTTTGTAATTTCAATACAAAAACACTCATTAAAGAGTATTTTTAAAAGAGCTGGGAAAGTACTCAAGTACTTAAGGGAAAGAACAGCAAAAGACTGATAAAAGTGCTGATTTAACTTTTATACTCAAGTAAAAGTTAAAAAAAGAAATAGAGACTTAATAATGCAGGAATCTCTCTCTCTTTAACCCGCCCCAAACAGCCTACTTTATTATTGTGCAATAGCTGTAAGGTCATTAACAGTGTGGGATGTAGTGTCTGAAAGCTGTTGGGAATGGGCTCACTAAATAGACCAATATACAACTTTTCGTATAATTAGAATCTCACTAAATTAACACCTGAGAAGTGTCACAGAGAGGTTGACTCCATGCCAAACCGGCAATTGCTGCAGCAATCCAGGCAAAAGGAGCATTGCTGTCCATGCTCATACTTCTCTTGGGCAATTTTCTCGTGGATTTTCTCTGGCCACTCCGCTTTCCTCCCACATCCCAAAAACATGCATAGTAGGATAATTGAAGACTCTAAATTCCCTCTAGGTCCAAATAATTATTTGTTCCCTGTGATTGGCTGGTAACCAGCTCAGAGTGTACCCCACCTCCTGCCCGGAGAGAGATGGGTTAGGCTACAGCACTCCCGCAACCCTTGTGGGGATAAGCAGCTCAAAATGTGGATGGATGGAAAGTTTTAAGTAATATGTCAGATACTGAATTTGGGATTTTCATTAGTTGTCGGTTCATCGAATTATCAAAATTACACATTTCAGTCTGTGTGAAGTGAATGAACAATTTCAGACACAGCTTTAGATTCCCCCTGGCCAAGAGTTTCACCTTTTCGCCCTGATAATTTGAGGAGGTTACCAGTGCCACATCACTGCAGACAGTTCCCTAATCTGTCTAGTGTTCTCTCACTCTATCCTGCCCTCTCTTGTGAAGAAGACAAAATTATTCTTGAAAGCAAGATTTTGCTCCTGAGTTCACACTGTAGACATGACATCCTCATGACACATGACATATTTGAAACTCACTCTCTACGCTCTGACTTTAACCATAAATTCTATCCATAAAGTTAATGAACAACCTTGATGGAGTCCAACCTCCACCAAAAATAAAGCCAACATGGAAATGTGATCCAAGTGCCTGTACTCCGGTTTGAATGAGGTTGAAAGGTCTGTAGTACCAAGCACAGGACGCCTTACTCCCGGGACTTCCTCACCCCAAAAAAAAAAAAAAATAGCTCAATGAAAAACCACATTACAATGTCACTTTCAAAATCACACTGCGGCGTGGCAATGAAGAGCTTGAAACCTCTCTTCATTTCTTAAAGTGGTGCTTATTATGAAGTGACTTGAATTGAGTTTGACATATCTCGAAAATGTCAAAAGTCACAGAAGGTTACTAGTATGGTCGGCCTACATCGTAACCGGGGCCTTGAACAGTGAGTAAAAAGTAGACCCTGTCAAGGGTTGCTGAGCATCTCTGGTTGGCTCCATCAATCATTTTATTATATGTTTGCATGTACCATCCCCACCACTCAACCCAAAACCACCTCTGGTTGATAATTAATTGGAAGACTTATAAAACATTCGGGCTATATCTCAGACTTTCTTTCACCAACTTTCACAAATCCACTCTTTTTTTTTATCTGAGTTCCTAAACGGAGCGGGCATGGAGACGAAGGCAGACGCCATAGAAAAAAGCAAGCCGGAATGCAGGTCAAGCTCCGCAAGAGAGGATTCTGAATATCGTTTCACATACCCCCGAGCGAGCTTCCTCTCTGGTCTCCGATACTCAGACAGCTGGGAGATTATTCTCGCTTTCAGGTCCAGAGCATCAAGCCATGAAGGCATATGTAGAAGAGTGGGTGCAGGACTGATCCAGCCCTCGTCGTCACTGGCTGGGCCAGCTTCTTCTTCGTGTGAAAGAAGGACAAGACCCTGCGGCCCTGCATCGATTACCATGGACTGAACCGTGTCATAATAAAAAATAGGTACCCTCTCCCCCTCATTGCCACAGCCTTCGAACTGATGAAGGGGGCCAAGATTTTAGCCAAGCTGGACTTGAGCAATGCGTACCACCTGGTGCGAACAAGGGAGAGGGATAAGTGGAAGACTGCTTTTAACATGTCCAGGGGACACTAAGAATACTTGGTGATGCCTTACAGACTCACGAACGCACCAGCCATATTTCATAATTTCGTCAATGATGTCTTACACGAAATGCTTAAGATATTTGTTTTTTAGTACCTAGATGACATCTTGATTTTTTCCCCGGACGAAAAATCCCATGTTGGGCCCATTCGTGCAGTGTTACAGCAGCTGTTGCATCACGACCTGTAAGTCAAGGCTGAGAAGTGTGAGTTTCACTAACCCTCCGTGTCATTCTTGGGCTTTGTCTTGGCGGAGGGGGAGATACGCAAGGATGCCTGCAAGGTCGAGGCCGTCCTTCATTGACCCACTCCTACTACTCGCAAGGAGGTACAGAGGTTCAGCTGGTTTGCCATCTTCTACCGCAAATTCATCTGAAACTTTACTACCGTGGCAGCCCCATTGCATGCGCTAACCTCACCCCGCAGTTCCTTTCGTTTGGAATCCGGCCTGCCAGGCGGCCAGCTTTACTTCAGCTCCGGTCGTCATCTTGCCTGATCCTATAAGCAGTTTGTCATTGAGGTCAATGTGTTGGATTCAGGGATAGAGGTGGTTCTCTCACAGAGAAATCCCCAGGACGGATGACTACAAGACTGTGGATTCCTTTCCAAAAGGCTAACTCCAGCGGAACAAAATTATAACATTGGAGAACCGCCCACGTTGCCATCTACGTCGGAACCCATGCAAGTGGAGGGGCTCTGCAGTCTCGCGGAGGAACGCTTACCCCGGCGACGAGAAGGCCGCTGTTTCTATTGTGGTCGTCTTGGACACTTAATCGCCCGCTGTCCAGCTTGGCCAAAGCGCACCGACCTTGGGATCTCGACGACGGTGAGTGTGCGGTATACTGTAGCTAAGTCGGGGCGGTCGCTTTTGCACCTCACCGTAGGGACAGACTCTCACTCGTGCTTAGTGACCGCGTTCATTGACTCCGGTTCAGATGCTAACCTTATAAATCCTTGGGTGGTCGAAGCGTTGCGTGCTGCGACCTTCCCCACACAGCATCCTCGTATTGCTTACGCCGCCAACGGCAAGTTCCTTTGCCGAGTTACACACCGCACACAAACCTTATGCATGGACTTTCCGGACATGTGCACAGAGCACATTAGTTTCCACGTATTTAACTCTAGCAGCAGTGATATAATCCTGGGGAGCCCGTGGCTCAAGAGACACAGCCCCCACATTGACTGGGTCACGGGTCGGACAATGGCATGGAGTGAGGACTGTCACAAGCAGTGTCTCGCCGCCGGGGAGGACGGAGGGATTCAAGTTGCTGAACTTAGTACCGCCTCCGAATTAGACACGGTGCCCTCTTGCTACCATGATTTAAAGGAAGTTTTTTCTGAGTCCAAGGCAAAATCTCTGCCGCCGCATCGGCCTTATGACTGTGCCATCGAACTCCTCCAGGGTACCTCAGCCCCCAGAGGGAAACTGTTCTCTTTGACAGGACCAGAGCACCAGGCAATGAGGGAGTACGTTGAGAAGTCCCTGGCAACCGGACTCATTCGCCCGTTGTCCTCACCAGCCGGTGCAGGGTTTTTTTTCATTAAGAAGGATTCCACTTTGCGACCCTGCATCAACTACCGAGG
Organism: Syngnathoides biaculeatus; assembly: GCF_019802595.1. Classification (NCBI taxonomy): domain Eukaryota; kingdom Metazoa; phylum Chordata; class Actinopteri; order Syngnathiformes; family Syngnathidae; genus Syngnathoides; species Syngnathoides biaculeatus. The sequence continues at coordinate 24,145,908 of NC_084644.1, read as the reverse complement.
ACTGAATGACATCACGGTCAAGAACAGGTACCCCTTGCCCCTGATCGCTCCGGCTTTTGAACTCCTCCAAGGAGCCCGGATCTTCACTAAACTGGACTTGCACAGCGCGTATCATCTGGTGCAGATTCGGGAGGGCGACGAATGGAAGACGGCTTTCAATACTCCCACGGGGCATTACGAGTATCTTGTGATGCCCTTCGGACTGACCAATGCCCTGGCGGTCTTTCAAAACTTCATTAATGACGTGCTTCGCGAGTTCCTGGACAAAACTGTATTTGTATACCTTGATGACATCCTTATCTTTTCAGTAGACCTGACCTCTCACATCCAACAGGTCAGAGAGGTGCTCCGGCGTCTGTTGCAGCACCACCTGTTCATAAATAAAGTGTGAGTTCCACCTAGCATCCGTGTCCTTCCTGGGCTTCGTCCTGGCGGAGGGAGATATATGTATGGACCCTGGGAAGGTCGACGCGGTGCTGCGGTGGCCTACCCCCGCCAGCAGGAAGGACGTACAGAGGTTCTTAGGATTCGCTAATTTCAACAGGAAGTTCATAAGGAACTTCAGCTCCATGGCCGCTCCTCTGCATGCGCTCACCTCACCACACACAGTCTTAGCATGGTCCAGGACCTGCCAGGAGGCCTTCAGCAGTCTTAAGGCAAGTTTCACCGCCGCGCCCAGTCTCATTGTTCCGGACCCAGATAACCAGTTTAGGGTGGAGGTTGACACATCTAATTCGGGAATCGGAGCCATCTTGTCTCAGAGGAGTCCCAAGGATGGAAGGATCCACCCGTGCGCGTTGCTGTCTAGGAAGCTGACCCCGCCAGAAAGGAACTACGACGTGGGAGATCGGGAACTGCTGGCGGTGAAGAGTGCGTTGGAGGAGTGGCGGCACTGGCTGGAGGGCTCGCAAGTGCCGTTCGTGGTCTTCACTGACCACAAGAACCTCGAGTACCTGAAGTCCGCAAAGCGGTTGAACGCCCGCCAGGCCAGGTGGGCCCTGTTCTTCACCCGCTTCCACTTTACTCTGTCCTTCCGCCCAGGCTCCAAGAACGGCAAGCCGGACGCACTCTCACGGATCCACGAGGGAGGGTGCACGGAGGCCGCTCCTATCCTGCCAGAGGCGTGCTTCGTGTCCGGCTTCACCTGGACGGTCGAGTCGCAGGTGAAGGAGGCCCTGGGAGAGACTCCGCCACCCACGGATTGTCCATCGGACCACCTTTTCGTCATTCAGTCGCTGCGGGGAGACGTCGTCAACTGGGCCCACACCAACAAGATGGTCTGCCACCCGGGTACGGCAAAAACGCGTTCAGTGGTCGAACAGAGGTTCTGGTGGCCCAACCTCAGCAAGGACGTGAAGGATTTCGTCAATGCCTGTCCGGTATGTGCAGCCAATAAGTCGTCCCGTTTACAACCGGTAGGAGAGTCGCGGCCTCTGTCCATCCCTTTCCGCCCGTGGTCACACATCCCATTGGATCCCGTCACCGGCCTGCCGCTCTCTCAGGGTAACACTGTTGTGCTGTCTGTGGTGGACCAATTCTCCAAGATGGTTCACTTCGTGCCACTTCCGAAGATCCCGTCAGCCAAGCAGACAGCCCAGCTGGTATTGGACGAGGTCGTTCGCTATCACGGGTTCCCCCAGGACATCGTCTCGGACAGAGGCCTGCAATTCAGCGCCCGCTTCTGGAAGGAATTCTGCACCCTCATCGGGGCTTCGCCCAGTCTAACTTCGGGCCATCATCCGGAGTCTAACGGCCAAACAGAAAGAGTAAATCAGGAATTAGAGAGCGGGCTTCGATGTTGGGCGTCCAGCACGTGGAGCCAGCACCTCAAATGGGTAGAGTACGCCCACAACTCTCTGCCCTCCGCTTCAACAGGTATGGCTCTACTCCACGTTGTGGACGGCTATCCCCCCTCTGTTTCCCCCCTTGGCCACAGACTCCGCGGTGCCGTCGGCCCTGGCAGTGATGCGGCGCTGCAAACGAACCTGGGAGGTGGCCCGGAGGACGCTGCTGCGCATGGGCAACATCTACAAGTCCGCAGCAGACCGCAAGAGGAGAGCCGCACCAGAACACAGGGTGGGGCAGCGGATGTGGCTCTCCACTAAGGATCTTCCGCTGCGGATGGAATCCCGCAAACTTGCTCCCAGGTTTCTTGCTCCGTTCCCGATTACCAAAATCATTAACCCTCGCTGTATCACTTAGACTACCCAGGTCGATGAGGGTGCACCCTACATTCCACGTCAGCAGACTACGCCCGGATCGTCCTTCGCTGCTGGCCCCTCCGGATACACCCCCCCAAGCATGGTGAACGGCGGGCCGGTGTGCACAGTGCGCCGGTTCCTGTCATCCCGCCGGAGAGGGAGGGGGTTCCAGTACCTGGTGGATTGGGAGGGATACAGACCGGAGGAGCGGTCTTGGATCCCCTCGCGGTTCATTGAGGACCCCTCCCTCGTCGAGGACATCTACATGGCCCATCCAAACGCTCCTGGGCCGGCCGTCGAGGGGGGGGGGTACTGTCATGCTCCTGGGATCCTCTCCAGGCTGGGTGTGGTCAGCCAATTAGTCGGCACACACCTGCACCCTGGTTTGGGCTGTGTACACCCGGTACTTATAGGACACGGGGGACAACTAATCCGCCGGCAGATCGTTGAGCTTCATGTCCCGTTCCAGCACTCTCGTATCCCTGATCGACAACCTGTGTGTACCGACCTTCGCCTGTTCTCCGACTCACCCCGTAAGCCTGACTCTCTCGACACATCTGCCTGCTTTGAACGTTCTCCTGTATACCTGACCTGCTGTGTACCGACCCTCGCCTGTCCCCGGACCATCCAATCGTGCATTTGGGTCCGCCCTCCAGCCTCGTCGTGACAATATCCTCAAATAGGCCTAATGCTAATGCTTAATGCGGCTTCTGGGGAACAACGGCCTGCCACATGAGCTGTTAAAGTAATTCTACACAGCAGTCATTGATTGAGTTCTGTATTCATGCATCCATCACAGTCTGGTGTGGTGCTGCCACAAAAAAGGAAAAACTCCAACTACAAAGGACAATCAAAACCTACCTACCTTTAAAGACTTGCATGCTGCCAGAACTGAGACAAAAGCATCCAAAATTCTCCTAGACCCTACACATCCCGGTCTCCACCCCCTCCAGTCCTTCCCTCAGGTAAGGGCAATCGAATAAGGTAAACTAATGTTAGCAGACATTCCAAAAGCTTCTTCCCTTTTGCCATTTATTTCTTAAAAAGTTAATTTACATTTACATTGTAACATGCTGCAAATTTTGTCATGAAATTGTTGTCAAATCTCTGTTGGGTCAATTATAAATTATTATTACATGATAAAGCACATTGAGTTACCTTGTGTATGAAATGTACTATACAAATAAATTTGCTTTGCTTTGCTATTTGTTCAGTCACTGTAGTAGTCTCGTAACATATTTCTGGTGCATGTCTGTTGTTGACTAATACCGACCACTCGTGCTTGAGAATTATCTGCATCGTTTTCGTAACTGACACTGTAAAGTGCTTCATTTTTTTGAACATCTCTGCCTTTTGCACAATTGTCACTGTACCAGACTGTTGCTCTAATAGTCATTTCAAACTGCTCTAAATTGCTTGAATACAATCATTTGCACAATTGTCAGAAAAAAAATGTACCGGCATTACCACATTACTGGTAGCCTTTTATTGCTGTGACTGTACTGTTTTTCTATTTATATGTTGAAAAATTATTTTCTGTCAAATGTGTCTGTTGCTATACTAAAGCAGTTTGTGTTTTTCCCATACTTGGCAAATAAAGATGATTCTTTAAAAAAAAAAAAAAGCTCTAGAAGGAAAATCTCTGCTCGCCCATCGCCTGCATGGAAATGTGATTTGTGTCATTAGGAGAAAAAAACTCAAAGTGATTGAAACCAATGTATTTGGGGTCTCGTACAATTAATGGTGCACGTGTTATGCACCAGTGCCAGTTCAGTTAGATATACAGTATACAAAAGTTGTGGTCCAAATAAATATGCTATTTTATTCAGTGTCAGCATTAAAGACAGAGCTTTGATTGTAATTCCAAACAAAAACACTGGCAGTACCAGCACCACCAGGGAATTTTTCTTAAATGCCAAAATGTAAAAAGACAATAAGAAATGAAATGTTTTGTGAGCATTTAACCCTCTGAAAAGTCACAGTAAAAACAGCAAAAGGAGAAACATTTGACAGTGTGATACATTTCAAATTCAAATGGAACATATCACATATGATATAATGGCTTTGTGAAAATGAGAACTTTTATTATTTAATCAGACCTTATAGGCCTTTACCAGCAACTGTAGTTCTTAAATGCAGATTTGGTACTGATACTCGGATGACACTCTGAGGCACATCATTACATTGCTTGTACCATGTATCATTTTCCCTTGAAAGGGTTATGTGCAGTACATCGATGTGTCAAACAGTAAACTCGTGTCCACTTACTGTAAACACAGTTTTAACAAGTTACACGCAAGTATGCCAATTGAACATACAGTGCAGTATTCATAATTTCTTTTCTTCCTAAAGGTGCTTTGTTTTCAAGAAGTTTCTTTTCCAACAGGTTTAGGAACTTCAAATTGCTCTCCAAAACAACTGGAAGGCAAGGAAGGCTTAAAGCTGAGTGTAGGCCTCTGACGGCAGGCAGTAGTTTAAGGCAACAGCGCCCCCGAATCACAGGATTTTATGCAACCCCTCATCTTTTAGATGCAGTAACCTCAGACTGGAAACACTAGCCTGAGAGGCAATTACAACAGCCCTGTTCTTTCACCCGCCACCCACACACATTTAGTTACTGCTGGCTACATATAAGCTGTGGTGATTGAAGCAGCCACCTAATTTTTTTCTCCTTTTCTTTCCTAGCAGTTATTGTTCAGTTCCGTACTGTCCAGACCTCGAGGTCTTGTATGATGAAGTCCTTCTGTGTGGAGAGTGGAGCGTTGTGGAATGTGGGACAAGAAAAACTGGAACCTCGGTACAGATCAGCATCTATCCACAGGCCAAACTCTCCCCTATAAAAGTAAAGAGATTATCAGGTAAAACGAGAATTGTTATTCAGTCTTATTTCTTCAATGGTGATGCTCTTATGTGCACCTATTTCTTTGAAGAACATTTCACTTCATGTAAGTTAAGGCCTCTTTACACTTCAGCGTTCACACGGTCAACAACGCCCACATTGCATTGCACCTCTGTGTAGCTTGCAATGCGCACGTCAAAAAATGTTGCTGCGCGGAGAAAGCTGCAGAGCTGATCTCTCGTGATTGGCCCGTTTTAGTCATATGGTGTTAGGACGACCTCACCGTTCCTCCCAGCTCCACATTCTACCTACGCTGCCGCCTTCTTTAGCAATTTTGCAGCATAAGTAAAGGTATCATCTGGTCTTTTAGGTCCATTTGATCAAGCAAACACTGTTCCATGGTTTGCTTTTGTTGTTCTTTTGTTCCTTGCTACGGAAAGGAAAGTAAAAACGACTACGACCGAAATGTGCTGAGGAAACTCCATGCTGTGTCGTCCTAGACAATGCCAGCTGTAACAACACCTCTGATTTGGAGAAGAACTGCAGTATATTTTCAAAACTACGCACGTAGGTTGCGCTGGCGTATAAAGGCAAACTACACATGGGAGAGCTGCAGAGATATCACTATAAAGAATATAAAGAGGCCTTTGTAGGAATGCCAACCTACCCTCCACCTCCAAGATGAAGAGACTCCAGGTTGCCGCTCACAAAGTAGGAATTCTCTCCAGTCCACTTATAAGCCTGAATGAATGGCAAATTGAAAGATTTGGGACATTCGCACACATGTCATTCACTGCTTAGTGTTGTACCATTAAAAATGAAGATTGTACCTGGAAATCAGGGTTGAAGGTAAACAGAAAAGTTTCTCCAGTGCCATAGCAGTATTTGCTTACTCGAAATGGATCAGATGAAAAGGCTCCAAAAACCTGAAGAACATCAGACAGACAGCATGTTGAGGAGGTTTTACAGGAGATCCTGAAATTATCTGAAGAGCATAGACCTGGTACAAACCTTTTTCTGCATGTCTTTGACAACCAGTAGCACTGGACTATCCAGACCTGACATATTTCTGTAAAGTGTCTTTAGGCTGCTTCCATGGACAGCAGTGCTGTAGACTAGTTGCCACTGATAGCCTTGTGTCCTTTCTGGCATGTGAGATGCAAGCTGTGAGAAAATAGGGCATTAGTCAAATCCATCCATCCATCCATTCATTTTCTTACCCCCTTATCCTCACAAGGATGGAGCCTATCCCAGCTGTCATTGGGCAGGAGGCAGGGTACACTCTGAACTGGTTGCCAACCAATTGCAGGGCACATAGAGACAGACAACAGTTGCACCGCCAATCACCCCTTGGGGCAATTTTGAGTGTCCAATTAATGTTGCATGTTTTTGGGAGGTGGGAGGAAACCGGAGTGCTCAGAGAAAACAGGTAGAACATGCAAATTCCACACAGGCGGGGCCGGGATTGAACCCAGGTCCTCAGAACTGTGAGGCCAACGCTTTCCAGCTGTGCCCCCGTGCTGCCTCAATCAAATCGCCTACTGTAATCTAAACACTGGTCAGAAAAATAATGGTCTGGGAAAGGAAACACTTACACTTATTAGGTGTCTGTCATCAAGGAGGTCGCTATAGTCACTTAGGACAGGTAGAACATCCCTAACTTTCTCCCGGTATTCAGGTTCCTCTGTTTCAGAGTCGGAGCTGCACAGACTCAAACGGCGCTTTGAGTCTTTTCCCGTGAGAATCTGGAACAGAGTAAAAGGCAGAAAGTTATTTAAAGTCGATACCACTTGTTGAAATATATTTTCAAAGTCCTTCTTGTGTACCACTCACATCATAGTTAAAATGTCAGTATCTAAGATGTAACATATCATTCCAAAGTGATATGTACAGTCCATTGTAAGACCAATAATAAGACATTTGTAAACCATTCTCCCTCCTCCTTTACCCCAAAAACAACAACAACAACAAAAACATGGTCAAATCCATCATAAAAGTCCTGTACCTGAACATAGGGCTCCTTGTGGTCACTGGCAAAATAAAAAACCTTGAAATTGTCTGATAATGGCTTCATAGCTCCTGAGTTCTTTTTCAAATGCTGTTCTTTATTTGTCTTTGCCTTTGCCTTCTTTGTCTTTCATTGTCTTTGTTCTGTTCTACATGTTGTCCAAATGCCTGCACCCACCACATGCTGCTTTCTCAATAGGTTTCTCTTTAAGAGTGATATTTTATTGGTGAAACGAAAGATGAGGGCTCCTATCAATGGTTAGCACAGCCCCTATAGTTTCTTTTTCCTGTAAACCAGGAAGGGGAGGGGTGTAGTTTAACTGTGCTAGGAAGTAGCCAGAGAACGGATGTCCATATTAAGATAAGAGTGAGGGAGAGTTGCAATGGTTTTAGGTTCTCGAGAAGGACACACTAGGCAATTAGAATTTGAGTGCTTATTCTCTGGACCTCATTGTAACAAAACAAACAATACAATACAAACATGTTTGTGCAGACCCTTACCCCCCAATTTGTTGCTGCAGGATTGCTTAGCTGTTGACTTGAAGATCCCTTGTTCTTCTTTCCTACGTGGCATCGATTCTGAAAGTGGGGTTTGCTATTCTTCTTGTTGCTGTTTTTGCAAATATCTGGTGACCACTGCACAAAGAAGGTGTAGAGGTGGTCAACCCTATAGAGATGAGAGGAGAATGGGCCTGATTACTACATTGAAAACATAGAATATTCCTGCAATAAAATAAAGGTAGTAGCAGTCATACACAGTTTAGCCTGTTTAACCATAACATGAAGTACAGTCACATCAAGTGTTTCTGATGCAGTATATTGCCTCTCTCATGTAGTAGTAGTAACACAAGGTAATTGAACTATCTCATACCACTACACACTACAACCACGAAAATAATCCAACATTTATTCATTAATGAATCAATACATTTCTAAACATATTAAACTATTCTGTTTATGAAAATAGAGGTTTGGAGGCATTTGACAGAATTTCGAAGGCAACTATTGCTTCATTAACTTTTGCAAGTGTATCTAATCTTGTGTCCAGTGAGGGAACGTGTTCACAAAGCAATATACATTTCATCTTAATATGTGGAGAATTTTTTTTTTCTTCAAAATGACCACTTCAGTATTGTATTAATTGCAAGTGATATAACACATTGCACGTGTGAGTTAACACAATTAAACTACAGTTGAAATCTGAACACAATGAAGACAGTGTGGCCTCAACCTGTCAAATGAAAAATGTTTGAAGCAAAACCGCCATTAATAACTGTTGAGACACGCACATTGCAGAAAATTCCGGTCCGCCTTGAATGCCTTCAGTATTAATCACACCCATTCGAGAAAAAAATTGCAACATTTTACAACAATTACACTTGGCTCGTGCAGTGAAAAAAAAGTGCTGTTTGGTTGACGCATACACATGCAATCGTCATTCCGTTGAAACAATCTGCTCCGCAATGACCATGCACGGACAAAAATAACTCCCACTTCAATGTGCTTTCAATGCACAGATGCTCGCAAAAGTATTCACAATCGATCAAAAATGTCTCCATTGTCCTCAGATATGCTCTTCACTTACTCTCCAACGCTATATGCAACTCCCATGGTGTACTGAAAAAGTAGAGATGACGGTGATGTGGGAAGAAGAGAAGGCAAAAGATGGTGTTTGGAGGCTCAATGCTGGAGCAGCATGTCCACACTGTGCTTGTGCGGGAGCTCCTATTTTATAACTTTGGCCCATTGCTGAGTTAAGCCCCTTTTGCCATAAACCCTCCCTTTCTTTCTGAAAGCTGTACTTGGCCTGTTTGAGTATTTCGCAATGGGGGCTGGGAACATATGTTAGTGATTAACTCGACATGCGCTCGGTCCCTGTCCTTAATATGGAGTTCAGTCAGTTAATGTGTCAAGGTTGTGGTTCAGGAACTGAGTGACATTCCAAAGCAAAAGTGTATTGGGTAAAGACAAGCAACCCCTCTCTAGTTTTTACATCATGTATACATTTAGACTTCTGTTTTATTTCATATATGCACTTAACAGAATGAACACATGCATGTACTAACATTCTTGAATGAGGAGAGTGCAAGCGAACCCCTCAATCAAGTTTGGGAGCACCTTGCTCATGGGAACCACAGCAAATGTGAACTCGGACGAATCATTACCAATTTCTAGTCTGGCAGATACACTTCTAGTTTCTTACACATTTTTGTTCGCAGTGGGACTTTAAACTTTCCAAGCTCCAAATTATAATTTAAAACTGTTACAGCCAATTGCTTACAGAATGACGTAGAGCCACGCTGATAGACTAAACAGTTGTCCTTTTTTCTTTCTCCTATTTGATTTATTCTCTCAGACTCATGTATGTTAGAAAATACTTTCAGTGCATTCAATAGGTTTGGTGAGATTTGTCAATAAGCCGACTCAAAGAGATAATAGTCACAGTAGTATCTTTAGATGCTCGTTATTTCACCATCAAAGCAAAGCAAATTTATCATGTATAGAACATTTCATAAACAAGGTAATTCAATGGGCTTTACATGATTGAAACCATTCAAGTAAAAAAAATAAATAAAAAGAGTTGAAAATAAAAAGTTCAATAAAAGAGCTTTTAGGGTAGGGCAAGAAATAGCACTGAAAAGTGAAGTACTCTAAAACGCATGAGAACAAATAGTTTTTACCCTGGATTTCAAAACACTCACACTCACCTCTCTTGGCAACTTATTCCATTTTTTGTGCAGCATCATAGCTAAATTCTGCTTCACAATGTTTGCCTTAGACTCTGACCCAAGACTATATGACTACATGACTTTATGACCTGAGTCAGTCGATCTCAGAGCCCTACTGGGTTTCTATTACATGACCAATTCTGTCATGTATTCAGGACCTAAACCATTTAGTGATTTACAGACCAGGAGCAGAACTTTAAAATCTATTCTAAAACTGACTGGAAGCCAGAGTCAAGACTTTAGATTGAATTTACTGTATATGCTCTGACCGCTTTGTTCTGGTCACAACCCAAGCTGCAACATTCTGAATGAGCTGCAGCTGTTTCATGCTCTTTTTGGGGAGGCCAGTCAAAAGACCATTGCAATGGTCAAGTCTACTTGAGATAAAAGCATGCATGAGCTTCTCCTGGTCTGCTTGACCCATGCAAGCCTTTACTCTAGCTATGTTCTTCAGATGGTAAAAGGCAGTTTTAGTAATTGATTTGATATGACTGTTGAAGGTCAGGTCAGAATCTATCCGAACATCAATGTTTCGGACTTGGTCTTTGCTTTTTAAAGATAGTGAGACCAGGTATTAACGAACAGCAGTTTTCTTATTCTTTATTGCCAAATACAATTATCTCAGTTTTGGTGTGGTTAAGTTGAAGGAAATTGTGGCTCATCGAGTTATTTATCTGCTTTAGACAGTGACACGACACCTCAACTGAACTGTAGTCATCTGGGGACACTGATGAATATAAATGCACAGCTGCATAGCTATGATATTCAACATTAAAGTTTTGAAAAATTTAACCCAAGGGTACCCAAGGGCAGGATAGCACAAGAGGAGTCCAAGAACTGATCCTTGAGGGACCCCAAATGTCATTGCCATTTGTTGAGATTTAGCACTTCCAGTGGTTACAAAGTAGCTCCTTTCCTCCAGGCCGGACCTGAACCATTTAAAGACCATTTCATTTAGTCCTACCCATGTTTCCAACCTGTTTAGCAGTGTTTTGTGATCTACAAACTGCCGCATGCAAAGCTGCACTGAGATCCAACGAGACCAAAAACTGACACCTTTCTTGATTTAGTATTCAATCTTATATGATTTACCACTTTGATGAGAGCAGATTCTGTACTGTGATGCGTTCAGAAACCTGATTGAAATTTGTCAAAAATTCCATTTAAATTCAAGAAATTGCTGAGTTGATGAAAAATAACTTTCTCATCAATCTAGGGAGATTAGAGATGGGTCTATAGCTTCCTAATACGGAAGTGTCCAGCGCTCTGTTTTTTAGAAAAGGGTTAACAGCAGCTACTTTAAGAGTTTTTGGAAACTCCCCACACTAAAACAAGCAATTTATTATTTGTTGCAAATCAGCCCAAGTCAAAATAAGGTAATCACAAAGATACAGTATGTCAGCAAGTAAGGACAGGAGGAGTTACATTGAAAAAAAACAATAGCCAAAAAATGCATGCTCTGGTTTCCAATTATAGGAAAAACACCATACTATGTAATCTGGATTCGTCAGTAAAAGGAGTAAATACATCTGTTTCTCATTGTCTTTCTTCTGTTGCAGTCCCACAATTTTTCCTGTCCTACTTTCAGGCTGAGAAAGGGATCCAAATGAAGCATGGGGGAAAAAACAGCCTGTTGGAAATGATATACCATTGGAGAAGAAGAGAAGGGGGTGGCTGCGGTCTGCAGCCTATGACATAGCACAGAGTGCTTGTCTTGGAGACATTTTAAGCCTTATATAAGGTTCAGCATTTTTTTTATGTGGGCAGAAAAAAGGGGATGGGACTGCAAGCGATATGTGTACTTGCTCACGTTCTATCTACTGTTAAAGTCAATACTATTGTACAAAAGTTCACAAAATTCCATTTCCATGCCAGATAGCAGAAAACATCTGTGTTGAATGTTTCTAAATTGCTTGTATTTCATTTGACCCATTTACATTTTGGCCATTTACACTGATTTACATGATTCCATAACTGATGCACAACATTTTCACTTATCAGTCATTAATACTGCTGTGATTAGACTGCACAATTTATATTTAATCACATTTACTCAAGTAATATTTATGATGAACTGTACTTGCCGTGAACACTAATGTTTTTTTTCTATCTTAGTAAAATATGTTATTAGTGATCCAAGCACGTAAAATTGAAGTCTACACTTTCTCACTATATCACATCCACGTTAGTCAAATGGTGGACAGAATAGCTGTGCCAGTCCATCGAGGGAGTATGACCCTACCCCCTACCCCATGCCCCCTACACCCCACCCACAAGGGGGGAGCCACACCCCTCCCTGCACAGACGGTCTATCGTGTCCACTCCAGTCCCCAAACAAATGCAAGCGCCGATGACAGAAAGAGAAAAACTCAAGAAAGAGACACACCTACAGCACAGCAATCACACAGCACAATGAACCAGGACAAAGTGCAAACAAACAACGTCCCACAGCGCCCCAAACTCCAACCTTGCACCTCAATGATGAAAATTGGAAAAGGAGGCAGCGCCCCCACAGCACCCAGCTCCAATCAAAGAGAAATAACACAAAATCCATCCAATTCCCGAGCCGCTTATCCTCACAATGGCCACAGGGGTGCTGAAACATATCCCAGGTGACTTTGGGCGAAAGGTGGGCTACAGTCACAGGGCACATATCAACACTGTCACTCAGTTGGAACAGAACCTATGCTGCCCACACCAAAGTAATTGATTGATTTCAAATAAAGTCCATCATATCTATATTTTAGTTGCGATTGGTTTTGATTTGTGTTTCGTGTGTTCCATGTTTCCATGTAACACACATGGGTCCACGTGCACTCATTTTGTTAGCTGTGTCCACCTGTTTACTGTCTACCTTGTGTTGACCAATCATCTCCCTCCTGCCACTCCTGTTTTGTCCAGGTTTTTCCCTCATTGTCCTTGTCAATCAAAATTAGTATTCAACTCCCTGATTGTTTTTCACTTCTTGTCAGTCCATTGTTTTGTGAGGTCATGTTTGTCTGTGCCTATGCCGTTTTCTTTATGTGCAATGTCTTGTATTGTTTGTAGTTTCAGTTTATTTAAAGTTTTCTTTGTTATTTTGATTACTGGTTGCTGGACTCTGTTCATTTTGCCTTTTTTTTTGGGGGGGGGGGGATTCCTGGTCTTCAGTCTTGCCTCCCTGCACTTGGATCCTCCGTCGTCTTTGCCTTGCCTTCCTTGCCTTTGCTATCTCCTACCGTGACAAAAATCTAAAATAAATCTTCTTCTTTTCCTTTCGGCTTGTCCCGTTAGGGGTCGCTACGGCATGTCATCTTTTGCCATCTTAGCGTATCTCCTGCATCTTCCTCTCTAACCGCAACTGCCCTCATGTCTTCCCTCACCACATCCATAAACCTTCTCTTTGGTCTTCCTCTCGCTCTTTTGCCTGGGAGCGCCATCCTCAGCATTCTTCTACCAATATACTCACTCTCTCGCCTCTGAACATGTCCAAACCATCGAAGTCTGCTCTCTCGAATCTTGTCTCCAAAACATCCAGCTTTGGCCGTCCCTCGAATGAGCTCATTTCTAATCCTATCCAACCTGGTCACTCCGAGCGAGAACCTCAACATCTTCATTTCTACTACCTCTAGTTCTGCTTCCTGTTGTTTCTTCAGTCCCACCGTCTCTAATCCGGCCGGCCTCACCACTGTTTTATAAACTTTGCCCTTCATCCTAGCAGAGACACTTCTGTCACACAACACACCAGACACCTCCGCCAGGTGTTCCAACCTGCTTGGACCCGTTTCTTCACTTCCTTGCCACACTCAACATTGCTCTGGATTGTTGACCCCAAGTATTTGAAGTCGTCCACCCTCGCCATCTCTTCTCTTTGAACCTCACTCTTCCCCCTCCACCTTTTGTCATTCACGTACATATATTCTGTTTTACTTTGGCTAATCTTCATTCCTCTCCTTTCCAGTGCATGTCTCCATCTTTCTAATTGTTCCTCTGCATGCTCCCTGCTTCCACTGCATATCACAATATCATCTGCGAACATCATGGTCCAAGGGGATTCCAGTCTAACCTCATCTGTCAGCCTATCCATTACCACTGCAAACAGGAAGGGGCTCAGAGCTGATCCCTGATACAGTCCCACCTCCACCTTAAATTCTTCTGTCACACCTAAGGCACACCTCACTATTGTTCTGCTGCCATCATACATGTCCCGTACTATTTTAACATACTTCTCTGCTACACCAGACTTATGCATGCAGTACCACAGTTCTCTGGTACTTTGTCATAGGCTTTCTCTAGATCCACAAAGACACAACGTAGCTCCTTCTGACCTTCTCTGTACTTTTCCACGAGCATCCTCAAAGCAAATAATGCATCTGTGGTACTCTTTCTAGGCATGAAACCATACTGTTGCTCGGAGATACTTACTTCTGTCCTGAGTCTAGCCTCCACTACTCTTTCCCATAACTTCATTGTGTGGCTCATCAACTTTATTCCTCTATAATTCCCACAGCTCTGAACATCACCTTTGTTCTTAAAAATGGAAACTAGAATATTTTTTTTCCATTCTTCAGGCATCTTTTCGCCCGCTAGTATTCTGTTGAACAAGTTGGTCAAAAACTCCACAGCCATCTCTCCCAATTGCTTCCATACCTCTACCGGTATGTCATCAGGACCAACTGCCTTTCCATTTTTCATGCTTTGTAGTGCCTTTCTGACTTCCCCTTTACTAACCATTGCCACTTCCTGGTCCTTCACACTTTCCTCTTCAACTCTTCCTTCTATCTCATTTTCTTCATTCATCAACTTCTCAAAGTATTCTTTCCATCTATTTAGCACACTACTGGCACCAGTCAACACATTTCCATCTCTATCCTTAATCACCCTTACCTGCTGGATATCTTTCCCATCTCTATCCCTCTGTCTGGTCAACCTGTAGAGATCCGTTTCTCCTTCTTTCGTGTCCAACCTGGTGTACATGTCTTCATATGCCTCTTGTTTAGCCTATGCCACCTCTACCTTTGCCCTACGTCGCATCTCGATGTACTCCTTTCGCCTCTCCTCAGTCCTCTCAGTGTCCCACTTCTTCTTCGCTAATCTCTTTCCTTGTATGACTCCCTGTATTTTGGGGTTCCACCACCAAGTCTCCTTCTCCCCTTTCCTACCAGAAGACACACCAAGTACTCTCCTGCCTGTCTCTCTGATTACCTTGGCTGTCGTAGTCCAGTCTTCCGGGAGCTTCTGCTGTCCATCGAGAGCCTGTCTCACCTCTTTCCGAAAGACCGTACAGCATTCTTCCTTTCTCATCTTCTACCATATGGTTCTCTGCTCTACCTTTGTCTTCTTAATCTTCCTACCCACCACCAGAGTCATCCTAAACACCACCATCCTATGCTGTCGAGCTACACTCTCCCCGACCACCACTTTACAGTCAGTAATCTCCTTCAGATTACATCGTCTGCACAAAATATAATCCACCTGCGTGGTTCTACCTCCGCTCTTGTAGGTCACTATATGTTCCTCCCTCTTCTGGAAATAAGTGTTCACTACAGCCATATCCATCCTTTTTGCAAAGTCCACCACCATCTGTCCCTCAAAATTCCTTTCCTGGATGCCGTACTTACCCATCACTTCTTCATCACCCCTGTTTCCTTTACCAATATGTCTATTACAATCTGCAGCAATCACAACTCTCTCGCTGTCTGGGATGCTCAGAACTACTTCATCTAGTTCCTTCCAGAATTTCTCTTTCAACTTTGGATCACATCCTACCTGTGGGGCATAGCCGCTAACCACATTATACATAACACCCTCAATGTCAAATTTTAGTCTGATCACTCGATCTGATACTCTTTTCACCTCCAAGACATTCTTAGCCCACTCTTCCTTTAAAATAACCCCTACTCCATTTCCCTTCCCATCTACTCCGTGGTACAGTAATTTAAACCCTGCTCCTAAACTTCTAGCCTTACTACCTTTCCACCTGCACTCTTGGATGCACAGTATATCAACCTTTCTCCTAATCATCATCTCAAACAAATCCTGAGCTTTTCCTGTCATAGTCCCAACATTCAAAGTCCCTACACTCAGTTGTAGGCTCTGTGAATTCCTCTTTTTCTTCTGACACTGGATCCGGTTTCCTCCTCTTCTTTGTCTTCGACCCACAGTAGCTAAAAAAATCAGAGCCCATGAAAAGCAAACTGTTGCATCAAAAAAAATGAGACATGGGAATTCCCCAAAACAAAAGGCCACAAACTCAAAACAGGAAGTGAAGTTAAAACCCTCGCCTATAAACCACATGACATGACGAAACACCCCAAAAAAAAAACACTTAAACAATGTTACATCCAACCCCCAGTGGAAAGACCAATAAATGAGTCAATCGGGCCACCCCCACTTTCACCACTTCCCAGCCCACATGTCAGATAACGATACTGGCCATAAAGCACCCCAATCAACGGCTCGCCAAAAAAAATGGAAAAACAATACCAGGAAACCCCCCATCTAAACCATGCTATACTCCTAAACCCAACCCTCTGAAAGAAATGGAACCAAGAACCTCATAGAACCAGAATTGGAACCAGACGAGAATCACCACAGAACTAACAACTGCTGACTCATCACTCACCACACCATACTTGGTGTCAGTCCTCCGGGAGTGTGTGCATGTGCAGAGTATGTACAGTGTGAGTTTAAAAAAAAGTGCCAAGTATGTGAAACAAGAGCCTATAGTCCTGCGGGTCCGGCCCGGCCCGACCGATTGGTACACCACAGACAAGAGCTGGGTAAGTAGGGCTGGGCATCGCCAGAATCTGAGCGACACTTGCCCCTATCCCAACCTCCCACCCAGGACCCAAATGACCCCTGAACCCTAACACCCCGGGGGAGCTGGGTCAAAAAAATCTAGGATGACTCAAATAATGGGGGCCCAAACCACAAAAACACACCCTCATAGAAGGCCGCAGCTCAAATCAAAATAAAAACCTGAGTCCCCAGAACCAACACCAAAATCAAACCCACAAATTGAAATATGTTTTGGCACAGAATTGATTTCCATGTCAATATTTACTCTAATTATTACTTGAATGTGGTATTAGCATAGGTTTGTACTTGGCACGACGAGGCTGGAGGGCGGACCCAAATGCACGATTGGATGGTCCGGGGACAGGCGAGGGCCGGTACACGGCAGGTCAGGTATACAGGAGAACGTTCAAAGCAGGCAGAAGTGTAGAGGGAGTCAGGCTGGGTGAGTCGGAGAACAGGCGAAAGTCGGTACACACAGGTTGTCGATCAGGGATACGAGAGTGCTGGAACGGGACATGAAGCTCAACGATCTGGCGGCGGACTAGTTGTCCCCCGTGTCCTATAAGTACCGGGTGTACTCAGCCCAAACCAGGGTGCAGGTGTGTGCCGACTAATTGACTGACCACACCCAGCCTGGGGAGGATGCCAGGAGCATGACAGTAATAAATTAAGCGACTCACTGACTTATGTAGTTTCAGGTTAGGTCATCCAGTATGATCTCCAAATTCAGAAAGCACTGATTGAAATTATTGGCTCATCCAATTATTGAATAAATCCAAAGGTTCACATACTTATTTCACCCTGCAATGTGACTTTTAATGTTCACAGCAAAAACATGGAAATGTAATTATTCTTTATCTCTTCTTGTGATTGAATTTCATGATCAATTTGTGCAGAATCACAAAGGGTTCATATATTTTTTTCTTGCATGTATATTATCAATTCTCAATCAGTGTGCTGGGGCATACAAATACATACAATAATTAATGCATACACATTTTGTGAGATTTTTGTTTGTTGTTGTGCCACAAGATTTTTCAAGTCAAAAATATTTGCTTATGCTCCATAAAGGTTGAAAACAGAATATGCGTATACTGTTCATCTGTATACTGTACATGATTTGCGCTGAGTTTAACTACCTAAGTAAATTCAGCTTTACATGAGATTCAATATTTATTGAAATGCACCTGCTGTTGAAACCCAATACTGTATTAAACTTGTAGAATACTGTTTGAGAGTCATCGGGAATGACAGATTTGTATATGTTTGTATTTCCAAAATGTACAATTTGCAACAAAAGTCATGTTGAGACAATTCCATTGCAATACAAATGAATGCATCCAACAAAATAATTTTGACAAAAATAGTTGCGGGATGGATCTCTGGGAAAAACACACCTCTGATCATAATGTCCTTGGCAGCAGGTTTCGGGAACCATTCTTACTGGATCATCGTGTTCTCTCTTCTCCATTTCTTGCAAATCCTCACTAACTCACACGCACACAGTCTCACATGAACAAAAAAACATAACAGGAATACGACACATGCCCCACTCTGAGTACAAGACACACTAGTCACTGCGGCAGACATGCTGCCACACACACATCCAAATAGGCCTCCCTCAACATTTTGGATTTTATTTGCCTTTTTTCAGGAAGTTGATTTTTGGACCCTGTAATGAAATGACACTGGTTTCCATTGATTTGTCCATGAAGTACACCATTCTGTACACAGTTGCTATGCACACAACTACTGGATGCCAGTATGGATCAGTATAAAAAGATGATTTATTTGAGAGGTGTATGACAAAAACACCCAAATCCAAATAGGTTAAAAAATGTCAGCTTTGTTTAGTAGGACATTTGTTTTATGTGTTTTTAAGTACGATACCATGGATATTAAAAGACAATTTGGGAGTGTTTCAGTCTGAATCAGATCTAACACAGGCTCTTATTCAAGGTGTTGCAATCCTTTGTAACATGTTCTTACTTGTCTCATTTTGTCAAGAACAAGGAAGGCATTAACATTTTGGTGGAAGATATCGTTATAATAAATATAATTTGATAAACACACATGCAAGTTTTTAAGACATATGCAGAAGTCACTTTCGGATCATACAGATGCAGATTCTGGTGCTTAAGCACTTGTTGAAAGCAACTTGAACAACAAAAATGTGATACTTTAACACGGTGAGTCAATAAGCTTTGTACAGTGCAAAAGTATGAATATGGACACAGCTCGTGCTTTCTCATTTGATCGTGCAATAACACAAATATTCCTCCGCACGCTGTTTTTGAGACTGCACGTGTCAGTTTAAAGGTTAAAGATAAAAGACCACAGTTGAAGCTGGTGGGGGATATTGATTTTCAACGCAAACTCACAAAGTGTCTTTGTGCACATAGTGTCAGTGTGGGAGCAGCAGAATGAAGTGCTGCAATATAATTGCTACCATCTGTGGTAAAGCTGAAGTCGGCCAGGAAGGCTGTCCTACTTGGCAGCCTTTAGCATTATGCAAGAGGAATTTGGGGGGTAAAAAACAGGATGGGATTGCGATAACTCTTCTCAGTAAAGGAAAACTATACCTACTGTACGATATGTTGTGTTCCAAGGTTACCCCTAACACCCTCTGAAATAAACTGCTTACTTGTCACTTTGCAGCGATACTGAACTTTAATGAATATTATATAATGACTATGTTACAAAACTGTTGTCACTGGAACCACTCGAGTCATATACGGCGCAATTTTATTTGGTGGCACAAAGCAAAGATTGTAAGTAATATATGTAGCATTCTCACTTCCTTTCAGTTACGGAGTGCTTCAGAGAAAATGTTTGTGGCTACAGATGAAAGTTTTATTTTACCAAGGATATTTCCTACCACATGAAGCCACTTAGAAAAAAGTAAAAATATCTCATGTTTTTCCATTCTCCACAGTCAAAACAAGCCATCAACATGAAGATACGCAATTTGTATTTCTGAAAGTATGCATGCATCCACGGTGACGCAGCTGTAGATTGTTGGCGTCACAGTTCTGAGGACTGGGGTTCAGATCCCGACCTTGTCTGTGTGGAGTTTGCATGTTCTCCCTGTGACTGCGTGGCTTTTCTCCGGGCACTCCGGTTTCCTCCCACATCCCAAAGACATGCAACATTCATTTCACACCATAAATTGCTCTAACAGTAGGTGTGATTGTGAGTGCGACTGTTGTCTCTCTCCATGTGTCCTGCGAATGACTGGTAACCAATTCACGGTGTACCCCACCTCTTGCCCGATGACAGCTGGGATAGGCTCCAGCAGTACTGCTACCCTTGTGAGGATAAGCAGCTAGGAAAATGGATGGATGAATGGAGAAAACATTTCCCTAGTGTCAACTAGCGTCACAGTAAAAGTGGAACCAAGGCACACATATAAGTGATTATGGTAATTGATTATAAGTTTCATAAAATCTGCAGTTAAGTAAGAATGCCTAATAATTTATTTTTCTTTGCCTTATTTTTTATAACACATAATCTATTATTTAATTAGTACATTGCCCTTTCCATATTCTTAAAGGGGATTAGAATACCCAAGTATTTAACTAAATTAATTATTTCACCAAGAGTTTCCTGCCCTGTGTGTGCTTGTGTGCTGGGTTTCAGTCTGTGAGAGACTGTGACCCATTTGTGGGTTGCATATGACTCCAAACTCACATAGGCTAGCATACTTCCAGACATTGTTTTGTCTTTCTGCACTCATAAACATTAAGTATGTGTAAAACTACTAAACATTTACATAAGCATCTTTTGCTGATGTCCCAATCTACAGCCTGGAGTTCAAGTTGGTCTTCGATCAT
The DNA here is from genome assembly GCF_019802595.1 of Syngnathoides biaculeatus. Taxonomy (NCBI): domain Eukaryota; kingdom Metazoa; phylum Chordata; class Actinopteri; order Syngnathiformes; family Syngnathidae; genus Syngnathoides; species Syngnathoides biaculeatus. The sequence continues at coordinate 24,125,519 of NC_084644.1, read as the reverse complement.
CATTCATTACCTTTCGCCTGGCTCTGTGTTGCTTTATTTTTTATTTAATTTACAGTCAGGAAGGGCATCCGGCGTAAAAATTGTGCCAAACATATGTGCGTTCATCTGAGATGTCACGCTGTGGCGACCCCGAAAGGGACAAGCCGAAAGAAGATAAAGTTACTGAAAAGGGAAATCAAAGTTTTGAAGATAATTTCTGGAAATGTGCAGACTAATAATTCTGTCAACCGGAATTGTGGAGAATCGTATGGCCTTATTTTGGTGAACGGAGAGAGAATTTGGAGTAGCAGGCGGCACAACTGTGGTGCTGGTAATTTTATAGACCAACAAAGCCCTGCAGAAGTGGGTGTGGGTGGACTGCGTCAATGTGTGAGTGTTTACAACTTAATTCGATGTGTTTACAACTTCAATTAAACCAAACCAAAGCGGCTCTTCTCACTCTTGTTAAAATACAGGACAACGACAGGCTCACATGGTGTCAAAGGAGAGGATGATGCGTAATCGCAGCAGTCCATGCATTAAAGGAGCATTGCCACTCTGCTGGCCATAGGGTGGCAACAGACAATGTGAGCAAGTATGCAGAATGAGCTGGTAATAAACCTGGGAACTTAAACATTTACAGAGCTCAGTGTGCTGCAATCAAATTCTGACTAGATCTAGTCGGGCTTCCCTCCGCACACGGCTTGTGCTCTGGTGCCAGTCCTTTTGAGAGGGGTTGGAAAATGTTCCACTCTGGAGTTGCCCATGGTGTCTCTAATAGGATGAAGGGCAAAGTTTATAAAACAGTGGTGAGGCTGTCCATGATGTACGGATTAGAGACAGTGGCATTGAAGAGACAATAGGAAGCAGAGTTGGAGTTGGCAGAAATGACGATGTTGGGGAGTGAGGAGGTTGCATAGCATTAGAAATTAAACCATTAGATGGATAGCCAAAGTTGGATGTTTTGGAGACAAGGTAGGAGAGAGCAGACTTTGACGGTTTGAATGTATCCAGACGCGAACTCCATTGTTCTGCTGGGGGACTCCTTATGTGGGTTTTGACAGTGAGACCTGGAAGGGCGTTATTGGGAGGAATGTCCCCACAGATGAGAACCTGAGTGGTGTCCTGTTACTGGACTTCTTTGTTCACCATGGATTGTCCATAACAAACACCATGTTCAAGCATAAGCGTGTCCATATGTGTACTTCACACTAGGACACCCTAAGTCGCCGTTCTATGATTGACTTTGTGATCGTGTCATCAGACTTGCGGACACATGTCTTGGACGCTGAGGTGAAGAGAGGGGAGCAATTTTCCACTGATCATCACCTGGTGGTGAGTTGGCTCCAATGGTGGAGAAATAATGCTGGTAGGACCTGGCAGGCCAAAACGTATTTTGAGGGTTTGCTCGGAGCGTCTGGCAGAATTCCCTCTCAGAAGGAGTTTCAACTCCAACCTCCAACAGAACTATGCACATGTTCTTGGGTAGGCAGAGAACATTGAGTCAGCGTGCATCATGTTCTGCCCCTCCATTACCGAGTCAGCCGACCTGAGCTGTGGCCATAAGGTAGTCGGTGCTTGTCGTGGCAGAAATCCCCAAACCCGTTACTCCCAGCAGTGAGAGATGCCATCAAGATTAGAAAGACTTTTATTTATCTTTTTTCGGGCTGTGGGACTCCTGAGGCAGCTGATGCTTAAAGGCTGACAAGTGGAATGCAGCTTTGGTGGATGCTGAAGCAAAAACACGGCTGTGAGAGAAGTTTGGTAAGGCGGTGGAGAACGATTCTCGGACGACTTTGAGGAAATTCTGGTCCACCATCTAGCGTCCCAGGAGGGGAAGAAGTCCACCATCAACACTGTGTATAGTGGGGAAGGGGAGCTGCTGAATGAGACTATGGGTGTTGTGAGTCAGTCGCGAGAATACATCCAAGAACTCCTCAATTCCACCAAGACGCCTTCCCCTGAGGAAGCAGAGTCTGGGTTCTCCAAGGTGGGCTCTCCTATCTCTGGGGTTGAGGTCACTGATATGGTTAAAAAGCTCCTCTGTGGCAAGAGCGCAGGATGGATGAGATTTGGCTCTGGATGTTGGTGGGTTGTCCGCCTCTACAAAATCAAGTGGACATTGGGGACAGTGCCTCTGGGTTGACAGAATGGGGTGGTGCCCCAGTGAAGAATCTGGTGCTGGGTGTCCTGGCTAACCTCCTGAAATGGCCCCCCAAGCACCTCACCTTGGTTAGCCTGGATGGCCTCTCGACTGACACTAATGGGTGACTGTACATTTTATTCCATCATCTTGTTTTTTGTTAGCCGAAGTAAAACAGAATATATGTGCATGAATGAGAGGGGTGGGGGAAGAGTGAAGCTCCAGGGAGAAGAGATCGCGAGGGTGGAGGACTTAAAATATTTAGGGTCAACAATCCAGAGCAATGGTGAGTGTGGTAAGGAAGTGAAGAAACGGGTCCAAGCAGGTTGGAACAGCTGGCGGAAGGTGTCTGGTGTGTTATGTGACAGAAGAGTCTCTGCTCAGATTAATAAAAAGTAAAAGTTCTTCAATTTCAATTAAAATGGTCATTTTTTTCACTTTGTAAAAGCTGATTATTTTTCATTGAACTCCTTTCACAACTTATTAGATTCTGTAAATGGTCATAGTGTTATGACTGGTTAATATATGTCAAAGCAGAGTTCACCAGAAGAAATAAGTATATGATTGTGTCAAACAGGATGTAAATGCAACAGGACTTCTGTTCCTCCCTTTTCCTAAAAGTTGCATTTCATCAATTTTGTGGCACAGGAAGCGCATTTATTTAGCTGGAGTTTTCTTTCATAATAGCTCTTTAATACGGACAGAAGGGTTTTGGGGAGGTTTCACATTTCAGATCCTGTTAAGGTTTACCTAGGTGATAGATGATGAGATAAATGATCTCGAATATGTTGTGGTCTGCTTTAAACACTGAAGTTACAAGCACTTTCATACAATGAAGCAATGTCAGTCCCCCCCCCCACACCCCCTTTAGGTTCGTTGGGTTGACAATTATGTAACTCGTGGAAACTGTGTGTCAGATTTCTCCCAGTCTTAAAGAATGAGAGGTCTGTGTCCATGTAAAAATTGGTTTTAGATGTCACTTTGCTTTAACACGATAAACCAAAATGATCTGCAAGAAATGCACAAAAAAGATTCTGAAAATGATGTAATTAGAATATGTTTGGAAGAATGACTACTTAAAATTCCCATTTTAAAAAGTGAGAACTGTTCAATGTTTAAAATAAAACATTCCAGCTAAATATCAATGACGAAATCCTACTACTTTTAAAGTTGAAAGGCATTTAGTTCTTTGCTTTATTCAACAAAGAAAAAAATGTGCTGGTTCCAAAATTGTTTTTTTTTTTTTTGTACTGCAGGAATTTGTCCTCATACTGACACCAAGTGGTCATAAGAAAGAACTACAAATAAATATGTTTTATCGGTAATGACTTTCGCTACATTACACAACAGTTAAAAGAACTTCAGAACAATGTCTTTTTGTATGACTGTGTTCCTCCGCATCCTAAGACAATAAAATGTGTCACTTGTCAGGCATGACTTGAGTTACTATTCCTCTCATCCCAAACACTCAAGGGTACCACAACAGTCACAACTTTTAGACTTGTACAAGCGGATGAAAACTGAGGCAACAACAAGAGCATTAGCAGAGATTAACAAGGATCCTATCAGATTTTTTTTTTTTTTTGATGGCCTACCAGTAGACTTGGAACATTACTGGAAGCAAATTGCAATGATGTGCTGTAAGGTATTGAACAGGGGTTTTAGACATAAACTTATTTTTCTCTTTGTAGTGTGTCAGTATTGTGACAGTAACCCGATAGGCTTTACATGCAATCCCGAGTGATACTACAGTATCTTCTTCTTCTTCTTCTTTTCCTTTCGGCTTGTCCCGTTAGGGGTCGCCACAGCGTGTCATCTTTTGCCATCTTAGCGTATCTCCTGCATCTTCCTCTCTAACCCCAACTGCCCTCATGTCTTCCCTCACCACATCCATCTACCTTGTCTTTGGTCTTCCTCTTGATCTTTTGCCTGGGAGCTCCATCCTCAGCATCCTTCTACCAATATACTCACTCTCTCGCCTCTGAACATGTCCAAACCATCAAAGTCTGCTCTCTCGAATCTTGTCTCCAAAACATCCAGCTTTGGGTGTCCCTCTAATGAGCTCATTTCTAATCCTATCCAACCTGGTCACTCCGAGTGAGAACCTCAACATCTTCATTTCTGCCACCTCCAGTTCGGCTTCCTGTTGTTTCTTCAGTGCCACCGTCTCTAATCCGTACATCATGGCCGGCCTCACCACTGTTTTGTAAACTTTGCCCTTCATCCTAGCAGACACTCTTCTGTCACATAACACACCAGACAGCTTTCGCCAGCTGTTCCAACCTGCTTGGACCCGTTTCTTCACTTCCTGACCACACTCTCCATTGCTCTGTATTGTTGACCCCAAGTATTTGAAGTCGTCGACCCTCGCTATCTCTTCTCCCTGTAGCCTCAATCTTCCCCCTCCACTTTTCTCATTCACGCACATATATTCTGTTTTACTTCGGCTAATCTTCATTCCTCTCCTTTCCAGTGCATGTCTCCATCTTTCTAATTGTTCCTCTGCATGCTCCCTGCTTTCACTGCATATCACAATATCATCTGCGAACATCATGGTCCAAGGGGATTCCAGTCTAACCTCATCTGTCAGCCTATCCATTACCACTGGTCAGAGCTGATCCCTGATGCAGTCCCACCTCCACCTTAAATTCCTCTGTCACACCTACGGCACACCTCACCATTGTTCTGCTGCCATCATACATGTCCTGTACTATTTTAACATACTTCTCTGCCACACCAGACTTACGCGTGCAGTACCACAGTTCCTCTCTTGGTACTCTGTCATAGGCTTTCTCTAGATCCACAAAGACACAATGTAGCTCCTTCTGACCTTCTCTGTACTTTTCCACGAGCTTCCTCAAGGCAAATAATGCATCTGTGGTACTCTTTCTAGGCATGAAACCATACTGTTGCTCGCAGATACTTACTTCTGTCCTGAGTCTAGCCTCCACTACTCTTTCCCATAACTTCATTGTGTGGCTCATCAACTTTATTCCTCTATAGTTCCCACAGCTCTGAACATCCCCTTTGTTCTTAAAAATGGGAACTAGAACACTTTTCCTCCATTCTTCAGGCATCTTTTAGCCCGCTAGTATTCTGTTGAACAAGTTGGTCAAAAACTCCACAGCCATCTCTCCAAATTGCTTCCATACCTCTACCGGTATGTCATCAGGACCAACTGCCTTTCCATTTTTCATCCTTTGTAGTGCCTTTCTGACTTCCCCCTTAGTAATCATTTCCACTTCCTGGTCCTTCACTCTTGCCTCTTCAACTCTTCCTTCTCTCTCATTTTCTTCATTCATCAACTTCTGAAAGTATTCTTTCCATCTATTTAGCACACTACCGGCACCAGTCAACACATTTCCATCTCTATCCTTAATCACCCTTACCTGCTGGATATCCTTCCCATCTCTATCCCTCTGTCTGGCCAACCTGTAGAGATCCTTTTCTCCTTCTTTCGTGTCCAACCTGAAGTACATGTCTTCATATGCCTCTTGTTTAGCCTTTGCCACCTCTACCTTTGCCCTACGTCGCATCTCGATGTACTCCTTTCGCCTCTCCTCAGTCCTCTCAGTGTCCCACTTCTTCTTCGCTAATCTCTTTCCTTGTATGACTCCCTGTATTTTGGGGTTCCACCACCAAGTCTCCTTCTCCCCTTTCCTACCAGATGACACACCAAGTACTCTCCTGCCTGTCTCTCTGATCACCTTGGCTGTCATCGTCCAGTCTTCCGGGAGCTTCGGTTGTCCATCGAGAGCCTGTCTCACCTCTTTCCGGAAGGCCGCACAACATTCTTCCTTTCTCAGCTTCCACCACATGGTTCTCTGCTCTACCTTTGTCTTCTTAATCTTCCTACCCACCACCAGAATCATCCTACATACTACCATCCTATGCTGTCGAGCTACACTCTCCCCTACCACTACTTTACAGTCAGTAACCTCCTTCAGATTACATCGTCTGCACAAAATATAATCTACCTGCGTGGTTCTACCTCCGCTCTTGTAGGTCACTATATGTTCCTCCCTCTTCTGGAAATAAGTGTTCACTACAGCCATCTCCATCCTTTTTTCAAAGTCCACCACCATCTGCCCTTCAAAGTTCCTTTCCTGGATGCCGTACTTATCCATCACTTCTTCATCGCCCCTGTTTCTTTTACCAATATGTCCATTACATTCTGCACCAATCACAACTCTCTCACTGTCTGGGATGCTCAGAACTACTTCATCTAGTTCCTTCCAGAATTTCTCTTTCAACTCTAGGTCACATCCTACCTGTGGTGCATAGCCTCTAACCACATTATACATAACACCCTCAATTTCAAATTTTAGTCTCATCACTCGATCTGATACTCTTTTCACCTCCAAGACATTCTTAGCCAGCTCTTCCTTTAAAATAACCCCTACTCCATTTCTCTTCCCATCTACTCCGTGGTAGAATAATTTAAACCCTGCTCCCAAACTTCTAGCCTTACTGCCTTTCCACCTGCTCTCTTGGATGCACAGAATATCAACCTTTCTCCTAATCATCATGTCAACCAACTCCTGAGCTTTTCCTGTCATAGTCCCAACATTCAAAGTCCCTACACTCAGTTGTAGGCTCTGTGCATTCCTCTTTTTCTTCTGACGCTGGATCCGGTTTCCTCCTCTTCTTTGTCTTCGACCCACAGTAGCTGAATTTCCACCGACGCCCTGCAGGTTAGCAGTGCCGGGGGCGGGCGTTGTTAACCCGGGCCACGACCGATCCGGTATGGGATTCTTTAGATGAACGCTCATATTTGTTTGGCACAGTTTTTACGTATTACTATTTTATTATTATTTTACTTCCTGACGCAACCCTCTGCATTTATCCGGGCTTGGGACCGGCCTACAGATTGCACTGGTTTGTGCCCCCATAGGGCTGCATTCTCGAGTGATACTACAGTATATGACTGGAAAATGAAGCGGCGGCAGTTACTTTTTTCAGTCAAGTGTGTTGTGAAATTAGATTCTCAAAGCCAATCGAGTAACTAGAGTAATAAGGCTGCAATACCAACCGGTGTATATGCAACCATTATTACAATATGCCATTTTCTCTCCATTTAAAATGATAAAACACTGACCTCTAGAGTGGGGGGATTGAGGAGACCTCAGAAACAACCCAGGACACGCTGGAAGACGGGCAACATGGAGGAGGATACTCCTTAGAACGAGGAGACGTGTGTTGAAATGATTCAGTTCTTGGAGGATAAAAGTTTATCCGTTATTATGGAAGAGGCAGCTGACGATGGGAGAAAAGCCCTAAAGATATTAAGGGATGATTACGCTGGTTGGCTCGATGTGCTTTGCATACGAACATGACAAAAAGTAATTTGACTTGCGATGTGATAAAGGAATTTTTGTTAGATACGACAAAAATAGTCCATCATATCTAGTCTATCTATCTAGTAATCAGGCACAAAGAAGGTCATTAAGCATAGACTGGTCAGCTTTGTTACAAAGAATGTTGTTGAACAGGAAACCCAGAGTGATCAAACAATAGCTTGTGATGATGTTGATAAAAGGAGAGATGAGCCTTCCATGTCAGGTGACAAATATCACAGACCAGAGTGAAAAAGACGGAGAAATTGCTCAGACAGAAACTTCAGATTGAGGAGGAGGTTGTGAGTCTCGATACCCTAAAAGAGACAGGAAACCACCATTGTACCTCTCCGATTATGTATCTGCGTAAGTGACCAAATATTGAAAGATAATATAGACTATTGTTACAGACTGTACGATGTACCCCAAACTTCAAAACTCAAATGCTTGGACTAAAACTACGAAAAAGGAGATGGATTCTCTTAAGGAGAATGACACATTCACATTGACTAGTCTACCAGAAGGTAAACATGCAGTGGGGGGTCTGCGCCGTCAAAAATAATGCTGATGAGACAAAGGCCTACAAAGCAAGATATGTTGCTAAAGGTTATAACCAAGCTATGGGAGTAGACTACAAGGAAACTTTCTCACCAACTACAAATCTGACTTTGATTCATGCTTTGATGCAAGTGCCAGGATAACATGATCTTAACATACATCAGATGGATGTTAAGACGGCATATCTACATGCTCCTATTCACTGTGAACTGTATATTGAACAACCTGAAGGTTTTGAGCAACACTAAGACAATGGTGAAAAACTGGTGTGTAAACTGAACAAATCACTATATAGTTTAAAGCAATCCGGTAGAAACTGGAACCAGATGTTAAGTGACCACCTATGTGAAAATGGTTTTGTGCAATATTAATAATACAGGTTGATGACCTTATCATTGCTTAAACCAACAAAGATTTACTATCAGATGTAAAGTAAATACTGGCTGTGAAGTTCAAAATGAAGGACCTTGGGAAAATCAAACATTGCTTAGGTATTGATTTCGAACAAAGTGAAAGAGTTGTAAAAATGAGTCAAAGCAGATACATCTGTAAGGTATTGGAAAAATTTGGTATGACTGAATGTAAATCAAGGGCATGTGAACAGAAACTTGATCATCACAGTTAAGCCGATCCTGTTGATGTAAAGATGTATCGTGAGGTGGTAGGAAGCCTTATTTACATAATTACGTGTACAAGACCTGACTTATGTTGGATAGTGAGCAGATTATCACAGTATTTGTCTGAACCAAATGAAAAACACTGCTTAACAGCTACACATGGAATGAGGTATTTGAAAGTAACAATAGATCACAAACTGTGTTCCAGAATATGTATGTAAGCATATAAATTGTATAAACGAGATTTTGAACAGCCTGTATAGCACGAGATCAAGTGTTGACGTGATCTCATACGTCACTGCACTGATCAGTGTAAATGTGTGTGTCAATCAAGTTCTTCTCCTTCCAGTTCCATGGTGACTGAAGTGAGCAGCGTGTTTATTCCTCTGTCGATAAGATAAAATAAGTAAAGTTATTCCTCACGAGGTGCCTGCGCCAACAGTTGGGATATGCCTCGGGATCCCCCTGGAAGAGTGAGGTAGCTGGGGAGACGGAAGTCTGGGCGTTCCTTCTAAAGCTAATGCTCCCATGACCCGACCTCAGATAAGCGGTGGGAAATGAAAAGATGGATGGTTTACGTTACATACTCAGGCTGCTTGACAAATCAAGGCTACAGTCATTGCATAATGTGTATGTGGATTCTGATGATCAATTTAATTGCTGACCAGTGTTGTGCAGTGACAGAGGGTTCTGCAATCTTCCTAGCATCCATGTTTATGGGTTTGGGAGGCAACCAGAGTACCCAGAGAAAACCCATGCAGTCGCGAGGAGAAGATGCAAACTTCACACAGGCAAGGATTTGAACCCAGGTCCTCAGAACTGTGAGGCAGACATGTTAATCAATCGTCCATTGTGCCATCTTGGGGATTCCGGAATGCCTGTGTTTGGTATGACACAAATATGTGCTTCTATCTTTGAGAACAATTTAACTCATGAAAAGAGTGGAATTGTATTCAAATAAAAAACTGAAGTAAAAGAGAAGTTACATTTTTTGTATTTGCAAGTATAACAATTAGTAGCTTTCATGTGTGCCATATAAAGGGTCAATCTATTAAATTTGGGCAACGTGACTTTTTTCATGTTAATTTGTTTATTGTGATTGTTTGAGCTGTCACGTGATTTGTGCATATGTGGGAAATGTCACTGTGGCTCGAGGCAGGAAACTTGTAAGGGTCGGTAGAAGATAGCGTCCGTTTATGATTCAAATTTTTTTTTGCCCGTGTGCTTCAATGACAAAGGAGTAGCGACACAGAAGTAGACGTTCATGAGTGCCGTGTACACCAATAGCCAAAACCTGTGTTATTAGTTTCATACGAAACCAAGTACAGCTACTGAAAGATGCAGTGGAGCTATCGCTGACTAATAAATAATGACAAAAAATAACATAAAATAAAATACACGTGTGTAATGTCCAACATTGTTATATTGTGGTTTGGGATATTTTGATAAATTCTGACATGATAGTAGTGGTATGTGGTATGAATGGTGGGATTGGGTCACTGAAATCCCCACTGAAGTCCCAGGTCTCAAATACATCGACATTGCTGAGCCTGACAAATATGCATTTGAAAAACACAATAAGACAACGATACAAACAACAATAGAGAGAGACAATGACAGGTTGAGTGCCTCTGATGAAATCACTGGTGTATCAGTTCACTCGCCTGCCTAACTTCCGTGATAAAAGATGGTATTAGTTTTCATTCATCGACATTCTGTGATGACCCATCGGAACGGAGGTAGGACCCAAATGCTGGAGTCAGGAGACGCAGAGATAATTCTGTTTTGAGGGGGTTTTTCCAGTCAGGACGTCGGGCGTGGAGAGCAGGTCCGCGGGCAGGCAGGAGTCGGTACACAGGAGATCGATCACGATCAAAGCAGGAAGGAATATCAGGAGTCAGGCTTACGGGGTCAGTCAGAACAGGTGGTGGTCAGTAAACACGGGAAAACGATCAGAGATACGGGAGTGCTGGAATGGGGCATGAACCACAACGATCTGGCGCCAGACCAGCCGTCCCCATGGTCCAATATACACCGGGGCCAATCAGCCAGCATGAGGTGTGTGCCTCCCAATCAGCGCGATTGCGCGGGCACCCGCGCAGCCAGGGCTGGACCGGGAGGATCGTGACACATTCCAAACATGAAATGCCAATGGCTACATGATGTATGAGAACAACAGCTGTAAAATAAAATGCAAACAGGAAGTTTGCTGTGTTCAAAGAATTCCACTTGGGTACGGCAAATCATGCACACATGCCAAGATGGTTACTCCAATAGAACAAGGTACAACAAAGTCCGAGTTAAATTCTCTTATCTGTCAGAGGTCGAGTGTTTATTATAATTCTCGATATTATTATCTATGTGAATTCATTAACATGAGAGAATGTAGCCATCCATGCATCCATTTCCCAGTGCTCAGGTTTGTGGGATTCTGGAGCATATTCTCTTTGATTTGGGGCACACTCTGGACTGATGGCACACCATTAATCATACATTCAAGCTGTCACTGTGTGGGAACCGAACCCACACTGCCTGCGCCAAAGTTAGGCAACTTTACCACTAGTAACAATTACGTCAGGTCGTGTGTATATATATATATATATATATATATATATATATATATATATCATGCAATTAATTTAATTTACAACCTGAATAAAAATCCTGTACTAAGGTATTTGACTGGGTAAATTTAACAAATGTCGTAAATAATGAGGCGAAAACATCAATCTTTCCTTCAGCTTTTATTGTACAGTAGTTTCAGAACAAAATCCATAAAAAAAAAAGAAATACGATGTTATTATTCAGCTCTCAGAGGCCACCACGAAAGAGTATACTTTATTGGTGTGTGCGTGTGTGTGCGTGCGTGTGTAGGCGTGTGCTTGTGTGTGTCAGTGACAATGAGAAGACGGAGGGTGTTCCAGCGCTATAAAGGATATTCTTCAGTCTATTCGTTCACTTTTTAAGTGTTTCTTTTCACACAAGTCAATGGTAAAATTACAATTGTATTGTTGTACATATAGTGTATATATTTACAATTGAATTATTAATGTGTTTGAATCTTATTGTTTGTAATCTAATGTAATGTCACTGTTCCTTCAAACCATGCTTGTTTTTAATGTCCGTTCTAATGACTTTGGAATTGTATTTGATTATTTTACTCATTTTACTAAAGCTAATGTGTTCTGGCTTTTTCAGTGCCGAGCCACTGCAAGCACCACAATGTTTTTTTTATCTGTTCCTCATCATGCTCTGTGGAACTTGCCTGGCACAACGTCAGAAACACTTTTCTTGAAGTGAATGTGAATATACATTTCGAAATCGTTTGTCATTTTAGTCAAGAAGCCGCAGTAGTTTAATGGCTAGATTGTGTCACCCACCCTGCAGCTGTCCAGGACCACTCCTCCTTTTCCTCTCCTGTTGGAAGTGGTTCTGGGAACGCATTTGAAACAAAAGGAGTTGGCAGAATCACAGCAGTTCGGGTTAAGGAGAAATCAAACTCTTACATTGTTGGGGAGGGCTTTTCTCCTTCAATTGGTTCGAAAATTCTCCAGTTCAGTTTTATCTGCACGATAATATTTTCACTTGTGTTTATGTGTTTTTGTTTGTGTATTTGTATTTTGTTTCAGAATTCAGCTGCGCTATGAATCCGTCTGGACCAACGTGGTGGGCCAAAAATATAACACACCGCTTGAAATATACTTGCACAGTGGAGAAAGAATTGTCCAGGTTTCAGACTCACTTAGACGGCATTCCCATGGACTTCCTTTGTGGAAGCTCTGCTTGAAACTTGTTTCCAAGTCCCCAAGTTCTACATTTTGATTCTGGGCCCACATGCATTTGAAATCCTCATATTTGTTTCTGTGTTTCAGGTGTCTGGGAAACACTCCCACTATATCTATCAGTTGATCTTCGTCACCAGCAAAGGCCACCATTTCATTTGTGGCCAGCCGGGACAGGTGATGATTATCAAATTGAATTAAATGAATCAAAACAACCCGATATTAACTTTTGACGGCTTTTTGCAGATTTCCTTCAACTTTTACCAAGACTTTCAGGATGCCGAACTCCGACTCCTCAGTGGCCGCTTCAACGGGAATGGGATTACTGAGCTGGGAGCTCACTGGGGGGTGACAAACTCGCCGATAAGTTCCACAAATGCCAGTTTTACTTAAGTCATGATGAATAAAATGTATACTTGTTCATCAGGCATGAAATATAATGATGGTTTTAAAATTTGACCTTGTTTTTAATCCCATAAATAAAATAAATGCATAAATTCACTGTTTGTTTTTTCCCAAATATGCTTTTACAAATAATGTTTACATCACGTTCTAAAACAATCAGTAAATAATGTGCAAATTATGACAGATGTTTAGGTTAATGTTATGGTATGCTTAAAAACTGAAAAGTAAATGCAATTTTGAACAGTTTTAAAGTGAGCTCCAATTGCAGTGATATTTGAGACTGCATATACGGTATCTCTCTTTTGACTTAAGGAACATAACTTTTGATAATCATTTCCAGTTTTGTATATTTTTAAAATATTTAATTTCAATATAGGGCACAGTGTATTCTGAGTAGCGACGTTAAATGGGGATGGGGATTAGCAATAGCCACAGTTTGTGCTAACTGGCTGAGATCAACTCTGTTGAGCCATTTCAGTTTGAGCCAGAGTGTCATCATGGAACTGAGGAAGAAACACATGAAATGAGGATGAAGATGACGGCTGTGAAGAAACTCGAGCTGGCCATATTCAGTGCTTTATTTTTAGCTACTGCTAAAGTGAAGGTATCAAGGTCTTTTGCGTCTTTTTGCTCGGCTTCGCTTGTCACATGCAGCCGTTTTGGTGCCTTTTTTGGAGAAAGAATGAAAAGAAAGAATCTGGGCTGAAGTGACAAGTGACCAATCAAAGTGGAAATATTGTTGTAGCAAAACAGAAATTGCATAAAGCAGAAAGATTTCATGAGAAAAATAAACATCTCTGAGCCAGTTAAAAAAAAGAAAAAACTTCTCATTGCGTAGCTATTTCTTTTACCCCTTTGTTTGGTTTTCCTGAAAACTTGCCACAAGGAAACTAGGTGTACATGTTTGACAAGAATAAGTGTCACTCCTTTCCTTCAAAGAAGCCTAACCTTTGACAAAGAAGGGAAAGAAGACAAGATCTCAACACGCCTCCTTGTTGGCTTTCCAGGCCTGGTAGCTGAGGTGGCTGCTGCCTCCATAGCACACTGTAGTCAGGATGGCAAAACACTGAAAAATGGTGAAAGAGAATACAGTATATTGAGAAAGTAATACCATGATCCTCAGTCCATGCAGTAAACTTTGGAGGAGCACTTTGGAAAATGCCCTTCCTTCCCACATGACTGAGCTCCAGTGGGACATGCCAGGTCTGCAAGATATCCTCGATGTAATTTGCTGTACAGTAGTTCCTGTCATGATCCTGCCGCTCCAGCCCGGGCTGTGGGGGTGCCCACGCGGTCGCGCTAACTGGGAGGCACACATTTGCGCCTCATGCGGGCTGATTATCCCCTGTATATATAGGACCCCGATGACGACTGGTTCTCGGACAGATCGTTGAGGTTCATGTCCCGTTCCAGCACTCTAGTATCCCTGATCGTCAACCCGTGTGTACCGACCTTCGCCTGTTCTCCGACCGACCCCGTAAGCCTGACTCCCTTGACACTTCTGCCTTCCTTGATCGATCCCCCGACCCCAGTCTGTGTGGTAGCGGTTTAGGCCACTCAAAGCGAGGCGTCCGGCCGAGTAGGTCAGGCCGCGGTCGCGGTCGGTGCGCAGCGAGAGGCACAAGGGGGCACCCTGCTAGGGCGTCTCCTCTGGCTCCCATGTGGAGGACCCGGGTAGATTCCCAAAAAAGGATTGGAGGACGAGGACTTGGATGTACCGGGCAAAGGCACTTGGGAGCTGGAGGCGCAGGGCAGCGACACAAACAGACTGGGACTGATCACAGGGAGAGAAAATTCACAGTCAATGTCCAAATCACAGCAACCGGTCATATTCATTTAGATTTTCCTCAAAGTCCAAAAAATCAGAGTCCAAAACGATATGCAGTGGTGAGCAGGTCGTGGTTGGCACGTAATCATGACGCACGGGCGGTGCGGGTGACCAGGGAGAAGAGGACGATATAGTGGAGCCCACCCAAATAGGAGATGCTTTGTCCTGGGGTGGGCGACGTCCCCGGCGACGTGCCCGGCAATGCCTCGCCTTTCCCGCTGGGTCCTGTTCTGGCAAGTTCATTCTGTCAGGAACCTGCGGTGCGGGGGTGGACCCAAATGCAGGACTTTGATTCAAAGGCATAATGTTCAACGTGGTTTATTCCGGAAACTGGGTCATACATGGTGTAGCAGTCCGACAAGGCAGAGGCACAGAAACGCTAGGGCGTAGAAGCGTAAAGTCCCACAGTGAGTGAATTCAACTCACTAATCCAATGCGAGAAACTGGCAAACGCCAGTGACAAAAACTCCAACTTGAATTCCAGTCTAATTACAGTCTGAATTTGAAACAGCTGTGACAGGTGACAGGTGTTACCATGCAGAGCAGTCGCCTGACCACACCCCTCTTGGCAGTGGCCAAGCCTTGCTCATGGCACCTACCAGTGCTGTACAGTAACTCAGCGATCACAGTATTTTTTCAAACACCTTAGGACCCATCTTATGCCTTCCACTACTGCTTTAAGTCACAACCCTTCAGTAAACAACATTGAAACACTACTAGTCTTTATTATTATTTACAAGAGATCCTTTGCTTTGCTTTGAATAGCAAATGAATTCAGACATCAAATCTACATACAAAGTATTTACTGTAAAACCGCTTTGAGAAAACCTTTGTGGAATAATCGACCTTGTCTCTTCAGACTGTATGGCCAGGTACAGTGTAGAGACTGTGAAGTATAGCGTGATCATACAAATGTTTATGACACAGTAGCTCTTACAATAGATGCAGTCCAGCAGTTGTGGGTATGTCGCCCAGTGACAGTACTCTGTAGCGAGAGGACTTCCAGCACTGCGGTGAGCAGGTACAGAGCTGTAGCGCTGCTATTCAAACACAGAGACTAGAAAAGACAAACATAAAAAAAAAACACAAATGAAAAGCAAAACTAGTTTGGCTCTTTGTTTCAATATCAAATCAGAACCATCAATCACTGTGAAAGTATATCACTCAACATATTATTAGACTGACTGAATGCAATCATAAATTTTGTTTTTCCCAAAGAATGGTAAGTATAAGATCAACCCAAAGCCACATCCTGAAGAATTTGAGTTTTCAACATAAACATCACACATGCTGTTAATTATGTTTTACCAGTGTGGTCCAGGGCACTCGGGGTGTCCTGTTTTGGGCTCCAGTGAGATAAATAATGAAGAGGCAAATGGTAATGACCCAGCACGAGATGGAAACAAACATAACCCAGCAGAGAGCAGAGAGATGAAAATATTCTGTGCCTGCTAGCAGAATCCACACCAACATCCCACAGACCTGCAGGAAATGAGAGGAAAGGCCAAGACTGTTGGGTTGACATCTTAGTTTGAAGGACATTGAACAACATCTGGACCCCAGTGGACCAATAGCAGTCTACTTTTAGTCAAAAAGAGCCAATAATTAATATCTTTTAAAATGGTTTCTCTCTACTTTTCATCAATAGAGGCAACTTAGACCCCAGACAATGCACAGGATGTTTGTGTTTGCCCAATGTAGTGGGAAAATAACATTTCATAAACAGCCACCTGAGACAGAAATTGCTTATTTTTTTAATGTTTTTGCACAGATTTTTAAAAGAATAAATTAGTTGGGTAAAAGATCAGTCACTATTATTATCATCATTATTTCACATTTTTTTCAATATAGTACACTAACACTTGAAGTATTGTTACAGGATTACCTACAAAAAATGTACTTATTGTTGATGTATACAAAACTTGATAAAAAAAAGGTCAGTCAGCGCTGCATTTTTAATGAACAAAAACAAAATACTATGAATAAGTGAATACCCTTCGAGGCTTTAACAGCATAATGAAAAACATATTAACAGCTGAAATTGTTTGCTCCTTGGTGGGTGAAGTATCAATGAATGCCTGTTTTTAAGGGTGGAAAATTGGTCATCAACCTGTTGTGACTCAGATGGTTAAGCATAGATTATTTTACCCTGGAGACTATGCGAGTCCCAGGATGCACACTATAACACAGATCTTGTCTTGCCATCCTGCTAAATTGCAGATTTTTTTCTACAATTGTTGTGCAATCTTTTATACAGCTTGAGAAATAATTTAATTTTCCATTGCGCTTGTTCTCTCTTAATATATTTTGTCCTAACCACCGCCAAGATGGCAAATATTTTACAACAAAATATCCATCCATCCCTTTTCTTAGCCGCTTATCCTCACGAGGGTCGCGGGCGTGCTGGAGCCTATCCCAGCTGTCAACAGGCAGGAGGTGGGGTACACCCTGAACTGACTACCAGCCAATTGCAGGCCACATGGAGATAGACAAAACGATTTGCACTCACATTCATACATACAGATAATTTAGAGTCTTCAATTAACCTACTGTGCATGTTTTTATAATGTGGGAGGAAACCAGAGTATCCGAAGAAAAGAACATGCAAACTTTCAACTTTCAGTAAGCAAGTTTATATTATTCTATATTTTGCCTCTTTAGGAGCAGCCCCAAGATTAATCTTTTGGGCGGAGGGGCAGCAAGTTTCATTTCAAATGTCTGAATTGCTATCAGGCTGTCAGTCTAATTTTAAACATCTGCAGATATTTCATGAACATATAAAAAGGTGGCACAACATTGGACAACTGGTCAGCATATCTGCTTCACAGTTTTGAGGACCTGGATTCAAATCTGACCTCGCCTCTGTGGATTGTAGATCCTATTTTTGCAGAATTCCTCCACAACATAATCCTTGAATCCATCCATCCATCATCCAAGATGCTTATCCTCACAAAGGTCACGGGAAAGCTGGAGCCTATCCCAGATAGCTTCAGGTGAAAGGCAGACAACACGCTGAAGAGGTTGCCACTCAGTCACAGGGCAGATATCATCAACACCATCACTGAGCAGGAATCATTCCCATGCTGCCCGCACCAAAGGCAGGCGTGTGTACCACTACATCATCAGTGATGTTCGAATCCAAATTTTGTTAGTTTTGAAGCACCTACCATCTTTGGTCGTGTGGGTGGAATCTGCACAATGGCAGGTGTGCAACCACGGAGACTGTGTTGCCAGTTTGGCACAAATGACCCACCACCCTCCCACCCCAAACGTTGCTTCCACTCTTTCAAAAAAAAAGGGGAAATATATCAATTAAAATGCAGATATCCAATTATAGACAAAAGGACGACCTTGGCGTATAAGTCTAAAGTCGACTCGAGTCTTTTTTTTAAGTATTTGACAACCAAGTCATAAAACTGGCAACTCAAGTCGATGCAAATTATTTGATTCACCCCCCCCCATCTCTACCTTCATGTTGAAGGAAAAAAAAACCATCTTAACATCAAAGCACCTTCAAATCACGCATCCCAAGACTGCTTCAAGTTCCCACTGCCATCACTGTGTTTTGACAAAATACGTCATGACTTATTTTACTCACCTGATTTGGGAAGGAAGCAAGACAATAAGGAGGCGGAGGGGGAAGAGTGGTATGTTTCTGATTAACATCCGATTTGCTCCAGAGTTCTTTTTGAGTTTTATTTTAGACTTCACGGAAATAAAACTATGGCAGTTTTCAGGCCTAAAATATTAAATAATGAAGAAAAAATTTATACAGCTAGTATTACCACTTCTACTACTACAGTACTACTACTACTATTACTACTACTACTAGAACTACTACTACTACTAATAATAATAATAATGATAATAATTAAGGATCCAAAGGTTTGGGGGGGAGATTTGTTTTTCTTCCTTTAGTGTTATCCATTGAAAAGCATTTGCTGCAGTTCCTAACCTCCGCCTGTTCTCTGACTGACCCCGTAAGCCTGACTCCCTTGACACTTCTGCCTTCCTTGATCGATCTCCCGCGTACTGACTCCTGCCTGCCCGCGGACCTGCTCTCCACGCCCGACGTCCTGACTACCGCTGCTGCACCTGACTGCCTGCCCGATCCCCGACCATTTAATAATAAACGTTTTTCTCCGAACTACCTTGCATCTCCTGAATCCTGCATTTGGGTCCTACCTCCGTTCCGATGGGTCGTGACAGAACGATCTGGCCTAAACAGGACCCAGCAGGAAAGACCCGGCATCGCCGGGACCGACGCAAGGTAGACCGACTGCCGGAGGACCAAGACTGTCAGGACAGGCTCCATGACGTCCTCCGCTTCTGTGTCATATGCTCTGCCGGCGAGCTATGAATACATCCCGACCACGACCCGTCCGGCACCGCATATTCTTCTGGACTCTGACTTTTCGGACTATGAGGAGGACCTTGATTTGTATGACCGGCTGCCTGAGTACGACTCCGATTATTTTGATTATGAATCTCTTCGCCCGATCTTTCATCCCAATCAGTTCGCTTCACCTCCCCACATTTCCAGCACCCGAGCGTCTTCGCCCGATAGGTCCGAGTACACCAACCCATTTGTGGGAACCCACTTGGCCATCTACCCGGGACATCCGCGTGGCGGCCAGAGGAGACGCCCAGGCCGGGCGCTCCCTTTGGCATCCCGCTGTGCGGCAACAAAGACGCCGTCCTCGTCCTCCCGCTCCTCGCCGGCAATGGCGAAACTGGCAGACCCGCAGCTGGTGGCAAAGCTTCCAGCCCAGAGGGAGGAGGAGCCGCCAAATCATGAGGTGTTCTGCCGCGAAATGCGGGCTGAGATAGAGCAGCAAAGCGCCGAATTGGTGGCTCTCACGGCCCAGGTCCGGCAAGGATTGGCGAACCAGCTGAGCTACGCTGACGTCGTAACTGCGACGCACTCGCCACTGACTTTTGCTCACGCGGCACAGGCAACGGATCCGCTGCCAAGCCAAGCGCACGTTGCACTTTCGACGGACTCGTTAATGACTTATGCCCACGCCGCGGTTTCAACGGACTCGTGTGTACCGACCTCCACCTGTTCTCGGACCGACCCCGTAAGCCTGACTCCCTTGACACTTCTGCCTTCCTTGATCGATCTCCCATGTACTGACTCCTGCCTGCCCGCTCACCTGCTCTCTTCACCCGACGTCCAAATTACTGCTGCTGCACCTGACTGCCTGCCCGATCCCAGACCATTTAATAATAAACGTTTTTCCCCGAACCACCTTGCATCTCCCGAATCCTGCATTTGGGTCCTACCTCCGTTCCGATGGGTCGTGACACCAGCCACACCAAAAGTTGGAGGTGGTCTCAGCAGGCATCTTTAGATCAACTGTCAGCCACCAAATTGTCACGACACCAGGCACATCTCCGGAGAATGAATGCCAAGCTTGATGCAGAAAGCCTTCCCAATTGGCAAATTCGTGTTTCGTGATAATCCACTGGCAATTGTGCCCCCCCACAGATGTATCATCTACAAGCCGAGAGCCCATCCTTTTGTTCTCATTCCTGTTCTATCTCCTTAGTACTTCTTTCTGACTTTCACTTTCTGGCCACTCTCTTTTCCATCAGTCTTTAATTTTCCCAACTGCTCCATTAATTTGACCGTGCACCTAACATGTGGCATGCCAAAAAAAAAATAGAGACAGTCAGGAGTGCTGACTGTCTTAATTGTCTGGGAATTATCCCAAAATTATTTTTTTCAATTTTCAAGTTATTCCATAAGTTTAACAGTTCTCTCAATTTAGATCTTTCATCACCTTTGGGGGTATATGTTAATGGTAATACACAGTCACACAGCCGCAATGAATACAAGTTAATATACAAAATTACCATTTCTGCCAAAAGGAGAATCCCGTTAGCTGTCGAGGTGAATCGTTGGTCAAAGGCCAAGGTGGATGGTGAGATGCTGCACTGCGGTGGAGTGGGAGGCCTGCGGGCTAACGCTATTGAGCTCCCCTCCATGATGCACTAATATAGATTCTCTTTGTCCCCTCAGCAAGAGTGATGTTGTTGTAGCGGATGTTTTGTTCCAGTCCCGGAAACCAGCAAGGCCACCCCCCTTTTGAATCAGAAAAATATTGTACTTTCTCATATACAGGACACACTGCATTAATGTTGGTGTACAGAGTAGTTCCAAGTTTACTTGGCATTCATCCATTACTTAACCTGTTTAAGGTTGCGGGTCAACTGCAGTCTATCACAGCTGGATTTGGGAAAGAAGCACGGGTTAGTCTGGACACATTAGAAGTCAATCGCAATTAACCCAACATGGATGTTTCTAGACTGTGGGAGGAAGCCAGAGTAGCTGAAGAAAACCCACGCAAGCAGAGACAGAAAATGCAAACTCCACAAAATAAGCCCTGTTCCATGTTTCAAATCCAGAACATTTGACTGTGAGTCAAATGGGGTGACACCTTCTCCAACAGTTTGAATACTGCAACGACTAGAATTTGGTCAAGTGATGGATTGAAAAGTACTCGAGACACTGTTCGTGTCATCAGTATCCCAGCATTCCCTGCATCGTGTGTTTGAATTGTTTATTCCCGGGACACATTGACAGAGACAATTTTGCTGATGATACATGGACCCGATAGGCAAGACAACTATGATTTATGCCCCTTAACAATTTTATTGATTTGTATTGTGTTGTAGGGGCTCTGCCTGGTACTAAATGCACACTAAAAGAGAAAAGGAACACAAATGGAGGACAGTTTCCTCACAAAAAAAAAAAAAAAAATGACTCAATTATGCATCCATCCATTCATTTTCTTTGCCGCTAATCCTCACGAGCCTATCAGAGGTGTTAACGGGCCGGAGGTGGGGTACACCCTGAACTGGTGGGCAGGAAGTAGGGTAGACCCTGAACTGGTGGCCAGCCAATCGCATGGCACATTGAGACAAACAGCCACACTCACAAACACTCCTAGGGGCAATTTAGAGTGTCCCATTAATGCTGCATGTTCTTGGGATGTGGGAACACACAAACTCCTCAGAGGCGGGGCCGGGATTGAACCAAGGACCTCAGAACTGTGAGGCCAACGCTTTATCAGCTGAGCCACCGTGCCGCCTGACTCGATTATGTCAAAAATAATTTACATGGTGAAAACACTCAAAGCAGTATACGTGTATGAGTGTTTAGCAAACCTGTCACACAGTTCTCACTTCTCGTTCCAAAATGCACATGACATAAGCTCCAGTTCAACCGCAACACTGGTATAGAAAGTGGATGGATGGAAAAAAAAAAATAAATAATAATAATAATAATTTGCAGCCTTGCGCAGATTCATGGCAGTGAAGAGTCTTATCCGCTGGGGGGCAGTAATTACACACGGGTTGTGCCGATAGGCCCGGACAAAAGAATCACTTTGAAGCCATCTTGACTTTGGTGTGCTGCAGGACTTGAAGCACACTGACCATGCAGTTGCTCATGAAAAATTAGTCTTCATATTTTACATTGAAAAAAAAAATGAAAATAGTTTATATTATTTCCTTTAAAATTCCACAAAACAGATATGTACTTATATAAACTGGGTGAAAAAAAGTCATTATTAAATTCAACAATGAACATGGACATTGGCACATGATTAAGTTGATGTACACATATATTATTTGTTTATTTTTGAGGAAACAGTCTGGGGCAGTTGAGATTTGGGAGTTTAAAACTGTTAATCAGGTACAACCGGAAATGAAGTACTTCAGTAACAAGGACAGCATTAAATTCATGCTGATGAAATTGTAAAAATTCATTTATATTTAATTCATCTATCAATCCACCTATCCATTTTCTTAGCCGCTAACCCTCACAATGATCGCGGGAGTACCTGGGGTTGAGGCAGCGTACACCCTTAACTGGTTGCCAGCCAATCGCAGGGCACATGGAGCCAGACAACAGTCACACTCACAATCACATCTAGGGACAATTTAGAGTCTCCAAATAATGCATGTTTTTGAGATGTGGGAGGAAACCGGCGTGCCCGCAGAAAACCCATGCAGGAACGGGGAGAACATGCAAACTCCACACAGGCAGGCCGAGGATTTGAACCTCCTTGATCCTCAGTATTGTGAGGCCGACGCTCTACAGCTGCACCACCGTACCCCTATATTTAATTTGTAAGAACATTTAATCAGAGGAATTAATTCTTTCTTGGCTCAAGCAATTCTAGAAACATGCTGCTCAGCGAGTGATTGAAATAACCACATCACAAAAATCCAATTTTATGAATCATAACAATGAAATGGGAATGAAGATCACAAAATGAGGGATTTGTTCTTAAGCTTCTGCAAACAAAATAACCTTCTCATTTAGATTCCTTGTGGTTTTCCTTGACAGCCAGCAAGCATTCTCGAGCCAATTTGTTATTTTACGTATACGTTTATGTAAACATTTTTGTAAACCCAGTATTGAGTTCTCGAGTTATTGAGTGTAATTTTCCTTAACTCTATTGCTGGCTATAGGCTTACAGGAGTAATTGCAGAAAACATTTTCCCGACTTTGGTGATTATACTAGCACCAATAAGGAAGCTATTGTTGACAAACCCTTGCACAGCTAAGTTTTCTTGAACTGAAATGATAATAAACAGAGTGATTTATTTAATGATCTAAATTTTTATCATTTTATTTAATTTATTTATTTATTTGTATTAATTGTTGCTGCAGTAACAATAAAACCAACAAAGTCTGGGGCATTGTATTGACTTTTTGGCTGTGGCTCTGCAAACTGATTGTAAAGGAGCAAACAGCAAATCTTTTCTCGAAGTGACAAAGCATTTCTCGAGTGTCTCTTTCCAGCCTCCCCTCCTTTAGGTGTTGCCTTCCCACTATTGTCTCAGTCACTTATAAACTCCACATTTTCGTCCCCCTTGCTTCTGTCCTCTGTTACCTCTTTAGCTTGGTTGTGTGTGATTAGATTCACACAGTCTTCTATCATTGTCACTGACACATACACACACTGCTCCATTTATTCAAACCCTGTAAATAACCTCAACTCTGCATGAACCCCCATCCCCTCAAAACACACGCACACTAATAAATGTGAGCTAGCCAGGATGCAGCACTGTAATTGGCCAACGTGGCTTCCTGTTCTGGTGAAGATATTTTAATGCACTCACTTAAAGACACACACACACACACACACACACACACACACACACACACAATAATCCTTGCCTCTGAAACCTCTGCCATATCCCACAGCACATGAATAAACACTGGCAACACGCATATGCAGACACACACTGTACAGTATATGCAGACCTACAATCAGCATCCAGGCAGCCCCTCCCTGTTTAACCACCAGGCCCGACATCGGTTCAAAAAAAGCACAAGCTCCCTCTCTGAGAGTGCCACTGCAGTGGTTCTCTTGGAAGCTTCCCTTAGCTGTGTGGAGAGGCCATCGGTTCACTTTTGTGACCTCGTTATATTTCCATCACAGTGTACAACTCACTGGCCACAACATCAGATATAAAATTGTAACTAGTGCTGCAAAAGAAGCAACAAAAAAAAAAAAAAAAACTTAAAGCTGCCTTTATAAAGATGACAAAAGATGATAGATGATGATAAATTCGATAGACACTGTCAATGAGTTATTTATTGTGTTCATGATGTCACTTTGGAGTGGAGCAACACAGCACGACATTCTGCAGATTTTGGCAAAATACAAAGAACAAAATTATACAAACTTTACACATGCTATTTTATGCGTCACTGAAATAAGTGGCCAGTCCAACTAACAACCATTGGGCAATGGCCTGGTGTCACAATTACGGAGGCTTCTTTATGCAGGAGAAAAACTCAAAATTTCGCAAAGAAATTTCTTTCTTTCGTGTCAAAAACATTTTCGCTCATTGACCAAGCACTGTGGCCTGTTGGTTAAGTCTGTAAGTGGTGTATGGACTCAACACCAAACACAAAAACACCCCCAATCGAAACTGCTCGGACAAAACACAGAGTAATCAAGAATATGCTGGTGATTAAAAGGCAACACTGTTAACTTGTTCTTATTAGCGCATCCATTAAAACTCGATGCAGATCTTCTTATCTGTTGACTCCAGCATGATAGGGGGGAGGCATCACATCCGTGGGGCCTGTGGGGGTTTCTGCAGATACTGCTTTTGCATGACAGACATTCTGACATTTCCAACACAACACTAGCTGACACTTGCCAGTGGCTTCAACTTTTGGGGAACAACTTAATTATAAAGTCAAGCAATTTGTGAAATTGTTTATGTTAATGTGGATGACACAGTGGTGATAAAAAGCATTTCCCCCTTCTCAAACTCTTATTTTTTTGTACTGCATAATTTCCCCACTTAAATGTTTAAGATCATCAAAAAATGTAAATACCAGATAACTTAAGTAAACAGTGATTTTATTTGTGAAGATAAATGGGCTTGCAGGAAAAAAGGGATTTGTTACCCTACGCTCACGAAGCTCACCCCCGTTGACTCCACGAGGGACAGTCAAACGCCTTTTCCCCTGATCCCCTGTACAGTGTGCCCTTGGCTATTCGCGGTTGGCCATTCGCGGCCCCGTATATTCGCTGATTTTGGGAACTTTTTTTTTTTTTAAATATACCACACCACATTAAACATGGTCCCTTAGAATGTGATGCACCGTATGTGCGCACTAAGTTACAGCCCGGCCCCTGTCTTCACCGAGTGTCCAAGACATGACACTATGATGATACCGATGACACGACCACAAATTTGATCGTCAAACTGAGACCCAGGATGTCCTGGTGTGAAGTGTACACGTGGACACCCTTATGCCTGAACATGTTGTTCGTTATGGACAACCCGTGATGAGCACAGAAGTCCAGTCACAAAACACAGCCCGGGTTCTGATCGGGGGGTATTCCTCTAAATATGCCCTTCCAGGTCTCACTGTCATTGCCCCTAGGAGCATTGAAGTCCCACAGTAGTGAGAGCCATTATCCGCAAACTACAGTTTCCTAAAAACCTACACTGTTTGGTTTGTTAAAAAAAAAAAAACATCTGGGAAGACATGCATGTTTGTCAATTATGGCATATAGAAATAAAAATTTTAACGAGAAATAATAAGAAGCAATAAAACTTAAAAAAAACAGTGGCAAAACATAGGAAACATAGTACTTTAGGTCTGTGTGCTTGCTTTTCATGCTTCCCAGGTACTTTTATACACAGCAAACCTCATGTTTCCGACACACACTACACATTTTAAACCCATGGATTGGCGTCTATGGCAGAGATCCAATGTGAAACCAAACATGGCGGTGGTAGTGTTATGGTCTGTGACTGCATTGCTACTTAATGTTCCTGATCTACTTGCTGTGATTGATAGTAGCATGAATTCTGCTCTTTATCTGAAAATCCTGAAGGAAAATGTTCAGCCATCAGTTCGTGACCTCAAGATGAAGTGCACTTTGGGTTCTGCAGCAGAAAAAACGATCCAAAACCCACCAGCAAGTCAACTTCTGAATGAATTAAAAAAATAAACAAAATTAAGGTTTTGGAGAGGCCTGCTCAAAGTTCGGACTTAATCTACTTGAAATAATGTGGCATGACCTTAACAAGGCCCCAAAAATAAAATGCTTTTTTTCCCCCATTTTGGTGCTACCGTATTTATGTTTGTTTGGTGACCTGCAAAATTAAAGTGAGGAAACTATACAAAAATAGAAACACTTGATAAGAGGCAAAAGTATCTATTTGCTAAAATAACTGAGAGCAGAATAATAATATATACAATACCGTAATTCAAATCCTAAAATGTGAATTTTATTGTATGCAGAAAAGCGTTATGTCCAATTAGATGGCACCGCTGCTTTGACAGGCTTGTATTGGAAAAAGAGAGTGCCTCCATCTCAAGATGAGCATCACACTCTACTAACCTTACTAGTTAAGAGAGACTGGGGGAGTGCAGTGGAGAGGGGGGGTTGGGAGAGTCAAGGCCGACCGTCGAGAGAGAGCGAGATGTATCAAACAGAAGCCCCCTGCTGAGTGGGGAATGGAAAAGCTGCTGGCACCAACATGAATATTTCAGCAGATAGCTAAAACTCTCTGTACTCTCTCTCTCTCTCTTTCTCTCTCTCTCTCTCTCTCTCTCTCTCTCTCTCTCTCTCTCTCTCTCTCTCTCTCTCTGTCACCTTTTCCATCTTCCACTTCATCAAACTCCCCCCTCCCCAGCTTCTCTGCTTCCTCTGCTCTCTTGTGGAGTGCACAGTGATAATGAACGGTGTGATAGCAATGGACCGTGTTGTGGGGGTCGTGGAGAGGGACTAAAGGGGGCTGGGGGGGACAAACTGAGGAAAAGACCTGCTCGGACTGAAATCTGGGAAGACGTATCAATAAATACTGTATGTTGTGAATAGAAATGTGAGTAAAGAACAGTGGCCGGCATTGATGATTTTGGCCTGTGGCAGTTAAAATAAAAACAGAACAAAACATATATTAGAAGATAGGAGCTTTTATATACTGCATGTCTGCTATTTCTCCCAATAATTTACCAACTCTTCAGTTGCAAATTTTTCAATGATCAATTTGACTCTAAAATGATGGTCTGCCTGTACTTCCATTGCCAAGTCAGACTGGCAGAAATTCACAGCTCCAACAATTACATGCAGTCAAGGTACAGCATTTGAATGCAAATCATGTGCCAAACAGTGAGTTGTTGCCTGTGGGAACTGCGAGATGTCAACTTGTTTTGTTCATTTGATTGCAAAATATTTTAAAAGTAAAGCACTCATATATCTAGAAGCGTTCACGTAAGTTGCTAGAGTTGTATATTTTTCTTGTTGTTTTTAACAAGTCACTGGAGAGGGTGAAAATCATCTAAATACAATTCAGGCTTCCTTTCTGAATGTAGCACACATTTTGAGTACAACACAGCCAAAATAAACAATACTCTTGGGTTGCTAAGAGTTTGTCATGAAAAACATGAGATGATGGAAATGTCTGTGTCATGTGTGGCATTTTAGAGCAGACTGCTCTGTTCTGTCCCTGAGATAAGCAAAATTGTAAAAACTGAATTGTACTTCTGGAAACACATCCATTAGAGGGAAAACAAAGTTGCTAAACAAGATGACAAAAAGCAATCAGATTTGTCAGACTACCTACTACCTATTAACTTATTGCATTTATTTTTCGGTACAGCATATTTTTTTACTAGTGTCTGTAGTGCCCTGCTTGGTTTATCGTCTCGGTTCTGTTTTGGTGTCTCTGGATACATTGCTGACTGTGCCAAAATAAACAAGCAAATAGCCTACAACCTAGATAAACTGTACACATGCAGCCTCATTAATTATATTTGTTTGTTTTTTTCTTTCAGCATGTGTGCCAAGGCCTCTACTGCTGGCTAACAATAATGCCACATTTGAATTCTCCCCACAAAATCTAAATTATTGAATGTGGTATTGAAGAATAAGGGATTGAGTCAATGAACTTTATTTTCACAGCATTTTCTCTAATTTTTTGTCTAATTGGTCATGCTACACGAGCATGAAGTGGGGTGCTCTCAGGCCTTTATTTTTGCTTGAATTATTTCATTTTAGATTAGCATCATTCAGATCATTCATGTTTGTGTTCCGCAATGCGGCTAACTGATCTATAGTTAATGACATGTTGTGTGCATCATGCAAAATGAAAAAGCCCTCTACACATTAAAAACAGGGAGGGAGATGAAATTGCATGGCAGAACTCAAAAACACCAATCGAATACTTGTGCAAAGGCCTAATTAATCTCAAATGGCTTTCCAAATTCACAAAAAAATGTAGTTTCAAAAATGTCGGTTAATGTATTTTTATGTCCTTTTGGGGGGGCGGGGGGATGACCAAAAGTGTAGACAAAGGTATGCTTTGTCCAAATGGGGTGTTGTATCAATTTAGCATCTGCAGATATGGCTGTCATATGAAGTACGTAACCAGGTCCAGATATGGCCCGGAGAACAATTATAGCACTCACTTTAATGGATAAGTGTGTGTGAATGTGTGTGCTATCAAGGCCATGCAGACTGTGCTCTCAGTCGGGTGTGTGATGAGACAATACAAACGATTTACCCCCATGAAACACTGAGCGGACAAATACACACAGAAGCACAAGAGACACCCACTTATATACACCTAAACCTACCTAAACGACCACACACATATGCACAAGATGAAAGTGGTAAAGAGGGAGCCTAGTTGAAAGTCAAAGCTCTCAATTTACCAGTCAATCTATGTTCCTATCCTCACCTATGGGCATGAGCTGTGGGTCGTGACCGAAAGAACAAGATCCCGCATACAAGCGGCTGAAATGAGTTTCCTCCGCAGGGTGTTTAGGCTCTCCCTTAGAGATAGGGTGAGAAGCTTGGTCAACCGAGAGGGGCTCAGTGCGAGCCGCTACTCCTCCTCATTGAGAGGAGCCAGATGAGGTGGCTGGGGCATCTGATTCGGATGCCTCCTGGACGCCTCCCTGGTGGGATGTTCTGGGCATGTCCCACTGGAAACAGACCCCGAGGATGACTCAGGACATGCTGGAGAGACTATATTGCTCGGCTGGCTTAGGAACGCCTCGGGATCCCTCCAAAAGAGCTGGAAGAAGTGGCTGGGGAAAGGGAAGGCTGGGTGTTACTGCTGAAGCTACCTCCCCCGCGACCCGACCCGGAAAAGCGGTAGATAATGGATGGATGGATGGATGGATGGAGGGATGGATGGATGGACCCATACAGTATACACAAACACCCACATGCAACATGGATAGTGGGTGCCTCACGTTGACCACCGGTGTGTAGTCGGTCAGGATTGTTATGTTGGCTTCATTGGCATAGTGAGTTAATTTGTAGGTGTAGTGTACAAACAAACACAAATGAATACATTTAATCCAACAATTGTTCTTATTATCTGGTGAACTTTAGGATAATCCTTGTGCTATGGATAAACCCAAAGCATAATTGAAGGGTTTGCATGGGGTGTGAAAATGTATAATAGGGTTAATATAACTGCTTCTTGATGCTAATTTTGGCCTGTCACGGCGATCGCTATAAGCCATCAGTCAGCCACACCTCTGCAAACACACAGCAAAATGTCACCATTATCACCATGAAAGTGCAAGCATGGGCATGAAAGTATGTGTGCACATAACACATTATTTTTTTTAATCTATTTTAGGGATCTGTACTCCTTAACATCGTTCACTTGCTTCTAAGTTTAATGTGGAAGATAGAAAAACAAGTCTTGGCTGGTCAGCTGTAAATATTTCATGTACGGAACCCTCATTGTCTTTGGGTATTTTCACAGCCCCCCTGCAATGAGGGCTTCCAACATCAGTGTTTGGCGACTGTGGAGTAGCAACAGAGAGGCAACGTACAAACCAGACTGGTTGCAAGTGGGCCCATTTAAACAACGACTGACACTCACAGTCACACCTACGGACAATTTACAATCTTAACTAGAAACGTGTGCTTTTGGAATGTGGGATTGAAGTCGTAGTACCTGGACAAATTCACTACAAGGGCAAAGAGATCATGGAAACTTTATCCAGGAACCTGGAAGCTGAGGTTCTACCCTTGAAAACCTGCTAAAAACTCCAAGGCAGACAAGCTAACTACAAATACAACGTGCTGCACTACATTTCACAATCCTGTTGCAAATATTGTTTAGCCAAATCCCCCTGACTGTGTTGGGTGTTTTTATTTGGTAAAGGATGAATTATGTCCAGCTCGTCAATAAAATCAAACATGTGCTGACATCTTAAAGTTTATGATCTCAACAATTTTTTTCAGGAATCTTTAGAAATGTTGCAAAACTTCTTGATGCATCACGAGACCAAGCCTTGCTATGGATAGTCGTAAGTGGAAGACTTGAATGGCAGATGTGTCAGTTC
This sequence comes from Syngnathoides biaculeatus, assembly GCF_019802595.1. Taxonomy (NCBI): domain Eukaryota; kingdom Metazoa; phylum Chordata; class Actinopteri; order Syngnathiformes; family Syngnathidae; genus Syngnathoides; species Syngnathoides biaculeatus. Next base: position 24,095,006 of record NC_084644.1, on the reverse strand, counting down.
CAAAAAGAGGCACAACAGCCTCACAGCTCTGTGGACTGCGGTTCCAATCCCGGCCCCGCCTATTGTGGAGTTTGGATGTTCTCCCTGTGCCTGCTTGAGTTTTTTTCGGGCATTCCATTTTTTCCCACATCCTCAAACATGCATGGTAGGTCAATTGGAGACTTGGAATTGCCTGTTGGTGTGAATGTGTGCCCTGTGATTGGCTGGTGACCGGTTCAGGGTATACCCCACCTCTCGGCTAAAGGTTTTAGGGGACAGACAGAGGAACAGAATGGACAAGGGCATGAGGAGTGCAAACCACATCTGAACAATAATTAGACTGTGTAGATATTTGACCAGAAGAAAGTAAGTCAAATCAAGTTCTCATTTGTGGATGGGAGAACAACCGGTGAGGCCATGCAAAGACTTACCAAGAGAACAAGATGGGAGAAGAAAGAATAAGGAAGACGTTGACATAGATCTTGGTCTACCCTTTGCTCCATTCTCAACTCTTGTGGATAGGTCAGATACTGATGTTTGATGAGAAGGCCTGGATCATCGTTTGCTCAAAATCAACCCAAAGGTCTTTAATCAGGCTGAGGCCAGGACTCTGTGCAAGCTGGGCAAGTTCATCCACACCACATTCTCCCATCCATGTCTTGTTGGACTTTGTTTTATACACTGTTGCACAGAAATGTTGGATAAGGAAGCTGTAATTCCCAAACTGACAGTCCAAAATCTCTTGGTATCCGAAAACATCAACAATTCCTTTTTTTTTGGAGCTCAGGGGATAATATTTTAGACATTTTCAACTTTGTGTGTGTGCGTCAGTGGACAAATCAAGGTCCATAAAGACATGGATGAAATAGTTTGAGGTAGATGAACTTGACTAGTCTGCTCAATCCTGATCCCACCCCAGAACATGGCCTTATCATCCAACAACAGTGTGCAACGTCACAAATGCGCATCAGGAAAAATGGTCATAAATTTCCATAAAATCACTTAAACCTTGCGGAAAAGTTTTTCAGAAGAGTTTGAGATATTATAATTGTGGGGGGGGGGGTACAAATGTCATATTAAATGCTATAGATTAAGAATGTGATGTCACTTCAATTCTGATCTGAGTCAAGATAGGTGAGTGAATGCTTTTGGTAACATTGTGTATTTTCTGTCTCTACAAACCAAAGACTTGAGGTTTTTTCCTCATTGACAGCCCACAGTATATCATTCCTTCTGTGTGGAAAATGTTTTTTCACCTATGAAATCTTATTAACCATTGAAAGATTCTTGTCAAGAATACAAGTTCTTTAGAGACCGTAAATTTTCCAGCTGACACAGATTTGTTTTTGTGCTCTTGTACTTTTCAAGCTGTTTTTGCCTTGTGGAAAGGATTTTTACAGTACATCACACAACTATCCACAATGAGGTCTGTTTCCATTTCTACAGCCCACAATTTTAGTCTGTCTATCATTTATGACTGAGTATTGCCATGTGTCACCACCACGGCGCATCAAATGAAACTTTTAAAGTGTTGTGACGATGCTCTTTGTGTTCTTCAAGGTCTGTGAAGACACTTTGAAATCATCTTTGAAGCTTTCTTGCATGACTAAAGCGTATAATTTCTGAATACATTTTTAAATACACAGAAAACTGTCGGACGTAGCCATGGACCCTGTTCACACAACTGAGCAAGAGCAAGAGCAAGTATGACTTTGGACAGATCAAAAATAAATGTCATGGATACAATAATAAAATCAGACCAAAATGCAGCCCTATGGGGGAACAAACCAGTGCAATCTGTAGGCCGGTCCCAAGCCCGGATAAATGCAGAGGGTTGCGTCAGGAAGGGCATCCGGCGTAAAAACTGTGCCAAACAAATATGAGCGTTCATCTAAAGAATCCCATACCGGATCGGTCGTGGCCCGGGTTAACAACGCCCGCCCCCGGCACTGCTAACCTGCAGGGCGTCGGTGGAAATTCAGCTACTGTGGGTCGAAGACAAAGAAGAGGAGGAAACCGGATCCAGCGTCAGAAGAAAAAGAGGAATGCACAGAGCCTACAACTGAGTGTAGGGACTTTGAATGTTGGGACTATGACAGGAAAAGCACAGGAGTTGGTTGACATGATGATTAGGAGAAAGGTTGATATTCTGTGCATCCAAGAGAGCAGGTGGAAAGGTAGTAAGGCTAGAAGTTTGGGAGCAGGGTTTAAATTATTCTACCACGGAGTAGATGGGAAGAGAAATGGAGTCGGGGTTATTTTAAAGGAAGAGCTGGCTAAGAATGTCTTGGAGGTGAAAAGAGTATCAGATCGAGTGATGAGACTAAAATTTGAAATTGAGGGTGTTATGTATAATGTGGTTAGCGGCTATGCACCACAGGTAGGATGTGACCAAGAGTTGAAAGAGAAATTCTGGAAGGAACTAGATGAAGTAGTTCTGAGCATCCCAGACAGCGAGAGAGTTGTGATTGGTGCAGATTGTAATGGACATATTGGTAAAGGAAACAGGGGCGATGAAGACGTGATGGGTAAGTACGGCATCCAGGAAAGGAACTTTGAAGGGCAGATGGTGGTGGACTTTGAAAAAAGGATGGAGATGGCTGTAGTGAACACTTATTTCCAGAAGAGGGAGGAACATATAGGTGACCTACAAGAGCGGAGGTAGAACCACGCAGGTAGATTATATTTTGTGCAGACGATGTAATCTGAAGGAGGTTACTGACTGTAAAGTAGTGGTAGGGGAGAGTGTAGCTCGACAACATAGGATGGTAGTATGTAGGATGATTCTGGTGGTGGGTAGGAAGATTAAGAAGACAAAGGTAGAGCAGAGAACCATGTGGTGGAAGCTGAAAAAGAAGAATGTTGTGCGGCCTTCCGGAAAGAGGTGAGACAGGCTCTCGATGGACAACCGAAGCTCCCGGAAGACTGGACGACGACAGCCAAGGTGATCAGAGAGACAGGCAGGAGAGAGTACTTGGTGTGTCATCTGGTAGGAAAGGGGAGAAGGAGACTTGGTGGTGGAACCCCAAAATACAGGGAGTCATACAAGGAAAGAGATTAGCGAAGAAGAAGTGGGACACTGAGAGGACTGAGGAGAGGCGAAAGGAGTACATCGAGATGCGACGTAGGGCAAAGGTAGAGGTGGCAAAGGCTAAACAAGAGGCATATGAAGACATGTACACCAGGTTGGACACGAAAGAAGGAGGAAAGGATCTCTACAGGTTGGCCAGACAGAGGGATAGAGATGGGAAGGATGTGCAGCAGGTCAGGGTGATTAAGGATAGAGATGGAAATGTGTTGACTGGTGCCGGTAGTGTACTAAATAGATGGAAAGAATACTTTGAGAAGTTGATGAATGAAGAAAATGAGAGAGAAGGAAGAGTTGAAGAGGCAAGAGTGAAGGACCAGGAAGTGGAAATGATTACTAAGGGGGAAGTCAGAAAGGCACTACAAAGGATGAAAACTGGAAAGGCAGTTGGTCCTGATGACATACCGGTAGAGGTATGGAAGCAATTTGGAGAGATGGCTGTGGAGTTTTTGACCAACTTATTCAACAGAATACTAGCGGGCGAAAAGATGCCTGAAGAATGGAGGAAAAGTGTTCTAGTTCCCATTTTTAAGAACAAAGGGGATGTTCAGAGCTGTGGGAACTATAGAGGAATAAAGTTGATGAGCCACACAATGAAGTTATGGGAAAGAGTAGTGGAGGCTAGACTCAGGACAGAAGTAAGCATCTGCGAGCAACAGTATGGTTTCATGCCTAGAAAGAGTACCACAGATGCATTATTTGCCTTGAGGATGCTCGTGGAAAAGTACAGAGAAGGTCAGCAGGAGCTACATTGTGTCTTTGTGGATCTAGAGAAAGCCTATGACAGAGTACCAAGAGAGGAACTGTGGTACTGCATGCGTAAGTCTGGTGTGGCAGAGAAGTATGTTAAAATAGTACAGGACATGTATGATGGCAGCAGAACAATGGTGAGGTGTGCCTTAGGTGTGACAGAGGAATTTAAGGTGGAGGTGGGACTGCATCAGGGATCAGCTCTGAGCCCCTTCCTGTTTGCAGTGGTAATGGATAGGCTGACAGATGAGGTTAGACTGGAATCCCCTTGGACCATGATGTTCGCAGATGATATTGTCATATGCAGTGAAAGCAGGGAGCATGCAGAGGAACAATTGGAAAGATGGAGACATGCACTGGAAAGGAGAGGAATGAAGATTAGTCGAAGTAAAACAGAATATATGTGGGTGAATGAGAAAAGTGGAGGGGGAAGAGTGAGGCTACAGGGAGAAGAGATAGCGAGGGTCGACGACTTCAAATACTTGGGGTCAACAATACAGAGCAATGGAGAGTGTGGTCAGGAAGTGAAGAAACGGGTCCAAGCAGGTTGGAACAGGTGGCGAAAGGTGTCTGGTGTGTTATGTGACAGAAGAGTGTCTGCTAGGATGAAGGGCAAAGTTTACAAAACAGTGGTGAGGCCGGCCATGATGTACGGATTAGAGACAGTGGCACTGAAGAAACAACAGGAATCTGAACTGGAGGTGGCAGAAATGAAGATGTTGAGGTTCTCGCTCGGAGTGACCAGGTTGGATAGGATTAGAAATGACCTCATTAGAGGGAAAGCCAAAGCTGGATGTTTTGGAGACAAGATTCGAGAGAGCAGACTTCGATGGTTTGGACATGTTCAGAGGCGAGAGAGTGAGTATATTGGTAGAAGGATGCTGAGGATGGAGCTCCCAGGCAAAAGAGTGAGAGGAAGACCAAAGAGAAGGTTTATGGATGTGGTGAGGGAAGACATGAGGGCAGTTGGGGTTAGAGAGGAAGATGCAGGAGATAGGCTAAGATGGCAAAAGATGACACGCTGTGGCGACCCCTAACGGGACAAGCCGAAACGAAAAGAAGAAGAAGAAGGAGAAGAAGATACAATAATAAAATCAGTTGTCAATGAAGTTACCGTTCTTTTGTGTTTTAACAGCTAATTTGCTTCATGTGTTTTTGACTGCAATACATTTAATTTACTTTTTAAAAAAAGACTGATCTGTCCTGATGAGGTATGACTTGTGTTAGTGAGGTTTTTTAGCAACTTGATAGATTTACGGGAGCGACATGGTAAGGACCATTCCAGGGGCGTCAAACATACAGTAGGTGGTTCAGAACTGGCTTCAAGGCAGCCTGCAGGATGAATTTGAAAAATAGACATTGCTGTAGCTACCCTGGACATATTTGATGTGTTGGATGTACAGTGGAACCTCAGAATTCGAATGACTCATTGCTGGTACAAATGGGACTTTGGCTCAAAATATCATTGTCAAAAACGCCTCAAAGTCTGACCCAATTATTGGACCCCGAACACCAACGCAAAGCCGAAAGCACATTGAATGGGAAGCCAAGTCAAGTCGAGCGATGCCAAACATACACGGGACATTACTGAGACGAGCCACTGCCCAGTGCCCACTTCGAGTCAGGCAGTCGTAGCGTAAACACACACATTTGCAAGTGCTTCTTATAATTTTTTTTTTAATTTACCCATTCATGTATTTATTTATTTATTTGTTTGTTTGTTTGTTTGTTTGTTTATTTATCTTTTTACGTATTTTCCAGTAATTTCTTAGCCATGGGGCCAAAGAAAGACATCAGTGGTATCAGCAGTGAAGGAAAAAGGAAAGTTCTACAAGCCACAGTTTAATTAAAGAAGGTGATAATCATTAAGTATGACCATGGTGTGCATGTTACGGATCTTGTTAACTAGTATTGTATGGCTAAGTCGACTACATCGACCATCCTAAAGAATAAAACTGTAATAAAAGGCAGCTAGTGTTGCCAAAGGAGTGACTAACATTATAAAGCAAAGGCCACAGATAACACAGATTAATGGAGAATTAACCAGTCAAATTATGGAAGGTGACTTTGGCTTGACGCTTCCTTCTTCCATCTCTCCACATCAGTCCTATGATGCCAACACAACGTGATCAAAAAGGTAAATGATACACATTTAAGTTGATTTAAATTAATCCATTTTTTTATTGTTTAAATAGGGGGTGTACATGGTTTTACATAAATGGAAATTAAACTAGGAATTTACTATTTGGAGACTGGGAACGGATTAAACTCATTTACATGATTTCCTATGGAAAAAAATGTTTCAAAGGTTGTACACATCGGACTTTGAACATTTCACAAGAATGAGTTATGTTCAAAGTCGGAGGTTACACTGTAATATAATTTTGGACTGTTTGTGAAGCTGTAAATGCGCATAGGCTGCTGTAAATTTGTACTCTTGAGTCATGACTTGTGATTAGTTGAGAAAGTCAAGGGTGCAGATGTGAAGAAAGAAAGAAAGAAAGAAAGGAAGAATGAGACTAGATTGTTTCTATTTTTGTGTGTTTATTTTGATTTGATCTATTTGATGTATGTTTTTTCTTATGTTAGCAGTAAAATGTAAAATTTTTGGTTTCTGTATTTTATGTGAATCACTTTTTCTGTGAAACGGGAATCTATTTAGTGAATTACCATCAGTTTGAATTTGCACGTTTTGTTCTTAAATGTCACTTAAAAACAATATAAGAGATTGGCATCTACTAGTAGTGAGCATAATTTTGCCTTAAAAATGTCAAGATAGTTCAGATAGTAATTTTTTGTTTACTGTCCTATGGTCATTTAAATCTAATGCATTTGTTATTTGCCCAAGCCTTACATTACTTTTACATGACAGTGAAATGTTATGTTCATTTCTTCAGTACAAAATAAAAAAAACGCACGTATTGACAAATGAAGACCATTTTTGGCATTTTCATTTTTTGGGGCAGATGTTGTTTAACTTTACCTTATGTGAAGAGGTTTGGATTTGGCTAAATCTGCCATCCACTACATACACCCAGTGGTGAAAATGTGGTGTAGTCACGCAACCCTAATTGCGGGTGCTATAAATGACTCCACCCAATGTGTCTTACATAATTGTTGCCACTACTTTGCCATTGTTGGGCACTAAAAGATGAGCACAGCATCGGAGTGTGATTTTGCCAAAAATCGACAATATATTTTTCAGAAGTGCTTCCAAGGAACATTGTTCTAGATTTGAATGAGGATGTAGGAATTTCCCTGCTCTTATTAAAGCACGGCTATGATGTTGTGGTGATTTTGGAAGCAAATTATACATTTAAGAAACAGCCACAATCTTTGAATGAAAAGCATGTTTAAGGAATTCAGGTTTTGGGCTCCTTATGCAGTGATGGATGTTACAAAAAGTATTTATTGTTTTGAATCTTCCTTTTCTGTTTGAAATTATCCCCCAAAATATCCCTTTGATTTTGTTCCAGTGTATTTGATGTAAATATAATGCAACAAAGTTTGGGAGCACTAAAAAAAAAACTCTCTTACGTAAACGCCTCGAAATGGACAAAAATTGCCCAGGACATAGGCACTGTGGGGTGAGAGCTGAAGCTCATATGGAGAGATGTACGGACCTTTGTGAAAAATAAAGACTTTGCATACCTCAGGCACACACAAAGGGTTGCAAGTGGCCCACCAGCTACTTAACTTAAGAAGTCACAAGTTTGGTGAGGAGTGTGGCATAGATTCAAATACAGGTAAGTGACTGTGTCGGGTAGTGGGTTTCAGATTTGAGCATAAAGTCTATAACCTTAATAAAAACGTGAAACAAAAAAATTTTTCAGAAAGGTTTATTGCTCATTTTCTATTTGAAACCATGCCAGGATAAATACAGTATATTTGATAGCTTTCTGGAACTCGCTTATATAATATCATAAGTATGTTGATCAATAATTGAGATTATATTCAAACTTCAACTGCAACAGGGTTAGGGTTTAATCATACTAGATTGCTTGGATTTATAGAGCAGGGTATCAAACTCAAGCCACATTGTAGTCATCGTCTCCCAGAGAGGGTCATTATGACTGTGAACTCATATAAATGTATTATTGCCTTATTATTCCATCCACACAACAAACTGATAGATAACTAATTTTGAAATCAGAAGTCATTATAAACTAGTCAAATATTATTGAATTAGTTTGGTGACAAAAAAATGCTTGCAATAGGTCGTCATCAAGTCTAGACAATTTTCAGTTTTGGTATTTTATCACAAAACATTAACGATGTACATGACTTGATGGCCATCCACATAAAATGATGATGTGGCCCAGATCTCGCCCCTGGGCCTTCAATTTGGTACCTGAAAAAGCACTTACCTCAATGAAAGAATCTCCAGGTGCACACTTTTTTTCCCTTTGACTTCAATGAGAGAATATGGGGCATATTTTAAATTAGTGTATACAAGATATACAAATCAAGAATATCAGAATATATGCTCCAGGGACACTCCTGGAACAGAGGTTACTCCAATTTCTCTCAATGTGCAGTATTGTGCACAAGAGAACAATGGCAAGAATTAAAGAGTATGTGAAGGCAATTACTTCCCACTTCCCAAGAAGAGTTGAAACGTTGCTTTAGTCTAAACAAATTGGAAGCGGGATTCTTAAAATGTCTTTGTTATTCTTGAGGCCCCAACGCTCCCAAAATGGAGAGCTAAAATTGCAAAATTTATGACAAACGATCTAATTCCAACACTGAAACCTCTACAGTACACAGCAATGACATTGAAACTGATGTGCTAAAACTGATATCTAATTCATTATTAGTTTTCATCTTACGTTTGGCTACTCCAGACTTGGGTCACGGGTGTGCTGGAGCCTATCCCAGCTATCTTCGGGCAAGAGGAGGGGTGCACCCCGAACTGGTCACTAGCCAATCGCAGGGCATGTATAAGCAAACAACCATTTGCACTCACATTCATACCTACTGGCAATTTAGAGTTTTCAATTAACTTACCATGCATGTTTTTTTAATTTGGGAAGAAACTGCCGTGAATGACCGGGCATTCAATGTCAGCAGGTACCCTTGGTAAAAACAGAATAAAAAGAATGGTGGTTTGTATGGATATAGATCAATAAGGTATCTAGAGATATTTAAGTCATCATTGGTTTTCACCAGCTCATTCTGTATTTAACAAGGGTACCCACGAATGTTCAACAGTCCAGTCACTCACGGATCACATGCGTTCTCTTCCACTTTTTGAGTATTTGCGTCGCATTTATAGGGAATAAAATGAGCCTCTTCGATTGGACAGCATTGATGTCAGATGAGATGAATCCCACACCAGCTCAGTCACATTTTCCCCAATGGGGATGTGGTTTTTCCATCCTGAGTGGCTAAGGATATGCCCAGAAAAGACTATCTCATCAGTTCTGTAGCTCTCCATTATACTCAAAATGATGAACACAATTTTCGTTGTGTGACTTTCATATGTCATCTCATTCCCTCAAATTTATCTGTGTGAGTTCTCTTCGTGGACAGACACTCTCGAGATCTGCTGTAGACGACTCGCAGAACTCTTTTCTGCTCCAACTTTTGTCTTATTTAATAATTAAAGAAAAACGGTTCATCCTTTATTTCTTGTAGGACACTCTAACCTCTGAGGATGGAGTTGCTTATCCAATAAGGTTGATGAAATCCTTTTTTTTTTTTTAAAAAAAACAAAACTTATGAGTCAGGATCTTCTGTTCTGGTTGGCACATCTGTCTCATTGCTTTGTGCTGCTAAAACCATTGTCGCTGTCCTTCGGTCCAATTGTTCAGTGCATATTGTCTGATTAGGCAACATATTGTTTCAGCAATCAGTTCCACTGTATGCGTCTAATTGTATAAGTGTCCAATTTATAATCTAGTGTGATAGAGATCTCTGCAGAGGACATTGGAGGGAATAGAACAGATAGAATGATAGTACTGAGAGAAAGGAAGACCTGACTGCTATCTTTTTGTCAGGGGGCCCTGGCTGACTAATCGGCAGTACTTAATTATCCGCTCATTATTCAGCAAATGGGAGAGGCCATTGCAAGTGGGGTTAATAGAAAGCAGCTGTTCTCTTTGTCTTTTTCTGCAGTCTGTCATTTTTTAGATATGCAGTGATATGCATGTCCATGTCCATTTTCTTACTGTAGTACAGCGAACCTTGTCAGACAGCTGGATTGCGGAGATTAAGGGCATTTAAATTGTATCAAGCTTTAAAGTGATGCACTAGTTTAACCCTTAACCAAAGAATAGTCAATAATGTTACCTTCAGGAGAGAACATGCAGAAACTGTTTTAGCAGGAATGGCAGCACATAAACATCACTGAAGTTTTCCTGATTGATAAGCATGTTTCCACAGTTCGTAGTTCAGAATGGCTTCTACAAGAGACACTGTTTAGGCATATGCTGTGAACTGGACTTTTCCACTTATTACATTCTGCAAAGACTTGTCTGGCCTTTTCTTAGCATCTTCTGTTGGCTGCTCTCGAGATGGATTTCTGGTATTCAAACCATCTGATGAGTTAAGTTATGATACATAGTAAACTTGTAGTGAATTGCAAGATTGATGTGGGAGATAAGGGATCTAAGCCAAGTCTTCGATTATTAATGAAATGATTAAGAACTGCACCTGGATAGTTTAGACATCAGATGGTATTTATTGAAAACAGCTATGTTAGCATGTCACATAGAAGCTTCCTGGGCTGTGGAATGTGGTCCTCTCGTCATATTGCTGTTTCAGCATCAGTCTGAAGTCATTTGTGACGCTAACAACTTCACAAATTATTGTCAGGTTTCACCGTCTTGCATACTCATCATCTTTTGGTTCTGGTGTACCTCCTTCCTCCCCCTCAGCTCAATCAAAACATCTGAGAATACACCTTTGCACCATTTAGAAGGCATGTGTGTGTGTGTGTATACATGTGCGTATGTAAGCGTGTGTTTGTGTTAATGAAAATGACAAATCCACTCAAGCAACCTCGCTCAGTCCGAACTAGAGCTGACAAACAAATTAAATATGCATGCCTTGCAATTTGTTTAATATTTTCCTCCTCCAGATGCATTTCCACGTAAAGACACTACAGTGCAGACAAAGTAATATGTAGACACCTACTGGCCATAACATTGGGTACCCCTGCACAATAAAATAACTTCCCCAGAAATCCTGACCTTACAAAAATGAAGTTGTTATTTGAGTCTGCTAGTCGTTACTGTAATTTATCACTATCATTTTTGTTGTTATAATTTTGAGGTGGTATGGAACTGTACTGCATCATAATTGCATTTGTTTTCACTGTAAGATAACTAAATATTAGGTATTCTTTTAACACATCCATCCCTCCAATTTCTTAGCCACTTATCCTCATGAGGGTCAAGGGAGTGCTGGAGTCAATCTCAGCTGTCATTGGTAAGGAGATGGGGCACACCCTGAACTGGTCGCCAGCCAATTGCAGGGCACATGGAGACAGACAACAGTCGCACTCACAATCACACCTAGGGGCAATTTTGAGTCTCCAATTAATGCGTGTTTTGGGGATGTGGGAAGAAACTGGAGTGCCTGGACAAAAACAATGCAGGCATGGGGAGAACATGCAAACTCCACACAGGCAGGGCCAGGATTTCAACCCCGGTCCTCAGAACAGTGAGGCCAACGCTTTACCAGCTGTGTCACCATGCCCCCTTTTTAACAAGATACACTGTATTGTATTTATTTTATTATTTTATGATTATGTTTCTCATGAAATTAAACTTAAATACCAAAGTATAATAAAGCGCATAATTATTTTTATACATTTGAATAAAATAATTCCTCTGATGGCCACATTAACATTCATCCACTGCTTATCCTTTTCATCATCACGAGGTGCTAGAACCTCCCTGCTGACTTTTAGCAAAAGGTGGACTATACCCTGAACTGGTCGCCAGTCAGTCGCAGGTCAGGCGACACTAATACTATGTGGGATAACACTGATTATAGTTTTTGGATTGATATGGTTTTCCCATTATTGCTGTAATTTCTCGATCTCCGATACAAAACTGATAGTCAATTATTTATCCCAATCTGAAGAATGATGCTTGACCTCACAGTAGAGCATTACAATAATAGGTTGTTGGAAAACACAATAGAATATAATGTAATTGAATTGTCTATATTGCTAATGTTTCAAATGTTTGTGTATGTGCTGTGCGTCTTTGTGTGTATGTTGTTACTTTGTATACAAAAGCGTTTACATAATTGATGAGTATGATAATGACACAATCTGGTGCTGGGCTTATGTGGGTATTTGTTTGCACACTTGGGTATAGGACTGCCGTAGGAGCTGGATGTTCCGGGGCCAAGGACACCCATCATCGTGGCACTGACAGTTGACCATTGACAGCACGTCGTTCCATGGCAGAGAGACAGTGGGACACACAGACAAGTAGACAGACATGCTGACAGCATATGGTGCAAGACAGCAGACCTGTGGGCCCATGTGCACGGAAGAAAAAGTGTTATTCATCCATCGCTGTTATGTTCTTTGCCTCTGACTGGCTACTGTCGCTATCCTCCCCCGTTGGCATATGCTATGTTTGGTTGGCTGTGTTCCACATGCCACTCTGATGCCCTCGGCACTGCTGTAGCTCCATGTCACCTGTGCCACTCTGCTTTCTCTCTGCAGCCGCCTGCTCACGCTAGATAAACTAAAGATAAGTTACAGAACATATGATCACAAACATTAAGAAATAAAACACTCAAATGCACTTGAAGGAAGACACTTGACACACAAACATGGTTCTACAATTGAGGAATGTACAGTCACGCAAAAAAATATTGGCACCCAGGGTGCCGATTTATTTGAGATTGATTATAAAAAGGTACAGTATAGTGTAATATGCTTTACTATCTGACATGGAATCAGACTAATTTGTTCCTGCTGTAGGTCAATGCCGAAATTATTTCTATTTGCTAAATGCCAGAATAGAGTCAGCCAATCTCAGCTATCTTAGTGTCTTTGAGGCGGGGTACACCTTGAACTGGTCACAATCATTCACACTCACTACGTTGCATCCTTTTGGGATGTGGGATGAAACAGAAGTACCCAGAAGGAACCTACACAGGAACGGTGAGAACATCCAAACTCCACAGAGGCAAGGCCGTATTTCAACCCAGGTCCGCAGAACTGTGAGGCAGACGTGCTAACCAGTCAAACACCATGCCACGAGAGTAGCATTTATTTAGACAAATATATATAATAAATGCAAAAAAATTATATATGCAATACTGTACAGTGGTACCTTGGAATACAAGTACCATAAACCATATTACGAGATTTTCTCTAAAGCAAAAATTTCTGTACATGCATGCATGCATATATAACATGCATACAACAGAATAGCTCTTTGTTCATCTAAACAGGCTGAGATTGAATGCAAAGTGAATCTGTGAGTAATTTGCTATAAGATCATCATTATTTGAGTTGAGAATATACTTTTTGTGGAATTTGTTGTTTAGTGTTTGCCATGAGATTTTTACAAAATAAGGAAAATATATGCCTTGGCGCATACACAGAATCAGATTGTCGTGTCTGCACAAAGTTGTAAAATACATTGTAAGACCGTTTGGATTTTTCATCTAATACCTTCCAAACTAGGCCTGGCTTTGAATAATTAGTCATATTTAAAACTCAGTCAATTGTCATGTAGTGTATCAAATTAAAAGCTATTTGTGTGTGCACGAGTGAGAGACAGAAGAAGCAGAAGCACAGAGCTTCAGGTTGCATACAAACTGGGCACCTAAGCAAAAAACAGAACAAAAAGACTGTTATCTGGTCCGTCAAAAGAGCACATTGACATGTATGCAGTGTAACTCCAGGCTACACTTTCATTCGCTCGCTGTGGTGTTGACTAACTCTAGCGGGCCACGTACAACATCACACAGAAGCCATGTTTTCAGTCTTCTATGGAAACCCCATTAACCTACTAAGCGCCAAACAACCATACGCCCTATACGTGAATGACAACTGTCATTGTCCAAGCAACCATTTTGTCATCATCTGTCAAACTCTAAGCAATAACTGATCCATGCAGGTGAACCCAAGCTAATCCACAAATTCTCAGAACAACTATAGCACAGCTGAACATATGCACAGTTGCACACACACACATTTAGATGAGTCACTTAGCTTGGTGGGTGGGATGGAGCACACCTGACCCCGCTCCAACACTACAGGCTTTCTATTTAGGCGCTTGCGTACACATGCACATACCTCCATCACATATTCAGCCACAATCTGACAATGAGCTGCAGTTAGTCTACCACACCTGACCCCCGGTGAAACTCTCGGTTGGCCAAAGGAATCTGTGGAGAGTTAATTGGATCAGCTGTTAGTTGGGGAGGCCAAATGTTTGATGGGCATGAGCCAGGATAGACTGACTAGAGGCAGAATAATAAATGAGGTGTGCTGAGTGAAAAACAACTCAATAAGGTACACTCAGCAGACGTTCGATACACTTGCACAATCTAATGACATCCGATGCAGTTCAGGCCTTGCAGAGATTTGATCGACACTCTCATAGCAAGGGATTACTTAAAAATGTTGTTTTGTTCATACTTGCATGTTTAAATGTATAGTTTATGACTGGTAAAAACATAGCAATCAGAGAGAGAGAGAGAAAGAGAGAGAGAGAGTTTTAATTGTCCATCCATCTATGATGTTCAAAAGAACAATCCATACTTACAGTATATATTACATATAACATGAATACATAAAACAATGTGCATTATTATCTAAGTAAAGGCATATTTTTTGCTTGCGAGAGCTCCTGCCGTGGATGTTATCTGACGTGCTGGCGTACCTAATGTTGTGGCCAGAAGTATCCTGTTTGCCGTAAACAGATTAAGATTCAGATGAATTAAAAACCCAACAATTACTGTCAGATGGAATCAACTCACAATATGGATCTATTGTAAATATTGAATAAAAACAAGATAGATAGATAGATAGATAGATAGATAGAAGATAGATAGATAGATAGATAGATAGATAGATAGATAGATAGATAGATAGATAGATAGATAGATAGATAGATAGATAGATAGATAGATAGATAGATAGATAGATAGATAATAGATAGATAGATAGATAGATAGATAGATAGATAGATAGATAGAGATAGATAGATAGATAGATAGATAGATAGATAGATAGATAGATAGATAGATAGATAGATAGATAGATAGATAGATAGATAGATAGATAGATAGATAGATAGATAGATAGATAGATAGATAGATAGATAGATAGCCAAAACCCATCTTGGCTCCTCTCACTTCAGCCATGGCCAGGCACGGCTGGTCCCTTGTATAACCTTGTCTCTGAACGGGAGATTTATCAACCAGT
Source organism: Syngnathoides biaculeatus (assembly GCF_019802595.1). NCBI lineage: Eukaryota > Metazoa > Chordata > Actinopteri > Syngnathiformes > Syngnathidae > Syngnathoides > Syngnathoides biaculeatus. Next base: position 24,079,782 of record NC_084644.1, on the reverse strand, counting down.
TAGACAAGTGGATATGAAAAACATTGGATCAAGGATTGCTATTGAAAGATTATATAATCAATTTTATTTATAGATATGTTCATTGAAATGACTACTGTATACCTGTGGGCAGTAAAAAGTCGTTAGATAAGAAACATATTGATGATTGAAAATGTATGGATCAGTAAAAGTGCTCTTTTGCTTCAGTTCAGTTTCTGTCTTCTTAAAATTCCACATTTTGCTTAACAGAAAATCTCCACATTTTTTTAAGTGACAGCATCAGCTCACAGAGCAGCTGACAAATAGCTGAGGCAGCTTCTCAGACTTCTCACTCTGATGAATCTGTATGGATGAAAGTTATCAAACTCAACAGCGGACAACTTGGCATATGATATTAATCTGTTATTTTCCAAATTACAATGATGATCTCAAAATAGTGAACATGTTATACATGACATATCGGAAGAAAAATGTGCCATACTGTATGTCATGATGACTATGTAAGGGAAGAAGGACAAATCAAGCATACAAAGTATCAATTATAGGTCCGTGATATTTTGATGTCCAAAATATATTGATACAAGACAGTGGCAGATAATGAAACAATTATTTTTTCTAAATAGGCAATGGTGCTTTCTGGTATGTGCAATATGTGTGCCCACAGTACTGTATTGATGAGGGAATGGCAATGCAACCAACATTCCCCCTCCCTTCTGAAAAACATGTTGCCTGAATTGGTTCTATTGGCATAATGGCATCTAAAATATTGGCACATTTACCTGGAGAATTTGTGCCCCTCGCCATTGTAAGGGGTCTTCAAGGATTTTGCTAATAAACGCTTGACCAACTGGTTGTCAATCACTGGGAAGTTTGACATCTATGTTTTTCTTGCTTTCCCAAGTGATTAATTAAAAATATATTCACCGATGTTGACGGCTTTAAAAGTAAAATAACCATGTTAACTGGGAGGGCTGGAAGTGAATGAGTTTTTAAAGCATAAGCTAACCAGCGAAGGGGGTCTCTTTGTTGCTTGATAATTGACAATTGCAAGTTGCGATGTTAACTGCGTTCTATTCCAGTCCAACTGAATTGACAACAACATCAAATAAAGAGTAAGTATTCTTTGAAAAATATCAGGAGGTTGTGGAAGGGCTGCAGAGCATGGAAGGGGGCAGCAAATGGAGTTTTTTCCACAAGCTAGGAGCACCACTGTGCATAACCCATATGGAAAAACTTATTTAAATCAATTAGTCATCTTCTATTCTGTATGTTGCCAGTAAAGGAATGACATTGAGGCCTACTGTGCACCTTGATTATACACAAATAGGTCATGACACTCATATTCTTCCCTCCTAGCTCAGGCTGCCACATACCATTACAGCATATGAGCTGAGAAAAAGTATTTTACAAAATGTAAGGCAATGACATATGTATGACATACATATGCCCAAATACTGTACACTATTTTCATAACAGCAATGAGTCTATCACTCAATCGAAAGTAGCCCTACTTACAACTACATGCAGTTGACAGACATGTCAGCTCTCAGTTTATTCATCATAATTCCGCCATGACTAAGTGCATCTCGAGCTTCTATAGTCGCAGAGTTTGCAGCATGTCAATTTTTTAAACCCTCAGTTCACTTTAGCCTCTTTTGCACAGAGATACCGCATAATGCTGGCATCAAAGCTGGAACAGAAAATCCGGCAATAAGATGCCTCTGCTTTTGATACAAAACCCCGAGAAGGCAGGATATTACTGTTATATTGTCTGTTTTTACACAGCAAGTCAACACAATGGAATCAGGAAATTCATTTTTAATGCAGAACCATGTATGAAAATTAACATTTACACAGTGCCTAAATAAGACGGTAATACCAAACAAAAAAATACAGCTACTGTATATGACAATTCAAATGACGCAAATGTCATTGATGACAGAGTACATCGATATAAATCAGAATGTCATGAATATGATGAATGCATGAATGGATCTATATATCCATTCGTGCATAATAGTGTATTTGATGATGATTTCGTTGTCTTGGATGTTGGGAGGAGTTTAGCAAGAGTTAGCTGACCAGCCTACACAGAGCGTGTGTGGGCGTTTTTGTATCCACAAAGCTGTGTTTTCACGTCCTTGCCAAATCTGATGAAGTTTTGAGTGTTGGGCCAACCTAAGCTGCTGCTAAAGCTTCTTGCATTGGAGAGTTGCCTGTCTGAAAGGTTGACATCCAAATGAGCGTCACACGACAACTACTGTTGAAGTGGCACACTGCCTTGTGTGACGGCGAGTGACGGAGTCAATATTCCCCCTGTGGCCACACGTGCCATCTCATCAAAAATAATGAGCGGTTGGGGGTTTTTTTTTGTTTTCTTTTGTTTCAAAGACCGCATAGTTGTCAATCCAAACATTAGCCTACAGCAGAGCAGAATACATGGTTGGTCTTCAACCTTGGGCTCAATGTCACTACTAGCAGCTTCGTATTGCTCGAGCCATCAGCACAACCACCCCCACCATTTTTGTGTTTGAGTTTCTCAGCAGGGGGTTGTACTTCCAGAGATATGCGAGGTTGGTGTGTGTGTGCATAGTGGGCTACGTGTTGTGTGTGTGTGTTTATGTGTTTAGCCTTTCGGCTACTCTCAGGATGTGTTAATGTGATAATTGAGTATTCCGGATTCTGCCTGCAACTATGTCACCATGCACACAAACACTTAACACCACATGCATCCTTACAGCAAACTTGGCTCAGAATAGCTTTCGTGTGTGTGTGTGTGTGTGTGTGTGTGTGTGTGTGTGTTTGCCTTAGCTGTACTGACTCATTGGTCATGGCCCAAATAGAAATTGTTTCGTCTTCCTTTTTCTCGTTATGGGGATGTAATATTTTCTCTGTAGTGGCTCAGTGAACGTGAAATATGAATAAAAATCACCACACATTCCATACTTTTATATCAAGTTAATGTGAGAGAGGCCCTCTACGGCAGTCTAAATAGAACCTTTAAATGTATATTGGACCAATTCATATACATTGCTTGCATGGTTTCTCCTTTTATGCAAAAATAAGAAAATGTCACAATAATGATTTTCAAGCATGTGAAAACATATCATCAACAGCTCTCTTCATCATCATATTGCTGATCTTATCGCTATTTACAGTACTTGCATTAAATGGGTACAAGTTCCTTCAGAGAGGGTTGGCTGCACAGACTCTAAGATACGCTAAATATTGTATTGACCGTGACCGCAATATAAAACGATAATAGTAACCTTTTGAAAGGTTATCACGGTTTATCAGAAAACCATAAACCGTTTCATCCCTACTTAGCAGACACACACAGCTAACTGAAGTCAAGAATCCTCCCATTTGAGTAGCACCAGAAGTAGTCTGGCTCGGATTCAGCACAGCAAGAAACTGAAGAATTGAAGTGTTGAGAAGCCGGAAGGCCAGAGATTTTATTGGAAAGTTGAAAGAAAACATGACAGATGAACCAGAAATTCACTCTCTGGCTTTTAGTATCGATCACTTCTTACACATTCACAAACACACACTATATGTGAGGCGAATCAATGAGCACACACACACACACACACACACACGTTTACACTGGCTGTAGCCCAAGTAAATCTTATATTACTGATCATTATTTTTAGTGCACGTGAGCTTTGTGTGTATGCAGGGGAAAACTGGAAGTTGTTTGATTTTTTTTTTTTTTCAAACTGCTGGGCAAAGAAGGGGGTGGTGTAAAGAGGAGGAGAGAAGGAGGAGAAGAGGCGTTGACAAGACGTTGTCGAAAAGCGAAGAGAGGAGGGGATTAGGGTTGGTGGTTCGCTGTCGAACCAGCATCGATACAACGGTGGCATTTGCCTAATCCCTTGGTAATGGCAGCTTAGCGGCCTCCTCGGACACACAAACACTCTGTCGGCCTCCACCTCCTCCTCCGCTCGGCTCCTCTCGTCTCCTTTCTTGCCCCGGTCCGTCGTCATTTACATAACATTAGAAACATTAAGGCGGTCCCAACAAGGCCCTATTATGTGCGTGTTGGTTTTGGGTCCCATAGCATCGGGCCCTGGGCTTTGGAAAGGAAAGGAGCAGAATGAGTCCGGACATCACAGAAACGTGTCCACTGTTTTGTCTGCTGGAGATGGTTTGTGTGTTTGTAAAGGACTCAGTGAAAGGAGGCAGAGGAGAGACTGACAAATGAAGTCTTTGCCAACTGATCTAATTGCATGTGTGTCCAAAAAGTCACCCAAAGCCTCTGAAAAATACACATACTGTACTTTGTGGGGTTTGATTTATTTTCACTAATTAATTAGTTGTCTAACATAAAACAGTACATACTGGAGTTCAAGAAACAAGACAAAAATAAACAGATTGAGGTTGTTTCACAAAATGAATTACAAATATCTACCGCATATATATAATATTATATATTTTATTCACAGGTGGCCTTCATCGATAAAAATAAACAGTAGTGTATTACAAAATGTTATTGTTTATAAAAATATATAGTAATATCAATGTTGGTATTCTGCAGAAATGTAAATTACTGTATTTTTACTCACATGTCCCCTGAGGAGAATGTGAACTCACACTCCAATGTTTACTACATGTTGCAAAAATAAGACAAAAACAAAAAAGAACACATAGAACAAGATGACACACATCCAGTGATGCAAAGAGAGATTGTGCAAAGAGGGCTGTGCCACTCGAATTGGGGTGGAAGGGAAGACGCCTTGCTCAAAGGCCCCTCAACAACATGCAGACTAGCATGTTTAAAACATGTAGTTCCCAATTCCTTTGACATTTTTGTCCACGATGGGTCTTGAACGCAACTCCGAGAAACAAGACTTTTCAAAATGTGCTACTAACTTGCGACTCTAACAAGTGTATAATTGATATATTATGATATAACTCTGGACAATGCACTCGTGGATTATTACATGATGTATTAATTAAAACTGTCACAAAGAAATATACATCCAACACTGAAAACTTTTGACTCTCTACTGTCTGAAATGTCTACCAAAATAGACTGTCGTTTGAAATACTTTTAGCTGTACGATGAACATTTGATTTAATATACTTTTAAGCAGCCATGTTTTTAAACATTTATCATAAATAGTATTCAAATCCAAAATGAGGTTGTCTTTCATTTCACTACAGGCTAAATATGAGCCTTAGCAGCAAAATAATTGTACTTGCAGACACTCTTTTCAGATGTGTATAAGTTTGCCCTTGCTCATTTTCATTTGGCCCCATAGAGCTGAGCGTTCCATTGGCTTCAAAGCCGTGTGCCGAGCTCAGTTGGGGGCCTTCAAAGCTGCCTTCTCTGTCGGCAGGTTTAGGCACAGAGAAGGCTTCTTGTTCTTCAAGGATTTGGCTGACAAATAACGTTGAGCTGAGGCTAAGGCAACGAGCTTCCACGCTGACAGGACGGTCGTTGTACTAATGTGCTTCGAAGCAATTTCTACGTTTACCTTGGTGAGTACATCTTTTGCTTTGTTGTGCTTTTATTTTGTAAAAATACATTTCCCAGCAGAATTTCCATGCGGATATATATATATATATATATATATATATATATATATATTTTTTTTTTTTTTTTTTTTTTGCCACATTACGTACATGTTTGCCTATAGCTCAGTTTATTTATGTGTGGTGTGTGGAAATGTGTAGCTCCTGATGGATTTAAGCTAACACCTTTTTCGATGTGGTGGTTTACGTGGAGTGGAGCTATATTTTAATGGTGGCTTTTGGATTCCAAAATAAAATGGAATATTATAAGTTATTTAAGGCATTACACTGTTTAGTTGTAAGATTGTTTTGTTTATGAAAATGTCACATGGCATTGATCAGGCTTGTAGTAGTTCTTTTCACACTTAAAGTGACCATTGATATGTCATGTCTGAGTTAAACTGTGAGAGGAGGCAACAACTGGTTTCTCAGTGTGAAAAAAACCCCAAAACAAAACAGGGAGGAAACACAAGCCTCCTCAACTCAATAATTACAATAGAAAAATGGTATTCGTGGAATGTCCATCCATCCATTTTCTGAGGCACCTATCCTCACAAGGGTCACAGGAGTGCTGGAGCCTATCTAAACTATCACCGTGCAGGATGCAGGGCACACCCTGAACTGGTTGCCAGCCTATTGCAGGGCACATGGAGACAGACAACAGTCGCACTCACGATCACACCTACGGACAATTTAGAGTCTCCAATGAATGCATATTTTTGGGACGTGGGAGCAAACCGGAGTGCCCGGAGAAAACTCATGCAGGCACGAGAAGAACATGCAAATTCCACACAAGTGGGAAAGGGATTGAACCCTGGTCCTCAGAATTGTGAGGCCAACCCTCCAATCAGTTCCTCCACTGTGCCCATTTATGGAATAGAATATGGAAATCATGATGTAACATTGCAGTAATACAGAGTATTAGCATGTGGCAGATCGTGAAATGTAAATAAATCTGATGTTCATATTTGCAAACATGTCCATGTCCACTACATACGGTTTGTAGTTCTAACAATAATTATATAACTATAATGAATATTATGAAATGATGATCATAACTCTTTAAACATGCACTTCCTACTATGACCTCATCAACATGAATGATGTGGCAACTATATTGCAATTGTTTCAAATGATCAAGCAATTAAATATAATGCTCTTAGCCAAAATACATATTTTTTAAACGTCTCTTTACAAACAGTTTTTTTCCCAATTTGTAAAAAATATGATACAGAGCATTCCTTGAAAATGGATCACCAGTTGACCATTAACTATCATCATCATCATCATCACAACGATAGTGGGTTGTATTTTTTAACAGACTTCATGAAATAAACGATCTCAAAGTGTAAGTGCAACATCAAAAGACAGCATTAAAAGCTTGGCCACTCTTAAAGAAAACTTAAAAGAAACAAAGCTAAGCACAATGACCCCAAATGGAATTGACCAAATGTTTTTATAGAGAGGTTCATTTTAAGCCTTTTTAAAAAGCATTCACAGTCTGTGGAGCGCTTGGATGATCAGGTAGAGCATTTCACAGACTGGGGGCAGCGGAGTCAAGGACACATTGCTTGGCCCTCAGAGGTTTGAGAAGGTTGGCCTGTCTAGAGCAGAAGCGACTAAACCAGTAAGATTTTTGTTTTTCTGTGTGTGTGTGTATGAAGGGTCTGCGGGTGAACGTTTACACAAACAAACACATCTAGGCCTGTGTTGCACTACAAGGACCTTCTGCTGACCAATGGGTGTTAATTTATTTTTACTTTACAAATTTAATACAGGATCAAATAAGTCATTCAAATTCCAAATCTGTAATCGTCCCATCTTTCTAGCAGTGTTTCCAAAAGGCCACATCAAGTCAACCTTAACAATCTCCAGAGATCCAGTTGATAGTGCATTTATTATTGTACTTTTAGTTTGCAGTACAGTTAGGGCACCAAAATAGATTACAATTTTGTAACAACATGAGATTTTAATATGATACCCCATCAATAATAGAGCGGATCGTTGTTATCTTGTTGTTGTTATTTAAAACAAACCTTAGATATCTTAGATAATGAACGTAAAGTTTTGAGTAATTCTGTTTAATCGATACATGCGTGTTAAATTCAGCAATGAAATGTGAATCCTGCTGAATTTGACATGTGTAAAAATATTTGAATGCAAGGGTTTATGGATCATATAATTTCTATTATGTCATTATGTCATGGTAGTGCAGTATCTATTGTTACAATAAAAAAATAAGGTATTTCTGTAGTATCTGTGTGTAAGTTAGAAATATTTTAAAACGATTAGCTACAAGCACACAGTAAACAATGACGATGAAAATATATTTATCTTCATATCTAAAAAAATGCATTAGTGTGTTACTCATTATTATATGTATTATGTACTGTTTAGTGTATTAAAGATATTTACAGAGTAAGTGCATGCATTGTTTATGCATGGACGAGATTACCAAGATAGTACAATGTATGGAAGGAATAAAAATACACATTCAGTGCAATATTGCAGTCTAAAACAACATTATATATGGTGATGTTAACATATAGTTGCCTACATTGTGTATATAGAGTATTTGTGTAGTTTTACAATATTTAATAAATGTGTTTTTTTTTATAGCCGATTAAAGATCTTTCTTTTATATTCTGCACCTCAGCAAGCTGCTCGCCTCATTTTGTTGGAAACTTGAAAAAAAAATCACAAGTAGGGAAATATTATGAGAAAATTTGACATTCCAGTATACTGTATGTGCTTCTCCATATCTTGCTGTCTTCAGTTACATATACACTATATTGGGACATATTATAGCTATTTTTCTTCAATTATATCAGCTGTCTCATAATCAATTTATTGTTGGCCAAATATTGCGATACCATCATAATGTTATTCAACGTTAGTTGGCTGCTGTGGAGTAGAACTGCTGCAATTCGCTCGTATAACTTAGTGATGTAACCAAAATCCTCACATCTCAACACGACGCAGTACTGTTTATCCCCAATAGTAAATGTATGGTTAAAAAATGGCCTTTTGACTCTTGCAATCAAAAGTTTTATCATCCTTATGAAGGCAAGTGGATAAAGGTGTACATAATGAAGTGTCTGGAGGCTGCGTTATTTAAAACAAAAACAAAAAAAAAAGAAAGAAAGAAAAGCACCAGCTACTGTAGATGCTTCTTTGTGATAGCGGTTAGCGTCACTTTAGTTCCTGGAGTCATCACACGTTGACACATACTTTTGTAGTATCCTGTTCTTTTTTTTTTTTTTTTTTTTTTGCCTTCCCAGATACTCTTTGAACTTGTTTGGGCTGCACCTGCTCTTAAGTCCCCTTGTCCATCCCAGATCACAGGATTCGCACCCATACACACAGTGGCCCTTTCTGTTACTCCAGCTCGCATTGTCCCCCTCTTCGGATAAGGGCATCAACTAAATGGCGAAATTGTAAATGTAAATTGCAGGCCCGCCGGCGCCTTTATAGCTCGGGTAAGCGTTACTCTTAAAGAAACCCCGGCCTGTGAGACTGAGGGGAAGAGATCGAAACAGGCAGCCATTATAATCAGTCATTCAGCCTTTCGGAGGAGACGTTCACCATTTGTGGTTTGTTCTAAATTTAAAGGGAACCTCTGTGACCTCCTGGCTTTCACATCAGCCACTGAGTCCCCCTTAGTACCCCCTCCCCTTCCTCCCCTCCTCTCATCCCCTGCTGCATTCCGTCAATTTCCCTCTGAAGCTCAATGTCTCTCACTCACGCGCACCTCTTCTTTTTGCCAGCTTCTTTACCTTATTTTATGACTTTTATTGCACTGAAGTCATGATAAGAAATGAATTTTGATTGCAGCATATTGTTGTCTTTACCATTATTTGTTTTTCTATTTTGTTGTTGAAGATTAGAATCACAGCCACCTTCTTTTCCTAGCAAACCGCCATGTCACTCAGTCTAACATCAGTATAAAGTGTTTTTCGAATTAAGTGTAAACACAGTACCTCCATGGAGGAAGCAGATAAACAATTTACTTTTCCCAAAACTTTAAAGATAAACGGTAGCGCAGTTGGTATTACAAATTCTGCCCAGATAATCAAACTTATGTCACCAGCTGTGTAACATTCTCTTATTTACTAAATAAATGCATTTCATAATAAGAGCGAGTAAGTAAAAAGAGAATGTTAGTCCTTGTTTAAATAAAGTGCTGAACCTATGAAAAACTTCCAATTTCTGTTTGACATCTTGACACGACAGTGATGTTTCAAACAATTTTACATATACAACTTTAGCTTATCTTGACTGAACTGTTTTAGAGGTTATGTTTGTTCAAAACTTTTATTTTGGTTTAAAATGTCACCTCACATAGGACATGCATATTAATGAGAGCTCCCGGTGGGAACTTCCCACTGAGAAGTACGAGCAAATATGACATTGCCTGCTCTATTTTGAGTGCCATTTGTTCCTAATTTTCTCTTGCTTTGTCAGTCATTTTCTGATCTTTCTCTGTGTTGAACATAAGTGACACGCTCTCTCTCACTCTCTCTCTCTCCTCTCCTCTCTCTCTCTCCTCTCTCTCTCTCTTCTCTCTCTCTCTCTCTCCTCTCTCTCTCTCTCCTCTCTCTCTCTCTCTCTCTCCTCATCTCTGTTTGGTCTGTGCGCAGTCACCGAGTTCAGAAATTAGTGCCTTCGAGAGAGATTTGATTGGCGGAACTAGCATGTGATTGGTCGGTACGAGTCATCACTACCACAAGCCTGAAATATGAAAGAAGCACTTCTTTTTTGGCTATGGTGTGGGCCCGTTTGGGACTCCTTCTGGGTCCGGACGTGGAATTTTGATGAATATTTTTTGCAGGTTATATGCACAGGGACCAAAAGGAAGGATTTTATGAAACAATAAAAATATGACAATGTAATGAAAGACTTCAATGTAAGGCTACAGCTAATGACCATTTTCATACTCGAGTTAGCTACTGCAAATTATATCAAACGATTATTTTGGACGGCACGATGGGGCAACTAGGTAGAGCGTCTGCCTCACAGTTCTGAGGACAAGGGTTTAAATCCCGACCCCACCAATGTAGAATTTGCTTCTCCCCATGTATTCACAATGTGCATCAAAGTTTTTTTTATGTTTTTTTAAATATTAACAGCCTTTGCGCGTGTTCACTTTGTACTATTTTATTATATTAATAGTTTACGTTTATGGCTGTGCATTTATGAGCTTATACAGGCTTGATGACCAGCATGATTGAGGCCCAGTGACTACAAAAGCTTCGGTATTTCAATCAGTTACATTGTAGCTTCCCATTATAGTTAATTATTGTTGTAAAACACACCATTAATGCTTTTATATATTGCATTTGCTTAGACCGGCTTGGTGGCTCGCTTAAACCTAGAATGGTTTTCAAGCAGTGAGTGAAAGGCCATGTTTACAAAGTCATCCTGCACATTTGATGCTGTTTTTGGCTTTTCAATTTACTCAACAAACCGCAAAGGTGTCAATCTTGAACCAGGTCACAGATCAAATTTGACCAATGTTGTGCATAATAAAGTGGGAAAATTTGGATTTGGATGCAAGCAGACCTTAAAATAGGCTTGTAGGTTTCGATTTTGAAAAAAAAAAAAAAAAATGGGAGTGCACCCTTCAGTGGTTTTATTCTATTTTAACTCATACAAATGCCACGTGTGACCGTTCTAAATATATCCCGGGTTAAAAAGTACCTTTTGTTCCGCCTTGGGAGATACATTAACAAGCCTTTTGTTCCTTGCTAATTATCCCAATGAATGCGCACAGCCAGAGAAGCAGCATGCAAAGACCCAAGCGTTTCCCTGCATGTGTCATGCAGAAGCCAGCGAAACTCTGCATGCAGGTTGCCTTGGCACATGGAGACTGACAAACAGGCGCACTTTGGGGAAATTTAGATGATCCCATCCCCCTGTCCTGTGTGTGTTTTGAGCTGTGGGAGGCAAGGAAACCCAAGATGGATGGCGCACGCTCCAGACAGGAACTAACTAACTGAACTACCGCCACTGGGCTTCTGTGTTGCCTGGCCTCATTAACAGCCCCACCCTATCTCACCTCTCCTCCGTCTCCTTTTGCTGCAGCACTGAAGGGAGTAATGTGTGTGTGTGTGTGTGTGTGTGTGTGTGTGTGTGTGTGTGTTGTGTGTGTGTGTGTGTGTGTGTGTGTGTGTGTGTGTGCAGAAACTGTGGTTCTCAGCTCTCCACTGTGCTAATCATATTCCTTCTGGCAAGCATGAGAGGGGAGATGGGGATGTGGAAGGAGCAGGAACAGAACGTCTTCTGTTTTTCCTCGTTACTCGTGCCCAGAGAAGGAGAAGCCAAAGTGAAAGTGAGACAGAGGGACGAGGAAAGGGAGTAAAGAGAGTTCTGTAATTAGTAAGGCTTTGCGGTGGTATTCCAGCCTGACATTGGGGTAGAATACCCAAGTCTCCCCCTCCCTCTATTCTGTGTCTCCCTCCCTCTCGACTTTTAAATTATGCAGGGTGAGAGAGGGTTCTTACACGCTGAGGAGGTGTCAGCAGACAGTTGTGGGAACATTGGCATCATCACACCCATCCAAAAGGCACATTCACATTTCGATCTACACACCCGGCTGTCATCTCTGGTCACACAGTACTCTTGTTTCAACACTCTGCCACACTCTGAATAGAATTAAGTGGACGTGTTGCATATAGCTGTAAAATAATCAGAAGAAGGAAGAAAAACACGCTTGGAATGCCAATTTAGAGAGTGGGTCATTGCTGCTAAAGGCATACAGAAATAGTACTGAGGTGTATATCCAAGTTGTGTTGAGTGGAAGAAATATATTTTAACACAATATTATTAGGAAGCAGGTCATGAATACTGTGTTATTTGATAGATTTAAAAAAAACATCTCTTTGGCTGCTAAGAGACAACACAAAACATCAGCCAAAAATGGACTGGACTGAAGAGCGTGCAATTTAAAACAGTGGTGGGATGCTGCTAATTTATCGGACCCATTATGTCAATATGGCGGCACAGTAGTCGACTGGTTAGAGTGTTTGCTTTATAGTTCTGTGGGGTGGGGTTCAAATCCTGCCCACACCTGTGTGGAGTTTGGATGTTTTCCTGGTACTCAGGTTTCCTCCCACATCCCAAAAACATGCATTCATTGAAGACTATAAATTGCCCGTAGGTGGGATTGTGAGTGCAAATGGTTGTTTAGATGTTCCCTGCGAATGGCTGACAACCAGTTTAAGGTATTCCCCGCCTCCTGCCTGAAGATTTGCTGGAAAAGGCTCCAGCACTCCAGCAACCCTTGTGAGGATAAGCGGCTCAAAAAATAGGTATATAGTCAGTCTATTACAAAGGTGTCAAACTCATTTTTTGTCGTGGGCCACAGTGCAGTTACAGTTTCCTTAAAGGCCTATTATGACTGTGAAACCACAGAGAAAAACTTTAATTGATTTACACATGAAATATATGACCTACTTTTGGAATAAGAAATCAAGGTTAATGAGTTTATTTTTGGTAACACAAAAATGCTTGCAATATCTCAAAGTTATTTATGATGTGACAATTAAAAAACAATTGGTATATATTTTAACAAGCATCATAGAAGTTGACCCAGGTGATTTGACTTCACGGGCCACATAAAATCATGTGCTGGCCCAGATCGGGCCCCCGGGCCTTGAGTTAAACACGTCAGTAGGACTGAGACAAAAGTGAGGCGAGTGAACTTACAGTAGTTTCAGAAACTGCCTTTACCCTTGCATTCTTCATTTTCAGCTTGTTTTTATTGCATGAATTCCCTTTTTCAAGCTTCCCTTTCACGTGATCACAGTGTTTGTTGTTAGAGCATTTTTTCAAGAATTATTATCAATTCCCACAAACAAGAAATATGCATTTTTTTAAATTAGACTCAAAGGTGATAATCACTGAATTTGTGCTACTAGAGCTCTTTGCCTTGCATGTTTCAAAATGCTTTACAGTCAATATTTGCTCAAAATGATTTTTTAAAAAAAAGCTGAGTTTTAATTAGAAAACAGTTGGAAGTAGTTGATTTTTTCCTGTGAAAAAATCCTGGGGGAAAGCAGGGCAGAGGTTTGAAGCTTCGTGAGCATAAATGCGACTCAAACTTATTTGCGTGGTGCTTCTGGGCCTCTCCTTTCCATATTTCCAGCAGGTAAAAAAAATATTGACAAAATGTAAAAATTTCCTGCTATACAGCGCAGGACATTGAAGTAGAAGAGAGAGCTGGTCCTCTTCTTCCTCCCCTCCTCTTCTGTTTTCAGGATGTTTTCTGTCCCTCCTGACACCGTCTCTGCCTCTGCTGACACACCCACCTGGAACGAGCGCGCGCGCACACACACACATGCCACCAAGAAGCTCTCCTGCTGTGACAGCAAACATTCATCGCACATGATCACCATGACGATATGGAATATGAATTATGCATTAAGGCAGCCTCGCCTCGGCTGTGGGTACAAAGGCATGTAGGTGATATTCTGCTTCCAAATCATATGGGAAATTTCTCCTTAGTATTAATAATATAATATTCTACCCCAATACATGATACTGTGCTGTTTTAATGCCTTGCAGATTTGTGTGCTATGGTAGGTTTTGCACCTATATGTTGATAAACATCAAATTTGAACACATCGGTGTGCTTAATACCACATATTTCATATCGCTTATCACATGCGTTTCCCACTTGACCTTTTATTAAACTCTTATAGCTGCAGGTGGTGAATGTAATTATATTTTGCTGACGTTTCTTTTAAGATTCTTGAGTGTCATTTCAAGGTCATAGTCGAGTTAAATCGCCCAACAAAGAGAGTGAATCACCGTCATATGAAGAGAGTCCACAATCCTGTGCAGTGATAATAATAACAGAATAATCCAAATTATATTGCACACAAGCATTCCATTAGTCATGATAATAAATAGCTCTCTTTTATTTTAAAACTCGGGCTCGGAGCACCTATCAAACACACGGTCTATTATTAGAAATGTGTCTAAAACCTATCTGACAATGAGATTACTGAAGTAGCAATGGTTCCCACATTGACAGGAAGACAAAAGACACGTCTGGCTATATTTGCCAGGAAAAAAAAAAAGAGTGGCCAGTCCTGAAAAAAAAAAAAAAAAAAAAAAAAAAAATCGGAAAAGGCCCAAAGAGTCTGGGACATTTGCACCGTACAAGTAAATACGACTAATAGGAAGGTTTGATTGCAACAAGGTACTATGAAACAGGCGGAGATATTTGGAGTATAAATAAAATGTATAGATGGGTAAAACTGAACAATCTTCTGATTAAAACGTATGGGGCATTAACATCGGATCAGCACACTGTTGTGGCTCCTCATTTGGCTCCAGCGCTGTCACCTTTTTTCTATTACTCTATTAAAGCACAACACGTTTTGACGGACCAGCATAGAAATAAATGATTGATGATACCAACCATGGAATGTGGTTGTTGCAGTTTAGTAGGGAGCCCTGCATATTTCTCTTGAACGAACCGGTCAGAATTTGGCACATTATTTCCAAACTCTAAGAAATGAAGTCTGTTGACTTTTGTAACTTTACTTGTGCTTTAATTGAATCATATTTCCACACACTTGTAGCACAGTGCAGTATCATGCTGTTAGTACCTGTTGTATCCTACAACTTTGATGATGAATAAAGTGATTGTTAGCAGACTGGTGGTGTCGGCGCCTAATTGGACTTAATATTTTGGCGACACAGTATGACTTTGCACCACTGTCCTTGTTGTGAACTGCTGGTAGCAGCTATCAAACTGACTGAAGCTAGCGATGCTAGGTTAACAGATCAAATGCAATTTTTGTACTTATTATGATTATAAGTATGAGAATATGACAAAAGGATGCCCCCTCAGTTATGCTCCTACGGCATTCATAGACTTTCTCAAGCCACGTCTCCTGCGCTGTTCAAAGAAAAAAAATTGTTCGGCCTCTCTGTGGTGGTCTGGTAGCAAATAGGCTGCGCATCATTCTGGTGTCAGTCTGACTAGATATCATGTTAAAATGTGGAAAGATGGAAAAGGAAACTAATTTGTGCTATGTTAATAACATGTGCTTGCTTTACTTGATTGAATATAATATAAAATGTTGTTGGTGGTGTGAGTCCTATAATTATCAATACGCCAGTACAGGGCAATAGTTAGTCATTTAGGGTCAAAGGCAAACGCAGTCGGGGCCCTCCACATCTGGACGTAACTAAATATATTCCACAAGTTCTACTTCAGTACAATTTCGACAAAAGGTGAGTTTGTAATTTAGGCCACTTTGTCCTACTTTTAAAAACTATTACAGTGATCTGACGACTTACGCTGCGAGTTACGTACCCATTTTTATCTAATTATTGGTTATTAAAAAAAGATTATCACCAAAAAATTTTTATTAACTAAAAACAAAAAAATTAGAATAAATGTCCAGAGATGGATACATTTCTTAATTTCTTCCAAGTGAATCTCAGTGCTTTTCCTGTGAGAACAATGATCATAGCAAATAATTAACATTTTATAAAGTTGACAAGTTAGACCACTTTGATACTACTACGGTCATCTTGGTGATGAAAAGGAACACTTGTGTCACTCTCCACTACCGCCATCATAATTGAATATATTTAGGAATGATCATCATATCGATTAGCTTGTCAAATAATCAGGTGACATCTACTCATGCATTAGAATACTTTGCAAAATATATATTTTTTTCTTATTCTAGGCCATTTAGAGTTAATAGCTTCCTTTTGTTTATGAGTGTGTGTGTGGGGGGCATGGGGGGCGTGGAATCACGTACCAGTGTCTCAAGGAGATGCCCTTTGTAAAGTTTTGGTGACATAAAAACTGACAGAATACATTTGAAGATAAAATACCATTTGCTGTGAAAGTTCAATAATAAGGTTATTTAGTCTAAGACTACCTGCACTCACCTTCTGAAAATGCAGTGGTTCGTTCCACCTGGTAGGACTGACAAATTCGAGGTGACATCCCGAGATACCCAGTGGTCTGAGTACAGACGGCTGCTAGAAGAGAGAGGAAGGGGAAAGGAAGCTAAAAGTAAAAAGCCAAAGAGGATTAAATTAAAACATGTTTTAACTATTAGGGTTAAGAATGATGAGATATCATGGTCAGATGTCTCAAGTTTTCAGAAAGTTCAGTGTGAGGCTGTCTGTTTGTTGAAGAGCAGTTCACCTTAGTTCTGCTGCTGTTTGCTGTCACATCAAAGAAAAGGAATGAGCAGAATGTATTTCGTTAAAACAGTAACGAAAGATAAAATCGCTGGGAACAAACATTGTACAACGATACACACAGTCTGTATATGTGGGCCCAGATTGTGATGCTTTTGTTGCGCGCTATGGAGAATTGTGTTGACTTTTGTGTTGTGTTCACATTTGTTCAATTGATGCATGCATCCATCCATTTTCTTAGCCATTAATTCTCACAAGGGTCGCATGAGTGCTGGGCCCTATTCTAGCTATCCCCGGACATGAGGCAGGGTACACTCTGAACTGGTTGCGGTCGCGAGCTACATAGAAACAAACAACCTATGGGGCACACATTCACACCTTCAGGCAATTTAGAGTCTTCAATGAATGCACGTTTTGGGGATGTGGGAGGATAACGAAGTGCCCAAAGAAAACCCATGCAGGCACAGGAAGAACATGCAAACTGCACAACTGCGGGGCCAAGATTTGAACCCTGGTCCTCAGAACTGTGAAGCAGACGTTCTAACCAGTCGTCCACTGGGCAACTTTCAATTAATTCCCCACATTTTAAAACAATTTATGGAGGGTTAATGGAATTATAAATTTCTTTTCCATTTTTATGATATGGTATACATTATGTTGATATTACTATATTCAGTAGCTGCTGGTTCTTTGTGGGTAAACTCACGCTCACACACATTCAGTAGATACATGCAGAAATATACACACAAATACACACACACACATTATCAAGCTACTCAAGCACCCTCACACCCACACAGACACACACATATAGTGATGTTACTCCAACCCTGTGGACAAGATCCTTAATTAGCATGGTTTGGACACACATAAAATGTCCAAAAATGAACACACCCACACCCGCACACACACGCGCACACCCACACATGCACACACACACAGCTTTCATGTTGGTGCTTGTGTGCTGAGGCTCAGAGGAGTGTGAAGTTACTCATACTGTATTCCCTTGGTGTCCAGAAAGATATCGAAAAGTGTATGCATGTATGTTTTTTGTGTGCACACATGGGTGCGAGCGAAGGCCTGAATTCAGAATTGTATTGATTAAACACAGCAGGGGCCAAATGTGTGAGCACTGCAGATAGCACACAAACCTGCCACTCACCAAAAGCACATCTAACTGGTTGCTTTCGATATGAAAAATCAAATAAATAAAATATCTTAACATGGCTTTGAAATACTGATTGATGTATTTCTTATAACATCTTGCGCACCTTGTTGTCTAGTTTTGAAAATATGCAAATAGATTTTAAAAATAGGAGCATAACGTGATAATAACGTGTTTACTTACTATACAACGCCGTGCATCAATGGGAAACCTAACGACTTTATTGAATGATGGGGCATGGTAATATTGTGACTTCAAAATACAACAATTTAATCATCAAATCCATCTTTACAAACTTCAGGGAAATATTCTGATTGTTGTCCACCCCCACAAAAAAAAACAAATAATAACAATAACAATGTCATGTAAACAATGGTGGCCTGCACAGACATTTGCTTGGACTTTCAATTAGTCAAATCATCTTTTAAGTTAGCAATGGGGACCACAAACACGAAAACAACAAATATATTTTTATCATTTGAATTGTCATTTAATGCAGACCACATTAATATCGTTCATACTTTTTAGATTATGAATATACTATCGTAGTCTTTCTTATAAGGCCCATGTTGTTTAACGCAGTGTTTCCAACCGGGGTGCTGGTGCTCACTCGTGTGGGTGAAAGCTCATCAACGGTGCAGAGCCAAGTCATTCAATGTCATTTGACTTCTCGTCAAATTATTATTGATAAATTACACAGATATTTCTTTGTCATTCTAAGCAAGCGACTCACACTGTAATAACTAAACCGTTACAGTAATTTTTTTTTCTTGATAGATGGTTGACGGTGCAATAATAATAAGGTACAATATGTATCCACATATTGCAATTCATACAACAGAAAAAGTTATGGTAATATATAGCGTAAAATCCCTCTCTTTGTGAGACTGTGACAGAGGTAGCCAGAGCAGCCAAATATTGTCCTCAAATAAGAGTACTGTTAATTTTGAATAATATGACTAAACTAAAAGTAAAAAGTAGTCTTCCAAAGAAATACTTTGCAAGAGTAAGCAAATACTCGGTCAAAAATGTACTTAGTAAGTGGCAAGGAACTTAAATTAGGCCATGAACTAAAAATAACTAAATACAATTCCAATGAAATTGGACATTGTGTTAAACAATACAACAAAAACAATACAATGTTTTGCAAATCATGTTCAACCTATATTTGGCTGAAAAAGACAAGCTAGACTGCTCATCAAACACTTGTTTGGAACATTGCGCAGGTGAACGGCCTTATTGGCAAAAGGTGAGTGCCATGATTGGGCATAGAAGGATGTTTCCTGGATTGCTTAGTTTTTCACTACCAAAGATGCGGAGAGGTTAACCTCTTTGTGAACACATGCGTGAGAAAATAGTTTAACAGTTTAAGGACAATGTTCCTCGTCATCAATGGTCCATAATATCATCAAAATGTTCACAGAATCCAGAGAAATCACTGTATGTAAGTGGCAAGGCAAGAAAAATCCAAAAATTGAATGCCCATGACCTTGGATGCCTCATGCAGGACAGCATCAAAAACTGACATCAATGTGTAAAGGATATTACCACGTGGGCTCAAGAGCACTTCTTAAAACCAATGTTAGTAAAAACAGCCTGGTGCTAAATTTTTAAGTGCAGCTTAAAACTCAAGTATCCAAAGCAAAAGCCATTTATCAACAACAGCCAGAAACGCCACCTGCTTCTCTGGGCCCGAGTTCATTGAAGATGAACAGATGTAAAGTGGAAAACTGTTGTGTTCAGGCATGTCCACATTTCTATTTTTTGGAGAAATTGTGGATATCTTGTCTGTTCATTAATTTGATAATCGATTAGTTGTCGATTAATCAATTAATTGTTGGACCCATCGTGAAAAGACAGGGAAATGCAAGTGTTCATGTCAAATCAAAACAACACAAGTAGAAGGCAGTGTTACTGTTGTATGTCCTTGCTTGTAATGTTTCTCCAGCAAAGTTGACATGACTATTATCCTACTGCGTCGGGCCACATCAAATTAGAAAATTTCAAATCTCCTCCAAACTAGAAGTCTGTTGTAGTACTAACATTGGTCTGTAGGGAGCAGAATGGTGTATTTGGCCACCCAGATGGCCAGAAAATACAAAGATTGAGATGTTGTGCTCTCAATGCAGCCCTACCGCAGACACAATTAACTCCGCAAGGGTAAGCAAATTCCCAAGAGCAAATGCCAATGATTTACATGTCATAATGCCAACATAAAACCATTTCACTTAAATCTCATTTTTATTTCAGTTCACCCAGGAAATGTTGTCCTGTGCAACCGAGCACATACCAGAAACATTCTCTGACTAGATCACAGGATCACAGGATAATGTGTACCAGGCCTTAGATCAGGGGTCTCAAACTTGCAGCCCGGGGGGCATTTGCGGCCCACGAGATGATATTTTATGTCTCCTAAATTAATATGAAAGTTTCATGTTCTTCTTTTTTGTTCATGTTTTTTTCAATGGCGCTTTTACAGTATTGTGTGCAGAGCTGATGAACCTACCGATCAAGGTGGGTTATATTTCCAGGGCGTGACATTGACCTGGCTTGATACAAGCAGAGAAATATTTTTCAATAAGTGAAATTTGCAGGAGCGTTGCTATGAAGAGTTTTAGTTGTTTAGCACACAAACTGTTTACACCAGCTGTGTTTATGGTATTTTCTGTTAAAAATTAATATAATTGAGAACATTGTATTTTCAAAAAATTTCAAATTTAAATTGTGCGCGGATGCATGTGCATGTGCCCAGCCTCGCCCCTAGCAGAAAAATCTAGTTTGAGACCCCTGTTAAATAGTGACATCCTGCTTTGATCTCAAATTACATTAAAGGTCTAGTGTCATCCCTATAAAGTTCTAAAATAGACATTGAAATGAAAAATACATGTATGATTATTCACTTCAATGTCTACACGAAAAAATAAATATGAGCAGAGAGCACGTCATCCATGTTGCGGAAGTCTCCTTCGACATCCAAGTGGTCGCCATACTGGCTGCATCTACTGTCCGTGACGTCACCCCGGACATTCACCATTGAAAACACGCTGTAGCTCCTACTGTAGGACACGCCCCTTCAGCTCAATTTATGAAGGGTAAATCATCAGTGTTCAAGCAATGTCCAGCAATGCAATGAGTCGGCATTTTGGCTAACGGGAAGGAACAACGAGCCACCTTCACTGAGGTAAAACTAATAGAAACAAACAAGTCCACTTGAGGGCGGCCCTGCCATGCATGTCACTTCCTGCTTCTTCTCAAAAACAAATCCCTCGAGAGGATTCTCATGGCGGGCGTTACAAAAAGCTCAATACTTCAAAATCATGTTTTGTAGTGAAAAAACGCATAGGTCCATATCGGCTGCCGTTTTTTCATTAATAACATACTAAAAATCATGCATTTTATGACAGTGGCACTTTAAGTATCTAGTTTAAGTGATTATCACCATCTCACATCTCTTGAAATACAGCAGGTGATATGTATGAGGGCTTGATTGTAGGTCAATACAGACCACATCAGTGTTTATGTGCTTCTGTGGCAATGGTAAAGATGCTGTTCTCCCTGCAACTGGCCTGAACCATCAAGGAGTTCACATTCCGAGGCAGCCATAATTCAGGTCTGATTGGTCAGGTTTGAAGTTAGGTGGAGTTCATGTGAGTCAGTGCAAGAGGACATGCCTTTCAATGGATGTATGATACAAAGCTCATCGATGAGAACATGGATTAATATTATGAGGAACAAAAGTTTCATTAACCAAACCCAAGCTAACAAATGCAAAAAGTAATTTCTTTCTATACCTATATATACACCAGGGAGGCTAATAACAGAATTATATTGGTCAGATTCCGTAGAAAAGCTACAAAGCATATAATTTTGATGCAAAACTTTGTCAGCCTTGCATTTACTCTCTGAGGAAATGTACTTTGATTATAATTATGGGTATTATGTTACTTTCTATAATGATGATGGCCTTTCTTGGCAAAAATGCACTCACATTTGCACAGATTGCACTCAGGCTTCACACCGAAAATTGCTAAATCCCATTTCCTGACATGTTTTCCCCAGGCTGTCCACAAATATCATAACAACCGCTATTCTGGAGCTATTATGGAGAAGGCTGCATGTGGAGAAACACATTGTATTGTATCTCTATCTGTCAGTACATATGTTTTGCTGCTTGTTCTTTCCACCAGCCTCTCGCTCCCATTCTCTCAGCCTCTCTTCCACACTGCTGGGTTTTAATCACTGCTGTAATTGGCAACTCCCTGCTGTGAACACACACCACACACACACATACACACATGCGCCTGCCGCCTTGCTGCTGCAAATCCCTCTGGCAGTGTATGCATATGTGTGTGTGGTGGGGGTAGGCGAGGGAGATATGGGCAGATAAGAATAATGAAAGGAGGAGAGTTTTAGAACTGCAGGCCAACTCACCAACTCAACAATCTGTCTGCTGTGAGGAAGTGGAGCGGTGCAGCCAAATAGTAATTATCTCAGTGGAAAAAAAAAAGACATTGCTGAAGATTTATTGTGGAACCCCACATTGTTGTGGAGTTTCTTGAGAACCTGATGTTCATTTAACTTATTCAAACAGATAATTAAAATTGTGCAAATATCCCATACTATGAAGCTAATCTAGATGGAATAATAAATACACTAATAACTGAGAGCTGAGATGTCTTGTATGCAAAACCTTGAGCATTTTTATCCAATGAAATATCTCTTTATCTCATCAAAAAAGGAAGAAAAATTACATTTATATTTCAATTTTATTCAAACCATTTTGTTCGCTTCATTATTAACGCTGGATATTTTTGTGATGTTTTTGTTGACAGCCTGCTCGGTGACACATAAAATTGTAAACAATACGCTCTTTCAAAAAACAACTATTACAGTCTCTGTATTTCATATATTTTTATATTTGATTTTGTTTTCCATGGCAAAACAGCGTTCATACTTCTTCATTTCATAGTGCCATCTTTTCATCCTTGATAGCTCCATCGCCGTCCTTCACAGTCTGTGAGATAATATATATGATTTAAGTTATACATAAGTCAACTGTTAGTGTAAATCTTGCAGCATGGATAATACACACCATTGCCCTAAATTACAAGCATTTGTCAATGCCAACATAGGTTTTACAAACCCAATTCCGATGAAGTTGGGACGTTGTGTTAAACATAAATAAAAACAGAATACAATGATTTGCAAATATGTTCATCTTCTGTTTAATTTCATACACTACGAAGACAAAATAATGTTGAAGCTGATAAACAAATAATCATTTAATAAGGTTATACCTGCAACACATTCCACAAAAGCTGGCACAGGTGACAAAAAAGTTGAGGAATGCTCATCAAATACTTGTTTAGAACATCCCACTGGTGAACAAGCTAATTGGGAACAGGTGGGTGCCATTATTTGGTAAAAATTGACTTTTCCATCATTCCCAAACAAATATGGGGAGAGGTTCACTTCTTTGTGAACAAGTGCATGAGAAAGTAATTGAACAGTTTAAGGAAAATGTTCTTCAATGTACTTTGCAAGGAATTTAGGGATTTCATCATCTATCGTCTATTTCATTATCAACAGTTTTAGAGAATCTGGAGAAATCATTGCATGTAAGCGGCAAGGCCAAAAACCAACAGTGAATGTCCCTAACCGTCGATCCCTCAAGTGGCACTGCATCAAAAACTCAAATCATTGTGTAAAGGATATCGCCACATGAGCTCAAGAACACTTGAGAAAACCAATGTTAGTTGGCATTACATTCATAAGTACAACTTAAAACTCCATTATGCATATAGCAAAAGCCTTTCATCAACAACACCCAAAGACGCCACTGGCTTCTCGGGGCCTGAGCCCATCTAAGATGGACTGATGCAAAGTGGAAAACTGCTCTGTGTTCTGACATGTCCACATTTCTAAATGTACTGTAGAAGTTCTGTATCAGACATATTCCATCCATCCATTTTCTTCGCCGCTTATCCTCACAAGGCTTGTAGGGAGTGCTGGAGCCCTTCCCAGCCACCAACGGGCAGGAGGCTGGGTAGACCCTGAACTGGTTGCCAGCCATTCGCAGGACACATTGAGACAAACAGCTGCACTCACAATCACACCTAGGGGCAATTTAGGGTGTCCAATTAATGTTGCATGTTTTTGGAATGTGGGAGGAAACCGGAGTGCCCGGAGGAAACCCGCGAACATGCAAACTCCACACAGGAGGGTCCGGGATTGAACCCAGGACCTCAAAACTGTGAGGTCAATGCTTTACCAGCTGAATCACCGTGCCGCCCTCAGACATATTTTAATGCTGAAATAGAGATTACTTGGTACCGCTGCATTTTTACCTGAAAATAATGTACTGTCACAAAACCATGTTTTGGCTAAAATATACAGTTATTTTTACCTGCTTGCATCCTTTAACATGATTTTTTTCGGTGATTAACTGTTCCCAAAGACAGTACAGTATAGAGGGATGATCGATTAAATGTTATGCTTTATTAATTTCTGACTTCTCAGATTAATCAGTAATCATGTAGACATATGTTTTGACAAGAAATGAGACAATTATTCTTGGTAAGATTTTAAGTATTTGCAGTGCAGTTATGATGTACGTACCTGGCTGAAACCAGGATATGTTGCACAATTACCAACTTTTTTTTAATCCACTATCATTTCCATTCTTTGTTTAATTTAATCATAGGTCAGTATTTGTATTAAGAATTAGATAAGAATTAGCTGACGTTTCTTCCCATGAGAAATCATTGTAGATGGTCAGAGACAGTAATAGTGTCCTCTGCTTTAATTTGAATGAGAGAAGCACGCTGTTGTGTCTTGTGCATGTGCCAACAAGGTGCTACTCACAAGCTAAGGTGCCTGGATGCTCATTAACGTTATAACTCCGATTAGGGATCAGCGAGAGGAAGGAGGAAATAGAGGGTTTCATATACATATTAGCATTCTGTTCTTCTTGTTATGCATCCCATTTCATATGAAAGTCCGAAAAAGAAGTTCATTGTCTATTTTTAATACTCCTAATATGGGGCTGATTTGCTCCAGATTTCTTTTTAAATTATGTGTCTGTTTATGGGTATGCAATGTTGCTGAGATTGATAAGATAATGCATAAAAATGGACGAAATATCCATCCATTTTCCAAGCGGCTTATCCTCACAGGAGTGCTGGAGCTTATTTCAGCTAAATGCGGGCAAAAGGCAGACTACACCCTGGACTGGTCGCCAGTCAGTCGCAGGGCAGCTATGGACACCATCACTGAGTAGGAATTGACCCCACGCTACCTGCACCAAAGTGACGTGTGAATTACAACACCATCAGAGACTATGAACCAAAACAGGGAAATTGAGCTTGTTTCGGCACTCCACTCCCTTTGTTCCTAGAATCACCCCCTTCCCCTCCCCACACATGTAAAATACTCTCAAGTGATGCCATCATAAACAAAGATGTTGCAAATAAGAACAACAAAAAAACATTTTACCTAAACATTGTGATTTTTCTTATTACACAACACTGTCTGTGTAAAAATGATATACTGTATATGAAATTCCTGTGAGAACAAATCTCTGGTAATATAAATGAGCAGTGAGCAAGTATTAAAGAAGTATTTCACTGTGAAAATCATGCAAGAAGAATGTGTTTCATCGCAAGAAAAGAGTTTGTTGGAGTTTTGTGTTTATTGAGGCTTACTGGAGCAACAGTTGCCCACCAAATGTGACACTGTGAAAACTATGTGACCAGGGCCGCTCTAAACCCAGTACTTAAGAATCACAGCTTTATGGTTATCATGGCACATTGGCTGCAGAAAGGAAAGTTTCATGCTTTGTGCGTGTGTCCGTGTGTGTGTGTGTGTGTGTGTGTGTGTGTGTGTGTGTGTGTGTGTGTGTGTCGTCGCCTTTTAAGTGGGTCACCCCACCATGTCTAATGGCCCCTTGCTGCGTGCTGCGTCCTGCGCTGAGCTGCTCCCTGCTGTCACACTCACACACACAAACAAACGCATGCACACAGCGGGATAGATTTTGGGGTGTCCCTCACTTTAATACCTTCCACAATGCTCCACCACTTCATCTGTTGCTCCTGTTCCCAAAGTTTAAAGTTGTACAGGGAAGTGGGAGCACATCTCGCTGTACCACCTCCATCTTCAATTTCAGCATCTTAGTTTTTAGATGCATCTATACAAAAATGCCATTTTTCACATTTTGGTTTCTTGTTTTAACCCTTACCTCAGAGGGTGTGACTGGATTATCTGATATATTTTTTATGAATTCAAAATATCATACAGACTGATCATAATGGAAGAAGCATCCTCAAGTAGGTGAGAGTATGCACAACACTTTGAGCTATTCCGCAGCGCATTTGCATTCTGTCGTGTTTCTATCTGCATTGATGCGTGGATTGTTTTACTAAATCCTATTGCTGTGGTTGGATTGAGTTGGGGTGTAAATAATTTGCATTGTGGTGTAAAAATGTCCAAGTCACGGTAGCCATTTTGTCTCTGATGTCGCAAGAACTGCTGCAACCACTCAGCGAATGTGCTACAGTATGTTGCAGTTAGAGCACTGATTCTCTATTACTGCAAAATTAGGAAGTTGCAAGCATATTTTTGTTACATGTTTCTTCTAATTGTATAGTGTTTCACACCCATTTTAGGTTTTCGTATGATTTGTGAGACCATACGCAATCCAGTGAACCTGTCTCTCATGGCGTACACCATTGTTTTAATATCAGTATATTGTATAGTCAGAATAGTAGAGGAGAAAAAGAGGGGAGTGCGAGATGTACAGGGGGTGGGGGCAGGTTGCATGAAGTGGGCTGAGGAGCGATTGCCAAATTCAGATTATTATGCCCAGCACCTCCACATCCTCATTTTGGAGTATACATAAACACACAATTCATACATGCAAAACATGCAAGGAGAACGTAATAATAGTCATTAAACAATTATACATACAGTACGAAAATGAGCTTGCAGTCATCTAGAGCTAGTAACCTGCAAATTGTAAACATCGTGGGTATCACGGCACTGTAAAACCCTGAAACACACACACACACACACACACACACAATTTGAGCCAAAGAGAAGCCAGCTACGTCAATATATTTTCACACTGCACCAGCATACTCTTTGTTTGCCTGTCGACCTGCCAGCGCAACGATGGAGGAGAAATATGATTTCAACGAGTGGCTTTACGCGGCAGAAGAGGCTGCATTGTCGTTTTTGTTTGCGCGAGGCATTGTGGGGATATTTCTTTCTGTTGACATCATTCCAGCATCGCCATTAGGTCCTGCTTCATCTTTGTCTGTCGAAATGAGCGTGTTCGTGTCAAAGGAGGTGTCAGTTACAACAGGAGTGCAATGTTTTGCAAATGTCAGATGTTTGGGTCCGTATTGCTTCATACTGGCATGTTAACGCATTAGTGGGCAGTTACAACCTTTTGTCCACCTGTCTATAGAAGCAGCTGTTTGTATTGCCACATAAATACTCAGTCATAGAGCACAGGGGTTCCATCCTCATTCTTTGACGAAGGTATGCACATTATGATCAACATATTTATACGAGTGTAGCAAATAACATTACATTTGTTCCAGTTTGGACTATTTTTGCTGGTTCAAAATGTCACCCTCTCAATTATTCAACAGGAAGAGTGACTACTTAGCATATCAGCATTTTAAAAAAATGTCAACAAGGTTCCATTTCAAATAGCAATGATCTTACACTTAATCTTACACAGACACTGCTACATTTCGAAGAGAAATTCAGTTATGACGGGTCTTAAGCATCAAGCGATGCAGACAACTACAGAGAAGAATTCATTTGTACTGCAGCAGGCCTCAGTGAGCAAATTGTTCACAGTTGTGGGAATACATGAGAATGGATTTAGACTTTCTTTTCAGGTTGTATTCGGTGACATTTCCACACAGTCACGCACGCACACACCTTTAGTGTTACATGCTACAGTCACGTCTGTGCCTCTCACACTGTTTCTCTTGTATTTGTACCCATCCATTGTCAGTAATACTGCTGATTACCTCATGTCTGTCTAACTACCGCTCTACATGAGTGAAAAATACAATACTAATGTATTGTTTAATGAATACATTTTTTTGTGTGTGTGTATGTTATCAGTGGCCTGTTTTGGTTGCACATCCCCGCAATCGATTGTACACTTTATTATGCTTATGCATTCTATTTGAACTCAAATGCACCAGGGCTTGACGCGGGCCACTTTTGCAGAATGGTGATGACACTGAATGGAGGCTATCAGCGCTGCTGCGGCAAGCTTCAAAAGAAAGCTGGCGCTCGGTCAGCCTTTCTCCGTCACTGAGGAGACGTCTTTGAAAGCCCTCGCTGTTCACGTGAAAATGCAGCGCATATGAAAATCTTTCAACACTTCAACTAAAACCCAACATGATGTTGTTTCCTTGAATACATTTCCTTGATATTTTGTTCCTGATTTTGTGGCAGGTAATGAACCTTGAAGTCGATTCATTGTCTAGAGATCAATAGTGTTGCTTTTTCTCTTGGCGTCACAGAATCCTTTTGCCGATGAGAGTGCGAGTGCAGTGTTGACACATGTTAGTGCTGCCTGATTAGTCAACATATAAGAGAACACGCAGCCGCTCTATCACTATTCAGCCATTTTGTCTCCCTGTCTGTCACACTGCTCGAGTGTCTGTGTCTGTGGCTTTTGTTAAGATAATGTTGAAGAGAGAGAGAGCGCGAGGGAGACGACACCGTGAAAAATTACACAAACCACAGCCGTGTCCTTTTTTTAATTTTTTTTTTAACTTTAATCCCTGCATTTTCAAATTTTTAGCATTTATTTCCTGAACAGCATCATGTTACAGTCATAGAAAAATTGCAAAAAGAGGGTTTTTAATTGTAAAAATGGTTAGAATGTGCTATTCAAGGTGCTGAGCACCCACATCATTCGGCCTGTTGTCTGTTGTGTCTTAAGTGGATTAACGGAGCAGTGTGAGAGACACACAGTCAAAGTGGCAACCAGAACCGTTGTTTACAAGCTTCTGTCACCTCTGTCTCTTCCAATTTTCATACAATACAGCATTTTTTTATGTCCTCTCTACATTTCTGCCAAACGATTGCATAATCTTATTTTTCAAATAATGAATGGGGAAACAATTGAGCACGTATTAAATGTTCAATGGTGCTATTGTGTAGTGCGCATAATATTGAGTTAAATTGGATTCACATTTTAATCTGCATTGGCTAAGAACACAACTCTCGTCTTTAAATTTAAAATAACAAAAATCTGAGTCTTGGTTTTGAATTCCATACACTACAAAATAAGACGACGCCCTGACTACTAAATCATTAAAGAGTAAATACATTGTAATTTATATTACCATTTTGACAGATTGGTTTTGTAAAATCCAGTGGCAGAAAGAAAACATTGTTTTGGGTTGACAGTGTGTTTTTCTTTTTTAGACCTCTACATATTATAATATTGTTAATGTAAGATGTGTTAAACTGTTTTTATGAGTGATAGTGATATGAGCATAGTAGTGTTTGCGAATATGTGCTACAGTGCAGTTTAAAATATACTGCATAGCCAAATAAAAGAGCAGTTACATTGAAGACAAAATAAAACACAGAACCACAACCATTAAACATTGTTGTCAGTGTACACTGCATATAGTCTCTATGTTATTTTTTTTTATTGTGTAAATAATTAGGACTGTGATTAGTGGCTGCAGTATGAGTGTGTTTTAAAATATTTGGTGAGCAATATATACTTCCCTTATTTCTTTGATGTGCAAATTGCAAAAATGTGTTGACAAATAGTATGCAGTCAGATGTCATTAATATTATTTATTATGATAACACGGTGTTCTCTAAAGTACCCAACTGGGTTTTATTCAAACTTTCACTGAAACCATACCTGTATTTTTCCACAGCTTGGTTTATTGCACAATATCATCATTTGTGAAAGCCATGCAGGCAAATTTTGAATATTTTTGCTTTTAATTCAGGCAAATTTATGCCTTGACAAAAATGGATTTAAAAATAAAATCCCCTCACTGCTGGGTGTTGTGAGTACATGTATATGGATATTTGAAACGCAAGAGAGTCTCACATTGATGAGAATCCTGATGAAAAATATATCCTTGAGCTTTTGATCAGACTATGAAAGAGCACTAAATTAAAAACATGACTGATGCATCAAAAGCTTTTAGATTTATCTTGCTGCATATTTGTTATCTCAATAGATAATAGATGTAGACTTCTCTTGTATCTTTATAAATGCTATTTCAAGCATTTGTAAAACATGTCTATGTGTTAGCACTTAACCTCAACTAACGATAAGATATCTACAGGTATAAGTGATTTTAGTTGTACAATGACTTTGCTTTTAGGCCTTGATATAATTATCTTTTTGTTTTATTTCTCTTTGCTCTGAAATTGCCCCCACTTTTTTCCCCTTGTATACCTAGTTTTAGTAGATAAGGTTTGACTGTATGTGTCAACCTGTATTATGCTGCAGATTACATATTGTGGGTTTGATAAAAATTCAGCTTCGCCATAGGTTTGGACTTACAAATATTGGAAATACATTTGGAATTTGAAGCAGCCTCTAGTTTCTATTTAGCTTCGTAGAATGTGTGCAACTGTTTTGATTATTATTTTACCCAATATTTAGATAAAATATAAAAAGTCAAGTGTATTGTTCCAGCCCGTTTTGCTTTATGCCATTGTCTTAATTTGTACTGCCATATTTTTGTTTTGCGTACATAGTGTTTCGTTTCATAGTCAATGACCACTGACATTGGGTTAACCTAAATGGCCTTTTAACATTTAAAAGGAGGGTCCTGTCAACACCATTGAATCTATCAGCCCCATTCAGTCCCATTAGCTTTCATTGAGGCCCAAGCTTGAGGATGCTATTCATGTCCGATGTCTATGTAAACACTAACGTGTTGTTGTCATCGTGAGTGTGTGCGCGTGAACGTGCACATGTGTGCGTGAGACAGAGAGAGCAGGAGAAAGAGAACCTACATCTTTTTAAGAGGGTTTAGCCTTAACAATACTCCTTGTCTTCTGTCTATTTTACATTCTTTTTTCCTCTATCACATGCACACATACACACGACGAGGATCAGTCATGGTAGGGGTCGTTGGTGGGGCAGCTCGATATTGTTGCCTATAAGCTGCTTTGGAACGAGTTTAAAGGACAATTCCAAGTATATTTGCTACAAGAAAAGGCTCCGCGAGCTTGATGTGTCAGAAGCAGATTTAGCACGGAAGAAGGAGTGTCTCCATACCTTCTCGGTCCAGCCCATCCTATAAGTGAATAGAAAATGCGATTGATTTGCTCATGATAGATTTCAGTTTAAACGACATTGATATAAGCCCCATGTCCGTCTCAGCGTTTGGCGTAAAAGTCCCTTTCTAAATTGATTGAACTGAAGGTGAACTTCAGCCAGCCATTCAATATGTTGCTTTATGCCACAAATTGCTGATTTAAGATTAATGCAATATGTAATGTAGGTTTTATTGCCTGAATTTGACAGGGCTTGCCATATATACTGTGAAACATGATAATATAGTTAATAAAATGTTTAATCCCTTCTGTGATGATTTCCTTCCTGAGCAAAAGGTTCTAATGTCATTGTCATACAAACATAATAATAATAATAATGAAAACAATATGGCCAGCAGAGTGAAGATTCAATTTCCCATTCGGGGATAAGAAAAAGAAAGATTGTTTGCTAAGTAGACTAAACAAATAAATTAATAATATACACAGTGTCAATCAAAATGAAGCATTGTCATCTTTGTAAAGGCAGACTTTTGCATACAGTTTTTTATGTGGAACTATGAAGGTATCCTTAATGAATTGTCTATGAGTGTGTGTGCTATTAAATTGTTTTTACAGTGTAATGAAAGTATTGTTATAATGATCACATTTCAATTATTTTTTAGTATGCACGTTTAAGTGTCAATGAATTCATATATATGCAGAATGAAGGAAATGGATTTTTCTTCCTTTTAGCTAGTATTCAGTATATTTTCCTTCTCGATCACTCTGAGCCAAGCCACTTCTTTTTTAACATGGCTATTATGGCACAATATGCCTTCAATTGGTGGGAGTCTTTTTTTTTTCTTTAAACCAGATGAAGTGATAGTAGTAATGACAGTAATGACCATAATAGAAATAAATAATCAGCAGTGTGTGTGCCATGTAAGTGATGAAAATGGTCTATAAATGTAGATGTGACTGACTTTAATGAGCATCTGTTGACCATAATCCAGCGGATGAATGACTTTTAGAGGCATTAAACCCCTCAACTCTATTACTACTGCATGTGGAGTTGAACATGACATCGTAATGAAATATAAGGAAGATGTTGGTGGCCTGCCTGCCGCATTTTCAATGTCAGGGTGATAGAAATCCAGTGTAAAGCCTGTCCTTCCCAGACTCTCGATTTATAATAAACATTGTTCCATAAATTATAATTTTTGATATGAATATGGAAACTGGTCTCGACAAGGTCTATGAGCATAACTGTGCTTTGAAATAGATAAAGGAGAGAGAAAGGAAATTCATTTTGATTAGGGTTTTTGTGGGGTGGGGGATCGGGGGGGCATTTGCACATCACACAAATGTACAAAATATATATTTTTATTGATTTTAGCAGATTGTGTCCCGGAGACCCGCACTATCCTCTGCTGCCAGAAGCCGCTGAGGAAAATATCGCCGCAACTTGAACTGGCAGAATGGAGGACACTTACCATGGCAACGACTAATGCAGTATAGATGCAAGGACTGAGCCTTGTCTGTTGCTGCAATAATACAAGATTCATTAAAGCCAGGTGAAATGCCATCGGGGCTCTTGTTTTAAATCACCAAGAAGTGCATTTGATGTCTGGCAGAGTCACCTGGCTCTATAGAAATGAGGCTATTGTTCCCTGTATTTGCTCTGTCTTGTCTATCATGCAGATCCTCAAGATATGGTCCAATGCATAATAGAACCACTCCATTTCTATGTTTTTTGTCACAAAGTCAACAGTGTTGTCTATTTTATTGTTTCCCATATCACATCATAATACCCCATCGAGATAATCCCTCAGGGTCAAATGGGATTCTTACATGCCCCCTTCCTGATGACTTCTAAAATGTGTTCCTCCTCATTCACACGTTACTGCCGATTATTGTTCTTTGGAGGAAAGCAAGATTTAGCCAATTTTATTGTCAAAAGTTCAGTTTACTTTATTGAACCTATTGGTACAGTTGATTATTGCGACAGGCATTAAAGCAGACATCCAAAAACCACAAAATGGAAATAGAAAGACAGTTGACTTGCAAATCAAATGCTAATGACAACACATATTTTATGGCGTTTAGCTTTGCCATGGAGCTGTCAATATTTACAATGTTCAAAATCAAAAAGGGTAAGGCAATTTTAGTCAATCCTCTGTTTGGATTATTCAGTGCGTATACATGAATTTGAAAACGATGGAAAAAAAGTTTTTGCATAACCTTGGGAGACTCATCGTTAAAAAAATATAGTCATGGGTTGACGCATTTCAGTCCCGCACCCATTGTTTTACTCCGTGAGGGTTTTTGTCAAGGAAGCTGCTGCCCTTTTGTAGGAGGGTCTGTCCAAAACAAACATTCCTTCCAAGTTCTACCCTGACATGCTCTGTGTGTGTATGCGTGCTCGTGTGAATGTGTTTTGTCTGCCCCTATCTATGGCTGTGTCCAGCCCCTCTCTTTCACAGCGAGGGAACAGAACCACACCCCTTGCTGCATGTGTGTTATGTTCCACTCTGCAGGGATTTGGGAATTTCTTTTTGCCACCCCCATACTTGAAAATAACCATGGTATATGCGATACTGGTGGGAAAAAAACGGTTTAGTTTTTGTGTGAATCTGGGCTTGGACCTTGGGGTGGTTTGAATATTCTCCATGTGCCGGGATGCTTGTTTTTTTTCTGTATGTTAGTTTCCATCCACATCCCAAAACCGTGCATGTTAGGTTAATTGAATATTTTAAATTTACCATTCGGGTTAATGTAAATGTTAATGGTTGTGTCTGAAGCACCAAATGTTATTTTGGTCATGACCGGTTTGTTTCCTGACTTCCTGAGGAGACACACAACTTTTATTGTAATACCCCCATTGATTAAGAACTACAATTACACTGACAACATTAACAAGTGTAACCTATTGTGGATGTTCCCAAACCACTCACTGCATGCTAAAAACTGCACTGTGAACCGAGCCACTTCTACATCTGATTTGATCAACAAATCAGATTTGCCTTTAGTCTGAACAAGGTTGGTGTCCCCTGTGATTGAATGGCGACCAGTCTATTGTACCCCCGCCTCTCATCCAAAGTCAGCCGGGACAAGCGCCATTCCATTTATTTCTTTTCGTTTTGTCCATGGAGGATTAGTGAGTCAGTCAGAGGTCACAAACCATATGGAATAACAACCAGTATCATTCCCACCTTTGCAAAACTGAATGTCTTTAATGAACCTAACATGCATGGTTATGGACAGAAGGAAAGAGCCAGAGTACCCTGTGAAAATCCACAAAAGCAACTTGAGAACAGTTGTCAGTTTGCATACTTGTGGACCATCTTTTTTTTTTTCCACAACAAAAGTTGAGCTGCCTACTTCTGTTGGATGAGCATGGCTGGACTTCCTGAAGCAGATACTGTTATAGCCTTTTGACACTGCACTTGGTTACCGTGAAAGGACCACACCCATGATGGCAACAGGAGTTGCCCTCACCCTAACCCACATTTAGAAGCGGTGACGCAACAGCCTAGAAAAAAGTCAGGAGGCTTTCCCTGCTGAGTGAACTACAGCTCCGCAATATGTATTTTTCATTATTGGAAAAGAAAGCCATAACTTTGCTTATTTGAATTTGAGTAGGTGACGAAGCAGAAACAAAAGGGGTGGGGGGGTGCGATCCCATACTAATTTCCTGGCATCATAAATTTGTTTGTGAGCTTTTTAGTTGCAAGAAGAGCGCTTTGAGGTGTATTTCAGGCTGAGCAGGGAACCTGGAAAGGGAGTTTGAAAGCCTCCAACAGAGATGTCTCAATATATTATTTTTCCATTGGCCCAAAATTCGGGATAGCGGGACAATGCAATTATTTTGCCTTCCTCTATTTCACCCTTGATGTTTACAGTCAGAAATCTCTCTGCCACCGCCACTCGCATTGGAGGAGAATTTTGACATCACTGCATCAATGATCCCAAATAGAATATTTTCTATTCGATAACAACATTCAGCATCCTAACCCTAACCCTTGTTCAGGAACAGGAAAAGGTATGTTATTTTAGCACAGCTTTTTAGATACACAGCCATTTCACATTAATTTTGGATTAGTCTTTGACATGATCAAACTAAATTGGATGTTTAACCTCAAGTGGCCTGCAACTGAGAGTTTTATTGTAATAAACCAGGTTACAGAGGTTTAAATCTGACCTATATAACTGCCTAATCCTATCTACCTAGAAAACAACAAAAGCTGATTTAATCAATAAGACATACTGTTACAGTGAAATGCTTTTCTCGTTGACTTTGTTCTGCATGGACAGAGTGAGGGGACAAATGTTTGAGTAATCAGACAATGGTCAGAAAGGTTGAGTTTTTGGAATGGGGACAAATAAAGATAGAGATGAAATTTTTTCACCATCGCCCCCTCCTGGACAGCAACGTGAGAAGGCGGCGACACCATCGCCCCCTCCTGGACAGCAACGTGAGAAGGCGGCGACACCATCGCCCCCTCCTGGACAGCAACGTGAGAAGGCAGCGACACCATCGCCCCCTCGTGGACAGCAACGTGAGAAGGCGGCGCCACCATCGCCCCCTCCTGGACAGCAACATGAGAAGGCGGCGCCAGTACCGCCCCCTCCTGGACAGCAACGTAAGAAGGCGGCGCCAGTACCGCCACCTCCTGGACAGGAACGTGAGAAGGCTGCGACCCCGTGGCCGCCTCCTGGACAAGAACGTGAGAAGGCAAAGACCCCGTCGCCGCCTCCTGGACAGGAACGTGAGAAGGCAGCGTCAGTGTCACCGTCGCCACCTCCTGGACGGGAACGTATGGGCGTGCCCGTCGACGACAGAGCAGGAGTGTGGAGCGTCCGCGGGACGGTCGCCGACGAAGCAGGAGTGTGGAGGATCCGCGGGCCGGTCGCCACTGGTACTCCAGAGCACAGACGAGAAGCGGCTGTGGAGACGTCGCCACCTCCTGGACAGCAACGTGAGGCGGCATCGGGTCGGTCCCCACTCCCACGTGAGCTTGCAGTGCATCCGTTGAAAAAGCAACGTGGGCGTGGCGCGGTGGCGAATCCGTTTCCAGGGCAACGTGAACCTGAGTAGGCGGAGAGTCAGTCGAAACTGACACGTGGGCGTGTCTCGGGAGCGGGTCAGTTCCAACTGCCGTGTGAGCACTGCTCGGAACCGCCAAAACCTCGACGTGGGAATGGCGAGGAGGCGGGTCAGTTTCCTCGTGATTTGGCGGCTCCTCCTCCCTCTGGGCTAGAAGCTTCGCCACCAGCTGCGGGTCTGTCAGTTGCCGGCGAAGAGTGGGAGGACGATGTCTTAGTTGCCACGCAGCGGGAGGCACCGGGGAGCGCCCAGACGGGGCGTCTCCTCTGGCCGCCACGCAGAGGTCCAGGGTAGATGGCCAAGCGGGTTCCCTCGTACAGATTGGTGTACTTGGATCTACAGGGCGAAGTCGCTCGGGTGCTGGAAACGCGGGGAGGTGAAACAAACTGACTGGGATGAAAGATCGGATGAGCAGATTCATAATCAGAATAATCGGAGTCGTACTCCGGCAGCCAGTCATACAAATCACGGTCCTCCACATACTCCGAAAAGTCAAGAGTCCAGATGAATATGAGGAGCCGGACGGGTCGTGTTCGGGACGTATTCATAGCTCGCTGGCGGAGCGTAAGACACGGAAGCGGAGGACATCAGGGAGCCTACCCGGATCGGACAGGCTTGGTCCTCCGGCAGACGGTCTACCTTGCGTCGGTCCCGGCGACGCCGGGTCTTTCCTGCTGGGTCCTGTATTGGCCAGTTCGTTCTGTCACGTCCCATCGGATCGGGGGTAGGACCCAAATGCAGGAACTCGGAAGACGCAAGGTAGTTCAAGAAGAGACACGTTTATTATATGCAGAGGTAGGGGATCGAGCAGGCAGTCCGGCGCAGCAGCCGTAGTTGGGACGTCAAGCAAAGAGAGTAGGTGAGCGGGCAAGCAGGAGTCGGCGCACAGGAGAACAATCAAAGCAGGCAGAGAACGGGCGAAGGTCGGTACACACAGGTTCGATCAGGGATACCAGAGCACACGAACGGGACATGAAGATCATTCGAACTGGCGCCGGCCAGTTGTCATCGCGGTCATATAAATCCACAGCATAATCAGGCTGCATGAGGCGCAGGTGTGCACCTTCCAACCAGCGCACCTGCGCGGACACCCGCACAGCTCGTGCTGGAGAGGCAGGATCATGACACCATCCATTTTCTGAACTGCTTATCCTCACCAACATGGCGGGAGTGCCAGAGCCTATCCCAGCTACCATCGGCCTGGAGGCGCGTTACCCCCTGAACTGGGTTCCAACCAATTGGGAGGCACACGAAGACAGACAACAGCCACACTCACATTCACACTGCAATTTCGAGTCTCCCATTAATGCATGTTTTGGGGATGAGGGAGGAAACCGGAGTGCCCGAAGAAAACCCACGCAAACTCCACACAGGGGTCCTGGCTGGAGTTGAATTTTGAAATTTGTCTTCAGAACTGTGAGGCAAACGTGCTAACCAGTCATTCTGTGCTTCAGAAGATCATAGCGATTACCATCCTACAGCATTATATTTATTTTAGAGTTATAGGTTCAGATCCTGGCATCCTGTGGGGCAGTTTCCCAACTGGTGGGCCCTGACCCAAAAGTGGGTTGTGAGCAAGTAGTAAAAACATTATAGCATAATTCAGACTGTTAAAACTGTTATTAGCTTTGGTATGCTGCCATTATTTCCTAAAAAGAGGACAAAATATTGATGTTGCTGCACTGCATGCAATTATGTTCATCCTCAGTTTCTCAATAATTTGCTTTCAAGGCCACTGTCATGAAAAGCATGATTTTTAGTATGTTATGAATGAAAAAACGGCAGGCGACATGGACCCATGCGTATTTTTACCACAAAACATGATTTTAACGTATACAGCTTATTTGTAACTCCCGCCATGAAAATCCTCTCGAGGATTTGTTTTCGAGAAGAAGCAGGAAGTGATGTACATGGCAGGACCACCCTCAAGTAGACTCATTTGTTTCTATTAGTTTTACCTCCAGGAAAGTAGCTCGTCGTTCCTTCGTGTTAGCCAAAATGCCGGCTCGTTGCATATCTGGGCATTGCTTGAACACTCGGGAGGATGAATTTACCCTTCATAAGTTTGCAAGAGACCCGGTTCGTCGTGAAAAATGGATTGAAGGGACGAGAGCGTCGCGGGTTCCAAATGACAGGTAGGTGTGTATACAGCTAATACAAAAAAAATAGTTCGGTCTCTCATAACGTAACAAAAGATCTGCGTACGTATGACAGTTGTGTGCGTCGCACGGCGTCAGGCTCGCCGGCCAGGGCTGCTGCGTCGCCTCTCACAGCCTTCGGGCTCGCGGACGGCGGCGGCTCTGAAGAACGCTGCCAACAATGTCACACTCAGCCGCGTGTGATGACAACACCATAAAGTGCCCCAACTCGATGGTGTTGTTCATCACGGATGGCGGCGGCTATGAACAACCAGGTAAAGTAGCACAGCTCAGTTGTGTGCTAAGCCATCTCGGCCCCGAAAATGAGCCACCCCGGCCGAGGCGCCGCGTACACCGTTCACGGCCTCGGTGAAGGCTGCACGTCGGGCTCGCAGACGGCGGCGGCTCTTAACAATGCTGCCGACAATGACTCACTCAGCCGCGTGCGATTACAACACCGTAAAGTGCCACGGCTCGACGGTGTTGTTCATCGCAGATGGGGGCGGGTATGAACAACGCTCGGCGCCATGATAAGCCACCTCGGCACCAAAAATGAGCCACCCCGGCCAGCTGTGACGAGCCACGATGGCTCATCTCCGCCGCGGAAGTGGATCGGACGGGGAGGCAGTTTGGCCGTGATCGCATATCATCTGAATATGGCTCAAAACAATAAGGTAATATTGCCCCGGTAACTTCACTCAGTTGTGTGATGTTCTCTTCTTCGAAAAGAGCTTTCGTGTCAGAAGGGGCGTGTTCGTCTTCCATAGTAGCGTCCACCGCGTGTTTTCAATGGCAAATGTCTGGGTGACGTCACAGGCAGGGGATGCAGCCAATATGGCGACCACTTGGATGTCGTCGGATGACATTTATGCAACTTTGCACATGGATGACGCGCTCTCCACTGTGAATAATGTTGTATGCATTTTTCATTACAATGTCTATTTTAGAATGTTTAGAGAGATGACACTTGACCTTTAAGCATGTAAGCATGAGTAGTTGTATTTAAAAACTATCCAAGGCGAGTTTTGAACAATACATTTTTTTAAATTGTTCCTATCTTCTCCAACATTGGATCGCGACTTTCCAACAATAGAAACATATCGGTGCCATGATGACAGAAACTAAGAACAATTGCAGTGTTGGGTGTTCCTTCCACATCCTGAAAACAGCCATGGTTGTTTTGAATTTTTTCTACTTTTTATTATGCTTCTTAAAATTCCTAAAGGAGAAATTCAATCTACACTCTGTTGTATATCTATTTTGTGTTGCACACAACATACATAGAACCAAATGATACACAAGCAGAGATGGACAGAGGTAAAAAAAAAAAAATGACAAGAGCCGTGTAAATAGTGTTTTACCTCTTGAGCTTGGGGTGAGGGGATGGGGCCGTTCTCAAAGTATGTCTACCGTAACAGTAGACAGGAACATAAAGTCGAACAGCTAGTTCTAATTTCCAGCGTCATTGAAACAAGAAATACAAGAAGCTAGTCTAACTGTTGGTTTATCTTGTAACCCAATTGGAGTGACAAACTTGTGTCCTTTTTATTGTGGTGAATGGCTTGCAAGACATGTTACTGTATTCAAGAAGTCAACACAACCAGTTACTCCTTCATTTGTATCCGGCAACTTCTTCTTGTGTTATTTTGAAACCCACTTGAGCTCTAAGCGGGACTCGTGCCGTTGCAAAATGACTGCCTGCTGCATCCATCTAGGACATGCCCTACTGCAAACAGGAACAACAGTACAGTATCTGACTTCAGTGCAGTGATTGTATTATTCATCCCGGTAAGCCTAACCCATCCTTACCCCAAAATGGTTGCTTTTATTTTGTAAAAATCTGATGCATATTTGGTATGGTCATCTGTGCAGCCTTCGCTTTCTGCCTAGTTGCAGAAGGGCGTCTTGCCTGGATGCAGCAGCCAATCATATTCCTGCAAGGTGGATCAACACCTTCTCTCCCAAATCAGGTGTCTGTCAACATACCAAGACTGATTTATGAGAGGCAGCACGGTGCCGTAGTGCAGTGTTCCTTCGTATATGATTTGCCTCGCTTATGCGCTTCTTCCTCGTTTGCCGTTCGTGCACTGTGTGCGCAATGCAGGTATGGGCGTCACAGTTGTTGTAGGTAGCCAAACCAGACTGCAGTTCTGTAGCTTCTCAATGAGAGGAGACTTATAAACTTCGTGAGAGTATTTCTGACTGTGTATCAAAGTGGCCCTTGTGTGAGATAACTGTTGGAATAAACCCACATTTTAATTTAAAATATTGTGTTGTTTATTTTGTGAATATTTTGTTCAAAAGAACACATCTATTTTCTACAGCTTCTCTGGGTCAGGTCGCAGGAGAAATAGCTTCAGCAGGGATACCCAGACTTCCCTTTGCCCAGCCACTTCTTCCAGACATAGAGATGTAGTCTCTCCAGCATGTTCTGGGTTGTCCCCAGGGTCTCTTGCCCGGAACACCTCGCCAGGGAGGCATCCGGGAGCCATCCGCATCAGATGCCCCAGCCACCTCATTTGGCTCCTCTCAATGTGGAGGACCAGCGGCTCGACACTGAGCCCCTCGCGGATGACCGAGCTTCTCACCCTAACTCTAAGTGCGGAGGAAACTCATTTCGGCCGCTTGTAACCAGGACCTTGTTCTTTCGGTCACGACCCAACAGCTCATGCCCATAGGTGAAGGTAGGAACGTAGATCGACTGGTAAATTGAGAGCTTCGCCTTTCGACTTAGCTCCCTCTTCACCACAACGGACCAATACAAAGTCACCTCAGACACTGCAGCGATCTGTCTGTCGATCTTCCACTCATTCTTCCCTCACTCATGAACAAGACTCCAAGTTACTTGAACTCCTCCACTTGGGGCAAGATCTCATCCCCACCCTTTTCCAATTGTGAACCATGGTCCAGATTTGGAGGTGGTGATTCTCATCCCAGCCGCTTCACACTCGGCTGCGAACTGCTCAAGTGAGTGTTGGAGATCATGGCTTGATGAACCCAACAGAACCACATCATCTGCAAAGACCAGAGATGCGATGCTGAGGTCACCAAACCGGACACCCTCTACAACTCGGCTGCACCTAGAAATTCTGTCCATAAAAGCAAAAGCGGTGACAACGGGCAGCCTTGGCGGAGTCCATCTCTCACCAGAAACGAGTCTGACTTATTGCTGGCAATGCTGACCAAACTCTGACAGCGGTCGTACAGGGACCGAACAGCCCGTATCAGGGGGCTTGGTACCCCATACTCCCAAAGAACCCCCCACAAG
This sequence comes from Syngnathoides biaculeatus, assembly GCF_019802595.1. NCBI lineage: Eukaryota > Metazoa > Chordata > Actinopteri > Syngnathiformes > Syngnathidae > Syngnathoides > Syngnathoides biaculeatus. The sequence continues at coordinate 24,038,158 of NC_084644.1, read as the reverse complement.
ACTCCCCGAGGGACACGGTAGAAAGCCTTCTCCAAGTCTACAAAACACATGTAGACTGCTTGAGCGAACTCCCATGCACCCTCGAGGATCCTGCCGAGAGTGTAGAGTTGGTCCACCGTTCCACGGCCAGGACGAAAACCACATTGCTCCTCCTGGATCTTAGATTCGACTTCCGATGGAGCCTCCTCTCCAGCACCCGTGAATAGACCTTACCAGGGAGGCTGAGGAGTGTGAGCCCCCTATAGTTGGTACACACCCCTCCGGTCCCCCTTCTTGAAAATGGGGACCACCACCCCAGTCTGCCAATCCAGAGGCACTGTCCCTGATGTCCATGTGATGTTGCAGAGGCGTGTCAACCAGGACAGCCCCACAACATCCAGAGCCTTTAGGAACTCTGGGCGAATCTCATCCACCCCTGAGGCCCTCCCACCAATGAGCTTTTTAACCACCTCGCTGACCTCAACCCACGAGATTTAAGATCCCAGAGAGAACCCAGATTCAGCTTCCTCATGGGAATGCATGTTGATGGAATTGAGGAGCTCTTCGAAGAATTCTCCCCTATGACTCACAACATCCTGAGTTGAGGTCAGCAGTACCCCATCCCCACTATACACAGCATTGACGGTGCACTGCTTAACCCTCCTGAGACGCCGGACAGTGGACCAGAATTTCCTTGAAGCAGTCCTGAAGTCATTCTCCATGGCCTCACTGAACTCCTCCCATGTCCGAATTTTTCCCTCAGTGACCACCGAAGCTGCATTCTGCTTAGCCAGTCAGTACCTATCGGCTGCCTCGGGAGTCCCGCAGGTTAAAATGCCCGATAGGACTTGTTGTGTGTTGGTGTCCACCAACGTGTTCTGGGGTTTCAGCCATGACAGGCACCGACCACCTAACGGCCACAGCTCCGGTCGGCCTGAGCGCTCCCAGTGCTGAAACGTCTTCTTCAGTTTAATGTGCGTGGAATTTTTTACATTTTTTTATTTTTTTTATTTTTTCTACATCCGTGCCAGTCTGAAACTTCCCCATCTATTCTTCTTTTGCGTGTTCATTTTCGCTCCGCTTCTGCACGTTCATTTTCGCTTCACGTGCATTTCGCTATGGACGTCTCACAAAGCTGAACACAGCGAATGAAAGAATACAGAAAAAAATGCGAACTTATTGTTTGTTATTTATCAACTGGAAAACACGTTCAAGCATTGAACAAGAATCAACAGAGTGGTATGGGTTCAGTTGATATGACACTTTCACTATCCCAAATGTGCCTTAATGACTGAGCCTGACTCCACCACTTCATTTGTATCCACCAACAGTTTCAGGTCACAATTGGTTACTGTTTCCACCATGATATCCGTATCATGGTTCGGTCAAACTCAGTCTTGAGAACATATGAGGTTTTGTGATTGGAAATATTATCTAGCTTTAACATTTCCAACTGTCGGTCCCGACTGTTTTTTGTGCAGATCAGGCAGAAAAAGTACACTACTCCACTACAGAACATTTTTTTCCCAAACACCCAGTAATCAGAAATTTGCTGACTGATCGTGGAAAAATCATGAATTCAGCCTAATTATCAGTATATGTTTATCCTGCTTTTGATAGTCTGAAAAAAAATAGCAAAAGACATTTGTGTGCAAGCATCAGTATAGAGCACTTTAAGTACTACAGCAGTGCTACAACCTGATTTGTAAATTTATGGCATTGCTGTTATGCCAAATCAAACTGTGTTGTTAAAGACGTTTGCAGGTCCCAAATGACATGCTGAATCCATGCCAAGACTACAATTATAATGTTATCTCTGACAACAATAAAATCTAAGAACATGTCTTGTTGTTGTTTCTTGTAATGATTGATGAAACTATGATGTCAAACAGGCGACATGGTGACACAACTTGTTAGTGTGTTGGCCTCACAGTTCTAAGGACCGGGGTTTGCATGTTGACCCTGTGCCTGCGTGTGTTTTCTCCGGGCACTCCAGTTTCCTCCCACATCCCCAAAACACGCATTCATTGGAGACTCTAAATTGTCCCTAGGTGTAATTGTGAGTGCGACTGTTGTCTGTCTGCATGTCCCAGCCACCTCATCTGGCTCCTCTCAATGTGGAGGAGTAGCGGCTCGACACTGAGCCCCTCCTGGATGACCGAGATTCTCCCCCTATCTTATTAGGTTATTTTTCAAACAATAATAAATTAGCAGGTCATTGTACAGATTGATTATTATTATTGTGTAGTGATGTGTGGTGATGAAATGAATGAATTAATATCTTCTCAGCACCAACAAACCCATCCATATATTGTACTTTTGGAAAACAAAATATTGAAACAGATCGATGAGAAGCCAACGAAGCTGGCCATGACATGCATATATATCACATGTCTCAAAGGTTTTAAGACCTCCAATAAATTAACCTCCTCCTGAAAAATGGAATGCATGTAAATTGAAATGTACAAAAATGTTCATGTGGATGTCAACATTTGCTAATTTTTCCATTGATAGCTAGTTGGATATTTTGCAGGACATTTTTTATGCATATTTTACATGTCTAAACACCGCATCAACACAAAATCAACAATGATTCGACAGTAGTACGATTGGTTTGATGCAAGGGATAAAATTACAGTAATCTATTAGACATCATTGCTTGATAAACCAGCCCAGGTTGAGATCAGTATTAATATTGTATTACTTCATTGGATTCAATTGCAATGTAATTATCTATCTATCTATCTATCTATCTATCTATCTATCTATCTATCTATCTATCTATCTATATCTATCTATCTATCTATCTATCTATCTATCTATCTATCTATCTATCTATCTATCTATCTATCTATCTATCTATCTGGATTTGTTTTAAATGTTGAAGCATGATGCATAACTGGTGTTTTAATTGAACTTTTAAAAAATAGTATTAACTAAGTATTTCAAATAACTGTATAATAATATTGTTGTATTGTATAATAAAATTAATAACTAAGTATTTTCTTAACCCAGTAGCGGGTGTAAAAACAACAAAAGCAAGTTCTATTTTAAAAAACTGAAACACATCGTGGAAACCATATACTGTACTTTCTTTTAAAATTACCAATAATAAATAATATTTTTCCCCCCAAAATTTCACATGATTCGATTAAGGAAGGGATTCACGTTTCCTCCCCCCAAACTGCCGGAACTTGATTTAAATCATGTATTCATACTCGTGTTCCAGAGATGTGTCTTTGCTTTTCTTCCCTCCTCCCATCATCTTTGGTACAATTTGAACATTTATACAGTCCTTATAATGTTATATTATTTCTATCGATGTGTTACACTCTCATATGTGTACATTTGTGGATTCGAGTTTCTATTTTGTCCTGGCGAAGTGCAGGATACGTGGCCAGTGTGAGGCGTTCTGCGGTCTATATAAATGCGCCGCCATCTTACTTTTTCCAGTCGGCAGTCTTCCGGACCAGACGTGATTGACTGACTTTGGAGGGAGTGGACGGGGGCTCCCGCTGATTTACGGCGTCACATTTTACAGATTGAATTGTTTTCTTCCATCTGACTCCAACTGGAAGGAATTGCTGCGTTTTTACACGGGTAGGCTGCAACGTTGCAGTACGCTGATTTTGTCCGCCTTCCGGAATTGTTGAGCGCGAGCCGGTCGGGACTCTGCTGCTACATTCCCGGCTTCCGTTTGGGTCGGGGCAGGCACCACAGCGGGGGGGATAATGGACGGCATGTTTTTGCTCTTTTAATCAGAGTTGCTCATTTTAACTTCCATGGAATAGAATTCCGATCTCCATCAGTTGAATTCTCGCTTAAACGTCTCCGTTGGGCTTGGATGTTCCGATAGCAGCCAATTGAAGCAATCAGTAGCACCGATATTGCTGGTCGCATTCCACTTTAGTGACTCATGGTTTCAGGACTTTTGTGTTTTTGGTCGAATGGTTTTGTTTTCCGATGGTCGGTTCAAAATCCATTTGATATCCGGCATTGCTCAACCTTTGCGTGGGCATGTCTTTTACTTGTTCTTCACGGTAACAAACAAACGGGAGTTTCACCAAACATTTATTCGAATGTTTATCGAACTGATAAACCCCACATTCGAACTTGGGTAATTTTCGAAATATCCGTAACATGTGTTGGGAGTTTATAATGGCAGTGTGTTTTCGTTGGTTATTTTTTTTAATTATTTTTTTTTTAAACAAAGGCCCATATATTCCTCCCAGCCGTTGTTGTTTTGGGAGGAAGACGAGGTGGAGCCTGAGTGTGAAATTTGAGTCGGGACTGTTGAAGAAATGAAGTGGGGCCAGCCGGCAGCTGTGCGAGAGGGGCTCGCAACTCAAGTTACCAGGGCGCCTCGCTTCCGTTGCTCATCTGCCCCTTACGTTCACGCTTGTTCAAATGTGCGCTTTTTCACAGTTCAACAAGCGACTTTTTTTGTTGAATTTGGGAGGTGGGTAATTTACCTACGTCATTGATTCCCACCTCAGTTTACTTTTTAAAGCGGCAAGTCGTCAGCGTCTAAACACGTTTTTAGCGTTACTGGATTTCGCCTTTTTTAATTTTCGAAAATGAACTTTTTGGCACAGACAAAAAAAAGAGAGACTAATTTAGAGGTAATCATAAATGACCCCAATCGACCGATTAATCCTCATGCAAATTTCCGGGACTAATGATGGCTGTATTCATAGATCATATATTTTTTCCGTTAATGTTATGTGTACCCATCCATTTTTTTGAGCCGCTTATCCTCACGAGGGTGGCGGGAATTTTGTGTTTTAATTAAAAATAAAGTTCCAACTGACATGCATTTGAAAGCTGAAGCTTCAGCTGAACACTTAAAAAGTTTCTTGTGAAAAATCCTGTTACAAAATAAAGATTTTTTTTTTTTTTAAAATGTAGTTTATGCTTTAATATATTTGGATAATAGCCTAGCAGAGAGGTTTGAGCACAGTTGTCGGTTTTTCCTCTAGCCATCCACCCATCATCCTGCAGTGGAGACAGCCACAGTATGTTGCAGAAGCTGCAGCCTTTGAGCTCATTGTATAGTAAGATGGCAGCCAGCAGTGATGCTGCTGACCCTGCACATTGCTTCGCTCGCTCTCAACCAGTGGACGTGCAGCAGCGCCGACTGCTGCGTTACACAAAAGCTCCTTGTTGAATGCATAAAACATGGCGATTTATAAACACTTTTCAAACTTTTTTTTTTTTAAAGCACCACTATTCAGGTTTGCTAACATGTTTTTACTTTAACAGTAGTTGTAGGCATACCCCATGTGTATTATTGACTTCTTTTTGTGTAACAGTTCCACGATATAACATTCCCTCCTTTTTTTCAGCAATTTACCAAGTCTATCAACAGATATACGCAGTGATGCTACAGATAATTGATTACATTTGAAATGATTGGGAGTATTAATTGTATACATAGGGTTAGGGTTGACAGCACTGTGGGCTTGATCGTGTTTTCTACATTTTGTTGTTGTTTTTTCTTTTTAATTGAAACATACCGTTTTGAATATTTACACGGAAGTTATGACTATAGCTTTTTAGGGAAAAAAATACACAACTCGCTGTATGATTTCAAGCAATTCTGCCCTCTCACTGTAAAGATTGGTGTGGTATAGTATTTTATGGATTCTAGTCTAAACCATGCACCACACATCTGGCTTCAAAGAAAACCGTATTTAGTTTTTGTTGGAGCTTGTTCTGCATTGACTTTAATTGTTCAAGGTTTAGTCCGTTTAGCTGGAGGATAAGGCTGCCATTTGTTTGGTGTCAATTGAAGACTAGGCTACCCCCCCCCCTCTTTTATTTTTTTTGGCTCATCTTTCAAAGCCTGATGCAAAGATCCACTTTTCTACCAGTGTGAATGATGTGCTTTGATTTGTATGAAGTCTAGTATTGCACATATGGTTCCCATTAAATAGGAGGTTTGTGTTATGGGAGTTCCAGCTTCTCAAGCTCGAGAGGGTGGATGGCGTGTGAACAGTGAATTAGAATTTGGGGGGGTTGTGGGAAACTGCCTGTCTTGAGATTGTTTAAGTAGCTGAAATCTGGTGCGGTGCGAGTGTGAAGAGAAGTCATTCAGTGCAGGAATTTTGCCTTCTAGTTTAATTTGGGCAGTATTTTAATGACTGCTGCATTATAATGGATGTGACGAGTGTTTTAGGGAAGCTATTGTTGTTGCTATCAGAGAATTTGCTTAAAAGGCAGGGAAAGATAGTAATTTTGATCGATATATTATGGTAGGAAAAGATGTGCTGCCATTTTAAGACTAAAATACCTTTGCAAGTTTTGACACTTTCAACCTTTTATTTCATTTATGCTTTTATTTATTTAACTTTTTATAGTTAAGTCTTATCACATGGGCTGACCTTACCAAGTTGTAGATGTGAAATATACTGGACTTTTCAGTAAGTTTTAGTATACAGAAACTTAAAGATAGTATTGGAATACCATTTTGAATAGGAAAGCTAAAATTCATTAACTGTGCTTTAACATCTATTATTGTTCTTTGGAAATGCTGATGTTGAGATTTTTAGATTTTTTTAAAATGTCACAGTAGTTATTTGATTTGATTTGTGCATGTAGTAAGTATGTTATCTAGTAAAGTATGGAAAATTGTATCAAAGTGGTGTGAATATTTGGCCTAAAGATGTACTTAGCAGGTAGGTGGGTGTTCTCTAGAAAGTGAGACATTTAGTCTAACAGCTGGCTAAGATGTCAAGTTCTTTTTAAATGGCTCTTATTGAACAGTTTGTCAGCCATCTGAAAATGCGCTGCGCACACAGTTAACACTTGTAAAGAAACGAGTGGTTCACCATTTCTGTTGCTGAAGGTTAAAGCCATATCTCAAACACTTTTGAATCTGATTTTATGGTGTCAATTGACAACTTGGAATTCTATAAACTTTCCATGGGGGATGTCCCCAAGATGTACTATGGTACGTTGAGCTGTGTAGTCCTCGATGTGGTTACATTTTTCGTGTATGCCGTCTCCCCCAATGCTCATTTTCCTTCTACAGTTTGTATGCCACGTCCCACCCTTCCTCACATAAGTACTACCTAGCTGCCATCCACTGTGGGCCTTTTAATGTAAATAGCCATTTACTTGGGTGGATTTCACACAAGACTAAATCCAAAGGTTAAGATTGAAAGATGGCACCATGTAGTAATGTTTCAGTCGGAACTTGTACAGTGATCACATTTTCATGAACTGTGTGTTGCAGTTGTTTTTAGTGTAATCATTAACAATGGACCAGGAACGAAAGGAAGCTAGAGGTCACTGAGGCTCATAGTTTCCCTCCCCTTCGTGTTTCAGATCAGGAAGCTGTGACGGCCGTGGTTCGAGACAAGGAACATGGCTTCCCAGGGTGAGTTGAAACTTCCAGCACATGCATGCATGCATTACATTCTGTCTCCCTTACACGTCGACACAAAGAATCCATAACTGCATTTATAAATCAGCACACAAACTGACATGTTTTATTAGCATGTTGTTGGGAGAAAAAAAATAGTAAAAAAATATTTATTGTATTACCATATGTGGGTTTGAAAATGAGTATCTAAATAAACTCTTCACAAATACTACAATGGCAGTTTTTCTCAGTCCTGGTGTTGTGTTCCGTAATGTACTCTTAAATACTGTTGTGCTGGATTGATCGTCCCAGGTTTTGCAGTGTTGCTCGTTTTTCTAAAATCTTGTCACCCTCCAGCGGATTTGATGGAGCTCGACATGGCCATGGAGCCTGACCGGAAAGCAGCAGTCAGCCACTGGCAGCAACAGTCCTACCTGGATTCAGGCATCCATTCAGGGGCTACAACTACAGCACCCTCCCTCAGCGGGAAAGGAAATCCTGAAGATGAGGATCTTGACAACAACCAGGTCATGTACGAATGGGAACAGGGCTTCAACCAGAATTTCTCTGGTGATCAAGTCCAAGGTGAGTCCAGCCATTGGATAAATAATTTAGAAGGTCGTCAAAACAGTCTGATGAAACAAAGCCTCCTATCTCTTTCAGACTTGGATGGTCAGTATGCCATGACCCGTGCCCAGCGAGTGCGTGCAGCAATGTTCCCAGAGACTCTTGAGGAGGGCATGCAGATTCCTTCGACACAGTTTGATACAGCAAATCCTACCAATGTCCAGAGACTAGCAGAACCTTCACAAATGCTCAAACATGCTGTGGTCAATCTGATCAACTATCAGGATGACGCAGAGCTGGCAACCAGAGCCATACCAGAACTCACCAAACTACTCAATGATGAGGATCAGGTAGTTGTCAATGATAGCGTCATGCTTTACAGTACAACTCACTGCCATTATTCGTCGACGATGTTTCTCCTGTTCCTTAAAGGTTGTTGTAAACAAAGCAGCAGTGATGGTGCACCAGCTATCGAAAAAAGAAGCTTCCCGTCATGCCATTATGCGCTCCCCTCAAATGGTGTCTGCCATAGTCAGGACAATGCAGAACACAAACGATGTGGAAACCGCTCGCTGCACTGCAGGGACTCTCCACAATCTCTCTCATCACAGAGAGGGCCTGCTGGCCATCTTCAAGTCTGGTGGGATTCCAGCGCTTGTCAAAATGCTTGGGTATGTTTAAAATTAATGGAAAGGGTATTTGATATTTGCAATATAATTATTCAGGGAAGAAGTGTTTAAAAAAAAAAAAGAATAAGCAGTCTCTGTTGTTGTCTGCTAAAAATGTGACCTTGTCTTTTATGCTCATTCTTATGCTTCTCAATTTGGATTTTGCAAAACATGCAATAGAGGCTTATTAGAATTGTTGAAAAATTGCCACCATCTGTTGGTAGTGTATGCAGAACAAACTGTATTGACACATTTGACAGTGGTAAGCAAGGTAGCGTTGCAATGGAGGGGAAATGCAAAATTAATTGGCCATTGTGCCTGTCAAGCAGTCATTGGGAAGAGGGGAAACAAATTCAAAATCCAGTTCCCATTTCCCAGTTGTATTGTAATCCCATAATCCTTTTTTTGCATTGCAGTTCGCCAGTGGACTCAGTCCTGTTCTATGCCATCACCACCCTTCACAACCTTCTCCTGCACCAGGAAGGAGCTAAAATGGCTGTTCGTTTGGCTGGTGGGCTTCAGAAAATGGTGGCCTTGCTCAACAAAACAAATGTCAAGTTCCTCGCCATCACCACAGATTGTCTGCAAATCTTGGCCTATGGAAACCAAGAAAGCAAGGTGAGGTCATGTCCTTGTCAGATGCACTGTTGAGATGTCATAAAAGCATACCCTGATTAAAATAGAGGCGGGGTGTTCTTTTTCTAGCTAATCATCCTGGCCAGCGGGGGGCCTCAAGCGCTGGTGAACATCATGAGAACTTACACTTATGAGAAATTGCTGTGGACCACAAGCAGAGTACTCAAAGTTTTGTCAGTCTGCTCCAGTAACAAACCTGCCATTGTAGAAGCTGGTATGTTAGAACCATCAAAGGGCACGTGTTTTCAAACCTGCAGACTCTATAAACAATGGGGATTTTATTTTATCTGCATTGCAATTTTCACCCATTTCTGTTTTGCTCAGGAGGCATGCAGGCCCTCGGACTTCACCTGACGGACCCCAGCCAGAGACTGGTTCAGAACTGTCTCTGGACTCTCAGGAATTTATCAGATGCTGCGACCAAACAGGTAACGCTTGTACAACAAACATTAAATATTTGACAAAGACTACAAGTTGGTTGTTTTTTGTCATGAATACTATTCAGGTTGGAGTTACAGTTAGTAACTGCAGATTTTCTGGTGTTGATCCACTTGCCTTGAATACTTGCCCTCATGCTAACCTGACAATTTGGGTCGTAGGAGGGTATGGAAGGTCTTTTGGGCACCCTGGTCCAACTCCTTGGTAGTGATGACATTAACGTGGTAACCTGTGCTGCTGGTATCCTGTCAAACCTGACGTGCAACAACTACAAGAACAAGATGATGGTCTGCCAGGTTGGTCCTAGGGGTCAAGAGTAAAATGGCCTTATATTGTGTAGTTTTTGCTAATTAAACAGTGTTATGCATTTCCTCAGCCAGTGCCTGTGCTTGCATTTCATATTTTAATCCTGTGTAGGTTGGCGGAATTGAGGCTCTAGTTCGCACTGTGCTTCGAGCTGGAGACAGAGAAGACATTACAGAACCGGCCATCTGCGCTCTGCGTCACCTCACATCACGACACCAGGATGCTGAGATGGCCCAGAATGCAGTCAGGCTGCATTATGGGCTTCCGGTTGTTGTCAAATTGTTGCATCCGCCATCACATTGGCCATTGATTAAGGTACAAGCATGTGGACATGAAAGATGTTTAATGATTCATCTTGTGGATAGTTCAGCTGTTTTGTATTTGTGATCTCTGTCCTCCTTGTCAAATTGACTAAAAAGCCATCTGACATGAATGTGGTCCTCCCTCAGGCCACAGTCGGTCTGATCCGTAACCTGGCGCTGTGCCCTGCAAACCATGCCCCTCTGCGGGAGCAGGGGGCCATTCCTAGGCTGGTTCAGCTCCTTGTCCGAGCACACCAGGACACACAGAGACGCACCAGCATGGGAGGCACGCAGCAGCAGTTTGTGGTGAGTGCATACAATCATCACAATAAGTTTATGAACACACTAATCCCCATAATACGCACATCAGCATCAGTAACTCTAGTACAGAGCTGCTGGCCATTTGTTAGTTTGGTTGTTCTCTCTACTGGCCCATGTGGCTTTAATAACTGTTTCATTTTAGGAGGGAGTTCGAATGGAGGAGATTGTAGAGGGTTGCACAGGCGCGCTTCACATCCTTGCTAGAGATGTCCATAACAGAATAGTAATCAGAGGACTTAACACAATTCCACTCTTTGTTCAGGTAAAATGAAAAGTCTCATTTATTCCATTGTCCTGAGATTTTTTTTTTTTTTTTTGAACCACTTGTCTTTCTGTGTGCAGCTCTTGTATTCGCCTATTGAGAATATCCAACGTGTGGCAGCAGGTGTCCTGTGTGAACTGGCCCAGGACAAAGAGGCCGCTGAGGCAATCGAGGCGGAGGGAGCCACCGCCCCGCTCACAGAGCTCTTGCACAGCCGCAACGAAGGAGTCGGTGGGTCTAAATGGTTGCTTTTTATTTGGCAGAAGGACGCGGATACTCAAATCATTTAGATCGCAGTGGTACCTAGACTTGAGTTTTTAAGTTTTTGAGTGGTAACTTGTGAGCCCAACTTTTTTACGAACAAGCTTTAGATATGCTGCCACCTGTGTGAAGTGGAGGTTCGGAAATGTAGCAATTCAAGTAGTGTAATGGGCTTCCTTGCATTTAAGGCAAAGTGAGTCAGTCACTGCAAATTTTTTCTTTTTTAATTTTTTTTTTTTTTTTTTTTTTTTTTTTTTTTTTGCGGGAGGTCAGATCTGTTGAACAATCAAATGCACAAAATGACTCAGATGCCAGCTCCTGCTCATTAGGCCACCCACTTAAAGGTTCATATCCAACATGCAAGAACTATGGTATGCCCTGGATAGCAATTTCACTTTGAAGAATGTTTTTTATCTTTTACACTTTTTGTCTTCATTGCACATTTTTTATTAAAAATGTAACAATCTTGAAGGAGGGGAGATGACAACTTGAACACGTTAATAGGTTGTCAAGTCATTTAAGAGGGGAAACTCTTGAGATTCATACTTTCAAATCAGTTGCTTTTTGACAAAACTAGCTATTTCGCACCTAGCGATAACTACTTTAAGATAATTGTCGCTTGCAGCTGATATTGCTTATCCATCTATTTTCCTAACTGCTTATCCTCACAAGCGTCGCTGGGAGTGTTGGTGCCTGTCATCCGTGTACTATTCTTGTGTACATTTAGATGAACATAAGCTTTCATGTATTGTATGTCTGGCACTGTCTCCACAAACATGGATATTTCGGCTCACTTAGAGCTTAAGAAAACACAGTGCAATAAATTGCTTTTTGTGTGCTATTTGCTTAGTACTTCAGTTATATCTCTCCCCCTGCCTTACACTTTGTTTTTGTCACTTTGTATCCCTTTGGTGTTTGGATATTTTACAAGCCTGGATTAAAAATGGAAAAAAGAATAAATGCTAGGTTGTCAGGAAGGAGAACTGGAGTAAAAACTGCCAAACTAATCATACGAGTGACTTGCTGTCATGTCCTCTAATTGGACCAGATAGAAGTGGGGAAAAAGATGTTGGTTTTGTAGCTGTCACACTGAATTGCTGTAATGTGAAATTACAAGACAACGGTATGAATCTGTAGAATAGGAAGCTCGCTTAATGGCTTGCATGTTTCCTCAGCCACATACGCAGCAGCAGTTCTATTCCGGATGTCAGAGGACAAACCTCAAGACTACAAGAAACGCCTCTCCGTAGAACTCACAAGTTCGCTCTTCAGGACGGAACCAATGGCCTGGAATGAAGTATGAAGCACATCTTTTGTGTGCGTGTGTGTAGAGATGTACTAAGGTTTATGCAACTCGTGTCTGCGTGCAGACTGCAGAACTTGGCTTGGACCTTGGTGGTCAGGGAGAGCCCCTGGGCTACAGGCAGGATGGTAAGTCACCTTGATGCTATTCATATGATGCCAGTCTTATTGTTCAACTGTCACATAGTTTCTGTCTCTGACCACATGCAAGCTTGAAGTTCCATGTATACACGCACACACACACCCTCGTGTGGGTGTTTTTATTTTTTTTTATTTTTATTTTTTTATTATAAATAAACTTCCCCTGTATCTGGGTCAATGGTAGTACAATATCTGAACCAGAGGCCCAGCAAGTCAGTGGTAGTTGAATCATGGCTGTGTGCTTGTGGTGTTTCTTTGCTGTGGTTTGCTCGTCCATACTACTGTGTGAGCGCTTTGGTTCGACATGCTTCTAACAGCTGCTCTGCTTCACCTGCCCTCCACTTACTAGACCCGAGCTACCGTTCCTTCCACTCGGGAGGTTACGGCGCAGACTCAATGGGCATGGAGCCCATGATGGACCATGATCTGGGTGGGGGTCACCACCCTGGTCAGGACTACACCCCAGTAGAGGGGCTGCCTGACCTGGGACACACCCAGGAACTGATCGAAGGCCTACCACCTGGTGATTCCAACCAACTGGCCTGGTTTGACACAGACTTGTAAATACCAAGACCAACATATCACTTCTTACTAGGTAAGGTGGCTCCTGATCCACTTGCATGCTTGTGTGAATGCCTGTAGTTGAACTCACTGAGGCTGCCGCATGCTAGAACTGCTCCTAGTTGCCAACTGGGTTTGTGTGTAGGTGGGTGATTTTTCTATTTTTCAAGCTGATATTCCATTCCAGTATTTTTTTTCTTCTCTTTTTCAGCTGTATTATGTGATCTGGATGAACCTGCATCTTGATTCTCCCACATGGAGGAGGCGGGGTTTTAGAAAGTGCCTGACGATGCATCCTGTCTGTTGGAGCTCCATTGGGACAAAGTTGGGTTCTGGTTTTAATCCAGAGGATGGTCAGTTGACTTGAAATCCTGATGCGACACATGGATTTGGATCTGTTTGCTTTTGAAATATACCCTTTTTGTGTACTTTTCCATTTTTATCCTTTGTTTTTACACATTTCCCTTAAGTCTGTAATGGTACAAAATGCTTTTAGCTTGCTTCCCCCCCCCCCCTCCTTACTCTGAATTATACCCGTTTTGTTTGCAGTTTCTCCCCCCCCCTTTTTTTTTTTTTTTTAATTTTATTTTTTTTTTTTTTTGTCCAAGGTAGTTTTTGTTTTTGGTGAAAATGATCCATCAAAGTAATGTACATGACCACATTTTAAATGGTGTCCAAAACACTAAGGTTGAATCAGTTGCATTGTAACATTTGTGTAGCTTTTGTATAAAACATTGGAAGTCATGGTCCAAATATTGAGCTATTTTCTTGCTTTAAAGGGGGACACTAAGGTGTCTCTGCTGTTCCAAAGGGGATGTACTGTAGCTGGCCTAGCTGACTGAGGGCTGCTATTGGTCTGTTACTAAAGAGGAGTGTGGGGCTAGTCTAGTTGGAGAAGGTGGTTGCTGTAGCCTGCTGTGTTCTGAAACAATAAAATGGACTCATTATTTCAACTGGGTGCGTCCTTGACTTTCAAGCATTTGTTAACACACCGGCCACGTCACTTGGATATATGCTGATTTTTGTGTCAGTTATTGAGGAAAGTGTGTGCGCACATGCATTCAATCGTCACAGCACTCAACACTAATGATGGTTACGATGACAATTGAGTCTCTCATGAAAACCAGATGTCAAAGTTCCAAGACTGGCCTGTGAGAGGGAGCATTGTGCCACAGGCCACCTGGACGGCTGGAAAAATACATTAACAGAAGAAGTGAGGCCAACTGTTTGCGCCTCTTTTTTTGGGGTGAATTTGGGAACTCTTTTACAAACTCATCACAAGTTCCTTGTCAACAGTGCAATCCTGGTCACAATCTGTGAGTCAATTAACTTGCTTAAGTCTGTTGACTAAACCAGCGTTTGGAAAATTTTAACAGGTGCAATATAACGGTTTGCTAATATCAGACTTGACTTAGCTGTAACTGCTGCAATTATGTTTCAGTTAATCCTCAGTTTTACCGTGGTGAAACAATACCCACTGTTACAAAACCAATCAACTGAAAATGTAAACTATTTGACATCAATTTACAGGAAAAAGGAAATACCCTTGTGAGCCCTGTTTCAGTAATTGGATCAGACTGTTCTTTTGTGGCAGTCTTTCGATTTTTGGATGTCACCTGCTCATGGACATGATCAATGTGATACCTGCAATATGAAAGGATAAAAAAGGATGTGTAAATTGTTAGATGTTGCATCTGTGCTGACAAAAATCTTTCCTTCGGTCATCATAGTGAGACCAAATCCATCCATCACTTTTCTGAACCGCTTATCCTCACAGGAGTTGCGGAAGTGCTGGAGCCTATCCCAGCTGCCATCGAGCAGGAGGCGAGGTACACCCTGAACCAATTGCCAGCTAATTGCACTCACAATCACACCTAGTGGCAATTTAGAGTCCCCAATTAACACGTTTTTGGGATGTGGTAGGAAACTGGAGCGTCGCCGAAAACCCACGTGGGCACAGAGAGAATCATGCAAACTCCACACAGATGGGGCCAATACTGTTGTCACCGTGCCGCCCTTGATAAACAAGAGCCAAAAAAGCAAAGCTGCACAACAAATGGATGCCAATTCAAACATCCATCTGCATCATTAGGTGCACACTCCAATTGAGCTTTTTTAAAATATTGTACTAATGTAATTTAGCCACAAGAGAAGGTCAAAATAGAGATTTGTATGATGCAGCGTACAACCAGAATGAAAAGAAAAAAACAAGGTCAGGGAAAACATCTTTGACCATGTCAATCTAAAACCTGTATTATTGTTAATACATCTCTCCAAGAGGCACTCTTTAGATTGTGGACATATTATATTGTAGCGCCGGAGAAAAGGAGTCGGAGGCGGAGTGTCGGACACAGAAACAGAACTTGCTTTATTGTTCGACATCACCAAACTACTCGCATAACGGCGGGAACTCTGTTAACCTTTCCTCCGGAAGCGCAACAACAAAAACAGTCCGTGCGGAACCCCGCACCCCAACTCGAGGTCCCGCGGGTGAATTATGTAAACACCACACAAGCCCCCCCAGAATTCACCCATAGTCAAAATCCTTGTGCCGTGGAGGGATGATGACCCGACCCCGGCGAGTGTGCACTGTAGGGGCCGATGGGGGCGGGGCCGCACTGTCCATTGAGTCACGGGACAAGGGCTCAGGCGGGGTCAAGGGTACCCCGGCGGGCGCAGGGGCACAGGGCAAAGGGGGACGACCCCGACGTGGGGGGAGGGCCAACCCCAAAGGCTGGGCAATGTCCAGGTGCGCGGGTTTGACCCTGTCCACGGAAACAGTCTCGGGTCTGCCGCCAATGTCCACGAGCAGGCTCTTATCCCCGTGCTCCAGGACCCTGAACGGCCCGTCGTATGGGGGGCGGAGAGGTCCACGGTGGGCGTCATGACGAACAAACACAAAATCCGCAGAGCGCAGGTGACGGGGCAGCCGGGCAGCTGGGGTGCCATGTTGCGACGTGGGAACCGGCGCAAACCCTTTTGCGGCCTCCAGCAGGGAGGACCGTTGCCTGGCTGCGGACCAGGGCGCTGTGGCGTCCGGGATGAATTCGCCGGGGACCCGCAGTGGCTGGCCGTAGACGAGTTCGGCGGATGAGGACAACAGGTCCTCCTTGGGGGCGCACCTGAGGCCGAGCATGACCCACGGGAGCTTATCCAACCAGTTGCCGTCCGTCAAGCCGGCACGCAGGGCTGCTTTCATGGAGCGGTGGAACCGCTCGCAAAGACCGTTCGCCTGGGGGTGATAGGCGGTAGTGCGGTGCAGCTTGACCCCCAAACTCTCAGCGACTGCGTTCCAGAGTTCAGAGGTAAACTGAGGGCCACGATCTGAAGAAAGGTCGCACGGTGTCCCGAAGCGTGCAACCCACGTGCCGATGAACGCCCGGGCCACGTCTGACGACGTTGTCGAGGAGATGGGAACGGCTTCGGGCCAGCGGGTCGTCCTGTCCACCATGGTGAGCAAGTAGGTGAATCCGTGCGAGGGAGGAAGTGGACCTACCAAGTCAACGTTGACGTGGTCAAACCTCCTCTCGGGGACAGCAAAGGGCTCCAAGGGGGCTTTTGTGTGGCGATGCACCTTAGCCCCCTGACAGGCCACGCACGAGTCGACCCAGGCCTGCACATCTTTCTTGAGACCGCGCCACACGAACTTCTGGGCCACCAGCCTCACGGACGGTTTCCTTCCGGGGTGGGAGAGGTTGTGGACCGCCTCGAAAACAGCTCTTCGCCAGTTTGCAGGGACCAGCGGCCGAGGCTGGTCAGCCGAGAGGTCGCACAGCAACCTGACGCCTGAGTCACCAACCGCGACTTCCTCCAGGCGCAAACCCGTGTCAGAAGTCTTGAGGGCCTGCACCCCGTGGTCCGAGGCCTGGTCTGCGCTCATGCGGGAGTAGTCGAGACCCAGATGCACAGTGCCGACGATCGCCCTGGAGAGGCAGTCCGCGACCACATTGGATTTGCCGGCGATGTGTTGGATGTCCGTAGTGTACTCAGAGATGAACGACAGTTGGCGTTGCTGGCGGGCGGACCACGGCTCGGCCACCTTGGACATGGCGAAAGTGAGGGGTTTATGGTCCACATATGCCGTGAACTCACGGCCTTCCAATAGGGAGCGGAAGTGGCGGATCGCCAGCCAGAGGCCGAGGAGCTCTCTATCGAACGTGCTGTATTTGCGCTCCCTGGGGACCAGCTGACGGCTGAAAAAGGCAAGCGGTTGCCAGGCGCCGCCGACCCACTGTTCGAATACGGCTCCAACAGCGTAGTCCGATGCATCGGTAGTGAGAGCGACAGGGGCCCCGTGGGTCGGGTGAGCCAGCATAGCGGCACGACTCAGTGCGGCCTTCGTAGCCTCGAAGGCTTCCATCCTCTCGGCCGTCCATTCAACGTCCCGGTTGGGGGCCTTGTCTTTAAGAGCCTCATAGAGCGGGCGCATGATGTGGCCCGCCCGGCGGATGAACCGGTGGTAGAAAGTCACCATCCCCAGGAACTCCCGGAGGCCCCGAGCCGAGCGAGGTCGGGGAAAAGCGGAGACGGCCTCCACCTTTGCCGGAAGGGGGGCGGCGCCGTTCTTGTCTATGAGGTGCCCGAGGAACTGGATAGAGGGCACCCCGAAAACACACTTTGCTGGGTTGATGATCAGGCCATGCTGCTCAAGTCTTGCGAAGAGGTCGCGGAGGTGCATCAGATGTTCATCCTCCGAGGAGCTGGCGACGAGGATGTCATCCAAATAGACGAACACAAATGGCAAGTCCCTGAGCACAGAATCCATTAAACGCTGGAAAGATTGTGCCGCGTTTTTAAGACCAAACGGCATCCTCAGAAACTCGAACAGTCCAAACGGAGTGATTACAGCTGTCTTGGGAACGTCTGAGGGGTGCACGGGAACCTGGTGATACCCGCGCACCAGGTCGACCTTGGAGAACAAGATTTTGCCTGCCAGGTGGGCTGAGAAGTCCTGAATGTGTGGAACAGGGAGGCGGGCGGGCGTAGTGGCGTCGTTAAGGCGGCGGTAGTCACCACACGGTCGCCACCCACCACTCGGTTTAGGGACGATGTGTAGTGGCGAGGCCCACGGGCTATCCGAGCGGCGGACATGCCCAGACGCTCCATGTTGGCAAACTCGGACTTAGCGACTGCTAGCTTCTCTCGGGATCAAGCCGTCGGGCCCTCGCGTGGATCGGGGGGCCCTTGGTCTCAATGTGGTGCTCGACCCCATGTTTAGTCGTGGTAGAGGAGAAAGTGGGCCGTGTCAAGGCAGGGAACTCACCAAGGAGGAGTTGGTACTTGGTGCCGTCCGATAGCGAACTGGAGAGACCACCATAAGTCGCCTCATTGCGGACGCAGGCGACCGTGGAAAAAGTCAGTGCATCCACCAGACGGCCCCTCTTAACATCCACCAGCAGCCCGTGGGCACAAAAAAAATCAGCGCCGAGGAGAGGGAATGAGACATCCGCAGTGACAAAGTCCCATGTGAAGCGCTGACTCCCGAAACACAAGTCCACAGTCCTCATGCCATAAGAGCGGATAGGGGAGCCATTAGCGGAAAGTAGGGGTGGCCCATGAGTCCCGCCAGCGGCGTCCTCCGCAGTGGCCGTCAGGACGCTCCTCTGGGCGCCGGTGTCACAAAGGAATTTGCGCCCGGAAAGGTTGTCCTTGACGAACAGCAGCCGGCTCTTCGCGCCCACGCTCACGGCCGCTGCGAAGCGTGGGCTTTGGCGTTTCCCGACGCGTCGTAGTTGCAAGGGGCGCGGCACCTCTTCGCTTTCGCACCGAAACGGGCATGGAAGTAGCACAAGCCTGTGCCAGCACGGCCGTCGGTGCCAAAGGGGCCCCTGCTGGATGCCACCCCCGCGCCCGAAGGTGAGTAACTGCGCGTCGCGGCCAGCGTCTCAGGGGAGAAGCGCTGGGTTGCCAGGAAGAAACGGTCGACCTCCTCGGCCAGGGCCCGGGGCTCAGTGATAGTACTGTTCGCGAGCGCCGTCTGAACATGCGGTGGCATTTGCCTGAGAAACAGTTCCATGAAAATGAAATTGGGCTCTTCCGTGCCCAGCAGGTTTAGCATCATTTCCATGAGTTCGGAAGGTTTGCTGTCCCCCAGTCCATTAATAGCCAACAGACGTCGGGCACGTTCCGGCCGTGAAAGTTCAAAAACCTTGAGAAGGTGAGCCTTGATCCCAGCATACTTATCTCGGGCCGGGGGAGAGGTGATGAAGTTCACTGCTCTGGCCGCCGTTGAGCTCCCGAGGGCTGAGACAACGTGGTAGTAACGCGTGGAATCATCTGAGATCCCGCGGAGGGCGAACTGAGCCTCAGTCTGTGCGAACCACGCTGCCGCGGACGTCTCCCAAAACTCCGGCAATTTGAGGATGGCGGTTGCCATGTTCGTTTCAGTCTCGAAAACGCCGGGACTGAAGGAGTCGGAGGCGGAGTGTCGGACACAGAAACAGAACTTGCTTTATTGTTCGACATCACCAAACTACTCGCATAACGGCGGGAACTCTGTTAACCTTTCCTCCGGAAGCGCAACAACAAAAACAGTCCGTGCGGAACCCCGCACCCCAACTCGAGGTCCCGCGGGTGAATTATGTAAACACCACAATATCCTAATGTTACAGATGTACAATTTATAGCTGTAAATAGCTGAAAACAGTATAAATTGGGCTTGACACGAGTCAAGTAAGGAACTTACAAGGCTGTAACAACAGAGCCATGTGTTAAGTTGATTATTTTAGTGTGGGGAAAATAATGTTAGTACAAAAATGTGTATGTCTTGGTGACTTTTAACATGAACTTAGTAGAGAATGAGTTGCAATGATGCTCCAGTGATGAAGCCAAAAGTCGTAAGGCCCATTCTGACCATCCCTGCTGTAGTTAAAGTTCTCTTCTGACCCACTTTCACTATAATCTCTTTATTTCCCACCCCTGTTCACCCTTCCTTTGTCCCAGGTGTCTGTGAGAGCAGCTTGGCAGCCGGGCTGGCAAAGTCCAACCTTAAGTTAATTAAAACCTACATAATTAACCTAATTAACACGGATCCCAGAGGCATCAAAACACCTTGAAAATTCATGCATTTGGAAACAAGAGATTCTGCAAAGTTTTAGGACAATTCTTGAACTTGGTGTCATTATTAAATCCCTAGGGCAAATTAAGTACTGTAGTGCTTCTCCACAAACTTTAAATAAGTTTGATTGTTTCTGGGCACTTCCCAGATATAGTTTTCTAAAACAAAAAAAAGTGCATTGGTGTGTGCCTGTAATAAATAATTGAATAGTTCTAATTTTTGATGTACCACCAACTATATAAAAAGAGTACCCAAATTCCCTACTTAATCCATCCAACCATTTTCTCAGCCGCTTATCCTCACAAGGGTCATGGGAGGACTGATGCCTATCCCAGCTGTCAACGGGCAAGAGGTAGGGTACACCCTGAACTGGTTGACAGCCAATGACAGAGCACATGAAGACAGACTAATCGCACTCACAATCACACCTAGGGGCAATTTAGTCTCTCCAATTAATGTTGCATGTTTTTGGGATGTGGGAGGGAACCGGAGTGCCCGGAAAAAACCCATGCAGGCACAGGGAGAACATAGAAACCTCACACAAGGAGGGTTGCGATTGAACCCGGGTCCTCAAAACTCTGAGGCCAACGCTTTCCAGCTGACCCACCATACCGCCTACTTAATTCGTCTACTTGAAAATCCCTCTTTGCTGTTAAGTTAATACTAAATTAACAAGTATTGTAAAACAGGAAAATGTTCTGCCTGTAATCCATATCATTGTTTATGTAAGTGTTAAAGGATAAAAGAAGAACTTGTTTTATTTGTTATACATTGTTCTTGTCAGAGTTCATTAGTTATCTTAACTTTTTTTTCAGCCAAATATAGGCAACAACCTCAAAAAATCCATGTTGACAGTATAAATGGAAACCCAAATTTGGAGTTGCATACAGTCATTGTAGTACAACATCATGCCAGGGACACTGATGTCTACTGGGAGACACGCATAATGAAGTAAATGAAGTTCAACTAAACGAGTAAGACTTGTTCCACACAAATGCTTGTGAGAATTGTTTGTATGTTCTGTGTTGTCCCTCACTCTGCATCTTCAAGTCGCATTATGGTCACATGTACTCATTTTTGTTCTCTGCTAGGCCGTTTTCAATTCTGTGATAACATTAAGCTAGTGGACTGTGTTAGACAAAATCATTTGGTTTGGTTGATCACGCTGACATTTAAATATAAAATGTTTTTTTAATAAACCTCAACTGGGAGTGACGAATAAACCGCTTGAAGTAAGCACATTTGTCTTTTATTGGTATAACTGTGCTGGCAGGAAAATGAGAATAGGCATAAATAATCTAATTCATTTGCAGGAATAATTTCCAAAGCATTTTAATACTTCAAAACGTGTTTAAAGCAGATAAACTATTAAGAACTATCCTGTGGAGACACGGTGGGTGGACAACTGGTTAGCACAACTGCCTCGCAGTTCTAAGCACCCGGGTGAAAGTCCGAACTCGCCTGTGTGGAGTTTGTATGTTCGTTTCTTTCCTGTGAGAGTTTTCTTCAGATACTCCGGTTTCCTTCAAGATTCCCAAAACATGCATGTTGGGTAGTTTGAAGATTCTAAATTGGCCATAGGTGTGAATGTGAGTGCAAATGGTTGTTTGTTTATTTATAAGTGGCCAGCGACTGGCTGGTGGCCAGTTCAGGGAGGACCCCGCCCAGAATCAGCCGGGAAAGGCACCGACACCGGTGAGGATAAACCCTAACTCTAACCCTATGGATGAAGGGTCTCTCTATATCAGATTTATTCTGTGTCGGGCCTGGAAGGTATCTCCTGCAATAAACAGGATTTCAGTGGCTTTAACCTTAATGTCACAAAATGAGCTTTGGAGCCTGATATGAGTAATTGCTCCATGTTTGATTCAACACAAGCATGGATTGATCGGGTTTTGGGCCTTTTCTTCTCGAAGGAGAGCAATGCTTTGGCCCTGCACGATCGGCCAGGCTTTAGGTTTTAAGGGGAAAAGGCATTCCTCAGGTTGCCATAGCAAAGTCTGAATGACATTTTTCGCTTACTGCTTCCAGCTTCCTTCATCCCTGAATAAAAAGCCAACCCCACCGTTCTCCCCTCCTTTTGCTCCTCTCATTTTCCGCCCTTTTTCCTAAAACGTATGCCCACTCCTGCTATGGCTGAAGCCGTTGGAGTGTGCCAGGGTTGGCTCCTTCAAACACTACATCTGATCTCGGCTTTTATCTGGCAGAGAGGCGGCGGGGCGAGAGGAAATGAGAAAGGAAAAATGCATGAGATCGGAATAACGAAAAGACGGGCAGAAAAGGGATTGGGAATTTGGGGGGATGGGTTAAGTGGGTGTGGAGGTTTACTGAAAAAAGATGTAACAGGAGTGACCAAGACAGTAGGCAGTAGGGAGGAGGGGGGATGGCTGAGGGAGAGGCCTATAGGACAACAATACAACTTGTTTTTTTATAATGGATCTGAGATCTTATACATTTATAGAGAGTGTCTGTTTGTGTTTGTCTGAAATGTGCCCATGCTGGAAATAAACGGATCAAAGGGAACATGGTCACTATGGTGACAAAAAGCTCAAAGAGGGAACAAGCACTCAAAAAACATTCAAAAACCACACTGATACTGAGATACAGGTGCACACACACATGCACACCCACGCACACACACACATGCACATGCACGGACACACACACGGGCGTGCTGTCTCCTTGCTTTTATTTAGCAAAACAAATAACGTATGAGCCTGGGAGTTGCAGCATTGGAATAACATTAAGATCCAACAGACTAAATATAAACGTTGTGCTAATAAATCATCACAAAAGTAAATCTTTCTACAGTCCAATGAAAAGCATGTCAGTGAAAATTTAGTTTACGTTTTTATCCCAAAACAATAAGAATGTGATTCGTGCTTTCCATTGGACAGTGACAATTTGTGATTTTATGTTGTATGCCTGAATCGTAATAAACTTTACATGACCATAATCAACCAAGTTAGAAACCTGTTCATCCATTTTCTGTACAGTTTATCCTCTCTTGGGTCACATGTGAGCTGAAGACTATTTCGGCTGAGTTTTGGGCAAGAGGCCAAGTACATCCTGAGCTGACCTCCCGCCTATCGCAGGCCATTAATATCTAGCCATCCGTTTTCCACAGGCAGGTGACTCGAAGACCTTTATCAGCCAACTTCAGAAAAGTAAACCACGAATGGGTCACTAGTCAATTGCAGGGCAAGCAAGCCTCACAACTCTGCATGTTCAGGACCCACTGAAGCAGGGGGGCTGTTGTGGGTGGATGGGCTGTAGCCGCATCCATTTTTGTCTGTCAATACTACCAAAGTGAACATTTTGGGCCACATTTATGATTTAGAAAGTGACATTAATAATGCCAGTTTTATTTGACACTGTCAGAGAAGTATTACTTTTAAAATATGTATATAATGAGCCCAAGGGCAGACAAATATCCACATCTGAAACCTCTGATAAAATAATTCTGACTAACACATGCAATACTTTTACAAGACTGATTTATTTGGGACTCTTTTTACCTCTGTCAAGTGGATTGCCTGTTAGCGAGATTACGATAAAACGACAGGGCCAATCAATGACCATGGAGGATATGTAACTGAAGTTAATTAAATCTCACTGCAGAATTGTTTAACATGAGTGACAACTGCTTTTGTACATTTAGCTCCAAATAGTGAACTTCTGGTGCATGTCCAATTAGTCTTTGTACGCGTACACTCAAGGCTTTGCACATCATAGTGCCAGCTTCAAACTCCCCTTTGCTAGCTGTCTTGTTGGGACTTTGTTTTCCTCATGTTTATTTCAATTCATTCATTTTTCTCTCTCTCTCTCTTTAAAACCAGAATCAGAAAAACATGACTAAACACGAAAATCCCAGTGCAGACCCAGCCAAAAAAAAAAAAAAAAAATCTTTATTGGATGTAAAATAGGAGCTGATTAAATTACTATCCGAACTATTTGTTGAGATCCGACAGACATGTAAGCATCTCACATCATTCATTGGTGAAACATTACTTCATTTCTCCTCACCTAAATTACTTCCTTGGGAAAAATATTGACAATAATCATGACGTTACTTAGCTTTGCTTAAGGTTACTGTTATCTAGGTAAAGGTGTCTTCAGACTGACATACAAAAGTGGGTTTAGGAGGAACAAAACTCTGTTATAAGTCAAGGATCCCTGTATGGATATTTTAAAAATTTTCCCTTCTTTTTCAAATTAGGGTTGAAAGAATAACTGTTCCATCCAACCATCCATCCATTTTCTGAACTGCTTATGCTCAAAAGGTTTGCAGACATCCTGGTGCCTTTCTCAACTATTTTTAGGTGAGAGGCAGGGTACAGCCTTAACTGGTCACCGACCAAACCCATTCACTTCTACGGGCAATTTAGAGTCTTCATTTAAAGTGCCACTGACATCCATAGACACATTTTAAAATCGATATTGATATGAAAACTACATATAATATGATTCACTTCAATGTCTATATGAAAAAAGAATGAACGGAGTGTGTCATTCATGCGCAAAGTTGCAGAGGTTTCACTCGACATCCCAGTGGCAGCCATATTGCCTGCCACGTCATTTACAGATTTCACACTGGGACAGTCGGCATTGAGAAAACGCTGTGCCACATACTATGGGAGACGGACAACAGAGATTTTTGGATTTTTCCGACGCCTCTTCTGACACGGAAGCTCTTTTCGAAGAAGAGAACATCTCTCAATCGAGTGAAGTGACTGGGGCCATATTACCATATCGTTTCGAGCCATATTTAGATGATATACAGATCATTTCTAACAACAGACTCCCCGACTATGTATGACAGTATGTAGCGTACTCAAGACCCATGCCAAACCACCTCCCCGCCCGATCCTCCTCCGCGTCAGGGCTAACGCTGACCCCGACAGCGATGCACAACGCCGGTCCCGGCGAGCAACGCTGGCTCCGGCGACTAACGCCGGCCCCGGCATCGATGATGATGAACAACGCCGGCCCCGGCGGCGATGAACAACGCTGGTTTGTGCACATCGACACATTTAGCACCCCTGACTTTACTTGTACATGTACTTTATTAAGTTATTATGACACAGAACTTTTGCTATCTTCTGAGACAAGGATTACGTCCCCCCCTCCCCCCCAACTTTTATTTTTTTTAACAGCTCTATACACAACCCACAAAGCTCTCGTCGTTTACACCTATTGAATTCATTTTTCACAATGAACCGGGTCTTTTGGAAATGTGTGAAGAGTGAGTCCATCCTCCCGAGTGTTCGAGCAATATCCAGCAATACAATGAGATGGCATTTAGGCTAACACGCAGGAAAAAAAGACTACTTTCCCCCCTCTACAAACACACAAACCCGTCAGTGTGGGAGTCTGTAAAAAACATCACTTCCTGCTTCTTCTCCAAAACAAATGCCTTGAAAGGATTTTCATGACAGGAGATGCAAAAATCCATAGATGACAACATCATGATGTGTGGTGAAAAAACGGATGGGTCCATTCTGGCTTTTTTTTTTTTTTTTGTTTTAATTAAAATCATACTAAAAATCATGCTTTATGTGTCAGTAGCACTTTAACTTACCATGCATGGTTTTTTTTAATGTGAGGGGGGACCAGAGCACCCAAAGGAAACCTACGCAGCCAAAGGGAGAACATGCAAACTCCATACAGGCGAGGCCAGATTTGAACCTGGGTCCTCAGAAATGTGAGGCAAACAATCGCAGGGATAGGCTCCAGCATGCTCAAAACTCTAGTGAGGATAAGAGGTACAGAGGATGGATGAATATTCATTCATTCTTTTATGAGGCCTTAAAAGGGTAACGTTGTTCCATCTTCAAATAGAAGAGAGAGCATCCTCCCTCCACCTTTGGGTTGGGGGATGCGCCCTGATTGATGTTTTTGCATATGCACCAAACAGCAGTTCAGAGTACCCACCATTTAGGACTGGAGAGCACTCCCACTGGGAACTCCATCTTTCTGCTTGTGGACTTCAATGGTAATGTGGACAATGACAGTGAGACCTGGAAGAACATGATTGGAAGGGAGGCTCCCCAAATCACAAACCAAACGGTGTTCTGTTATTGGACTTCTGTGCTTATCACGGATTGTCCATAATGAACACCATGTTCAAGCATAAGTCTGTCAATGCACGCACTTAGCACCAAGATAATCGCCAGCCAATTATATAAAACAAGACAAACTTTCACACTCACATGCACAGTCACTGACTGGAGCTGAACTTACACAAACTGCATGAAAGTAAACCACTACACCATCTATGAGTCCTGGTTTATCTATGCTACCGCTAAAGAAGTCCTCTAAACAACTGCTGCTTGATGTTACAAACACCCTGCAGTCATTATGGTACTGTATTTTCCCGTACATGCAATTCACTCTCCATTCACTGAATTCCTTTGCAGAATCTTTTGCAAGTTCTGACTTGTCCTACCAACTCAACGTGTTGGTTCCATGCACACACACCCACGAACCTACACACACACACGCACACACACACGCACACACGCAGGCACGCACACACACACACTCACACAGAAACTTGCTGTTACTATTTTGCCATATCATGAAATAAAATCATTATCACATTCTTTCATAGCAGATGAACAAGCAGTTGTGAAAACAGTACTTTTAAAAACCGTCATGTACCCTGGGTAAAGCAGACATCTCATATAGTGTCTTCTAATTACCAATAAAGACACCATTAACATAACATATTTAAGATGGAAGGAATTTGAAAAGTTAACTGAGTTGGTTTTTAGTTCAATTAAATATTTGTTTTCCCATCAAGCTTTTTCTTTAATTAGCATTTTCTTGCGTGCTGCGACCCAAAAAACAATCTGCAATGGAAATTGCAGTATTTCATACGATTCACCCGCCCCAGCCCATCATTTTTTTGCACCCATTAGTGAGATCTTTCATTTAGATTAACAGATCCCTGATTGATTAATAAAAAGCCTTTGGTGAAGGGTGAGGATTTCTCTGAGTATGCAGGTGTGTGCTGGAAAGAGAATGCCAGTGTGTGAGTCATTGGGATGAATTCCGTGTCCATGCATATGTTGTGGATAATGAAAGTCTATTGTCCACGAACTGATTGATAATTTTGGTCAAAAGGGAATCGTGTACTTCATTTTTTCTTTTAAGTCCAAAACTTGTAATTGATAATCAAAAGTGCTTTTTAAAACTTTTGTCTCTGATTCATATGTCTATGCTGTGTGCACTATGCAAGTATGGTACACAAAATCCACAACATTATGACCACCTGCATAGAGTAATAAGATCCAATAAAACATGCAAACAAACAAGCATTTATCATGGATAGATGGATTGCTGGGTGATGTACTTAGTTCATCCATATTCTGATCAACAACACATTCTCAAGTGTGAGGTGTGCATGTGTTAAATGTGGTGTTATTGCTCTCTCACTGTTTCATAATGCTGACTGCAAGTTCAAAATGGCACATAATGGCAAAGAACTCTCTGAGGATCTGGGAAAAAAACCCCAAAACTTGCTTGTCGACATGATTGTAGCCTAGACTGTAAAAAAGACTGCTAACACCCTGAAAGTGATTTGCCGCACGGTGGCTAAGAACAGGATTGGTTCCACTCAAAACATGTGTCACCATGATCACCTAAAGAGTTTGAGTGCACCAGAAATGCTGCAGAGGTTGAAGGGTTAGAGGGTCGGCTTGTCGGTAAAGCCCAAAAGATACTGTATCAAGTTGGTCTGCATGGCTGTCATCTCAGAAGCAACCCAAAAGATGATGCACAAGAAAAATGGCAATGTTCGCTAAAGACAAGCAGAAGTAGATGACTGCAACCACACAATGTAGTTTTATGAGACCAAAACAACGCTTATTTGGTCCAGTAGGTGTCAAGCGTGTGTGATGGCAACCAGGTGAGGAGCGAATGACACAATGAAGTGTGTTGTACCTAGAATCAAGCATTGTGGTGGAAGTGTCATGGTCTGGGGCTACGTGAGTGCTGCAGACACTAGGAAGTAACAGTTCATTATGTGTGCCCACAGATACATGAACGTGAATTGAAGCATTTTTACATGCACAGAAGCTGATGCAGATGTCCTATAACTTCTATACCTGCAGCGTGGAGGCTGAGGACCTCACCCAATCAATCGAGCCCAGGATCGGGCTGAGAGGTCCACCCCGGAGCAATCTGGTGGACAGGACACATCCCACACTCAGGGATCCATGGCAGTCCACACGTTGATTTTCACAAGATATTAAATAAAGGGTCCTAATACAAGACCATCAGTGTACAGTATATCCAACTTTAAGTTGGTAGTATTCAAGGGGCGGCAATCTGAATATTAATGACAAAGCACCTTGCAATTGTTCTATGAATAAAACAGCAATGCTTAAATAATCAAAACGGTAAAATTAGTCTGAAACCACAGAAATATTGGGATTTGCTGCATGCAAATACACTCAACCTTTTTCACCTCTCCAAACATCATTTCAATTAAACACACATTACATTGTTTTCCAGATCAACCTCATTAGTCAGACTGGTATAATGTAGGGTCCAAAAATAGAATCATTCAGAGTAACTCAATATAACACACATCTCTTATAAGATGGAGCCTGAGGCGTATTATAAGGTTGTCACACGGGTGCCGTAAAGGGGAGAAAAATGAGGGCCCATGATTGACAGGGACCACAGACAACAGTGTATTCAATTTATACCACTGAAGTCATGGTTAATGAAGTAATGTTTCTTTTTCCATTAGCCACCAAGTCCCCAAGTACTCAGTATTACATTATTTACTATTGACTCAGCTAACCATGTGAAAAATTTTAGTGACAAGTCACTCAGGGCCTTACTCTCCCTTGTAATACAATAAAAAAAAGGTATGTTTTTCCAGCATCCTCCTGTCGACTTAAAACACTTTCCCCCTCAAACGGAAGGTGCAATATCATATAGCATCTGAAATTTTGATTCAGTTACCATATATGTGGCCACATTATGTGAGACACTTCCATTCCATCCATCCATCCATCCATCCATCCATCCATCATCCATCCATCCATCCATCCATCCATCCATTTTCTTTGCCATTTATCCTCATGATGGTAGCATGGTGAGCTGGAGCCTATCCCAGCTGTCAACTGGCAGGTGGCGGGGTACACATTTTTGGGATTTGGGAGGAAACCGGAGTGCCCGGAGAAAACCCACGCAGGCACGGGGAGAACATGCAAAGTCCATACAGGTGGGGCCGGGATCGAACCTGGGTCCTCAGAACTGTGAGGCCAATGCTTTACCAGCTGCATCACCGTGCCAAATGAACCAAAAAATACTTTATTGAGCCCCGTGAGTTAGCTATTACATTAATATTTAATAATATTTAAGTGTGATATTTATTAGTGGAGAATATCAGCAGTGCTCAATTCGTACGGTGTATCTTAAAGGCCAGGCCCCAAAAATCTGACAGCCATCCAAAGACTTCCATCTTCCGAAATGTCTTCCGACAAGTTGTGTGCTCACAGCTGTTTGGGAGCCGGGAGAATAAGATGGCTTCAATCAGCCGACTAGCTCCTGGCTCCTCCGTACATGTTGGCACCCATTAGCCACCGGGACGTACCCTCAGAGCCTGCAGCTGACTAGACTATGTGAGTGAAGTCAGTCTTATACTGTATGCAATGGGATCTCTTGTGCTGCGACGGAAAATCGGTATTCCTCGAGAGCGTAGCCAGCAGAAGATTGATAGCATTAGTACCACGAGTCGACTTAGCACTGATGCATATGCCGCATGGAAGCCAAGCTTGGAACGATACAACCCAGAATCAGGCAACACACTCCATCGGAGACCACTACGAAAATTCGGGCGTTCGAGAAGAATAAAAAAATCCACTCGAATGCAAAAGGAAAACCACTTATCATCCAAGTGAAGTAAAAAGGACCACTTCTTGAGTATCATGGCTGCTTACGAAATGAAAACACAGTGCACTGAGTAGGTGTACAATATATGTACACTATTATTTACAATGTGAGAAATCAAAATGCAGTTAAATCAATACAATGATACTGCACACTTAAAACTTTTATAAAAAACTGAAAATACACACTATTGAGTATGAGTAAAGTATCAATCCATCCATCCATTTTCTTCACCGCTTATCCTCACGAGGGTCGCTGGGAGTGCTGGAGCCTATCCCAGCTGTCAACGGGCAGGAGGCAGGGTACACCCTGAACTGGTTGGCAGCCAATCGCAGGGCACATCGAGACTAACAGCCACACTCACAATCACACCTAGGGGGCAATTTAGAGTGTCCAATTAATGTTGCATGCTTTTGGGATGTGGGAGGAAAGTGGAGTGCCCGGAGGAATCCCACGCAGGCACGGGGAGAACATGCAAACTCCACACAGGCGGGGCTGGGATTGAACCCAGGTCCTCAGAACTGTGAGGCCAACACTTAACCAGCTGACCAACCATGCCACCTAAAGTATCTATGAATGTAGAAATTTATCCATGCATCAATCCCTTTTATGAGCCATTTATCCTCACGAGTGTCAGGGGAGTGCTGGAGCCAATCCCAGCTGTCATCGGGCATCTTATTGTCGGGAGCATATTGACAATGTAAACACAAATTCACACCACCGGGTAATTTTGAGTCTTCAATCACCTGAAGGATGTACAGTTTTCAGAATGTTCAAAGAAACAGGCGAAAACACACTTCACCAAGCAGAGGACACACAAACCCACCCGTGTGGAGTTTTTGAGTCAAGATTTAAACCTGCGACCTCTTGAATGTGAGCCAGACACGCTAACCGCTCAGTCTCCATACTGCAGTATTCAAACTAGGTTCACTCGGTTGATGTTATGAAACCATATCTAAAGTTTGAAAGAAGCACATCTGGATAGGATCCATGCTCTGAACATGGATGAAAACAAGACGAGAAGCCACTTTCACGTCTTCATATGCAACCACGTCATAGTTTGCCAAAAGCATTAATATTTGCAGTACACAAGCGCCAAACACATGAATGTATGCATGTAAAGTCTTTACACGCACACATGAGCTTCAAGTGTTGGCCTTCTCACCATATGAATAAGGTGTGTGCTGAGTTGGCTCAGGGGTCTGAAGGCAAAGAGCAGCTTCTCCGCCGCATCCGTCTCTGCCGTTGGACAAGATAGCCTCTGGCACTAAACACACACACACACGGACGCACATGCACGCACACACACACACACCACACACACACACACACACACACACGCACACACACACATAAATACGTTCAATCATTTATAGAGATTTGACAGTCAATAATGATGGATCCAGAGACCTGCCAAGACACATTCTGACAGACTGATGCAAACCCTCACCGACTGACAGCCTAAAAGAGGAAATACAACAAATGGTATGATTTTTGTCTCAGATGGAGTTGTTCCAGTGTTTCATTTAAGACTCCTGACCATTAAATTCCATTAAAGTTGAAGTTGTCGTGTTACAATTTTTCTCGCGAATTGGCCTGCTTCTTCGTGCCCAGAGTGGCATTTGGGGCAAATTAGCACTGGAGTCAAGTGAGGAATTTTCTTCACCGCTACTCAACAATGTAGAAGTAGACATCGAAAGCAGTAACATTGTGAAACGATTGGCATGTGAATTTATTCTGAGCAAAAGTTTTCTTCTTAATGAGCCATGCATTTCAGCTGAATTGATTTCAGCAAACAACAGTTTTTTCCACTTGTCACACCTTCATTTGCTCAATCCTTACCTCTCCCTCTTCTGTCCTTCTCCCCTTCATTGAGCCTTCTACCGTACCTCCCCTTTAGCCCCACCGCCTCCCTGTCCAGACATTAATATGTATGCTTTGGGCTGGAGTGCACACTATGGGGAGAAGGGGCCTTGTATGTGTGTGTGTATGTGTGTGTGAGAGAGAGAGAGAAAAGGGAATGTGTGCAGGAAGGCAACGTGAGGACAAAGCCAGCGGTGATAATGAGGCCGCAGGGACAGAACCAGACAGGCCCCTCTGTGTCTGCCTGTGAGTGTTTGTGTGTGTGTTTTTGTGTGAGAGAGGAGAGAAAGGGGCTCAGCGCCTCATCCGCTTTCCCCTGTGTCCACAACTTCGATATTGCGGCCGGTTAAACCGGCAAGCTTCCTGTGCATACCTCAATTGCTACACACATACCAACACACGCACACGCACACACCAACGCACACACGACACGACCTTGGGGATAGAAGGACAAACAATTGAGGAAGTGATTTTGTGATTCTGTCTGTGGAATTGTAAATAGAGGTGAATCATCCCATTCTACAAAGGAGAAATGTTGCATGACAAAGCAGAACAACAGTGTTACTGCTCGTCATTCATAAATATAAACCACTAAAAGGCTGGCCGATATCACAAAACAGCTGTACAATAACGCATCAGCAATGAAATGTCACTTAGGCTTAAATATATTTGCTCAATTGACAACGGTACGTGATGTACATTATGTGGGGTTATACCTGCAATGCGGTGCCAACAACATTTGCTGTTTGTGTCGGGATTTTGTGGAGTAATTTCAGAAGGGCATGCAAAACAAGATGGCTGACCTTCCTCCCGGCATCTCCAGCCAGGTGGACCACTGCAGTGTCTGAGAGGGCACACACAACAACCTCCATCAGCTGTGTATGCGTGTTTGCACGTGCAGTGAAACGATTCCATAAGGGAGTAGAAGCTGAAATACAACCGACAGACCAATTGAACATCTTCCATCCCAAATCCCTACTTAAAGGTTTGTAGTAAATAGAAAATGTCCCTTTATACTTCAACCTGAATACATGTAACTTTAATTACCCTCTACTAAGTGCAGAGAGAGCTAACAGGGCTTTGGGTGTGTTAGTTTGTATGCAACTTTCTGCTTTGTTTGTACAAAGGATTACAGAGAAATGACTTAAATTATACATTTGAAATGGGTGAAACCAACTTTTGTTTTTGCTCAGTTAACTAATGATTACCCTTTCAAATTCCATTGAGCATCTCTTAGAGTAGAACTTCGCCAAACAGATCACCAATGCTGCGTAGTTGCAGAAGCACAACAACAATACCGGTAGCATCGACAGGATGGATGAAGCAAGGTGCTCTTGATATGGTTGCATCATACCCGAAAATCATTATAATTACTTGACTGCATGTTGTATGTAAACAGATTAGACTGCTGACTTAATTAATTCATCCTTGGTTTAGCATGCTCGCCGTAACTATCCTTATTCAGTAGTAGTGATCTCATTTGATGTGCATGCCATGTCTGAGAATCACAAAATGACCATCCATCCATCCATCCATTTTCTTTGCTGCTTACCCTCACGAGGGTTGCAGGGAGTGCTGGAGCCTATTACAGCTGTCAACGGGCAGGAGGCAGGGTGCACCCTGAACTGGTAGCCAGCCAATCACAGGGCACATGGAGACAAACAGCTGCACTCACAATCACACCTAGGGCCAATTTAGAGTGTCCAATTCATGTTGCATGTTTTTGGAATGAGGAAGGAAACCGGAGTGCCCGGAGAAAACCAATGCATGGGGAGAACATGCAAACTCCACACAGGTGGGGCGGGGATCGAACCCCGGGTCCTCAGAACTATGAGGCCAGCGCTTTACCAGCTGCTCCACCGTGCTGCCCAAAAATCACCAGACACATAAATCATGTTGAAGCTTCATCGACGGACGCAAAGCATTGTGTACTGCTTGGCTCAAATTAGACAGTCTCGCGTCACAGTTTTTTGCATTCTGTACATCAAAAAACACTGAAACCACCAGTGACTCCAGACATAAATTTAACAACCTAAATCAGTGAACTTACTATTAGTCTACTGTATTAACACTAGCCCTGTGGTCTGCGGAGTGCTTATTTTAATTCTGAGTACCGTTGAGTACATAGCTTTTTTTTCCCCAACTGTGGCAAGGACAGTATAACACAATCAGTGGTACATACCATATGCTTTGAGTGCGCTCTCAGTGGAGTCACTGTGTGACGTATGGCAAATACAATGATCCATAAGAGGTAAAACTTTGAAAGAAAAATGTGACAAATGTGGCCAGAGAGGTGAAGGGAAATGAAGGAAATCTTTCTTTCTCGAGGTTTTGTCATCCGAGTTTGAACAATTTGAACACTTCCAAAACTTGTAGTACAAGGAATATTTTGTTTCTTGTCAGCTGGTCTGAGCTGATACAGTGAAGAAAATAAGTATTTGAACACCCTGGTATATTGCAAGTTCTCCCAGTTGGAAATCATGGAGGGGTCTGAAATTTTCATCGTAGGTGCATGTCCACTGTGAGAGAGAGAGTCTAAAAAGAAAAATCCATAAATCATAATATATGATTTTTTAATCATTTATTTGTGTGATACAGTTGCAAATAAGTATTTGAACACCTGAGAAAACCAATCTTAATATTTGGTATACAGTAGCTTTTGTTTGCAATTATGGAGGTCAAACATTTCCTGTAATTGTTCACTAGGTTTGCACACACTGCAGGAGGGATTTTGGCCCACTCCTCCACACAGATCTTCTCTTGATCAGACCGGTTTCTGGGCTGTCGCTGAGAAACACGGAGTTTAAGGTCCCTCCAAAGATTTTCTGTGGAGACTGGCTCGGCCACGCCAGAACGTTGATATGCTTCTTACGGTGCCACTCCTTGGTTTTCCTGGCTGTGTGCTTCGGGTCATTGTCATGTTGAAAGACCCAGCCCTGACCAATATTCAATGCTCTGACTGAGGGAAAGAAAATCTCACAATACATGGCGGCGGTCATCCTCTCCTTAATACAGTGCAGTCGTCCTGTCCCATGTGCAGAAAAACACCCTCAAAGCATGATGCTACCACCCCCATGCTTCACAGTAGGGATGGTGTTCTTGGGATGGAACTCATCATTTGTCTTCCTCCAAACACGGTTAGTGAAATTATGACTAAAAAGTTCAATTTGGTCTCATCTGACCATACAACTTTCTTCCATGAGTCTGTATCATCCAAATAGTTATTGGCAAACTTAGACGGGCCTTGACATGTGCTGGTTTAAGCCATGCATGATTTCAAACCATGACGTCTTAGTGTATTACCAACAGCACAAACCTTGGAAACGGTGGTCCCTGCCCTTTTCAGGTCATTGACCAAGTCCTTTCGTGTAGTCCTGGGCTGATTGCTCACCTTTATAAGGATCATTGAGACCCCACGTAGTGGTATCTTGCATGGGGCTCCACTCCACTTGAGATTGACCGTCATGTTTAGCTTCTTCCATTTTCTAATGATTTCTCCAACAGTAGACCTTTTTTTCCGCAAGCTTCTTGGGAATTTCTCTGTAGCCCTTTCCAGCTACAATTTTGTCTCTGGTGTCTTTGGACAGCTCTTTGCTCTTGGCCACGTTACAAGTTTGAGTCTTCCTGATTGTACGGGGTGGACAGATGTCTTTATGCAGCTAACGACCTCACACAGGTGCATCTTTTTCAGGATAATACGTGGAGTGGAGGTGGACTTTTAAAGGCGGACTACAGGTCATTGAGGGTCAGAATTCTAGCTGTTAGACAGGTGTTCAAATACTTATTTGCAGCTGTACAAATACACAAATAAATCGTTTAAAAAAATCACACATTGTGATTTCTGGATTTTTCTTTTTAGATTACCTCTCTCACAGTGGACATGCACCGACGATGAAAATTTCAGACTCTTCCATGATTTTAAAGTGGGAGAACTTGCACTATAACAGGGTGTTCAAATACTTATTTTCTTCACTGTAAATGCATAGCCATTAATCTTTTTTTCCAACTGTCTCCATCATTCCATTATCTGAGTAGCTTTTCCTCACAGGTGTCACGGGAGTGTTGGAGCCTATCCCAGCTATCTTCAGGGAAGAGGCGGGTACACCCTGAAATGGTTGTCAGACAATCGCAGGTCACATAGAGACAAACAAATGTTAAAATACGAGCTGCTTCAGTGAAGTTGCGCAAAGGCTGTTTTCCTTTTTTTTTAAAGCTTTTTCTTGATTACACGATCTAAATTCAGGAAATAAAAACTGTTGATTTTAAAAAGGAAACAAATTAGCCATGCATTATTAACTGTAAAAGTCTTTTCTCTTTTCTGTTTAATTTATTTAAACAAGCAAAAATATAGTTTATCCAAATTTTGTTCGGACATTTGAGTACTAAAATATTCGTTAGCTGCAGCCCTACATTCAACTACCCCAATATATTGTTATATTTTTAATCATTTTTTTTGGAAAGGGTCTGTACATGTTCTCTATTATGAGTTCAATATTTTGTGGATGGATGAAACCAAAGTTGAATTGTTTAGGAAAAACACACAACACCACATGTGGAGGAAAATTGGTACTGCACAACAACATCAAAACATTATTCCAACGGGGACTCATGGTCGAGGAAGCCTTATGGTATGGACGACTTTTGTTACCTCAAGGCCTAGACAGCTTGCTATCATCAGTGGAAATATGTTGAAATTTTCATTTCAAACAAAGGCTTCTCTACAAAGTATGAAATAAAAACTAATTGGAGTCTTCATTATATTTTCTCTCTCATTTCATATTATTCCCCACAACTTGTTTTTTGTATGGATGAATTACTTGGCTTGTTTCCAACTTCTGGTGAAATTTTCAGGTCAATGTGACATTGACGGTGACATGAGTGAGAAAGCCAAAGGAAATTACTTTTTTTATTTCCACTATAATTTGGAAATAGCTTGTTTAAAAATCTGACAATGTGATTTCACAATATTTTTGGGGGGTCTGATTTTGTCTTTCATAGGTGAGGTATATCTATGATGAAAATGAGAGGCCAGTCTTATATTTTCAAGTGGGGGAATTTGCACAATTGGTGGCTGACTCAATGGATAAGTTTCCAATTATGCCATATTATGTGTCATAGAGTTCAGAGAACACAGGTGATAGGTGAAGCATGAAGTTTTTTTCTTTCGTTAATTTATCCGATTGGTCTAAGGACTGTGGTGACGTCATTGGAAACCTATCCATATTTTTTTTCTTTTTTGCAGCACTGTATATATTCATTTACAATTGATATTTAATTTAGTTTTATCTGTTATAACATATGGTATTGGAGACATTTGAAACTAAATACATCTTATCAAGTTACATTATGCTAATATTATCATACTTGGATTCTGTTACTAAGTACAGTTTTTAACAGGTAACTCGGAGCTAGACCAATACATTTAAAGATAACACAACCCCCCTCCCCAAAAGCCTGCTTAAAATACACACATTGACGTCCAACTGACTGCTAAAAATAATTTAAGTAAAAAAAAAAACACTCCCACAAAACATTTTGCTGTGTCCTATTTTGGAATTGGGAACTGGACAGACTTAAAAATAGTTATTTCACACCACTTTCCATTATTTTTAGAACTGGTGGTTCAGTCCTATCTTCTATGCAGAAGATGTGGGTTGAGTTCCCTGCTTGTGCCTCACTAACCAGTCACAGCTAGTCCCAGACATGGATTTAAAATAAAAAACAAAACAAAATAAACAAAAAAAAAACTGCGGGTTGCATTATGAAGAGCAAGGGGATCTAAAATGTGCCAAAAAAATGCTGTAATTGACGCGATGTGGGGAACCCTTATGGGACAAGCTAAAGGTCACAACAACAACTTTGATGTATTCAGAGTTTCAAAAGGACAAAGAAAACCTGAAACCTATCCGGCATCTTTCATTACAAAAATAAAAGATGCATGAGCATTAGGGAATAAGACTACATTATATATATTGTTAGGGGGATAGAAGACCTTACCTTCTAAGGATTTTGGGTTTTGTTAACTTTCTTTTTTGTATTTATAAATTAATTACATGTTGTGCCTTGTTCCCCTAGGTTTCTTGTTCATGCCTTGTCAATTCATTGGGTTTATGTCTCCACCTGTTGACCACAACCCCTTTCCTTGTGTCAGCCAATCAGCACCCTCCAGCCACTCGTGTTTAGTCCTGGTGTGCCTTGTTGTCTCGTCAATTGACCCCCTCCGTGGATATTGCGCAATTCGCGTCACTGACCAATCAGAGGCCAGAGATCTGCATAGACCAAAGCCCGTTTTTGCTCCCGCCATTTTCTCTGACAACATTGAATGGTCCAGTATAGGTTTAGTTAGCGTTTTTTCGCGTATTTGGGTTATTTAACAAAAAATATGGTTAAGAGGTGTAGTCACGGACTTTGTAATAGTGACGACAGGTATCCTGAAAGGCTAGTTGGTGGAGTTCGATTCGTACCCTTTCCAAAACCGAAGACCCAGTACGAAAAATGCCTTCGATGGATCAAACTTTGTGGAAGACCGCATCATCAACTAAATCCATCTAATATCAACCGGAACACATATGTTTGCACGAAGGTATGCCCTATATTTTATTTTCAATAGATGTCTCGTATAAATGAATTCTAAGTTCTTCGCTAGCATAACACTGCTGCGTGTGAACGATTGCCACACTTATTCTTTGTTGAGTGATACTTAGCGATGATCAGACTGCACAAACGTATTGATTTCTTGCTGGCTCGCGGCCGAAGCTTAACCAGACTGTGTTTGCATGAAGATATGCCCTAAATTTGATTTTTAATCCACGTCTCGTATAAATGAATGAGACGTTCTGCGCTAGCATAACATTGCTACGTGTGAATGATTGAATGAAATCAGAAGCATGGCGTCTCTCTCAGTTAAGAATGTATTGTATTTAGAATCTATAATATATCGTTGATTTGAATGAAATCAGAAGCATAGAGTTTGTCTCAGTTCAGAATGCATTGTATTGTATTTGCCATTTTTACTGTTTGTCTTACGTGAGCGCACGTGGCGTGACGTCACTTCAGGAGGCGTGGTTAAGTGCCCTGTACGGAGGGGTCAATTTGTTTCTATTCAGTTCCCTGCTTTATTGTTGTCATGTTTCTTGAGTCTTGTCATGTTTCTTGTTGTGATGAGTCCATTCCGCTGTGTTTCTTTGTTACTTTGAACGTTTTTGCTGAGTTTGAGTGACATTTGATGATATCCCGGACTCTCAGTCACAAGGCACAAAGAAAACTAACAACCATTCACACTCACGTTGTCATTGAGTGGGAACTGAACTCACGCCGACAAGTGAACTACTACACTATTGGTGATGGAGAAGTATTTCTGATCCATTTGATACACACTGTAAATCTCTTT
This sequence comes from Syngnathoides biaculeatus, assembly GCF_019802595.1. Classification (NCBI taxonomy): domain Eukaryota; kingdom Metazoa; phylum Chordata; class Actinopteri; order Syngnathiformes; family Syngnathidae; genus Syngnathoides; species Syngnathoides biaculeatus. The sequence goes on along the minus strand of NC_084644.1, from coordinate 23,998,829 downwards.
ACCAAGATATTTTTGTGACATAAACAGATTACTTCTATGCGTGTGGATCCCAGGTATTCTTTGTTTTTAGCAATTTAACTGTCTGTGATATTACACCCCATCCATCCATTTTCTTCACCGCTTATCTTCACAAGGGTCGCAGGGAGTGCTGGATTCTATCCCAGCTGTCAACGGGCAGGAGGCGGGGTACAACCTGAACTGGTTGCCAGCTAATTGCAGTGCACATTGAGACAAAGAGGCACACTCACAATCACACCTCGGGGCAATTTAGAGTGTCTAATTAATGTTGCATGTTTTTGGAATGCGGGAGGAAAACCGAGTGCCCAGAGGAAACCCGTGCAGGCATGGGGAGAACATGCAAACTCCCCACAGGCGGGTCCAGGATTGAACCCGGGACCTCAGAACTGCGAGGCCAACGCTTTACCAACTGAGCTACCGTGCCACTCTATTACAACCCAAAAAATACATATTCGATGTTTTTCCCATGACTAAATGTGAATGGAACATTTTCCATGAAATGCCATGAAGCAGAAAGTAACCAACTAACATATGTAAATATAAAGACAAAGCAAGACAAAAGCACCAAAATCATTTAGATAGTGTAATGCAACATGCTTTTTACGTTTACTAATATATATGTTAAGAAGCAGTACGTTTACTCTGTTACAATGATTTACTTACCATTCAGTCCTTTTATCAATTCTTGCTTATCAATTAAAGGTCAAGTGTCATCCCTATAAACATTCTAAAATAGATATTTTAATGAAAAATACATATAATATTATTCACTTCAATGTCTATACAAAAAAATAAATACGAGCGGAGAGCACATCATCCATGCGCAAAGTTGAGGGAGTGTCATTCGACGGCATCCAAGTGGTTGCCATTTTGGCTGCATCCCCTGTGTGTGACGTCACCCCGGACATTCGCCAATGAAAACACGCGGTGGACCCAACTATGGGAGATGAACACGCCCCTTCTGACACAACCTCCTTTCGAAGAAGAGAACATCTCACAACCGAGTGAAGAGACCGGGGCAATATTATCCTATTGTTTCAAGCCATATTGAGATGATATGCGATCATGGCCAAACCGCTTCCCGTCCGATCCACTTCCGCGGCGGAGATGAGCCATCGTGGCTAGACGCAGCCGGCCTGGGTGGCTCATTTTCGGCGCCGAGCTACCTTCGTGGAGGTGAAACTAATAGAAACAAACGAGTCCACTTGAGGCCGGTCCTGCCATGTACATCACTTCCTACTTTTTTTCAAAAACAAATCCCTGGAGAGGATTTTCATGGGTCCATGTCGGCTGTCGTTTTTTCATTAATAACATACTAAAAATCATGCATTCCATGACAGTGGCCCTTTAATTTGCAATCCATTTAGACTACAACCGCCTCTGTTTGCTCCAATCCAATGTAACAGATAAATGTCACATCTAACACTAGTTCACTGATCAAACAAACCAAGAGTCTTCTTTTGGCACAAGAAACGCCAGCTGGGCGAAATGACGTGCCAACATGGCGGCCATGTTGGGATGGTGGCCATTCCTGTCGAGGCAATAGGGCATGACTCTTGTTTCTCAAATTCAGATGACAAAACAACCGCTTTATTATATTCCTATTTGCCCAAACGTGGCTCTGCAGCATACTTCTAAATTTCAGATGTTGTTGTTTTGGTTGTAAACCTTAGCAAGCCCTATTTAGTAAGGTAGTAAGTAACTGTAAAATATACATACATATGTTTTTGGTGAGGACTACTTTTGACATTTACTTGTGTTGTGTTACTTATTGTACTCTTACTTGAGTACAATATTTGGCTACTCTCCACACATCTGGTGATAATGGTATTCTGTGGCAGAAGCTACAGTGTATATGACACTCGACCTTAAAGGTCAGATATTACTAAACAAATGTTGTTTGACACCTGAAGAAACCCCTTAAAAAACTTATAAGCAGCATGTTTTGATCCTGAGACACTTGTCATGCATCTTGGCCCGAGTCAAGAGATAAGAACACGTCGTATTTGTTATAAGATTCCTGTGATAATGTTTCTACAAAGAATGTTATGCTGCCTTGCAAATAATCTTGTTTGCCTTGGAAACTCCTAAACTGTCAGTCTTCTATTATTGCTCCTAACTTCAACTTTCAAAATTTCCTCTCTCCCATCTGACTTGAATAAATCCTTACTCCATATATTCCTTTTTCTCCCTTCTTCCCATCACCTCTGTACAACCCTTTCCACCTAACCATTTTATTTTCCAGGCTCAGCTGAGCTACCCTCTGTATTTTCCCCCTCTATTTTTTTTTTCAGCCGTGCTCTTCCTGCACATCTTCATCCCTCTCGCTTTAGTCCCTCAGTCTTCCTTCCCCAGGGGGTATTATCTCAGTCAGAGGCAAATCTGCCCAATTATAAGCCTCATCTACTCTCTTCCTCCTCTCTAAACACACAAGCACGCACACACACAGCAGGCTTGTCCTGCATCCACAACCACACTTCAACACATCCGCTCCCCAACTAACACAACACAAGCACGTAAACACACACCTTTCTTATTCAACCTTACACACTATTTCATTGCTTCCAAGTACAGAAACGCACACACTTGCCCCCATCTCCTCCCCTCGCTCTCTGTCACACCTTAAAAAGCCAATTATATACACTTCCTCACTTCTCCTCTTCTCTCCTCCTACTTCCTTTTTTTTTTTTTTACTTTACCGCCAACCATGTTTGGAGTAAACCCCACCTGAAAGCGGGAAGAGCGATCCGCAAAATTGAGGGTGAGGTTAGGGTATATGGGCCAGTGGGAAGAGACCTTGCACCTGGTAAGAAGATACAGTATTTCACAAGGGGATGATGGGACAAGAGGAGAGGAAATGAATGTCATCAAGCAAATAAAGTCAAGACTATTGCAAAGATGGCAGCAGAACATGAGTACATTTGGAAAAGAGAAGGGAGATGATGCAGATTACAAGCTGTTGGCTGATGGTGAGACAGGCAACACCCAGTTACGAACTCACCAGCAATGTTTTGAGAACTAGAGGAGTCGGTGGTGATACGGGTGTTTGTGGTGATTGCGTTATTGTTTTATGGCGGAATGATGTGGTGGGACTGTCTAATTGTGGAAAGGAAATGTGCTATTGATTGGCCTTTATTGTTGTGTAGGGGCAGTGTAATTGTAGAAAGGCCGTGTTAGTATGTCAGAATTACGTAGGTTCGGCAGGAGTTAATATTTGAAAGGGTAGCGTGGACTCAAGTGCAATGGCAGTGCAGTAGGATTTTTTTTTTAACGCCTTACTTGGCAACTCCAAGTGATAAGTCTCATGACCCTATGTGTCATTAAAATGTGATAAATGGCAGCCCCAAGGGAAAAAATGTAGCTTGTAGAGGTGACCTCAGCCAATGAATCTGTATTGTATCATGATACATAGCAAAGTAAGTTATTTGCTAGTTCCCAGTAGGTGTGTTTTGCCTTTGGATTTTGAAGTGGGGGGTGTGGGGGGGGTGTCAGCGGGGTGGAGTACTGATTCTGTGGTGGAAAAAAAAAACAGGTGAAGTATTTGGCTTAGGAGCACATCTAAATTGCAGGTGGTTTGCCATTTTACAATTTCCCGGGTAGCACTGGTTTATTTTGAAGTTGTAGGACTAATTGTGCAAGGGAAGTGTAGTAGTGTCCATAATACACATGGACAATATGAATGTGGTAGGAGTGTATTATTCTGTGTACTGTTGGTTATTTGTGGTGATAGTAGTCTATTTCCTATTCAAGAGCAGTTTAGTCTGTTTAGAGAAAGGAGAAGTGGCTCTTGCTGGTTGGGCCCGCACCCACGGGGCCCGGCCGGGTACGGCCAGAAATGGTAATGTGGGTCCCCCTTCCCATCGACTCACCACCTGTGGGAGGGGCAATAGGGGTCGGGTGCAGTGCAAGCTGGGCAGTGGCTGAAGTCAGGGACCTTGGACATCCGATCCTAATGTAGTCATCATAATGAACACCGTGTTCAAGCAGGTTCAAGTTCACACGTAAGCTTGGCACAAGACACCGTAGGTCGTAGTTCAATGATCGACTTTGTGATCGTGTCATCGAATTTAGAAAATTGGGTGAAGAGAGAAAGCGCTCCAGCACATATCCTGTACTAGACCAGAACACACACACTGACAGTAAGGAAAAATGCTAAATGGTATGGGGTTTCAAGTTTTCAATCTGAAGGTTCATGAAAACGCTGAACTTCATATTCACTATCTATAAATATCCCTAAATTGTCTGTGATAAACTGAGAAGAGCTCATGGAGGAGCAAGCAATTGATTGGGAATAATCAGCGCAAGTCGCAGCTAATGAAATCAAAACACTATTAAAATAATATCAATATTGAAATAGTGTCATGAATGTAAGAATCAATGAAGACATAACGTAAATTGTCCTTATGTGTAAATACTTGTTTGCTTGCTTATATATATATATATATATGCCCTATGATTGCCTGTTGACCAATCGAGGGTGTGCCCTGTTTCTCACTCAGTTAGCTCAAGCACACCAGTGACCATGATGAGGAATGAAATAACTATTAAAATAACTGAATAAATACTGAAGTTATGACTTTATTTGTGATGTAATTATCCATCTATTATCTAAATCACTCATCCTCACAAGGGTTGCAGCCTATCCCCGCTAACTTCTGGCAAGAGGTGGGGTACACCCTGAACTGGTTGCCAGCCAAATGTAGATGTAAATTTTCATTCCATTTTCTCACTCTTGCGCCTCCATAATGATAATGTAAAAAGGTAACTGTGCAGTGTTCTAGTCGTGCCAGCAAATAATATCAGTGCCACCTAACGTTTACATTTCAAACGGCTACCAACGATCTCACTTGAAACATAGCAACCATTTAAAGACAACCTTTTGTAGTTCTCGCTATTACAATAACTACACATCATAATGGTGTCATGGTGAGTTAAATATTGTATTATTTGTTTTTATTTGCTTTATGTCAGTCATTGAAATATGTTAAACGATCACGTGACTTGGCTCATCGTTGTTGCAAGGAAGGTTGAGCACCGTCGAGCTATAGAACGACAAACACATTCCCATTTCTATTGCTGGATATCCAAACATCCATTCACTCCTAAGCATAATATTCTGAATTGTTGATTGTATTCCCTTAAGTATTACACAAAAAAAGCTATCTTTTGGCGGATAGTGTGTTCACCAGGGCACTCTTCACCTCTCGACTGGCTGAAGACACGTGATACGACATAAGGTATTTTCAAGTTTAGAGTGTGCTATATTTTTTCACAAGTCTCAGAAAAACTCCACGCTCCATAATTTACAGCCACCCTCGGAATTGAATAAATCATGCCATCTTGGCATTTCCACACTTATTCCCTGGTCACCTGTGGTGGGTGTGTCAGAGGGATATAGCCTCAAGCCCAGGTATGTTTAAAAAAAAAAAAACTTTCGTACAAACAGGGAATATTCCCCGACATGAATGAATGGTTTGGTTCCAAGCAAATCAAATCCAATAAAACATTTTGGAAGTTACGTTTCATGAATAAAATTGCAGCACAAATGTAACCTTTGTTCCAAAAAATGCAAACAAAATCCAGCATATAAACTGTAGCACTGCTACTGTAGGTCTGCTCCCTTCTACCCTCTCAAACACTCGCTGCTGCTCTCCTCTCCTCCTCATCCTCTTAGACTCTCTCGTGTGCCTCCTAATTCACTTCTCCTCCTGCCCTCATTTCAGGATTTGATCCTTTGTGAGATACACCAGTCCTGCCTGCGGGTTCTATGTGCATCAGTATGATCTGTGTATGGCCGCCTGATAAGGCTGGCTGGTGCTCATCATGTGCAGTAGCCTGAGGCGGAAGACAATTACATCAAGTCCCATCGAAAACCACTTGCTGTCAGGAACAACAAATGACAAAGCACATTTGTTTTCTCTTTATCGGCTAATTAGCCCTAGAGGACAATCTTGGACAACACCGAAAGCAATGACTCTGAGCTTTACAGCTGAGGGACACAAATTTGAACTTTGAAGAAACAAAATTCGACAGGAGAACAATAATTTATGGGGATACAGTATTTACACGCTTGAATTGTTGTCTTGTGAATGTAAACCTAACTGCAACACCAAGGAGCCAGTCTTGTTGGTGGGGTAATAAGAGCACATTGAGACCAGAATGACATGCCTCACTCATCCCCGGGCATGGCATGATGGGTCATATAAATGATGGGTCATTCCTCCTGCCAGTTATTACTGATAACGGCACTTAGTTGAATGCAAATATCCAGAATGACTTGAACTCACTCAAAAAGTCAGGGAAGCTGCATATGTAGACCTCACTGCAGCATGAATATCTGCAATACAGTTGGAGTTCAGGCCAGAGGGGGGTAATTGTACCGAAGCCTGATAGAACTGACCAAAAGTGAGTGCGCCCTTAAATAACTTTATCTAGGGTCACTTAACCTTGTAGCCTGGCAGGGTGTGTGTCCCCCAGTACACTCACACACTAAACAGACCTTTCATGGCCTTTTAACAAGGAATTCTACTTTTACACCAAAGCAGAGGGAAACCAGCCGGTAACCCTTGATACTCCGAATAATATCATCAATGTAATGTTAAGGGTACCGGGCGTCCCAGGTTTACGGCCAAAAGAATGGAACTCTGTCCTAAACCGAAGATCCTTGAGGTCAATATTAAGTCATATGGTGTGTGGACTGCACCACGAGGGACATACATTGACTCGCAGTGTGAACTCCAAACTGATCATCAGCGTCAGTGGTTATCAATCACATTATCCCACTTCAAATGCTCTTTTGTGTCCTCAGGTATTACAACCCACCAATTGTGATGTTTGCGCAGCATCCTGAAGTTCTTTCATGTCTGCAGCAGACCTACTTCATCATCTGGATAAATGCAATTAGGTGACTTTCTCCATGACTGGCGTGAGCACCAGTGACAGGCACAATCAATCTAGATCAGAGCGATTCTGGCAGTAGAAATCAATTCAAGCCGGGGCCGTATAGGGGACACTAACAGATCCCGACATGACCAGTTCAGACAAGTAAACAATCAAGCGAGGAGTTAATCAAGATGTTGAAGAAGAGTGTTTAACATTCTGAATCAGCTAGTCTGAACCTGTGTGGGCAGCTATGCAGAACAGAGATTTAGCGAGGATGTAGAGGTGTATGTATGTCTAAATATATTGTAGATTGCTTCCTGGAATTTTACATGGGTTTGGGGCTAACAAAAGATTTTTGTGTTTGTCGACAGGTGAAATAGACTGGATGAAAGGTCATGTAAAATAAATTTTTCTTGGAAACCTTGTTGTGCTTGGCTGATGACACACAAGTGTTTGGTGTTTGTGTGCATGAGCTCTAAAAGCAGGGTCCGTATTTCCACTCTATTAACCCTTCTGACTCAATATGGCTCGCTATGCCAGCCAGTTACAGGAGTACTCCAAAGGCCGGATACCATTTTGTCTACTTTACATAAATATGTAAGCATGAAGGTTTCAAGGAGGAAGTGGGTGGGAAAGAAGGAGGACACCCACAGCGAGAAGAAGTATGACATCTTGTGTACCCTGGCTAGCCACAAAAATAAGTAAACAATTGAATGAGATCAGTACAATTTACACTATCCGAGATGTATTCATTTAACAATGTTTATTTCTATGAGTGTTGTTTGCAAAGATGTAGAAGTGCACTTTTAACATTTTGAAACGTTATTAAATTCGGGCAACCAGGTTAATTAGAAACAGATGAGTGTCATGGTTTTGTGGAAACGGGTGAGCATTTTGATTGAGCATCCCCAAAAGGGTTAATGTTTCAGAGGGGTGGACGGGCTGGGGTTCACAACTTTGTCAACTGCGTGACAAATAGTTCAACAGTTACAGAACAACATTTAACGGCAAAAAAATGAGAGATTTCATCGTCTACAGTCCATAATATCCATACTACCTGAAACCATCCCTTCACTTAAGCAAAAAGGCCAAAAACCAATATTGAATGGCTTTGACTTTAGAAAATCATCTTCATTTACCACAGCTTGTTGTTTCATCTACAAATACAAATTCAACTCTACCAGCAAAGCAAAAACAATATTTCAACAACAGGGAGAAATGCCACTGGCTTCTTTGGACCCAAGCCCATCAGATGGACTGATGCAAAGTGGAAAAGTTTGCTGTGGTCAGATGGCCCAATCCACATTTCAAATGCTTTTTGGAACATAGTGTCCTCTAGGTAAAAGAGGAAAAGTACAGTCCAGAGTGCATCAGTGCAAAGTTCGAAAGCCACCGTCTGTGATGGTAGAGGGGTGTGTTAGTGCCCATGGCATAGGTAAGTTGCACATCTGTAAAGGCACTACTAATGTCAAAAAGTACATCTGCTGCCACCCGAGCGCCGTCTCTTTCCGGGACACTCCCACTTACAGTGTTTATAAGCCACATTCTGCACATGTTGCACCAGAATCCAAAATTGGATTGCAAAACAAAATGCAAATGCAATATGGCAACAGACACTCCCAACTGTTGACCCCAGCTGTTTTGAAACATGTTGCAGGCATAAGATTCCAAATGAATATGCGGGGGAAAGAGTTTGTCATTGTGAACATTAAATATATCTTTGTACTGGATATGTAATCCATCCATTTTTTGTGCCGTTTATCCTCACAAGGGACATGGGAATCCTGCAGCCCGGGATTTGAGCCCCAGTCCTCTGAACTCTGAGGCAGACATGCTCGCCAGTCCCCCACTGTGGCACCATTTATTCAGTTTAGTTTCTTACCATAATAAGATGAGTATGGAAGGACTCCACTGTCATTGATCAACCCGAGAAATAGAAATGGCAAATGATGATTAAAAAAAAACATACATTGAAATGAATTCTTATTAGGCATGTACACATGCACGCTCACTTCCCTGTAAGGTTCAAGAGTTTTTAGGTCATTGGTTTTCTTTGATACCCGTATACCACTCCGTCAGTTATAATTGGTGGCCTCATCAATATTTGATCACGCATCTTTCAATCAGCTCCCTGGCTGCCCTTGCCATCTCCCACCTGAGTCTGTTTTCTTTTCATACTTATTTCCTTAGTGTCTGTTCAGTGTTGTCACATCTTGTCTTATCACATTTGCATCCCTTTTCGCCAACTCCCCCTGCTTTTTTTAGAATTCACCATGTATAGTAAGCTGCAAACTTTTTGCTTGTTAAATTCATGAGCTCTCCTGTCTCACGTCAACCAGACCCATCACTATAAGAATGAAAGACTTAAAGATTGAAAAAGATGGCATGGTAATTAATAATAACTGAAAAGGAAGGGAGGCACGGTAGCTCAGCTGGAAAGCTTGTATTGATCAATGCCAAACAAGTACCCACTCGGTGCAGTAGATTCTCAGAAAACAAACAAGAAATTGGGTTTTTGGTGATGATACAACCAGCGGCGTTCTGGACCAGTTGAAGCTTATGGTGGAGCAGTTGATGAAGGTCGAAGAGGATAGATTTTCAATAAATAATCAACACAGGAGATGACAAGAGTGTGAACAATGATAGTCCCAGTATGGTGTGTGTGGACAGGACTGCTGTGGACAGGACAGAAATGAAGGAATGGAAAGGCTCGTAAACGCTGTTCTGTTAAAAAGAGGTGTTGCGCGGCGCCTACTTTGTAAATCAAGGGTATCCTGGAGATGTGGCAGAGGTTATTGTGATTGTTGTAGGCTTTTTCCGAATTGGGGAGACAGCTGTGGCTTTGAGCGATGATGTGGCAATACTGGTGGAGTGGGAAAAGTGAATAATCGCAGAGATGAAGGGAAGGAGTGAAGAAACGACCAAGAAAGTGGACAAGGGATCGTGCTGGTAGGTGGACGACTCGGATTTATGGATGGGATCATCAATTTCTGAAGGATCTCATCGAGCCAAGTAATCTAACCAACAACCACAAACATCTCTTTATGATGCAGTGCACTTCTACACCACTGCAAACCAACAGCACATTTATAGGACATTGATTGGTTTGTTAGCCCAAGAAAAAGGAATCGTAAAGTAAATTCGATTTAGAAATTGGGCAAGCTACATGCACCCACACGTGCCAGATAAGGGCATTACACACACACGCACACACAGCATGAGGTTCCTCGGCTAAAGGTCATAGTAAATGTAATTGTTTGAAGGTGTGCCTGGGCTGTGATAATGCAGTGAGAGACAGCAGGCAGCCTTGCTAACGTTAATGTCCCCAATTTACCATCTAATTACCACTCGGCTGGCTTCATAGCCACACTTATCTAACCAAGGTCCAGGCAATTTAATTTCTGATTGTATAACCATAGAGATGGAGGGAGAGTTGTGGAGAGAGGGCACAGACAAGGAGAGCTTTGTGGACTTGCGTTAATAAATTAGAGCTGACGAGAGACAGAACAAGTGAGAAGGGGAAAAATGTTAAATATTGTTCATCATTTCTGATGAAATCGAGCAAGAGGAAAACAGAAGTAGATGGGTGAGCGCTGACACCAATTTGCAAAGTTCACGTCACTCTACTTGTGTCAAGAAATGAGTTGTTGTGGAGAATCGAAAGAAGAGTTGGATGAAGACGAAAGCGAGTAGTATTTCTGATACGAAAAGTATTTGGCATATTGAGCACCGAGGGCAAACTCTAGCAGAGTGCAAGAGAAGGAAAGATGGAGATGTGAGTGGGCTATTTGTGATAAGAGGTGGAAATTAAGGGAATGAGGAGAAGACAAACTATGTTAACAATCATGGACGCTATCAACTGAGATGAACTTGACGATGAGCTGTAATATTCCCTTCGTGAGGCCCAATATTGGGAATGACTTTTTTTGATCAGACCCATCACGGCCACTTCAGCTAATCACAGCAAATCCACGAGGTACAGCACAGCACATTTCAAAAGCAGCCCAGAAGTGACTCTATATTCTGCTAAAAATACAAGCCGAGTCTATTTTTGAGGAAGAGGTGGCAATACGCTGCACACAACACAATGACACAAGCTGTAAGTCGAACAAAGAAACAGCAGAGTGCATCCATCTGTACCAGTGTACATCAATACTTCAGAGCCAAGAGTTGGTGCACCTTTTTATGCAAACTTTGTCAGCATGTTCCTCAGTCTCCACGTTTGCCTCCAGTCTACAGAACGTATTTCCATCTGTCTTCTATCATGTGGTGGTGTTCTCTTCCTGAATCCCTCATACGGCTTAAAAAACAGAGAAGACAGTCGAGCTGGAATCAAGACTCAGTGACAGCTGTGGTCATGACATACCTCCAAAAATGTAGACACCCCAGAGTGGCTTCGATTGAGTGAGTGAGTGCACAGACAGACCAGCACACACACGCCAACTAATGAAACAATGAAGCTGTCATGGTCTGTGTTTGGATTATATTAAGGTTTTTTTTTCCAGTTTTCGTGTGTCCCCTGTCAGTCATGTCCTGTCCGCTCGTTTGGTTATCGTGTCCACCTATTCTCATCAACCCTCTACCTTTTGTCGTCAACCTATCAGGTCTCTCCGGCAACTCGCGTCTTGTCCAGATGTTCCTCATTTGCTTGTATTTATTTTATATTTCCATGTTTGTGCTCAGTGTTTTGTTTTCATATTTTTGTTTTGTTTTTTGGGGTGGGGTGGTGGGGGACTTTGTCTGTTTGATTCCATAATGCTTGTTTGCCTTTTCAAATTTTGAAATAAAATACATTTGAGACTCCCACACTACTGCATTGTCTCCAAAACTGTGAAAACCTGTCCCTGACAGAGGCCAACTGATATTTTTTTGCTTTCTGTCAAACACTTTAGTTTGACATCAAAACATGAATATGAGCGCAAGACTCCACCTTTTATTTCAACATACAATATTTACAATACATGAGGCTACAATTATATAACATAGAAGATTGCACCTTTTGATGGAATCCATTTGCTGAAAAGAGAAAAACCTTGGACTTATAAGATCAAAGTTGACCTTTAAATAAAGTGATAAAAAGGCTAAGACTTTCTGAAAGAAATGACTGTATCTACTTGTGATCCCAAACATAAAACCTCCTCTGTGAAATACAGTATAGGGAATGTCATGGATTATGATTGCATGATTTCTTCTGGGAGGGCCTGACCAATCTTTATTGATGCACAACATGATATCATCTGCAAAATTAACTCTGACGTCAATAAAATGCATGTTTTCTGACAATTCAAAGGATGACGCAACCAAACTGACTGGGAGATCCTCATGCAGATCCTCACACATCAAGATAGCACCTTGAACACAGAATTCATCAGGCAAAAGAAGTGGAAAGGTGTTGACTTTGGGCAAAAGGCCGACTGCACCCTGGGGTTGGCAGTCGATCACAAGGCAAGAGACATTAAATACACATTTACATCATTGGTGAGTGGGAATTATACTGCCGCCATGGAATCAATGCATGTATCTTATTACACCAGTCTGATTTCTAAGATCTTTAATAGCCAGCGCTAAATTTCAAGTTCACTCTAACTGATTGTGCAAGTCGTTGGGGCATATTAAAAAGAGGGTTTTGCACTTTTGAAAGCTTGGATGTTTTTCACTCTAGAATATTTGCGAGGGCACTCGAACCACAAATGGTGTCTGAAGAAATTCAAGATTGAGAGTGTTAGTGCAGAAGGCATGTGGTGAAAGCAAATGCTCTGGCACGCTGCTACCGTCAGAGAGTATTTCTTGCACCAACCAACTCAATAGACCCAGAAAAAAAAGTACACTGTTCGATATCTTCTTGATCACCTGCGACATCACAGACAGGAAATCCTAATCGAGTAATGCTTTATGTATTTGTCATTTAAAGTGATTTTAAAAATAACACGTGGATCTATATAAAGTCTCCCGTGCGTAAATCCAATGTGTTATTTCATGGGGTTTATACAGATGATTGATTACCATCTAAAATGATATAAATTGCTATGATTTCCTCTGGAAGTCTAACTAGCCAAGAAGAGAGCAATACAACTGGGATATAGAAATATAAATTGATATATCGATATAATGAATACCTATCCTACATATCTTTACACTCAGCAGTACTGTACTGTACATCGTAAGGTAAATTACACTGAACAAGTGAAGGGGAACCTCTTGAGTATAACAATCACATTAAAATATCATGTCTTTTACTACAGCTCTGTAGATAAAGAAACAAAGCAAAAAGTTGCAAGCCACAGATTCTCAGAAGTGAGCGACTAAACACATAAGTATGAGGCACACTAACCTTGGAAATAGAGTTTCAGTGAAAAGAGCTCAAATTTGATTGGAAGGACTTTTCTCATCTTTTGTCTCTACTGTACTCCCTTTTCCCCTTTCTTCTTTTGGTCTCTTCTATTTTGTGCTCATATCACAATCCTCCTCGTGGACCAGCCATATCAGACAGTTCCGACAGGATCCTCAACACAAACGCTGGCCGCTTCACTAAAGCCAATAAACAGATAGACTGTAAACAAAATAAAACACTGGATGTTGTCATGGGTAGCTGTTCGGTTTTTATAACAACATCATGTATACCTATTTCAACAAACACATTTTACTTTCTCAGGTGTCAATATCCATTCTAATACTGAGTTTGACAGAAAAATACCATAGTTGCCTTTCTTGAATGTTAATTTGAGGCAATAACAAAGCCCAAATGCAAACCTCTTCAGGACATCAAACAGTTAATTAAGACCACAGAATATTAAACCACATTATGCATGATACACCATGCATATATTTGCACATCATAACACCAAATAGATTATAATTATACATTCGTTGCTAATCGGGGGAAATGTGACCAACAGACAACATAGTAGAAATCATGAGCAAAATACATGTGTTGTTCATTTGGTATGATGTTGTGTTGTTTTTCCCGACATGTTCTGAGGGGTTTAACTCCCCACAAGATGTTGCTCTTGACTCTTTATAAGACAGCGAGCTGTTTGGAAAAAAAAAAAAATCAATCAAATCTCTTAGCATTTCTGCTGAAAACCAGTGTTGTCAGAGGGTGCACGATGAAATCGGCAACCTTTTAGAGGCACAACAACAAAAAAACATCACAGTGTCGGGTGTCCTTGACCGTGACATTCACTGAGAATACATTCTGTGAACGGCAAAAAAATGCAATGTTTCTTAGGAAAGAAGATTAGGCAACGTCAACAAGATACATAACAACAAGAGGTCTAACAAAACTTTTGGTCATAGTTATAATTTAGCATGTTAATAGTTGAACAGTAATAAAAAATAAAAATAATCTACGGCGGCATGTTGAATTAGCAGGTGAGCACTTGTTCCTTGCCGTTCAGGGGACCCGGGTTTAAATTTGATTTGTCATGACATCAATTAAGAGTCACTGCAATCTTGAAATTAGAATCATGGTTTTTAAACTGCATTAGATGTTTGGGTTTTTTATATTTTACAAAGTTTGCACAAATGCTCTCAGTGTATATCGTCACACCAATGTCACTTTTTTTTTTCAGGTTCACTGCCAAATGTGTTTCTCAGATGAATAAGATGATTGTGATTTCAGCTCATACAACACGGAAATGTTACATCACGGACTTTAAGTGTTCCTAGTCACCAATTAAGACTAATTTTAACTAATTAACACTAATTTGCATAAATTAAACACGGTGTGCAAGCCAAAAACTGGGAATTGATTTCTTATTTTAGATCCACTGGTTTCGGACCAGTCACTGATGATGTAGTGGTACACTCAACTGACGTTGGTTTCTTTGTCTATACGTGCCGTGCAACTGAATGGTGAACACTTCAGTGTATATTCGATTATTCGGCCAACTCCACTTTTGTGTGAGGGTGAGTCACCACCAAACGGAATCACGCGGGGAAAAGGTGTTTCTCCGAGCATGTGCTGAACATCACCAAGACACTTCAGCCCATCTAACTTTGCTTTTTTTTTTCCTTCGCCCTTTTCCTCAAACCAACCTTTCAAAGTCATCAGCCAGGCATTGGATTGACCCGCCTGCCTAATTTTTGTTCTGCATAACAAGAGTACAACTTGCCAATTATTGGGTACAAATTGGTGCATAAACTAAATTAACGGTCACAGAAATTCCCAACTCTTTCATCTCTCTGCACATCCTCACTCTACGCTTACATCACAAATTCAGCCTTCTTTACAAATGTTTATCAGTAGTTTTTTTGTGTTGTAGTAGCTCTGAATTGTTTCCCTTGTAGTCCCTCCCTAGATTTCATTACATTTTCTTGAAAATTCCACTTCCTGTTGTGTATTTTTCGTGTGTTTGAGTGAAACTGTAAAACTGTTATAATCGAGAACTATTATTTCATCCATGCAGCAAGGCTTGTAAAGCACAGAGGGTTTTTTTTTTTTGGGGTGGTGGGGGCATTTTTCCTCGAAATTCAACAATGTAAAAGGAGAAGTGGTGCCCTACATGAGACAATTATTTGATTAAAACCTTTGGAAGTTTTTGAAAGACGCCGGACGTAGACACATGCATCTAACGCCTGACTTTTCCTTTCCCCAAATTATTAAACCTTTTATCCAAATCTGATTTACGCTCACAAATATGCAGTGAAGAAAATAAGTATTTGAACACCCCTGCTATATTGCAAGTTCTCCCACTTAGAAATCATGGAAGAGTCTGAAATGTTCATCGTAGGTGCATGTCCACTGTGAGAGGAATAATCGAAAAAGAAAAATCCAGAAATCACAATGTGTTTTATTAACAATTTATTTGTGTGATACAGCTGCAGATAAGTATTTGAACACCTGACCCTCAAAGACATGTTAGTCCGCCTTTAAAGAGCCACTGTCATGAAATGCATGATTTTTAGTATGAGTACTCGCAAGTTATTCATGAAAAAACGGCATGCGTTTTTTCACCACAAAACATGATTTTGACATATAGAGCTTTTTGTAACTCCCGCCATGAAAATCCTCTCGAGGATTTGTTTTCAATAAGAAGCAGGAAGTGACGTACATGGCAGGACCGCCCTCAAGTGGACTCATTTGTTTTTATTAGTTTTACCTCTGGGGAGGTAGCTCGTTCGTTCGTGTTAGCCAAAATGCCGGCTCGTTGCATTGCTGGGCATTGCTTGAACACTCAGGAGGATGGATTTACCCTTCATATGTTTGCAAGAGACCCAGTTCGTCGTGAAAAAAGGATTGCACCGGTGCAATGGACGAGAGCTTCGTGGGTTCCAAATGACAGGTTGGTGTGTATACAGCTACTAAAAAAAATAATAGTTTGGGGCGGACCACGTAATCCGTCTCTCATAATGTAACAAAAGATCCGCGTAAGTATGACAGACGTGCTGAATGTGTCAATGTGCGCGTTGGGCTCGCCAGCGAAGGAAGAACTCTGTGGACAATGCGCACTCAGCCGCGTGCGACGACAACGCCGTAAAGTGCCTCAGCTCAACGGTTGTTCATCGCAGACGGCGGCGGCTATGAACAATGCCCGAAAGCAGCCCCAGCTCAGCTCCATGATAAGCCACATCGGTGCCAAAAATGAGCCACACCGGCCAAGGCGCCGCATCCGCCAGTCATGGCTTCGGCGAAGGCTGCGCATCGGGCTCACAGACAGCGGCAGCTCTGAAGAACGCTGCCGCAATTAGCCGCTTGTGACGACAACGCCGTAAAGCGCCCCGGCTCGACAGTGTTGTTCATCGCGTACTGCGGCGGCTATGAACAACGCCCTAAAGCAGCCCGGCTTGCCTTCGTGATAAGCCACTTTGGTGACGAAAATGTGCCACACCGGCCGGCTGCGATGAGCCACGATGGCTCATCTCCGTCGCGGAAGAGGATCGGACAGGGAGGCGGTTTGGCCGTGATCGCATAACATCTGAATATGGCTCGAAACAATAGGATAATATTTTCCCAGTCTCTTCACTCGATTGTGAGATGTTCTCTTCTTCGAAAAGGGCTTGTGTCAGGAGGGGGGTGTTCATCTCCTATAGTTAGGGTGCACCGCGTGTTTTCATTGGCGAATGTCCGGGGTGACGTCATGGACAGATGATGCAGCCAATATGGCGACCACTTGGATGTCGTAGAATGACACTTCTGCAACTTTGCGCATGGATGCAACTTTTGCGCGTGGATGACGCACTCTCCACTCATATTTTTTTTTTTAGACATTGAAGTGAATAATGTTATGTATTTTTCATTACAATATCTATTTTAGATTATTTATTTTTTTTGTTCATAGGGATGACACTTGCCATTTTAAAAGTCCAGCTCCACTCCATGTATTATCCTGAATCAGATGCACCTGTGTGAGGTTGTTAGCTGTATAAAGACACCTGTCCACCCCATACAATCAGGAAGAGTCAAACTTGTAACATCGCCAAGACCAAAGAGCTGTCCAAAGATACCACGGACAAAATTGTACAACTCCACACAGCTGGAATGGGCTACGGAGAAATTGACCCCTCCGTAGAAATTGCGTCAGCCGCGTCGCTGACCAATCAGAGGCCAGAGATCTGCATAAACCACGCCCTTTCCCTCAGACAACGTTGCATGGTCCAGTATAGCATTTGTTACTGTTTTATTGCGTATTTGTGTTCTTTAAAAATAGATATGGTTAAGAGGTGTAGTCACGGACTTTATAATAGTGATGACAGGTATCCTGAAACGCTAGTTGGTGGAGTTCAATTCGTACCCTTTCCAAAACCGAAGACCCAGTTCGAAAAATGTCTTCGATGGATCAAACTTTGTGGAAGACCGCATCATCAACTGAATCCATCTAAAATCAACCGGAACAGAAGACCGAGTACAAAAAATGTCTTCGATGGATCAAACTTTGTGGAAGACCGCATGATCAACTGAATCCATCAACGGGAACAGATATGTTTGTACGAAGGTAAGCCCTTTATTTGATTTTCAATACATGTCTCATATAAATGAATTAGCAGTTCTTCGCTCGCATAACATAGCTAAGTGTGAATGATTGACACACTTGATCTGTGTTGAGCGATATTTTGCGATGATCTGACTGCACAAACGTGTCGCTTTGTTGCCGACTACGGTAAACCGGACTGTGTTCGCACGAAGGTATGCCCTATATTTGATTTTCAATACATGTCTCATATAAATGAATTAGCAGTTCTTCGCTTATTACATAGCTACATGTGAATGATTGACACACTTGATCTGTGTTGAGCGATATTTTGTGATGATCTGACTGCACAAACGTGTCCCTTTGTTCGCGGCTAATGAGCTAAGATAAACCGGACTAGCAGTCCTAAAAGCCTTCGACGTGCACCGAGACACCAAGACTGAAGGAAGGATGTTTGAGGACACTAAAGTAGTGATTGTCGTACTCGGTCGGGACTTACGTAGGTTTGGCACTAATTCAAGAATAATTATTGAGGGAAGCGCGTGACGTTACACAAAGAAAACGAGAGAAACAACTCGTAAATCAAGAGATTATCTCTCTAACAGTAGACATGCAGCTACGATGAAAATTTCAGACCCCTCCATGATTTCTAAGCGGGAGAACTTGCAATATAGCAGGGTGTTCAAATACTTATTTTCTTCACTGTATACTGTATATATAATTGAACTATATTGTAAATCATCTGTTGTAAACCATAGACATTTTCTGAAATGTTGATGATATTTTATTAATATGTAACTCTGAGCGCTTGAAAAATAAATAGAAATGATCCCCTCCTTGGCAGAAAATTATGTGCTTTATTTGTTTGGTGGTAAATTACGTGACTATGTGTTTAATTTTCAAAAGTTACATTTTATCATCCACAATGAGTGGTTGGCTTCATTGCAATTGATTAAAAAGGCACAATTTGTGGCCCCGAGTAGCAGTACATGTCCTTGTAGTTGCTAATAAAACTTTGTGTGTGTCGGCTGGTAGTACGGTAATTAAAATGTCTTCCTCCACTATTGACCATCACCATCCTTGCCTCTTTCCATTATTCTTCATCTCATTTCTCTCCCTCAATCCCGTCTGCTTCCTGCAGCTCTTCACCCCCATTCATCAATAGTCATTAAACAATCTGATTGTTCCAACACGCGCGCACACAGAAAAACACATTTTTGATGACGGTCTGTGAGTTCAATAAATGATTAGTGTCTTGCCTAATTATATGTCTGTGCTCTGAATCAACAGACAGGTTTATTGGAGTGAAAGACAAACAGTGGAACCAAACCATCCAAAGGTTTGCCTGCTAAGTCCCTAGAAGGACATGCTTATTTATGAATAAAATCATCCTCTGGATTTTAAACTGAAACATCAATCACACAATTACCCGAGTCTATACTATACATTATAAGTTACTTGGATGTACAGTATTGGTGTCATGAAGACTCACAACAGTTTGATATGGAATAATAAGAACATGGTGATAACTCAAGACCCCCCCCCCTATACACACACACACACACACACCACACACACACACACACACAATGGACAACGTGGTCCTAATCCACTTGTCACACATTTTTGGACCAAACAGAAAAACTGTCAGACATCTCAAGCCACTGAATAGTTTGACAGGATAAACAAATGCATATATGATAAGATAATGATAATGTATCTTTTACATAGGTTTAATGGAAGTATACTGTATGCTCTAATGGGTATTTTGAACCTTATAGTATATCTAATTTTTGATCACTGTGGTGGTCTTTTTGTTTTTATGCATCCCCAATTCCAATTTTTGATTCCCAATGGTAATAATCTGAAATTCTGGTTTTCATGATAATTTTGTGTCATAAATCAATGAAAACCTGTTTCACAGTCAAATGCATTGCATTTATTGTGCATTTTTAGGTTTCATGTTTTGGAGTAAAATTATAATGTGTGCAGTAAAGTCCTTGTTGAAAATATTTTTCACCACTCTTAAAAAGACATGACGTGGAGGGGCACCTGGCATTTAAAGACAAAATTAATCATTTCACACTCACATGACTGATTTAAAGACAAAAATGCTGGAGAGACTACACCTCTCGGCTGACCTGTGAACACCTGAGGATCCCCCCGGAAGAACTGGATGCTGGGGAGAGGGACTTCTGGGTGTCCCTTTTAAAGATTCTGCCCCATGACCTGACTTTGGATAAGCGGTGGAAAATGGATTCATAGACCTATCTTTGTCAATTTTTCAGTGGGAGGCAGGGGCATTAGTGTCATTGTTAGATTGCTGGTACACTTTTATTGCTCAGTAACTGTTCTCGCAATCTCTTTATGTCTCAGATATGTTCTCTGTCAAGTGGAGTGGGTCCAACAACGGGAGACACATTCCTTGTGTGTTTCTGACATACTCGGTGATTCTGACTCAGGTCGAGGGTGAGTTGGAGCCTACCCCAGCTGACTTTGGACAAAAGGAGGAGCACACTTTGGACTGGTCACCCAGCTGACAGACCAAACTGGTTTGGTTCGCCTCCACATGGATGACGTTGAAACAGATTATATTAGATACACGTTCAGACAATTAGCTACCTGTATGTTCATTCTAATGTCTCCATTTGTAGCGTTCAGGCCACTTTTTGATCAATATTACATCTGTTTTGTAAACATGAAAATGCTGATAAAAAAGCAAGGTAATAATGAACCACCACTCACCAGCAATTATCCCATTTCAGTCAAAAACTGCTCGGTTACCATTTGTGCTCTGAAGCTCTGTGATGGGGCTGACGGTAAACTGAAGTTAGACAACGTGGTCGAGATAACTCCAATCATAGCAATTACATGATGATTAAATCATATATGATGAATGTGGGGGGAGGAGGGGTGTCCAAAAAACACATTCACAAATTTGTTCAACCTCATTGAACAAGGTGACAAACAATAGAGTTTGCTCCACGCTGAAATGTTTGATGGGTAAAAAAAATAATCAAATGAAAAAGAAAATTTTAGGCAAATGCACAATATTGACAACAGTAACAACTATTAGGTATTTAGGAACACAATCAAATATTTCAAGGTTGATGAATGCTGGCTTACAGTCTTTGTTACCTGTAATGACAGAAGTACTAGCAGGCAGAGTGCATTTAAGTTTTTTGGTGTGAAGCAGGCATGGGCGTCTCCTTCTAGGAATATCTTTCAGACCACACAAAATGTCCTCTGGCAAAGGAAACAAATTAAATGGATTAAGATTATTTTTTAAAACCATTGAAAAATACTGGATTTAAATATTTTATCACACCGAGCAAAACTGACAACATGACTACCAAAAAGCTCCAGTGTGTGTTTTTAGTTATGTGTGTTCTTATACCCAGACAAAGTGAGGCAGTACTCTTCAAATGAATAGAAAATAAGTCCCAAGTCTGCGACAGGTACCCTGATTACCTGAGGTGTTTTCTAAGGGGGCGTGGCTTTACATTTCTCTTTCTGGGTACTTCACAAGTTTGTCATACACATTTTGATGATGAGACACATATTTTCGAGCTCTAAGATGGAAAATCCAATAATGTGCATATCCATCCATCCATTTCCCTCAGTAGGGTCGCAGGTGTGCTGGAGCCAATCCCAGCTTTCTTGGGATGAGAGGGGAGGGAGTGTACACCCTGAACTGGTCGCCAGCAAATCGTTGGTGCATATATAAATACAACCATTCACACTCACATTCCTAGTTACCTGTTTTGGGGATGTTGGAGGAAACCAGAGTACCTGGAGAAAATCAACGCAGGCATTAAATGTATTTTCAGCTGTTACGTCAGTTTTAAAATTGTTCAGCTCAAATTACACTGGATGCTTATAAATTGAAGATATGATGAAGAATGG